>NW_008481811.1:1635903-2379673 GCF_000365145.1 Cyphellophora europaea CBS 101466
AATGAGATATCTGAGTGTAATGCTTGATGTGTAAGATTCTATAGATCCTCTGAGCTATGATGAGCTATGCTATGCTTGCTTCGCAGTCACCTGACCGACCCTGCCCATAACATACAGTAAGTTGGGCCGATAATGGCACTCCCTGGTGCAGTGTAGGCGAGGCCTACAGACGTGACGTCTAAGAAAGGTAGGGCATCAGTGGGTGGCTTGCGTTGAGCGGACGTGGTTCGCGCCAGCGGTTTGATGGGCAAGATCGGGAAGGATGGGTGCGTCCGGGGTGCCTACTTGGGGATTGTTGGGCTTTGCCGGTGGCATCAAATGGAGGAATATAATTCAGCCAGGCAGGCTGATTCGGAGTCTTCGTTTCTCTGGCTCATCGCCCGAAAGGTGTCCTGTGTGAGCATGGTGTTGGCTAGGCACACATCGTAGCTATATCCATTCCCAAGACTGCGGAGGTCACCAGATATTTTCACCAAGCCATCATTATTTGCTTGGCTGTTAGCTGCCATGGAGAGTGTATTCAGGAGGCCTCTCATGAACATCTTCGGCCGGTTAGGGTTTCCACTAAATATGCTTGGGAGCCCTCCCACGAACATCTGGGTAAGAGCTTCCACAAAATGTACTCGGGAGGCCTCCCACGAATGTCTTCGGCCCGGTTGGCGCTTTCACTAAATGTACTGGGGAGGCATCCCACAACGGCCCTCTCTCAGCTCGGTTAGGGCGTCCACCAACCATACTCAGGAGGCCCCCCATAAATATCTTTGGCCCATCTAGAACCTCCACTAAATATACTCAGGAGGCCTCCCACAACTATCTCCAGCCCGGTCAAAGCCTCTCTAAATGTACTCGAAAGGCCTCCTGATCATTTACTTGGCTATAACTTGCATATAGAGTGTATCCAAGAAGCTTCACATTAACACCTTCAGTCTCAGCCTAGTTAGAGCTTCCACCAACCCAAGAGCATCCACTGTAGCTCACAAGCCTTCTCCTTAATGCTCTTCCTGACCATAACAAAATATACATGTTCGGATTTTCTTCATGCTGCTCCACCCTGAAACTACTTGCACCGTTCGTTCCTCTGGGCAAAGTCTTTCAGGCCATGCACAGTGGTTCCAGGGCGAAAACCCTGGGACAGTGTCACAACATCACCCCTCCCGAAGTCAAAGAGTACCTCAAGAACAATGTCAATGGTCGGGCGGACGACTGTACAGCCCTTGCAGGCATCTTAGCCTGTCTCTCCATGGGCCTCATCTGAGTCGAATTCAATATTTACGCATGAACCGAACGTTATGGGAAGGTACTGTCAGGTGACTGCGAAGCAAGCATAGCATAGCTCATCATAGCTCAGAGGATCTATAGAATCTTACACATCAAGCATTACACTCAGATATCTCATTCCGTCGTGATTCTACGATATTGTACCCTGCTACCTTTCGTCCAACCCCGGGCTAGCGCAGATCTGCTATGGTGCCTACCCTGTCCGACAAAGTACGCAGGCTCATGATCGAGGGTCGATGCTTAAGGCAGGGATGCTGAAGGGGGGCAGGTGCGAGGGAACTCGTTTGGCACTGGAGGGTAGGACTCTGTACTGGTGGCTGTAGGTGATGATAGATGACTCTAATTACGGGAGTCCGATGACATAACGCAAGTTTGATTGAGGAGTGAACAACGGGTGTACCGGACTGGCTGGGAGGGCGCTGTGCAGGTGTAGCTTGTGAGCTATTCAAGAGGGCGGGGGGGTCGATGTCGCTAGTCTTGGGGAGAGGCCAACAGGTACGATGATTTGCGTTTCGATAGACAGAGAAGGCGGGCTTATCGCCGACAAGATCTGGATTACAGGGCTGTGATATGAAAGTGAGAGCGTAATAACGGGTGCCGATGGGGAAACACGAAAAGAAAAAAGCGGGCGCAGAGTCAAACGGAGGACGCGAGATGATTTTTTTTTTGAACGAGGGTAATATTCTGTTGAAAGCATTTGAACCTATGGCTCCTGCGAGACGCCCGAGTCTTCACAAAGACTTTCCCGCGACGGCACAAAGTCTAAGTCATTCCTTTCGTTGCTCCCAGAAAGTACAGGCCCTTTCTTTTCAGGTCATAATACATGTAGAGACTTTCTCATACTTGAGGAGATAAAAAGCAGCACGCTCTTCAAGATCGCTTGCACGCTGTTTGTCTGTATCTAGAAATTGGGGGTGTTGAGAAGGAGACCCATGATGCAGCCACCGATGAGTCCAGCGATGGGAATGGTCATGACCCAAGAGAAGAACAGGAGACCGACTCGCTGCCAGTTGACAGCCTTGAAGGTGCCGTTGCAGAGACCGACGCCAACGGTGGCACCAGTGATGCACATGGAGGTGGAGACGGGGAGCTTGTACTGAGAGAAGATCAGGACAGTGATGGAGGCACCCATCTCCATGGAGGAGCCACGGGAAGGAGAGTGGTAGGTGATCTTGTTGCCCATGACCTTCATGATGTTGTACCCGTAGGTGATGAAACCGATACAGATGGTGGCAGCAGTGACACCAATTTGCCAAAGAGGAACCTCAGCCTTGGCCGCGGTGGCAGTGCTGGTGGACCATGCAGCGTACATAGCAGCCCAGACACCGACAGCATTACCAACATCGTTGGCACCGTGGGCGAACGAAGCAGTGCAGGCGGTGATGATCTGAACGAAGGAGTACAGATGCTCGACCTCGTTGGGATACTTCTTCGCATGTGCGTAGACACGCTTCATGCGGGCGCCCTCGGGAGTGCCCTCAATACCGACCTGAGCGCGGTGGATATCGTAGTAAAGACCATAGGTGAGGGCAATGACGACATATGCAGGCAGGCGGAACATGACAGCCTTGAGGTTGTGTAGTTCGTAGATGGAACCAGCGCCCATCGGGTTACGGTGGACGACACGCATGGCCCAACCAAGAGGGCTGCGGCTCTGGCGGAGCTCAGCATGGTGCTCAGCACGGGCTTTGGCAAGCAACAGCTTATACTGCTGCTGGGGGTTAAGAGGGACGGCAGCCTCCTCGAGCGAGTGGGACTTTTGTTGAGGTTGCTGAACAGGCGCGATACCGTCGGCGGTGGCGTTCTTCTCGTTCAGCTGTTCCTTTTGGATGCTGTCGGTAGACGAGGTGTCGTCAGTGGTGTGGGCAGCACCATGCTTCTGCACAACCTCGTAGTTGCGGACCTTGGCAAAACCGTTCTCAGGAGCGGGACGCTGGAACAGAAGAGGACCTTTCCAGATGTCGTACCACATCATCTCGTTATCAAGCTTGATGACTCGGGCGTGGACGAAAGGAACGAAGAAAATCGCGGACAGGAAAAAGAGGCCGAAACCAACACCGAGAGTGACACTCGCAATGTACCACGCAGGTTTTGAGCTGAGACCCAGTCTGGGGGAGCCCTTGTAGACAACGGAGAGAGTGCAGATGGTACCGGCAATAAGGAAGAAGAATGGCGAGGTCCAGACAGCCCAGGGGACTGGGTTGGAACGCATGTGCACAACCACCTTCACAAGCATGAAAATGATGGCACCGAAGGTGGCGGCAATGACAGGGGCCATGACCAAGCCGGAGAAGATGGCACCGAGACCCTGGCCACCATTCCAGCCCCACTGGACACCTGAAGCACCAACGGTGGCAACACCGACACCAGCAATGGAGGAAACCAGAGAGTATGTGGAGGAAACGTGGGCAGAGTGACGAGTGCACCACATGACCCAAATGGCGGCACCAGCTGATGCGCTGGCGAAGGCGAGGAGCTGGACGGAGGCGTTATCGTTGAAGGCGGAGATGGGAATGATGCCGTTCTTGATGGTGCTAGCTGTGCGTGCACCAACAGCGAGGGCTCCAGTCATCTCGAAGATGCAGCAGAGAATCATAGCCCATCGGTAGGAGATGGAGCGCGACGAGACGCTGGTAGCCCAGGCGTTGGCAACATCGTCTAGGGATCCTGATTAGCATCGCGGCAACAAGTGAAAAAAGGGTTCAGGTTGGTACATACTGGCACCGTTGTTGTAGGCCTCGAGTAGGGCGAAGATTGTGCCAATGGCGAAGATGTGAGTGTACTCGCTAAGAACCATCTTGGCGGTTGGTCAAGCGTCTGATGGGAGTTCTGGGCAGATGCTTTGCGCTCTCAGGGCTGGTCTGGTGGGAAGAAATAGAGCCAACCCATCGTAGAGCTTGGATATATACCCAGCAAACATGCTGTTGAGTGCCACATCGCGCTGCGAGAAAACGAATTTCTTCAACGATGATGTCCGCCGCTGAGGATTGAGTATCGACGCACGTGGGCTCTATGTGAGAATTTGAAGAACCACAGAATAAACGCCCCATCAGTCCAGGCCCGCCGTAAGCTCGCCATGCCAAGTACGCCAGCGCCGCCAAGGACAGGGAAAAGCAACAGGAATGTGCTTGAGTCTTCCTTGGCGTCCGCTTGAAAGCCGCTTAGAGCAGCTTAGATGGTGTCGTTGGTAGCATTGCCAAGAGGGCGGGATCGGCTCAGAGTACCAATGAGGGCATAGTGCTGAAGCCCCTGCAAATTTTTTGCCAGTGAGACTGGTGGGTGGCACCATCTCCGGGTTGGCCATTGGCCGGGGGTTCCGACTCTGATGGTGACCAGGGTCCGTAAAAACTTCCCTTGGCAGAGCAAGCCCGCCCAGTAGTGTCACTGACGGCCATCAGAATCCAATTCTGGAAGGATGAAAGAAGCAAAGATCGAATCTCGGTCAATTCTAAGCGATAGCTGAAGTGATCGACCTCTGCAGGCTGTCCAGTTTAAATGTCGACATTGATGGGTAATCACCTATCAAGCCGCGATATTCGCCCACGCGCAAGGAGTCGTCTCTCCTACCTTTGAGGCCAGATGGATGCTTCAGCATCAATGAGAATTTTTAAATACAATATCATCTGGCACGTATGTATACCCTAACAATCAACGACATTGACCTCGGCCTTGCAAAGAACATGTTCGAGATGGAGCTTTTCAACACACAAAAAAAAGGAAAGCCCCGAAGGGCGAGAACGGCCGAAAGCCGGCGAGGCTGCACTAACACCCCATAGTACGTTTGGTGGCTCGGCAAGGCTGCGCATTCGGTGCTGAGCACGTGGGCAACTTCACAAGTCAGAGGCCTCCGCTCAGTCACTTAGGCGATGGACTCAACTGTATACTACTGGATCGGACTCCACGAGGTGCATCATTCGCTACCGGATCCGCCGCCTCACACAGTGACACTAATCGCGCGCGTCACGAGAGATCGTCTCCTAAGCCCTGCTCCCTCTCGAAGCCGGCTAGCAGGACCCCAAAGCCCAGAAGTACTCCGTCTTCGCTAGGGGTATAGCAAACGAACCACTCGCTGGTCACTTATGCCGTATTCAGCCGTCAGCTTATGGAGCCGAAAAGGGGCAGATCCTCGCAGGGTGGCCACAGCCAGCGTCCTTTACATGCAGCCATCTGGCGACATCCGATTGTGACGAAAGCGTGCTCGCGCTCGCTTGTCCAGAGTCCAATACTCTGACGTTTGTCGGCCTCATCGATCGACAGACACATTGCTGCAGCCGGCACACGTCAGCTGTGTTATGATTCTTGATCGTCTCGATCTGGGTTGCTACTGGAACCTCGCCTCGCTTTCCTTTGCCATAGTGCATCATCTCGCTACACCTTGATCATCCCTTGAAAGATCGACTCTCTGATAGTCGTATCGATCTGACGTATGGCTGATGAGGCTAGGTACATCATCGGACCAGACTTACATCCAGCACCTTCTCTTATCGATCTCGTTGATCGAACCGCCGAAAGAGACATGAAACCCTCTCGCGACCGCCACAAACTACTCTTCATCCTTCCCGATTGCAGACGCTGGGTTCCGTCATCGACGACCAAGGAAAGCGTGCGATCATCATTTGCAATCTGATATGACGTTCACCAGTATGACCATCGAGATTTGTTGACCACGCACAGCCATGCTTGATCTTTCAGTGATAAGATCCAAACAGGCAACACAAATATGTCCTTTGCTCTATCACTGTACACTCTATGAACCCAAGGTCAAACCTACTCTCGGTTATTTGAGACACACATTGGAAAGGTGGGTTAAACAGACTACTCGGACGCAGGAAGGGATCGAAAAAATGAGCTGTATCTCAGCTTTGATATACCCGCCCGCACTCGATAGTGTCCCTGACTAACAACGGCCTGATGGTACGGCCTTCGCAACACCGACTGGCACCGTGACAGCTCCAATTCATGTGTCAACAGCCGCAACAATCATAGACGCAACCCTCCCGTCGATTACCACATGAGCAACCTCGCGAATGCAGTTCCATAACTGCACGTCCTCACACATCCTACCTCTACAGCTCACCCGGTCGATGCAGCCCATATCCTTCGACGTCCGAATGTTAGGAGAGCACTGTCCGATACATTCCCTTGCTAGATGACAAGCTAGCTACAATCGCCCAGCCTTGCCGACCCACTGCCTCGTAACCCCATCTCGCTTACGGCCGTACAACCGTATAGAAGTCGGCTTGCCATCAACTGCTTCAGAGTCACGCAAGTCCCTAGACGGTTGGCAGGGCAGCAACCGTGAGTACAAGTATCGAAGCTTAACAACGATGAGGTCCCTACAGCCTCAAATCTTAGAACGACCTCTACCTCCCAAACCCGGATCTCCCTCCTCCATCACCACAGCTTACAGCACCACCATGTCCTCCCCAACCTACATCACCACAATCTCCTACCCCCGCATCCCCAACTCGCGCTTCGATCGCGACTACTACCTACACAAGCACATGCCGCTCGCCTCCGCAATCTGGGCGCCCCACAACGTCAAGGTCCTCGCCGTCTTCGCCACCGAAGACCCCAACGCACCCTACCAGCTCCAGGCGATCTTGGAGTGGGAGAGCAAGGAGGCGTGGGAGCGGGCGCGGGCGGCCGAGGCGACGCAGAAACTGCTGGAGGATATGCCGAGGTACACGGACGTGGAGGCTGTGTTTGCTGAGGGGACGCGGTTGTTGTAGGGGGATAGTGGGAGTGGGTGACTCTTCTCAGTACCAGGTAGGAATGGGAGCTTGGTTGTTGAGTTGCATGCTGGTTCAAAAGACTTTTATGGTCGTTGTATCGGACCGCGACAGGAGAGCGTCACATCCGACCGTTGGTAGACAGGAGTCTTTTTTTCCCAGTAGGAGAAGTAGAATTTTCGAATCGTGGTTCGCTCTGCTGACCTGAAGGCCACACGGACTTGCTCCTGGGGCCTCCACAGACTCACATCTTACGGACCCACCACCGCTCGGCATCTCATTGTCGTGCAAGATACTAAGGGTGGAGATTGACGTGTATTCTCGCATAACAAGGTACGTAAAGGGCTACCTGCAGTGCTGATTCCTGCAAACGCTGTGCTACCAATGTACTCGAACAAAACACTAAAATCGCGGCAGGAGAAACTTTCCTCATCGACCACCCCCACCAACAAACTGCGGCGGCGTGATGTCCAAGTGCCCATTATTGTGCTCGGGCGGGAAGATCTTATCCCATTCACTCCAGTCAATGTCCGGCATCGCCTCCTCGCCGCCCGAGCTGGAGGGCGTGCCTCCCAACGCGCCCCTCTGCGGTATGGTCTGCGCGAAGAACGACTGCGGTTGAAAGCCGGCTGTTGGAGGTATGGGGAACCCCGCAGTCGCCGGCACTTGCATGTTCGGATTTGCCGGCGACGTCATGGCTTGCATGGGCACCCAGCCGCGTTGGTCGGCGGAGATGAGAGGCGGCCAGTTCGCGGGATCGTTCGTGCTGTTCTCGCTGGGACTGCTGTATTCGAGGCCGGGGACGGACGGGGCGCGGTTGGGCATGGCGTCAAAGGATTGTTGCTGTTGGAGGACGCGAGCTTCGGCGGATGAGGAGCGGCCTTTGGTGAAGAAGCTTGTAGCCATGTTGTTGAAGCTCCAGTCGGTGTTCATGGCGGATTGGTTGATGGCTTCGCTTGGGCTTCGCACGTCTGGGGAGGGATAGGACTGCTGCAGCAGGGGATTGCTGGGTGCGTGCTGCTGCATTTCCTGGTCGGCTTCTGAAGGTTTCGAACACGGTTTGATGTCCCAGATCTCGCGAACCGTGGAAGATCGCATGTTGCCGGGTGCACGCATCCGTCTGATGTCCCGATACACGGCGCCACGATCCCTAACGGCCGCGATTATTGACCTGCCTTTCTGTGTTCTTGAAAGGGAAAGGTCGGGCTCGAATACAAAATCCGCCACTTTCCAGATGCGGTCGGCTTCCTTTCTGTGGGGGTATTGGTATACCTCGAACATCAGCAGGAATGCGGCGTGCCACTGGTGATGAGCCATGTTGTACCATTTCCATCTCGAGAGTTCTGGATCCTTCTCTAGCTCGACACCGCCTTCTAGTTGGGCTATGCCTGTGGTCAATACCACCTGACGAAGCCTATCCGGTAGGCTTTTGGTCATGTGATTGAGATACCGATGTAGCACCATGATGTGCATACGGTTCAGGAGAATCTGGAGCACGATGGACGCATATCTTTGGACTGGAACCGACCTGTCCAACATGGCCTCATACTTTGCCATCATGGCTTTCCTGAATGATTCGATTTTGCCGAGCACATGGGTAAGTGATACAGTCTTCTTCTCCAGTCGGATGCGGTCGTACCATATGATGCGCTGCATTTCGTTGCACTCAAATCGTAACCTCGAAAGAGTCATGTCGGTGAAACGCGTATTCGTCTCCTCTATTTTGCCAGACATCAGATCGGCATCGTCAATGTTGAGCGGAAATCTGGTGTCAAAGTCCTCTCGTTTGACACAAGGTCTCGGGCCGTGCGATTCGCCTGTCCTGAAGTCGAGGTATAGGAGCTGAAACCATAGAATTCGCCTGGTATGACACTCTACTGGCGGGAAACTGTAGACGTCTTTCGGGTCACGGTGCAGTCCCATACATTCTCCAAGCCTGATAGCCGTGCCCACCAATACCGAGTGGGCTCGTGAAATTTGGTCTCGACACATTGGGATCAGGTAGATTACCAGCGCCTGTAGTGTCTCCATTTTGGTCGTTCGCAGGAATTGTGCTTTGCTCAGGCTGACTTCTGCGCCTTTCTGAAAGTTGGCCTGCACCATCTTCTTGGGTCGTCCGAAGATTGCCGTCACATCTGTTTCAGGCATGCTAGCAACAGCCGAAAACATGACTGCCAACACGACGGCTTGCCCTGATGCTTGTGGCTCGTAACCAGCAAGAACTGTTGTCCAGAAGTTATCGTATAGGAACTGGAAAGACGGCGAATGCAGAACACGACACACCAGATGGACATTCTCGTAGTACTTGGAGACTAGACCATCAGCGACGTCTTTGGTAGGGAGGAAATCAATCAGGCTATGTCGACCACCAACGTCACCGAAGACAAAACCTGACCCCGGATTGGCGAATGTTGGGCCGGGTTCGAGGAAGTCGTGAGAGTTGTCGGCAAGTGGTGGGATGCCGCCGAATTGCCTTTCCTCATCCGTTCTTCGATCATATTGTGGATTGGCTAAAGCCAGAGTGAGCTCTTCGCTGAATTTTGGACGAACGAAGCCTCCGAGTCGCTCGCCCATACGCATCTTGCCTATGCGCACCCCAAGGTCAAGCACATCGTCATCGGCATCATCCTCGTAAGACGCATCGACAACCGCTAGAGGCGTTGGCTCAATCCCCTTTTCATACTCGGCCGGCGGAGTATCGCTTCCACTGTCGCCATCTTCGCCAGGGAGGTCTATCGAAGATTTGCGCTCCTTCTTGATTCGGCCGGGGCCGTGGCTCCGCTTGGCGACGTCTTCTTCGAGGACACGCTCCAAAGAGCCCATCTTCTCTTTGATTTCATTGAGCCTTTGCTGAGACACAGAATCCAGCGCGGGGGCGAGGAACGTGCACTCTCTCGAGAACTTGTTGCAGTTGGTGCATGGATTCTGCTTATCGCACTTCAACTTCCGTCGTCTGCACTCGAGACACGATGTAATCATACGATTACGTCGGCGAACTTTGGCCTGGGTTGCATGCTTTGGCTTCGAGTCCGGTTCAGCCGACTCCGACCGGGCTGATTGATTCTGTTCATCCGTCATGCTAGCGTCAAGAGTGTCCGCCACTGGTTTGAGAGGACAACGGCCAGTGCGGGGAGCGCGCTTGAAGACCGCCAGATGAAGCTCTGTTGGCTCGACCGTGACCGCACGAGCACCAAGGAGTAGGAACGAGAAAGTGGTGACAGGAGATCTGCATCAGCAAGGCAAATACGGCTTTCTGTCATCAGGCCAGGCAACCCTTTGTCGACGGCGAGTAGCGAGCTTGGTGACAGCGTCCCGGGGCTTGGCGACGCAAGCTGACTAAAGCGGAGCTGACGCGCATCATTGTGGGTATTGATTGGATGAGACTGGCCGACCGCAGCGTGCCCCGCCCTTACCTCGTTCTTTGGAGTCTGAATGCAGCCCCTCCATTGGCATCGCAAGATGCCTTATTGCCGGTCGATCGCGGGCGTAATCCTTGCCCGCTTTATTCTCGAGCAAGTATAAATTAACGTTGCCTCGGCATATCAAGAGACGTATATCTGACAAGTTTCATCTCCTCCAAGTATCCAAGCCATTCACCCCGCAGTACTTCGCAGCCATGGTTGAATGCACCGAGATAGTATTTCTTGTCCTCCGGGATGGGCTCAACCCCGAAGAAAAAGGCTCGCGAGCAGCAGAGATCGTGAAGAAAGCGGGTGCCACATTGGCGGAGCAAAAAGGCTTCCTCCGCAGCTATTGGGTATCCCACCACAAGGCCTGTTATCAGACGTCTCCAGAACTGACGCATCCGACCAGGGTCTTCGAGTCGAGGATCCCAAATCATTTGTGTTGACCATCGACTGGACCGACGTGCAAGAACACAAGGACTTCATCAACTCTGAAGCTTACAAGCCGTTTGTCGCGCTGTTGGCCGAGCTCTTTGACTTCAACATTGCACCCCCCTTCTTCTGTAATCACTACACGCCTTCCACATCACCACCATCAGCTGTTCGCTAACCAAACCCAGACCACGTCAACTTCACATCCGATTCCGTCCCCGCCCGCGAGGCCCCCGTGACCGAGTTCGCCACCTTTGGCATCTCCGCCTCGAGCTCCCAGGCCGACAAGTCCAAGCTCGAGGACAACACGCTGAGGCTCGCGCAGTTCGTCAATGCCAACGACAAATCCAAAGGCTCGGCTATCGGCTGGACGATCGAGGAGATCGAGGGCCCGAAAGGTGCGACGAACCCGCTGCAGGTGTTGATTGGCTGGGACAGCGTCGAGGATCATATGAAGGCGAGGGAGAACCCGGAGTTTGGCCCGTTGATCGGACCGATTCGAGAGAGTATCCTGCCGCCAAAGGATGGCGTTCAGGGCCTCGCGGTGTTTCACTCCAAGTTGCATGGAAAGGATTTTCTGTAGATAGATATAGAGGGTCGAGAAGGCGGATAGTCTGTTACAATACTGCATTCGACAGCTAAAAGGCATAATTGTCTCAATCCTCTGGCTCCTCGGCATAGTGTCTCGCACACCATGCTCTAGGCGGCGGAGCTCAAGCATGCCACGCTATCATCAAACTCTTGCACGTGAACATCTGCTTCTCTCGCTTCCCTCACGCCTCACCCTTCAAATACCGAAGCACCCCAGAAACCCCTGGCCCGGCCACCTCCCCGGCGTCTTCCTCGGTGGCCTCACATACCCTCCTGCGCCCGCTCCCGCTCCCGCACCAATCCAATCCCCCCTCAGACTATAGCCACCCTGGCCCTCCACCGCCAGCACCCCCGGCACATATCCTGTCGCCCCATACCCCGCGCAACCCTCCGTAACCGTTCGCCCGCCCCAGAATCCATTTCCATACGGACCCCACAGACCCGCTCGGCCCGCCCGCTCTCCGGCCATGCCCTTGCCCAGGTACATCCGCATCTTGTCGCCGTTGTAGTTGCCGTGCAGGTCGCAGTCTGGGCAGGTGCGCGGTGCCGCAGGGTACCACTGTGTGCTGCCGAGGAGGGTGGTGGGCCGCGTGAAGCGGTGACCGGGCGGCGCGGAGGCGAAGGTCAGGTTGGGCGCGCAGGGCACGGCGAGGACGACCCAACGGTGGGGACAGGTGTGAGAGGCGTAGGGGAGGAGGTGGCACATTTTTGGTGGGGTGGGTGTGCGGCTGCGGTCGTGGTCCAAGTCGGAGTTTGAAGTTGGGCTTGGATGCTTTTGAGATTTCGGACTCAGTAGGGTGGTGAGGTTGTTCGCGGGTGGAAATGCGCTTGGTGGGAGGTGTGTTCGTGAGATGCGGGTTGGGCCTGTGCAAGTCGTGTGGTGAGTCTGCTGGTCCCTGAAAGTCGAGCTCTTCCCACGATGTCTCTCGAGTTAGGCAATGGCCATCTTCGTTTGTCGAGGTGCAGGATACTCCGCGGCGAAAGGTCTGGAACTCCGTGGTTGCTCAGCAGCATGACTCGGCACTGCGGTGAATGTGCAAGCACGATCCTCTATTGCAGCTGCACGCTTCACCATCAATGTCCAGCATGGCCAATCGACAGACCCCTCAATAACTTCTTCACCTCTTCTTCTCCTTTCCATCAAGATGAACCACATCACCATCGTGCTCCGTCTCGCCCTCCTCCGCACCAGCAATATTCCTTTTCTGAATAGCATTGTACAACTCCCACACCTGCCCAATCTGCTGATCACTCATCTTCTCCAAAAGGCCCTCCATGGCCCACTCCTCCGACCCCTTCATCCAATCTGTCCCGTCACCACCCTCCTGCTCTCCATGCGCGCTCTTGCGGTCCAGCATCTCGCCGTATGTTTGCCACTGCTGCAGAAACCCGACAATGTGCAGCGGGTTCTCAATGCCCTTGTGCCGTCGGAACTCCGCTTTGACGTATATGTCGCCGAAGATGCGCTCTTCGGGGTTGAGCTTCTTGCGGTGCAGCCGGAGGAGGCGGCGGTATAGTGGGATCGGGGGGAGAAGGTTCATGGGCGGAGGCCGCTTGAGGGGCAGGGTGGATGTTGTGTGGGATGCGAGCAGACGAGCGGAGCGGGAGAACATGACGGCCCGCGATGAGTGTCCGATGCTAAAGTGGTGGTCGGTGAAGAATGTACTGTGGTATTTCTTTTTACGAGATTTGGAGCTGCAGTCGGCGTCATGATCGGAGAAAGCTCACAACAAGGGCTCCGCCGTAGATCTTGGGGCTTGAACGGGAACTACCAATGACCGAGATACGCTATAGAGTGCAAAATCCAGCGACCGTAATATCTTTGTTTGAACTATCTAGATACTGACCACTACCGCGTCCTGTTTGCTTTTTCCAAAGCCGTTCCCATCATATCCCACGCTCAAAGACGGCCATGACGCGCACGAAAGATGCTAACTTTGTCGTCGTAGAACAGAATCTCTCTCAATTTGAACGCCATTTTCCCGGCCCTGTCCTGAGACTCGTCTTCTGTCTCTTCGCCTTGACTGATTTCAACATCGAAGTCGTTATCGTCATCGATCTCCTCGACGGTTTCATCATTGTCGTCACTGTCCAACTCATGGTCCGCGTTGACAACAGTAAGCGGATGAGGACCAGCACTTCGTTGGGCAGCATTGTATTCGAGCACCTCGAAGCACTGCCGCTGAATCCCCAGGTAGCAAATCTCAAGGTCTGGCCGCAGAGAAACGATGTCAAGCACCTGGAGCGCTGCTTCACGACTGTCGAACGTGCCGTGTACATGATCCGCGATGTGGTTGATATGTAGCGACCGAAGACTACTCAGTTGGGGTAGTCTCTGAAGAAAATAGTGCCAGTCCTTGTAGTCAATGGACATACAAAGCTCGCGGAGGCGCATTTTCCCACTTGTGATATAGCCTAGAAGCTCCCGATTGAGAACCCATCTCCGCCAACTCGCGGGACCTGGTTCTTCATCTTTGCGAGATCCGCTGTCGATAAGTAGTTTTCGTAGACTACCTCGGTGGCGCCGGATGGCTCCTCGGTAGATTGCATCGATGCTCACGCTAGACTTGTACGTTGTGTTCTCTTGAAGGAAAAGCCATTCGAGGCTGTCTGGGGCAAGAGCATTCTTGATGAATTGGATTAATGATGGCGAGACAGTATCGGTGTGAATCTTCTTGATGTTGAGGCGGTATTCCTCGGCGGGAATCGATTCCTTTGACAGTGGTGTGAGATTTCTTGGAGAGAAGATACTGCTTAGTCCGCCTGAAACCGCCCGCGACGTCGATGAAGGAGTGCGCGTGCGGTTGGGTGGCGTAAACTTCCTTCGAAGCTCCTTCCAGAGGGATTCATGGTTTCTACATCCGAGAAGTGTGATCGATTTTAGGTGAGTCCAGTCAATGCCTCGGGACAAAGACGGAACGGAGAGATAAATGCGCTCCAACTCAAGAGTGTCGAGCTGCATTCTCCGGGAGACAGTTGGGTGGACATCGGCAGCGAGAGTTGTTCCGAACGCTGGCGGCTGCTGATCTGCATTTCTTCTCTGCTTTGAAATATACAAGGAGGGAGTCTCGGTCAGCGACAAGTCCGCAAGACTATGATCTGACATGAGTCGACTTAGCTGTCCGATCTCATTGTTCTCATGCTCTTCGCTGGCAGATTTGATATTCGTTGGCACGGGAGTCTCGGTGATATCGACCATGGGTTTCGACAAACCAAGGGTGTTGATGGATGTCGAGCTCTCAGCTCGCGAAGGTTGTGTGGGATCGCAGAACCTGTGAACCAGTATGCCCATTATTCCTCCCTGCTGCTGCGAATTGCCGTCAAGAGGAATGAGAGGGGCGGGAATTATACTGCGGTCTTCTAGTGGCATAGTCCAAGCATCATATTGAGCATGATCAGCCAGACCGATTCGCAGCTCTCGAAGCTTGTGCAGCGAGTTTTCAACGAGAACTGCCATCTCTTCCACATATGGCTTTTCGTCGATATCAAGAACCGTAAGGCTCTTTAGAGGTGGAAGTATGGAGAATGTCGGAAATTCGACCCTCGGATATGGAGGAATCTGGAACAACGCATTTGCCGTGCCGTAGAGGATAGCCGGGATGTTCGTAGTTGCGCCAGCTACACCTTGACCTGTTGGGGGTGGTGAAGCCAGTGGGCTTCCTTCAGTAGCATTTTCATGCCATCTCACCCACACTTTTTCCAGTCGACAATTATTGCCATCATCTCGATTGCCTAGGGACGCGAGAGCCAACCATACATCCCGCAGCACTCCAGTTGGCATGTCCCAGATGAATGCTTCGAGATTACGCATCCGCCCCACGGCCAGTGCCACCAGTGTACCCAACATCTTGCCACCTTCTTTTGTGATCAAATATTCGCTCACCCAGTCGGCCGGACCATTACCAAGGCTGAACTTCTTGGTGTATTGGGCAAAATGATTGCCTCTTCGAATGTTCTTAGGACCGCCTCCGTTCTGCCTTGCTCTTGGAGGTCTTTGCTGATATGGAGCTTCACCGAACACATCTGAGGCCATGACCAAGGTTGCAAGTCCGTAGGTAAGCGCATCAACACCAACGCGACTCTCAATATGGGTATTGGCTTCAGGCCACACGATGTCGAACCGGGAGTAGATGTGGGGGATGACAAGATCGTGCAGGGTTGAATGTGTCAGCGCAAGGGCTGTAAGATCATTGGTATGGGTCACTTCGCGTAGTATGGCCTGGAGAATATCTTCGTTGAGGTCAAGCAATTGGAGGGGTCTTTTCCGGTCGACATCTGCGGTTGTATAGTCCTGCTGCTTCATATGTTGCGCCATGACTTCTGCTGGCATTGTCGCCCTCGAACTTCCAACATTTGGTGCGAAGGGATCTCCCAGTCGATCATCGGTGCTCGTCCCGGTCATTATGGCTTGTGTCATGGTTGCGAACCGTCTGAGACAACGAACGGGTTGCTGCGCGGTTGGAGTCGAATGCACTTAGTGGCTCAGAGCAATTGCCCCGAGCCGTCACTTGTCAGGCTACCTGCTCATCAGCATGTGAGCCCTATGAAGCGCAGTGTAGTAGATGCCACAAGCAGCCAGTCGGGCACGCTGCTTGTGAAGAGGGCTGGAGTGAGTGGCTGGTGGATCACAGCCGCTCGTTTCTGTGACGACCACCCGGAAGCTAGGGTTAGGGCGGCGATCGCGGGGCACACTAGCCGGAGTGCCTTAGTCACGGTTTAGCGCGACGCGTTTGCCTTGTGGGTCCTGAAGGAAGGCGCCTGCCTGCTGCAAAAGTTGCCTTAGGTGATTTCTTGCCAACACCAACGTTTACTCCTGTCTTGTTGTCCTCAAGTACCCGCGCTGAACTAGCTTTGGTGTATCGCGCATCATTGAGGCGTGTAAACTGTGTTCCACAAACAAAAACTAGGCGGTAACCAAAGAAGATACCCGAAACTGCCCCTCATCTGGTTCCTCGATTTCCGGGCGCTTGCCCGCCCCTGACCTCGATGGCTACCAATATGGATCGGCTGCCGACTGAGGTCATCTTCGAAGTATGCCAAAACCTCGACTTCTTTGATGACATTGCCGCATTCCGTCTGCAGGGTCGACGCTACGCCGATGTAGGTGCAGAGTCACTTGTCTCCCGAGTTCGAGTAAGTCATCATTCTCTGCTTCCAAAAGGCCTTGTCCGGCATGGGCTCACAGAGGTCTCAAAATTCGGCCAACCGCAATGACCCCGTTCACATTCTGCTTCACTTTGTTCTAACAACTGTAGTTCTTCACCGAAAAAAACTCTCTCCTTCGACTCGATAACTTTGCCAAGCATCCAATCCTCCGCAATCGCGTCAAGACTGTCGTCTACGAAGGTAGTCTGCTTGCCTCCCGTTGCTTCCATGCCTACCGCGATCACTTCAAACAGGATCACCATGGCGCTGAGCTCGCTCCTAAGCCAGCACAGAATGCAAGTGAGAGAGCTAAACGATTCTACCGGCGCAGCATGGAGAAATGGGAAGTCGACATTCAGCAAAAGTACGATGAGTACAAGGCTGCCTACGACACGCAGCAAGATCTGCTTCACTCCGACACCTTCAAGGATATGTTTGATTCCCTCCACGACTTCCCAAAGCTTGAAGCTGTCGAGATGACCACTGCATCTCGCTGTGGTCATAATCTCTCTTGGCGATACGGCGAGACATACGCGCTCAATTGCACCATGCCGTTGGAAATGTGCTCGTTCAACTCTATCGGCCAGCTCAGCGCCCTGATCGTGCCTAAAGGGATTCCATTGCTCAATCTAAAGTCGCTTCAAGTTCATGCGCTAAGTCCCAAGTAAGTCCTAATCTGCTACCGCTCCTACCGATTTTACTAACGTTAAAAGATTCTTTGCAGACGAAGTACTCATGCCTGCAATCACCACCGTGTTCACGACTCTGCGCAAGATCCACATTGTCTTTCGACTTGAGAGTGAGGATCGAGAAAGCATCGAGGAGGGTCCCAAGGAGGCGTATTCAATCCTGACCAAAGGTACCTTCCGCACTGCACTCAATGCGGCTGAAGGTCTTGAGAGTCTTCATATCAACTTCGACGACCTGGGTTATTGGGGACCAGTCGCCAGTATTCGGGATCTGCTAGGCGACAGTACTTGGAAATACCTACGAAAGCTCGACCTCGACAGCCTCTCTGGTGATGCAAAGGACTTCATGCAGACTTTCGAGCGCCAGCCGGCTTTGAAATCTTTGACCCTGACATTCATCTACCTGGAAGATATCCTCTGGCCCCAAATGCTTGTCAAAATGAAGAAATTGTCACTGACGGAATTCATCGCTCGAGGTCTGCTTGAGGACGGCGACGGTATCCATGCTACTACACACATCGACGCTGAAGCCTATGCCTCAGATAAGATCCAGATCAGCATGTGCGAAATGTTGGATGACTTTGTCACATGCGGCATGGGTGATGACTTTGACTTCAATCCTTTGGAGGACGTTGACTGGGAAGACCCCGATGAGCTGTTCGACAAATACGGAGCGCCTGGCGAGTATTCTGATATGGACATATCTGATCTCAGCGACGAATGCGGCTCCTCAATGTCCGATTTCGACAGCGACATGGAAATTGATTGAACGAAATGTACCATCATGACGGCGACAAGGCGGTACGACTTATGGGGATGTATGTGTGGCACCCTAATGACGAAACTCCCACAGCAGACAGGGTTGTGACACGAACGTCCTTTCAAGGCCATTGCACATACGATAGACAGTGATGACAGCTTCTTACTTCTTGTACAGGTGTTTTTGGTGGTGCGAACAGAGTGATGGTACTGGGCATATGGCACCGTTGACGACTATCCGGTGTTTGGAGGGGAGAGGGATGGATTTTGGCCTCTCCGCCTCATACTGAGCTTTCTTCCGGTGCCCACATGCGGGGCATGGGAATCAGAGCTGTGACTGATCGCATGAGTCGAATGCATAGCGCTAGATCACAGCAATGAAGGCCACCACAAAAGTGATAATGCAAAAGAACCACAATTAAATGTATATGATTCTGTTTGGGGTATCTCGGATGTGTGGTGTCTCAGTTCAAGTTCCTCATCAACGTTATCTGGGCATGTCAGTCGGGCAAAGTTCCTTCGTCTTGTTCCGTTGGTGTCTCTCTTCTTCAATGCGTCGGAGTCGCGGGTTTCTCTCTCGCCTACACCAACCCAGCGGCTTTCTGCACGTCGAGACAGCTAGCGTACACGAAACATGGGGGTTTCGCGTTTTCATATCTGCGCCACACCAGTCCACCGAGCAGTATGTGCGTATGCTACACGTATGCATTCCGCACCCGTTGTCGGCCTCATGACAGTCCATGATATCTCACGCCCTCTCATTTCGTCTCCTGGTCGCTCACCTTCTCCCACTCGCTGTCGGTGCTGACGTAATCGGAGCTATCGCCCAGACTGCGTCGCCGCTGACCGAGGTCCTGTGATCCATCCAGGCCAGGATTGGGTGTAGGCGGTTTGGGCTGTAGAAGTGTGCTTGATGGTGTTGGGTCTGCGGCAGCTGGTGCCGTGGGTGGCGGTACAGGCGCGGCACCAGGTTGGGGCGGTGGAGGCTTCCGACGTTGCGCGCCTGGGCCTGCAATGTCCGCGCCTGTGGTGGTAGTTGTGGGGATCGCGTCAGCCTCGGTTTCCGTGTCGCTGCCCGTAGGATCCGGACTGATCTGACGGGCGGTGGTTTTTGGGTCTTTTTCGGTAGAAGATGGGGATTTGGAGGAGTCTTCGGCGGCTTTCGCGGCCTGCACTTCGCGGGCAAACCAGTTGATGCTGTACCACAGGCCTGCGCATAGGACGGAGAGGATGGCGAAATGGATGGAAGAGGTGAAGACGAGGAGGGCTAGGAGGAGGAGCTGTAGCGCTCCAAAGGTCGCATTGGTTGCGAGGACGAGAGTGGGCGTCGGGCCCGGGGTAAAGATTGACTCCCAGAGGTCGACAATGAAGGAGGACATATTGGATCGCTTCGTCAAACGAGTATTGTAGGTGCGCTAAGGCAATATTGGGTATTTCAAGGAGGTCAAGAGCGGCATGCGACAGTCAGGCAAGCAGGAATGCGATGGTTGTGTAGGTAACGTATGCGGGGCAGCTTGTCGGTGTTGGAGGGGTTCGCTTGCTGCTTTGTTTGGTACAAGTGAGAACAAGCAAGCTATAGATAATGTTACCGACACGCAACTAACCGTGAGATGTCAATTGGAGAGCGACAGCAGTGCAGAGACGTGTCATGTTGCGGATGGAAGGTCGGACATCGGGCGTTGATGCCTTCAGTGGTCAGGCTGAGGCCTGGCGCGACTGCGGGCCGTGCAGACTGCCTCTTTCGTCATCAGACACGTCCCCGTGGTGCAGCGCTCATCACATTGCTCTCGACAATATCGTCTCCATCGTCCTGTGAACTCGTGTATTGATCAAAAGATTTGCTGCTCGCCATTGAAAGATGGTTGTACCTGTACTGCACGAGGCAGCCGCGTTACACCTGCAGCGGTTCGGTCCCCACGGCCGCGGCTGACCCGCTTCACCCACTTCTCTGTCACCACTGCATCCCGCGGACGGGACTGGAGGGACCGTATAAGTCGACCTAACCGCGGACCGTAGGCTTCGAACCGCCTGGGCTGCCTGTAGGCCTCGGGGAGCGTCGCTAGAGTCCTCCAGGCCTTTACGGCTGTACTACCACGCATAGCAGCTATTCCACTGCGACATTAACTGTTTACGGTGGTGTCTTAGCCGCACTCGTGCTTAACCCTGTTCAGTGGGTTCAACTCATAGCGATTCGCGGACCAAAATGCATCACTCTCAGCTGATGAGCCCCTGTCAAGACATCGGTCGAACAATATCGCATGTTGCTACAGCCCTAGGAGGTCAATGTCGGTACCGACACTAGGCGCATCCTTGTTCAGAAACCTGAAAAGCACGAGCTGACATCTGTTCCGTACAGATTGTCATGCCAGAGGGAGGCGGCAGAGATCAGGTTGGCTCAGACAACGTTCTGGGCCTATTGGACACCTGTTGATCAACCGCTCTCATGGTGCTGATTGCCTGCCGTACGCACCTCCGGGGACCTTCCACATTAGCACGATGTCCTCCCGGCGGCTTGCCATGCAGGAGTGGAGGGCATTCTTCCTATGAACCAACCCCAAGCAGCGGTACTGCCCAAACAGCCGCGGCAGCGTGGAACCTACGGCGCAGTCCTTGACCACGTCTGAAGTTTACAAATAGGATCTGCTTCACCGTTGAGCTTGTTCATACGCACAAACGTCTGTGCGCCACGCCTTCGGAAACTTTGGATGCTGATTGCCCAGCGGGTCGGTCAAAAGGCGAGACTTTGACCACTGAGATACCGCAGGTCTCTATCGTGGAGCTAGAAGGATTCTGAAGTGCCCTGATCAATTCCGAACCGTTGTTGAACCCGTCACCCTCCAAAGCCTCTTCACTGCGATCGACATCAAGCCGTCCCCCAGAGGCAACGCTTCACCCCTTCCCTCTGCTCCTGCGATGAGATCATTGTACGCGCGGTGTCTTTGCTCATGCAAGAGGGAATGCCCGCGCTGGCTTTCGTTGGTAGAGGGAACCGTATTCATTTCTAGGGCGCGACCTGTCAGTGAAAGGAACCTGGGGGCCAAATCAGCAAAGCTGGGGCAATCCTTCCACTTCGCGAAAAGCTGCCGCTGCTGGAAGGCTGGTTTGATGGCTGAAGTCCAAGTTACCTGATCTGTGAGAGGAGCAGTCACTTGCTCTGCCAGTGGCGCATGTTTGCTACCGCTAACAATTTTAGGCAGAGGATCAGGCTCGTGGCCCCAACTTTTGACAATTTAACTTGGACTTTCCGGTCCCGGAATCTGTCTGATCCGGGGACAGTTCTGTTGCCTATGGGACTAATATCGCAGCTGTGGCTGGGTGTGTTGCAGAGGTTGCCTTACCTGATATCTCACCGTCACCGCTCGCGGCCAATGGGGCAAAATCTTGCAATTTACTGCAATGTCTGGCCGAGTCAAAGGAACAATAAGCACATCAGGCCTTATACTAGCACTCGCTGCAAGCCACCAACCCAGCCACAGGTGGCTTCGGTCTTGCGCAAACGCCTTGCGTAAGACTGTGGCAGCCTTGAGTGTGAACGGTGAAATTGCGGCTGTGCGATGCGGCTGAGCCACCTGTGGCTAGTGTAGCTACAGATTCCAGTACTAGGAGGCATCGTTTTGCTCTCTGCCAGCCCCAATAGCCCTTGTCTGAGCATCCTTCTACAGTACGGCATCTGTCTACCAACTCCCTACTACCGAATGCCGTATAGCTGTTTTGACAAACCCGAACCAGCGTCTGTCGAAACCCAATTATCAGGCCTCTTCGTCAAGAAGCGCTGACGTTATCATACATCTTGCCGCAGTACGGATAAGGTTGCTGGTCCTGCAGTCCCTGTAACGAATGGCACCAAGCTACAACCTTGATCGAAAAGGCGAATGTCGTGATTGTCCAGGCGTAACTTCACTCATACCTAGCATGGACTCACCGCAAGATATCTACAAGATTCTCCTGCAAGCGCGGCGCCTTGGTACAGTACGCAGACTGCGATCTGACCAATGATGTCCAGTGCCCCGGATGCCAGTAGTTGAACCCACCCGCAACGATGATGCTAGACCTGAACACTATCCGGAAGTGTAACAATACCGATGTGTTGGACGTTACCTTGCTCGTATCGATAAAAGGGCCACAACGTCACTGTCGGCATGCGGCAATTACCGCCACAAGCCTACCATGTTTCTGGGACTGCGTGTCTGACAGGTCTCATGTCCCGCGTCTATACCACGCGAATTGCCAAATTCGCCAGCTCGTACATGCTGCCCGCATATCAAGCACCTTCCAGTACTAGTCGAGCTCGATTCATAAGGCTGAAAGTCTGGGTTTCAATCCGTGAACATCCCGCTTACCCTGCATCCCCGGGCCTGCGATCCCTCAACCCTATCGACCACCATACGAAACAACGCCCGCGTGCATTGCTGCAGTTCGACCTCCGAGATTGCTCCAGACTCGGATCAGGATAACACCTGAGTTCTCCGAGGATCGATTCGTCCAAGATGTCTTCGGGCGCCGGCCGAGTAGACTTCTGTTTCCGGCTAGTTGATCACTGCTTACCAGCGGCTAGTATCAAATGCGACAATCGGTGCCTGTGGGCATGTATGCATGCCTTACCGGTCAAGACTTTGACTCCCCATCCAAAGATCCCCACTACCAGATGTAGGCTTTGGGCTCTAGCTCCCGTCAGGCAATGACAGCATACTTTCAGACCCATACCGTCCTACCCACTGCTCACCTAGCGCAGAACTGTCTTTTGGCCCCAAGGATCAATAAACACTATGGCCAGAGTAGGGCTGTCAGGAGTCCTCGACCCACTCCTCTGGTTGACCCCGTTGCACATACGCAATGCGGCAGTCTGATTTAAATACTTGCTTGTTTCGACACTCCTGATCTGCCTAGATACAAAAGCCCTCACACCGGTTTTAGTCTGTTCATCGATCATTCGCCTCCTACATCTTGTCGACCTAGTATATCACGGGCTCGTAGCCGAGCTACGTCAACGCCTCCAGCCCACCGGGAATCCCGCAACACTACCATCCCGAAGCACCACAACGAACCCGTCACGAACATTCAGTACAATAGCGCAAGCCTGCGACTACTGGCAATCCAGCCCATCTGCACTCGAGGGCTTGCCCATGCAAGTCCGTCCTCAACCCTAGCCAAAATAGAGTCACGCAGAGGTTCAGCAGCCAATTCCTCGGCGCGATCATCCTCACAAGCCCCGCGGTTCGATCTCGCGCGTGACCGTACCCAAGCCAATATCGCATCGCAGCCGGCTGCGTCTCTAGCATCTACAGAATCTGATATCGGCGTCACATCGTCACTGGACAGGGGGCGGCCCCGTTTGAACGCCGAAGAGCCCTCGTTCAGCTCTACGTCGGGCATCCCGACCAGCAGGGGTCGGTATTCTCGACAGCAGTACGCAGCGAACCAAGCGGCGCTGCAGGCGCTCACGCAAAACCGGCGACTTGGCCAAGATTCGACTCAGCAAGCGTAAGTCAGTTCGCGCCATGCAGCCTTCGCGGATCGCTAATGGAATGCAGAATGGCGACGCAGGTGCTTCCATCCCAGGATCCTTTTGTTCCACGCGGGTCACCATTTGGAATTGGGATGTATCCAGGATTCGAGGGTATGCTCTACCCGTCTAGCATGAGATTGTTGTTAACGCATATAGGATTCGAAGGCGTCAACCAGCCCACGTTTCAAGGCTTCCAGCCGGAGCCGCATACTCAGAATCCATACATGATGGCTTCGGCCATCAGAACGTCCGAGGACTCGTTCCGCCGTGCGCCGTCACTGTCGCCTAATCAGATGCGAATTCCTGTACGGAGAGATCGGACTCCCATTCAGCACAGTAGACGCAGCGTTCCGCGCGAGCGAGCCCGCAGTCACAGTCGAACAGAAATGTTGTTATCTTACGCGTCTGAGCAGATGCAGACTCAGCAGCCTCAAGTTGCTTCTCAGGCATCTGTGACAGTCGTGCCGTCCCAATCGGCCCCCACAACACCTCAGATATTCCCAATGCCAGCATCTTACTCTGCACCAGCGCCGCCGATAGCGGCAGCACCGTATGATACAAGTGGAGGCTATTTTCCAACACTGATAGGCCAACCTAATGCGGACGAAATGCCGGAGTTGGATTTTCGATCCGGTCCTCACTTCCAAGAATACTATTCAATATCGCGATCTGCCTCAGGTTCGGTTGGGATGCCTGGCATGAATCCTCAAAACGTCTACCTAAACCGGGAAGAACAGCCAAACCCTTCCACTTTGCTTCCTTCAATACCGACGACAATAGCTTCGTTTCCCCCAGTCCAGAACGCACTCGAATCTTCCACCGATGAAGTTGAGATTATGTCCCCCAGACCCAAACCGCAGTGTTGGGATCACGGCTGTAATGGCCGACAATTCAGTACCTTTTCGAATCTGCTACGTCACCAGAGAGAGAAGAGCGGGAGTGCTATGAAGGCCATGTGCCCGTACTGCGGAATTGAGTTCACCCGAACAACAGCGCGGAATGGTCATATGTACGGTATGTTTCACTACGATTCTCTCTTTTTCTTGTCCTGCGCTGACTATGGATTAGGTGGCAAATGCAAGGGCCGGTCAGACAGGGCGTCTTCGGAGCCCTCGCGGAGTGACGGAGAACAGGAAGCATAGATCTGCGAGAAGCATGGATACAGCGAATTTATCCTAGTTCGCATTAGTTGGAGTCGACCTCATCGCGGGTGATCGCGACGATGAGAGATGATGCTATGAATGTTCTACTACCAAGACGAGAGATGCCCCGGGGTCCGGGTATGACATGGCTTTCTCTTCCTGAGTCTCCATTGCGAGAGAGGTTGTGAGGAATATAAAAATCCATCGATACGGTCAGTCGGCCGTGTGGACCGCACTTGGCCGCCTGACAGGTGGCATTTTGTGCCCCGGAGTTGTAGAAGAGTCTCTTGCCTGTTGACCTCCACCTGAAATCGGTAACTCAACAACCATCACTCGGACAGATCCACTAGAGCCCAACAGGGTGCGCGGCTGCAGATAATATGGTTTCGACCCCGGGATGGTTAGAGCCAAGGAAGACTGTGCCTCCGCTCGGTCACTCAGTCTTCGGCGTGACTATTGGGCAGAAGCCGGATCCGATTAGAAGACCAAGTATTTGGAAAAGACCTCAGAAATCCCATTGACGGCTATTTGTGTCATTGAACATCGCTGGAGAGCGTCCCAGACACGTGTGCCGGCTCGGCACCTGGCCGTCAGCCACGCCCCAATGGACCTAGCCGAACAATGTTGTGTCAGGAATCCCGCCATTTTTGCCTTGCTGGTACACTATGGTCTGACATCTACCTCTTTGGGGCTAAGAACTCATTTATGCCTTTGAACTGTTATCCCACCGTCAGCATCGAATTCCAACCCTCTTGATGCCATGTTTGCCCATCGAAGCAATTCATATCGATAAACATGCCCTGGATGACTAGGTATAACGCAGAGACGTGCAGCCGAGACACTGCCCAAGGCTCTCGTGACAGCTAGCAGCTAGCAGCTTCCAGTTGACGGCGCCGACAGGACCAGAAATCAAATTACAGGCTTAGACTTCTGTATACATAACCAGCCATCAAGTGATACACCACTAAGCTGGCAAAATGGTCTTGAAAATTGCCCACTCAGCAGGAAAACAAGTCGTCGCATCATAGCACACACCGATCTCACACCACAGCGCAGCCCTCCCCAAAGGTTTTGACTAGTCAGCACATTATTTGATATACACCAACTTACGCTAACCAACTGGTAGGTGAAGAGGATATCACTAGCAACAGCTCTAGCCATGCTGGGCTTTCGCGTTGACCAGGGGTACCTGATCAGCACACCATGCACTTCGCAGTTTCCTGTTGTAATTGGGTGGATCGCATGGATATACCACGCCTGGTCATGCCGGAAACGAACGATAAAGCGGATCCCGTGAAGGTTTCGACGTTGGCTCCGAAGCTGGCTGGCTTGTAAAGTCAGATTGTCATCGAATGCGGAAGTATCGTAAGTTGAATACGCCGCTATCAACTCGTACCATGATACAATACCGGTTCATCAACCAATGACAGCCATGGACCGGCGTGGTCCTTTTGTACCCCTGGCCATCTGAGCAGCAGCTTGCACACCGGTTTGCTTCGTTCGAGCTTTGTTCACCAAAGCTGTTGACAAGATTGCATCAGTCCTTGAAAAACAGCAGTCATTACTGCGCGCTACTGCGACGCGCGCTGATGCTCTAAAACCTGCTACTTTCACGAGCACCCGCTCTTGAATCTCGGGGGCCTGTTGGGGACGCGAGCGACTTAGAGCGTGGGGCATCTGATACTCAAGGATCGCGCTCTCCAAGTCCCCACCGCCTGGACCCGAGACCGACAGCTCCTGCTATAGTGTTCATGAAGTCGGCGCATGATCTATAAGCCAGTAATGCACATCTCGACTCGACGACGAAGCGTCATAAGCACCAACGATTTGATAGCCTTCTAAAGAGAGCCGCCGATCTGTCGCAGACAGCTTCTGAAAGCCGAAAGTCAACTGGGCCCCAATGTGATGATGCCTATACCAAGAACCCGTTGGGAAGCAAGCGATGCCAAA
The DNA here is from genome assembly GCF_000365145.1 of Cyphellophora europaea CBS 101466. Lineage (NCBI taxonomy): Eukaryota > Fungi > Ascomycota > Eurotiomycetes > Chaetothyriales > Cyphellophoraceae > Cyphellophora > Cyphellophora europaea. The sequence goes on from NW_008481811.1 coordinate 1,662,532, forward strand.
GGCCCGCGCATGGCGTCTGGGTCAGTCACGAATGGAAACTACGCCAGTGCGGAATGATATCTGCAGCTTTGTCCGGACCCATCGTGGCCGTAAACGAAGACGTGTAAAATTCCCCATGTGTGATACAGAATGGTGGAGCATTTTGAACGATCTTGTGTAAAGACCAAGTCCTTCGTACACGTTGCAATTCAATACTAAAAAGGGAATCGACTGCTGACTTGGTTCTCCAGACGCTAAATGCAGATCTGCTTCCGCACGAGTTCGACGCCGTTCAACCGCCGTCTGTCTATTTGGCACTGCCAGGTTTCCATCTGCAAGTTCCAGTCTGACGGCGCGATAGTTGTGCTGCCACCATCCCAATCGTGCTGTATCGCGCCAAGTCACGGGGGACAAGCTGGATGCTCATCCTCATGGGCAGGTGAGTTGTAGAGCATCAGGCGACCAGTGTCGGGGCACGGGTGCTAGGGAGTATGAGCGGTGACTAGCGCCTTCAGGCCTTCTTGCGAGTAACACATTGCAAAGGATATCAAATCGACAAAGGCACTCTGAGCATTGACAGGCAATAGTCTAACTACCTCTATTGCGGCATCCCAGCATGGTGTCCGGGGTCGTTAGCTATATTGAGCATACCGCTATAGCACTTCGCCTCCGCCCGCGACTGGTGTCAGCCCATGAAGAACATTCACTATCTCATTATCAAGCCCCATAATGAGACTGCTTGCGAGTCGAATACTCTACAACGAAGTGTACGCATCTCTTGTGTCCGGGGGACACCTGGAAACCTCAGGCAGTGAATGAGCGACCCCGCTTGTTCCAGCCCTGCCAAGCCTTTTCCCGCCTGCGCCACTGCCTCCTCAGCGACAGTGACTCGTCCTCGTTTCCTCCATCGATTTGCCCTAGGCTTTCTCCCCCAAATGCTTCAGTGACTCGTTACAATGACTCTTACCATCTAGCCCTCTTGATTCTGACCATTTTCTCCCATCAGACGTCCGCAACAAGCTGACCGTTCTCACAATGTGCCTCTACCAGTCGCAAATGATGTTCTACTCCCGCACAGTCACTCGTCCTTTACCACAGCCGTTACCGTTACCTTTATTACGACGGTGAGAGTAGAAACAGTGCGCAAGCATCAAAGCGGCTTGTGTATTAAAGATGTCGTCTATATTTACATATCAAGATGAGCCGCCTCGAATACAGAGTCCGTGGTCTACACCAGGCAATACAACACCTCAGATTCAAGGTGTAGCTACCTCGCATGACACAGCTCTGTTGAGACCCAGCGACAGGACGAGATTAGAGCCGGAGAAACAAGATGGTCCATGCGAATACAAGCTGCATCTGCTCCTTCGGGCCCGGCGCCAATTCGCCTCCATGTCAACAAGTACAGAAGGTCTCCCTGCCCCAAACCGTTCTCCTGCTGCGGCCAGTCTTCCCAATAGTGGACGGTCTTTCAGTGATATTGCGCTCCACCGTTCAACGTACCAGCCCTCCCCGCAAACGCGACAAGCCCGTCTGCAACAGCCAACGACACAACTCCTATGGCGGCTCCAGCAGTCATCGCCCTTCCACTCTTCATCTAATGCCGAGCTGGTCCTGCCCGTACTACCCGAGGCAACTCCTCGCTTAGGTGTGCCTGAGCGTCCAGCCAAATTACTGCCCGGGCTCGAGGAGAGCCAAGGAGCATTGTACGAAATCGGTGTTGCTGACGATGGAACTCTTGTGGGTCTTGCCCACGATGAGCTCGAAGAGTCCCTTAACAACCTTCGCGCCATGGCTGCTAGTCTTGGCTGTGTTATCGACATCCTTCGCAGAGTAACTGTCGGCAGCTGCGAATGGGCTCCTATCGATGACTCAGATGATGCCAAACTGGCCACAGGAGATCTACTCGTTGCTGAGGTCCTCGTACGCCCTGATTCGAGAGTTATGCCTGATATCGAGTTAGCCCCCGCCGGCGTGCACGATGAAGTTGCCCCGGTAGGTGGAGGTGTGCCGTCCAAGGCAGGTGCTGAGCAATTGAGAGTGGCCTTGGCTGGCTCATCGGCTGCTGGCAAGTCATCACTTCTGGGAACGCTCACTACATCATCGACGGATAACGGAAGGGGCAAAAGTCGGCTGTCGCTGCTCAAGCATAGGCACGAAATCGCTTCTGGCATCACCAGTTCGGTTGCCCACGAACTACTGGGTTACAAGCGTGGCAGCATGACGAATGGTGTGGTTGTGAATTACGCATCTGGGGATGTCACGACTTGGACTGACATCCATGGACTGGCCGATCGCCTGTGCTTCATTTCAGACTCTCCTGGCTTGTCGAGATTCGCAAAGTCCACCTTTCGAGCACTGGTCTCGTGGAAGCCGGACTGGACGATGTTCTGCGCTGCTGCTCATGACGGCGATCCTGCGTCGACAACAGAGCTCCAAAACTCGAATCTCATTGCTCACCCAGGGGCCGATGCAACTGATTTCACACTGGCGCACCTTGACCTCTGTTTGCGGCTCAACCTGAGATTGTTGGTCGTCATCACGAAGATGGACGTTGCTACCAAGGTCAGTCTCCGGACGTGCCTCTCGAAAATCCTTTCTGCGCTGAAAAATGCAGGGCGAAAGCCGGTTCTGCTCAGTACAGCTTCTACGCCATTGCCTGCCTTTGCTTTGGACTCGAGTGATGCATTGCCCGACTTGCAGAGGATACGCTTAGACGAGCAAACTGAAATCGACAAGGCGATCGCTATGATTCAGGATGAATCATCTACGGTGCCTATTGTTATGACGAGCGCCGTCACCGGGAGCGGCATTGGCAAGGTTCATACATTTCTGAGTCAACTTCCATTGACGAGCGATCATCCACCGGCTCCTACCGAGGTATCTCAGGCTGGGCATGTGCCGATGTTCTACATCGATGAGGTCTTCGGTATCCCGCCTGTACGAATTTACAATGCCGATCCCTCGACCAAGCTAGGAGGATCTGCTGGTGTTGTCCTGTGCGGCAGGATTGCGCATGGCAAGATCCAGATAGGTGACCTGATGTGGATTGGGCCGTTCTCAGCTGATGAGACAATGATTGATGCAGCGCTACCTCGCTCCAAATCTTTCAGTGCGCACGACCTCCGCAGGGCTTCTCACAGCACGAATGGGTTATTCACGAAGCCGGCGAATGATGCTGGAACTCTAAGTCAGCCTCCTTTCCTACTGGTCAAGGTGGTGTCGCTGCGAAATTTGCGGCTGCCAGTCCTGCAGCTACGAGTCGGTGAGACGGGTACGATCGGCGTAGAACCCGATGGCTCTAGCCAGGAGTCAATGTCGTTGCAGAGGGCGCGAAAGGGTATGGTCCTAGCCAAGAGCAAGGATAGTCCGTCCGGGTACCGAAGTTTAGTGGCCATATTCCCTTCCAAGGACTTCCTTGTGCCCTCGCCACCTATGCTTCTCGGCGGCCACGCCATCGCGTACTTGAACAGTATTCGTGCCGCCGTCAAAGTCGTGGCGCTGGCCCTGGTAGAGGATGAGGTGGCCGAGCCTTCATCTCCTGGCGCGATGTTCCCGTTCGATAGCGATCAGCTCGATAATGAGGATCTGTCTGGGCGAGAAGTCAGGATCACGCTAAGATTCGTCAGTACGGTGGAATTCGCGGAAGTGGGTGATCAGGTATTGGTGGTGCCGACGGTGAGCGCGGCCGGGCCTGTGGCGGGTCCTGGGCTCGGATCGACGGGGCTGGCGGGCTTTGTTGGGTCGATTACTGAGGTGGTGCCATGAGAGAGCACTTGTGTAGCCCTTAGTTAGATAATGGTATTGCCGTGTCCTTCGAGATCAGTAATATTACCCTACCGGCTCGATTTCCTGCTTCCATCCATTGAATTAGGTCTCTGTCCGTTACGAACCTTCACCGCATCTGGTCGCCCTGCTAAGTCACCCGGACTTAACATGTGCTCCCTGCTTCTAGCCGCGCATCGGTGGCTTATATTGTCACCGCAAGTACCTGGTGTAGCAAGTAGTCTGTCCTTCAATTTGCCAAGGCTGAGAGACAAGCCTCCCGAACTCCAATGTGTGGCCGAGGCCGATCGCGATCACCAGATCGTCTAGTCGGGCTTATTCAGATGTCTAAAAGGCTGCCGGGACGGATAACGGGTATTCAACAGAGTCTCGACGTGGTCGCGGCGACAAGGCCAGAGCGACCTGGATGCCCGAGTTCAAAAGCGGGTTAGCGCAATTCATAATTAGGCTGGTACGCCCCGCGTCGACAGGAAGCTGGGCAAGACTGTTGAGATTTCTTCAGCCTGATGGTCAGTCATGATCTCTCAGCCTGTCGATGAGTTATCGACGAGGGTTGTCCGTACAGGAGCCCATTCTATTCACTTTAGCACCGGCTTATTGATCCTCTGACGGTGACACTCACGCTAGCTAAAAGCGAGCCAACCTAAGCCTATGGAAGACGGCAGCGCCGGCCCGGCGAACGTGCCTGGGGCCCACCCCCGGGGGCTCCATCAAGTGTGGCCGACGACTCACCAAGCCAAAGACGATACCACGATCGAGTATGTTCGATGAGACGCGTCTTTTTGAGTGAGCATTGACTGAGACAAACCCGCAGTATCATCGCCATCCACGGGCTCGAGACCGAGTCACCACGAACGTGGGAGTGGAGAGGCAAAGATGGAATCGTCAACTGGCTCACCGACGAGAACATGCTGCCGGCGAAAGTGCCAACCGCGAGGATCTACACCTACAATTGGAACTCCAGATATTTTCGAGACGCGCCTGTCCAGACGCTACTCGGCCACTCTGATAGCCTCCTCAAGTCTATTGATCGAGGCCTAGGACTGCTACGACGGCCACTGATTTGCATAGCATCTTGCTTTGGCGGTCTGATTTTGGCCAAGGTATATTGAGGTATGGTCGCAGATTGCATCTCAAGGCTAATAAGCCTAGGCTATACAAATGTCGTGCGAGGCAGAGAATGAGCACCCATACCTCAGGCAGTATCTTGTGGGTGTGATCTTTCTTGCCACGCCGTTCCGGGGCAGCGACGCAGCAGCTCAGGCGCAATGGCAAGTATTCGTAGGAGGAATAATGGGAAGGCAGACCTCACAAGAGTTAGTCGAAGACCTCAATCGTGAGGACAAGCACCTCAAAGAGCTCACTCAGTCATTCGCCGAGACCGCCAACCGGATACATCTTGGCCTATACTGCTTCTATGAGACTTTACCGTCAGAGATTTTGAAGGCGGTGCTGATGCCTGGTCGGCTCCTTGAGCTTGTCCAGGTGATCCAAAGCAAAACAAGGAAGCTTGTGAGTTATGTGCTGTCGGCATGGAGGTTTTACACCACTGACATCTTACTATAGCTCGTAACCCAAAACTCAGCTTGTCTTGATGGCGTGCCACGTCAAGGACTTGAGGCAACGCACTCTGGCATGAACAAGTTCAGAGGACCAGCTGACGCCAATTTCAAGCATGTTGCAGCAAACGTTCAGCAGCTCGCATTACAGGCATGTGCCATTCTAGACCAACGGAACAAAGGTACGTAATCCTGAATTGGATTCGTGCAAGCAGACCATGCTAAAGTCTTCTGTTCTGAGAAATAGAATTTCCTCGAGTGCATTTTACTATGCCCGTTGACCGCAACGAGCACTTTGTTGGGCGCAACGATATGCTGACATGGCTCTGCGAAAGGGTCCCTCCAGCCAAAGGCAAAGATCGTTGTCAACGCACAGCTATCCACGGTCTTGGGGGTATAGGCAAAACTCAGCTGGCTGTCGAGGCCGCGTACCGTACTCGCGATCAAGATCCAGAATGCTCCATATTTTGGGTATCAATGGTGACAGCCAATACCTTTAAAACAACGTATCAGGACATCGGTCGCAAGCTGCAGGTACCTGGTATCAATGAAGACAAAGCAGATATCAAGATTCTGGTCAAGGGAGCCCTTGCCGACGCTGCAGCTGGCCGCTGGTTGCTTGTGTTGGACAATGTCGACGATTGCGAGCTTCTTTTCGGTGAAGAGCGCCTATGCGAGTGGCTTCCATCAAGCTATCGTGGTTCCATCCTGATTACAACCCGGTTTGAGGAAATCTGCATCAAACTTGGGCTCGCTCGAGCCAACATACTGACTGTGAGCGAGTTGACAAACGAAGAGGCAGCGAAGATGTTGACAGCTCAGCTTCGTGCGAACCATCCATGCAACCCAGACGACGTAATGGCAATATGTCAACTGCTGACAAACCTTCCCTTGGCACTGAATCAGGCTGCTTTCTACCTGGCTACAACAGGAGTTTCTGCGGCCAAGTACCTACGTTACTGCCAAGAGAGCGACCAACGGCTGGTCCAGTTGCTAGGCCATGACACAGATGGTCAAGAAGGGCGATCCCAGGAAGTCAGCAAAGCAGTGACCACCACCTGGCTCATCTCCTTCAACCATATTGCACGAGACCGGCCACTGGCAGCACAGCTATTGAGCACGGTAGCCTGGTTGGTCGAGAAGGATGTACCGATCGCACTGTTCTTGCAACAAGGACTGGATGAAATCGACCTAGACCGAGCTGTTGGTACTCTTCGAAACTACGCCTTCATTACTCTGCGAGAAGATGCAACATCATTTGACGTACACCGACTTGTGCAAATAGTCACACGCAATTGGTTACGCGAGCAGAGTGAGGAGAGCCATTGGATCGGAAGAGTAATTGGACTGCTGGCAAACGGATACCCCTTTCCGAGATTCGAGAACCGCGAAGTCTGGCAACGGTATCTGCCGCACGCCACGCGTGTGGCCGGATACGCAGCTGATGGCTTCGAGAATGTCGATTGTTTAGTTTTGTTGTCTCACATTGCTGAAAGCAGCTTTTTTCTTGGCAACTATGTAGAAACAGAGAAGACGTACAGGAAAATGATCGATGGTGCAACGCGTCAACTAGGAGCGCATCATGGGGCCACCATGATGGTCATGAACAACTTGGCTACGGTTCTTTCGTGTTTGGGACAATACACTGAAGCAGAGGAGCTGGAGCGACAGGTATTGGCCATAAGAATAGAGCAACTGGTCGAGAATCACCCTGCGACGTTAAGTGGTATGAAGATACTGACTACAGTACTCTCGGGTCAGGGCGATATCCTGGAGGCAATACAGCTGCTCCGACAGACGATAACGCCACAGCACCAAGTGGGAGGGAAGGATTATTTAGAGACACTTACCAGCATGCAAAACTTGGTGTTGACTTGGCATGGTATGGGCAGAGCCACTGATGCACAGCACCTGCTTCAACTGATACTGGACCTTCAGGGCCAACAACTTGAAGCAGATGATCCAGACACACTTCTCAGCATGCAAAGTTTGGCTCTGGTATTTCTGGAGCAGCGCAAGTATGACGAGGCAGAGCAACTGTGCCGAAAGACAGTGGATCTTCTGAGGCAGCGACCAGGAGCAGATCATCCAGACACACTTGCGAGCATGGTCCTCCTGGCTCAAGTCACCTCAAAACAAGGTAGAAGCTCTGAGGCGATGCTCATATTCCGACAGACCCTGGATCTCATGCGCCAGCGTCTAGGCCCAGATCACCCAGTCACACTGGTGACTATGCACTACTTCGCTTTGGCATATGCAAATCATAGCGAGTACTTTGAGGCAGAGCAGCTATTTCGCGAGACACTGCATCTGAAAAGACTACGATTAGGAGCAGTGCATAAGAGTACACTGAATACTCAGCGCCACCTGGCGCGTGTACTTCACAAGCAAGGCAAGCTTGAGGATCTGGAAAGCGACCTATGAAAGTGACATCAGATACTGGGAAGGTCTAGAAACACCACACCATACAGCAGAACTGTCAAAGACCTGTGTTGGGTGTGCGACAAAATCAACGCAAGCCTCCCCAAGCTCGGTACACTCACAGCCGAGTCTTTTGGGCGTCATTCGCTGCGAACTGCGAGTCGAGAGGAGCGGCCTTCCCGTCAATTTCGTCGGCCCCCGGGTGCTGACCCATCATCGCCTTTCAGGCAGTGAAAGTCTTGGCGCTCCAGGCTTGACTGACACCGAGCAGAGATGGCGCAGATAATTGAACGTTTGAGGCATTAGACGGGTAACAGGCTGTTGAGCGAGCGCTTCATGTACCGTTCACTTCAACTTATTCAAAGTTATCGTCCACCAGAGCGTCCTGCTCAATACAAGTTTTCCATATCAATGCCTGGCTTAGGTAAAGGATGGCAGCTCTCCCGTGATTGGCCAAGCACTGACTCGCCACGACGACCGAGCCGAGGTACAAGGGAAAGCCGACCTCCCATGCGCGTGCTTGTTCAAAGAGAACTGAGGGAGCGTATCGGCATCATACATGTCAAGTAATTTCGCGGCAAACATTTGTGGTTTCGTTCTTACTCTGCATGTTCGGAGCACATAGCGCCAGCGGCTTAGCTTTCTCTTGAGGCCAGCACAGCATATGTAGCACATAAAGCACATCCTCGACACAACGCCTGCACCATGGCGACGTCCACGCCCACGCCCTCGTCCGCAACAGCGGGCTTCTTCCAGCCCTTCCCCGCCGTCCAGCCCTCCTACACCTCTCCCACCCACAACACCACCAATCCAAATACCGCCTCCAAAGCAAATCCAACCGACGACCCCACCATCCCCCGCCTCCTAGCCCTCTACCTCCCCCAACCCACACCGCCCACCCTCACGGCCCACCTACACGCCCTCTCCCGTCAAACCCTCTCCCCAACCACGCTCCACCACGCCTCCCTCGCCGACACCTCGCCACCCACGCTCTCCCCGCTCACCACCTTCGGCGCCCCCAACACGGCGCCCTCGCAACTCCAAACCTCGCTTTCTTGGCAACACCTCTTGGCCTCGCAGACCAGGCACGGTATCGTGGGGCATGGGTACGCGCAGGCCGAGCACCACGACGAGGTTACTGAGGCAGTTGTAAGGGGGCGGGGGAGGGGTGCCGGAGGGTGGAACCGCCGCGTGTACCAGTTCCTGCTCAACCACGTCTGGGACCCGTCGTCGGCCGGGGTGGTGTGTCCGGCGGCCATGAGTGACGGGGCGGCGGCGTTGTTGCGGGAGCAGGTTAGGGTGTTGGAGGAGGGGATGGCGGGAAACAGGGACAGGGAGAAAAAGGCGGTGTTTCAGCACGCGTACGAGAGGCTCGTCACGTTGGATCCCGAGCGGGGGTGGCGGGCGGGCCAGTGGATGACGGAGCGGAGTGGGGGGAGTGACGTGCGCGAGACGGAGACGGTGGCGACGAGGTTGGGGGCGGGGGAGCTGAGGACCTTGAAGAAGAGTGGCGTGGACGTCGATGCCGTGGGGATGGAGTTGGGGGATTGGGAGGTGAGTGGGTTTAAGTGGTTCAGTAGTGCGACGGATGCGGACTGTGCGCTGTTGTTGGCGAAGACGGCGGGAGGCAAGGGGAAGGGGAGGGTGAGTTGCTTTTACGCGCCGGTTAAGAGGAGGGAAGTCGGGGAGGGGTCTAGGGTGGTTATGAATGGCGTGAGGATCTCGAGGTTGAAGAACAAGTTGGGGACGAAAGCGGTGCCGACGGCGGAGCTGGAGTTGAAGGGGATGAGGGCGTGGTTGGTGGGGGAGGAGGGTGAGGGAACCAGGGTCATCAGTCGGCTGCTGAATATTACGAGGCTGCATACGGCGAAAGGCGGCGTGGCGTGCTGGGGGAGGGGGCTGGCGATCGCGAGGGCGTGGGCTGCTTGCCGGCCTGTCAAGAATCCGGAGGGTGGTAAGGTGCTGTTGGTGGAGAATCGGCAGCATGTGAGGTGGATGGCGGATGAGACGGTCAAGTACCGAGCGTACACGAGTCTGTACATGTTCGGCGTGGCGCTGTTGGGTGTGAGTGAGATCGACGGACTGGTCGGGACCACAAAGGCGGATGAGCTGGGCTTGATTCCGAAGGACACAAAGGCGGCACTGTCGTTGTTGCGGCTGCTGACGCCCGTCATGAAACAGGCATGCTCGTTGGCCGCCGTTCAGGGTCTGAGAGAGTGTATGGAGTCCATGGGCGGCGTGGGCTACTGCGAGAACACGGAAGACAACGGTGTATTGAATGTTGCGCGGCTGTTGAGGGACGCCAATGTCAATCCCATCTGGGAGGGCACCACCAGTGTGCTGGCGGAGGATCTGCTCCGAGCTTTGAGAGTGGGTAGTGGACAAGCTCGACAGACACTGGATGGGATTGTGGGAACATGGCTGAAGACTGCCTTGGGCGGGTCGCGTGCCACAGAGGTCTTCGCCAGAGAAATACAAACCATTCAAGGGAGGTATGAGAGGTTGCAGAAGCTGATCAGCACCAAGAGCGAGGACGAGCTGTTGTGGCAAGGCAGGGTGGTCGTCCGCCTTCTCGCAGACATTACTTGCGCAGTACTTCTGCTGAAAGATGCGCTCGCGGACGGAGACGAGATTGCTGTCGCGGTTGCAAGGCGTTGGGCACTTATGATCGGCGGAGGAGACACAACAGAGGCTGATGATTGGGAGGCGGAGGCTCAGATGGACAGGAGGATCTTCATGGGTGAGATGCCAGCTGGTCATTCAAGTGAGTTCAAGGGTCGAGCGAAGCTCTAAGCGCATGATGTGTCGAAAAGATGGAGGCATAGAGCGTGGAGCCCGAAGCCCGTTGAACCAGTCGTCAAGCGAAACTTACTCAGCATCAGCGTCATTCAGTCTTGATGTGTATTGTACTGGCTATGCTTAGTCTATGGAAAACAAGCTAGGCCTGTGGAAACTGCTCTGTAAACCAGCTCCCCGGGTCATCCGTGTTGGCAGGCCATAGAAAATCCTCATCAAACTTCCAATCGAATGTACCTAGCATAGGGCCAAGATCGCGCTCATTTGTATTCGACGATGGCGGCGGCATGGCAGGCAGTGTCTCAGGGACACCGTTCTCCGACCTGTGAAGCCCGCCATCGAAGTGTCGTGCTTCGCTCGTAGAGGGGATTGCGACCGCCATCCTGATATCTTCCGCATCAAGGGGGAGCATGTATCGATACTCGCCCGCCGCATTCGGTGGACTGAACCGCCGCAAAAGGGTCTTAATACCGGAGTTGATGTGGTTCGCCAGATGCATCCTACCAACTTGTTGCGTCATCTCATCCAATACCCGAGTCAAGTCTGTGACCAGAGATAGCACATTTGCCGTTGCAAAGGTCAATCCCAGTGAGGAAAGGTCTTTCGGAATCACAAGCCGCGTTTTGAAGGTCGTTGCAGGATCGGACGCAGCGAACGCCACGGCTAGCTTCACAAGGAAAGTAGCACACATGGCAATCATGGTGTGAGTAAAGATAGGCACGCCCACTAGCGCTAGTCGTAGATCTTGATCTTCGACAATCAGTCTCAGCGTGCTTCTTGCTGAATTGATGGCCACATTAGCAGCTTCGCGACGATCCCAACTCAGATTCACTCCCGAGGCGTTCTGGCCAGGTATGGTCGAGATGCCTCTGAGGGACAGCGAGTTGAGCTGGAAAAGTGCGAAGTGGTAATAGAGCACAACACCTTTCGAAGGGTAGGCGCCATATACTGGCATGTCGACCGATCTGAGGCGCCATGACGTCCTCCACTGATCGACTGCGATGCTAAAAGAACGAAGCTTCTCGTAGTCGGAGTCACTGAGTTCGAGCTCTGGATCGGTCCCGTACAGCACGTAAGCTTCAGTCAGAATTGGCCAGAGACTCAGTTGTGCTGATAGTCGGATGTCGCCGTCTGTTGCATCCGGGCCAGCGAGAAACTTGTCTACTCCACGGATCGCGGCGTCGTTGAACATGATCGGAGGTCGTCCATGTGCTATGCTGAACTGGTGGTCGCAAATATAGAGGACGTACCATAGCTGGACTAGTGTTCTGGCTTCTGTGTGACCTTGGACAAGGTCTCGAAACGCCATGTGTAGGTTCATCTCCGTGGCCATTCGAATGGCCAGGCCACATAGCCTCCAGCTCAGACTGTTGATATAGAAAGCTCCAATGCAGAGGCCTCTGATGTCATCCAGGCTTTGACTCCGAGACATACTGGCGTCGCGGATGAGAGCAGTGAATATTTCATAGCAGGCGTGAAATGATTGTTCGCGACCGGGGGTGTGTAAGGCAGCCACGGTCAGGACGGCGGCGGTGAGGAGGGCGGATGATTGCCGGGATTGCTCAAGATCAGGGTGCGGGCACAGCACACCGGCCCAAAGAAGCGTATTGAGCCTCGTTCGGTACTGAGTGAACAGGTACTCGGCCTCTGTTATGGAAACGTGTCCCTGTGCGATGAAGTCGGAATCTCGAGGGTCGTGCTCGGCTGAGCGAACCGGTTGCAAAGCTCCGTTTTGCGTCAAGCTATGCAGGATTCTCATCGGAGCTGTCACAAGACCGTTATCTTCGGGCGCTGACTCCGTCGTCGCAACGCCCGAAAGATCTGTGGGAGGATCGACGAGACTTCGAGATGTCGCCGGCCCGCTTGGTGTGGGGGGCGCCTGGCCATTGGCGAAGGCAGCAAGCTCAGGTAGTTGACTGTGCCGCAGCAGATATTGTACGGCGGACTTCAGTTGCTCACGTTCCGCAGCCGCTTCAGCCTTCCATCTAGTCATTTGGTCAGCCAGTCCAGCATACCATGGAATCCAACATACTGTGCATCGTCATCAATGAACTTTTGCGCAAAGTTGAAAGGCACGCATTCAATGCCGCTTCGAAGACATTTGTTGCAAGCTGTTTGACCTGCCTGCACTTCGCATTTGATCTTATGCTTCTTGCACTCTGCACCTAAACACCCGAGCGTTAACGACTGCCATCTGGGGGGTGCAAGGTGGAGATGCTCACAAGCTCGAGTCAGTCGCGTCTTTGGCGGGCGATCGCCGAGCTGCGACAGAAACGGTTGATCTTCATCATCCTCGCGCGGCCGCTTGACGCTCATGCTGAGCGCGCATCGTCACCGGTCCCACGGCATCTGACAAGGGGCGAGCTCGACGAGCTGGGCCACTTATGATCAAGGTTTTGCAGCTTCTGAGCGCCAAGACTATGGAGCTACCCCCACGCATGCCACGCCCCGGGGGGTTCGGGAGGGGGGTGGTGCCAAGCATCCTTTGCCGAGGGTTCGTACCGTATGCAACAGGGCATGCATTGCGAGGTTCCTCTCTCAACAATAAGCACGTAAGAGCAGCCATGTGCGCTAGAGGTGCCATGCTGTCTTCTGACGAAATTGTGCGGACCTGACTACTATCGCGCCGCAACGAAAGCAGAAGATGCGGACGCGGAGCCGTACATGCCGACATATGTAACGTCTATATTCATATGTATGTATCGGCCGTGTCTTCGTCATGGACATTATCTGCTCTATATATGTTTCTCTTTCCGCTAGAAGACCAGCAACCAGCATTTGCAAACAAAACCCAAAGAGAAAAGCGTAGCCAAATGTCCTTCCCTGGTCGAATTAAATGACTGTCGAGCCGTGGTCTAGTTGCGCAGTGAACCAAGAAGCGAGAAAAATCCGACCTTGAGCGCAGTGGGGTCGTTCATCGGTAGAAAAGGAAGTCATCGCCTTGGTTCGAGCCGGCGCCCGGGGTAGCAGGGTGTTCGTCGCCTCACCGACTTGCCGCCTCGCTAAGACAACGAAGCTTTGCCGGAAGGAGATAGAGGGTGGGCCGATCGCAACTCCACACCCTTCCGCACTCCCCGATACTGCCTCTCCCCAACAGCATGGAAGCCGTCATACTCAAAGCAGCAAATCCCCCTTTTCATTTTCTCCCTCCATCTCAGGCTCCGGCGTGCTGACAGCTCGGAACCGAACTGAAATGCCGTTCTCCGGCTTCACCACCACAATGCCGACCTGCTCAGGCCGATGGCTCTGCTCGAGCGTCCACTCAAAGTTGGCGACCAACGACGCAATGACGCGGCGCAGCTCGGCTTTCGCGAAGCGCTCGCCCGTGCAGCCCTTGGGGCCCTTGAGGAAGGTCAGCATGCCGTAGTGGTTGGCGGCGCCGCCGTGCTCGTTGAGCGTGCCGAAGGGTGGGGAGGCGTCGTCAGCAGCAGCAGCAGCAGCCGTGGCGGGCTTCTCGCTGTTGATAGTGGCGGCCGGAGGGTCGATCCAGCGGTGGGGGTTGAAGTGTGAGGCGGTGGGGCCCCAGATGTCTTGGGACCGGCCCATGGCGTAGGGAGAGATCTGGGAGAAAACGTGAGCAAGTGGTCTTCGCGGGGAGGGTTAGTTTGGGAAAGAGGCCATACAATGACATAGGTGCCGGCTCGGACGGGGTGGCCGGCGATGGAAGTGTTGCGGACGGTCTTGCGCAATGTAATTGGCAGAGGTGGCTCAAGGCGCATCATCTCGCTGAGGACGGCGTTGAGCAGAGTCATGTGCTCATACTGGGATTCGTTGATGGGGGCGCTACCGGCGCGCAGGCCGAAGAAGGCGAGCTCTTCCCGAAGCTGGGCCTGCAGCTGGGGGTTCTGGGTGAGCTGGTAGACGGTCATGGCGATGAGCGCGGCGGTGCTTTCGTGGCTACACATGACATCAGTTTGTCAGATTCTAGAAACACCGGTGGCGTGGGGGCGAGTGGCACATGGGTGTAACTCACGCAGCGGCCATCAGAATGAGCAGTTCATCCGAGCACTCTTGCGGAGTGAACTTTTTGGACTGGATGACTTCAGTCAAGAAGTCCTGCGGGCACTTTTCACCTCTCTCAAGCTTCTGCACTCGCTTCATCACTGCCTGCAGGGAGATTGCATTGACCGTCCGGGCAGCCTCGTCCATGGATTTATCCAATTGGTGGGGGAAAGCATCAACCAGCCAGCGTGGAGCAGTGTTATGCCACGCATATTGGCTCATCTTGGTTTTCGAACCTGTAAAGATAGTCTGGTACGCGGCCAGGATTGGCTTGACCTCTGGCGTTTCAACCAATCCCCAGTCGTCTCCGAAACCGACAACACACGCGACATCCAGGGCGAATCGCGTAGCCCAATCACAGATGTCGATTACTGTGCCGTCATTCGTCTGCGATGCTGACCCCTGATCCCAGGCAGCCTTGCGACTCAAAGCTTGGATTAACCTCTCTGATTTCTCGGAGAGCATGGGTTTGAGAGCATCGACGTTACGAGGCTGAAATACGGGGGCAATAGCCCTTCTTCTGCGCTTGTGGGAGTCCCCCTCATGCGTGACAAGCCCTGCGGCCATGAAACGTCTCGTGTATCGCCGGAACGCGCTAGTCTTTTCAAAGTCGTAGGCTCTTGCGAACAGGACATCTCGGAGGCTTTCAGCTCCTGCCACGATCAAGTACTCTGCTCCCAGCATGCCTCGGAACCACACCAAGCCATTGTTCGGGATGTTGTTGACCCAGTCTGCGACTTGACGGCCAAGGGGAATACTGAATACAGCTCCAACGTGGCCGGTCAGAAGACCACCACGCGTCTATCGGTCTGGTTAGCCGACGACTTCCTTCTTTCTGTATAACCTTACCGAAGGTTGTGGGAGATCTCGAAGGACACTAAATTGGGGTCGAATCAAGGATCGCCACAGAATGTAGCCCAGCACATCCGTGACAAGCAACGCTAGCAATGCCACTATCCGGATACCGGGAAAGTAGACGTGTGGGTGGTAGACGGCAATGGTGATGCTGAGAGCAACATACTGCAATACGAGCAGAGAGCCCAAAGGGATGATGGTTGGGATCTTCATGGTTGGGCAGCGGCGAATGGGTTGGTTACACAAGTGAAAGGCCTCAGGCAGCGCAAGACGAGGAGGGTATGTATCCGAGGGACCTGTTGTATACTTCGGGCAGCTGTGCCCATGTCACCATTCCGGGAAGCGTCTGCTATCTTCTGCCGTGAAGGGCGAAAGCTACACCGAGCCGCTGGAGCTGCCGTGAGGCCCAACGTCCATTCAGTGCATTCACTGGTGCTGAGACGTTCCCGAAAGTCAAGACTCCTCCTCTTGGGCCGGCCTCGGGATAGGAATGTTGGTAACATGTTGATCCACCTTGGGAGGGTTCGCCACGCAGACGGGCATCAGGAATGTGCAAGCCGTATTGGCGCGCGCGTCGAATGGTTCGTTCGACCCGGTCCGTCGACGTGGGTGGCTGCAACGTCGCGACTCCATCGTGGTGAGTTTTTCCCTCGAAGAATCGGAGCCCCATCGTTATCTGCGAGGAACGTCGATCGTCGAATCGCCAAAGGGGGGCCAGAGTCCCAAAAGCCGGGCGGCCGGCAGAGGGCGGTTCCATGTGATAGAGGGATATACAGAGGTAGGTTGTTATGCAACTGGTTTCCCCACTTTGCTGCGGGTGACACCTGGCTAGTCTTTTTGCCAGCTGTCACACAGCGCTTGGCCACTGTAGGTAGGTTATAATATACTCTCCAATCGATCGCTCCGAACCGCTCGCTAGGCCCTGTTGGGTCCCATCATCGAACGGCGTTTTCGCGTTTTCGCGCGGCCTTCCTGCGGCCGCACGACAAAGACCCTTCGCCACCATGTAATGGTGCAGGATCCGCTGCGGAGGCATGTACGTGGTGTTCAAGTTGACAGTGGGAATTGGCTTCAATTCGCTGTTCATCTTAAAAGGTGACGCGCGCGCTGATGCTACGCAAAGAATGCCCCACGTCTTATCATCCATGCAACGGGATTCCTGAACGGTATAGTCGTGCTCAGGTACCCAACGGCCGCCTGATCCATTGCAACGGATTTTCAACTTGCCATCGCACCCAGCTGAGCAGTCTTCTCAAGAAGCCGACATGGAGTCTGTGTCACCGGATGCCATTGTGGCCTGCTCGTGGGCGCTGGCACCACCGGCGCTACTACTGGCCGCGCTCAACTTCCCCTCGTTGTTCTACAGGAACCAACTGAGCCGAGGTTCGACCCTTGTCGCCATCGCGGCCAGCTCTGCGAGCGTTATCACGGGGCTTAAGATCGAGAACCCGTCAGTTGCTTTTATGACTGGCCTCCTTGAATGCTGGATCGTCATATGGGCGTCAGTCTTGCTGCTCCGCTTCAACCCACCGGCCGACTTTGCCCGCCTTCGCTATACCAAAGCACCACGAAATCTCTCGGAATTCGAACAAGACGGTAAAGTCTGGCAGCGATTTCCAGAGACCATCTCTCTGGCGAGACTGTCTTGGACAGCAGACTTGCTCATCAGCTTCCGTCGCGCGGGCTGGTCGTTCGAGCACGGTTAGTGGAGCCATTCTCTCCGGAGGTGGCCTGATGCTGATGGAGATAGGTCCAAGCGGAGCGGAGAAGAAACCAGAGAAAAGCCCAAAGGCACGCAAGGAGTGGCCACCGGTCGGCGTACTGCCCGCCGTTGTCAAGGTTCTGCTCGATTATCTCACAATCCAGGGCGTCAACTGGACTTCACCGCGTCTCGAGCACAAGATCGATTCGCCCCAGCTGCTGCAAGCTTTGCACGTCGGCACTTGGATTCTGGCGAGCATTCCATTCATTAACTTCTGTCATTCCTGCTGGATGGTTCTTGGCGAGCTTGGCCAATGGCTGTCTCCATCGGACATATACGTAAGTCTGGACTACAATCCCAGTCCTTGGGGTCCAGTGGGAGCTGTCATCGAATATGGTCTTGCCGGTGAGTGTTTCAGAAAAGGCCCCATTCTCGGGGCGGGCGGGCGGGCGGCACATACTGACGCTGTCTCGCAGGTCTGTGGGGAGTGACATGGCACAACTACTTCAAGTTTGGATTCCAGTCTGCCTCAGATCTGGTGTTTCCGCGCTCAACAAACCCGAAGACCAAAGCCATTCTTCGCCTGGCCAGGGTGTTCTGGAGCTTCTTCCTCTCGGGCGTGATCCATTTCTGCGGGTCGTACATGCTGCCGGGCCCAACTCAGCCGCTGAAGGAACTGGCTTTTTTCCTGCTGCAAGGAGTTGCCGTCGCGCTGCAGGTCTCGTTCTTTGATCGAATGGTTAATCAGCAATGGCGGCGGGTCTTGAACCCTATCCTGGTCTGCGCGTGGTTGTACTTCACGGGCCCGTTAATCAGCGAAGACCAAAGGGCCGGTGGAATGTGGAGTAGTACCGAGACGGTGGATGCGGTGCAATGAGGCGGCCGCGTGCTTGACAACTTTGATGGAGTCGATCCATAAGTACGTCAACTGGAATGTGGTGCAAAGTGTCGTTGGAACGAAGTTTACTGCAAAAAAGGCGTGAGAGTTTTCGACCTCGTTCCTGATGCACGCTAGGCGGTGAGGTGAGGAGTTCGGTAAAAGGAACACAACTGCAAGATACTGTAGATAAGCCAGTCAGGAGGGTACCGGCACATGAAGCTTAGGGTAAAGTTCTCTTTACTGGCTGATGGGCATGATTGGTATCTGGCAACAGGTGGAGGCTGGCGCCCTCCCTAGTGCCTCAAAGCCAAGCTGTTTCTCGGATCAGAGTTCCCCACCGCCAAACTGGAATGGGCTGTTCTCATCGGCTTCATAGATGTATACCGTGGAGTTGTGCTGGTCAGGCATGAAATAGAGGCGCATCTTGCCATTGACGATGTCGACGTCGAATGGATTTTGAGCAATGTACGCGCCCAGCTCGGTCTCCATCGTCAGCGGCACTTCCGATAGAGGCACCATAGTCTCGATATCAACGATCGCCAATCCGCCAATGGTGCAGTTGTTTGCGAGCGTCGTCGTGCCAGAGCACATCATAACGGACCGAAAGTCGTAGACCTCGGAGTCGCCGAGAAACTTGCAGTCTTGATAGTCCGTATACAAGGATGGGTTCCGAACGACAGAGATAGGCTGGCTGAAGTCGTCAGTCGCTGGTTCCGTGGGCAGACTGGTCAGATCCCATAAGAGACGCGTTGCGAGCTCCCCAATTCAGGGTCGCAATTTGTTTCTTTGCTTGGTCGTGTACGATTCCGCCCAGATGATCTCTGTACCGAGCGACGACGGTCATGTTGAGGGTCTTCGGGTCAATCGTGACTACAGTGGCGGTAGTGTTAGGACGATACTGTGATAACGTCGCCCAGACGACTTCGCCGTCCCAGTCAATCCCACCAAGATGATACTCGATATCTCCAGGCTCCGTCAAGCGAGCATCTGCAACAAGCTGACCCTCTCCATCGTAGATGTTCAGATGAGCATAGCCGGCACCTGGTGAGCGGTTGGTACCGTTGATGATGACGCCCGACCCGTAAGATTTCGTGGCCTCGGTCCAGTTCCCTCGAGATACCAGATATCTCTCCTCGCCCAGGTTGACCATACCCTCAGGCTCGCCCGTATCGCCCTCGATCTTGACCTTCTTGACCAGATTCCAAACCGTGGTACGTCCCAGCCGGTTGAACTGGGTGATGATCTCCTCAAAGTGCGATGCTGGGCCCGGTGCCGGCAGCTTCTCTGGCAAGTATGAGACACCGGGCTGATAGATTGTAACATCGCTTGCAATAGCCAGCGGCACGAAAGCCGCCCAGAGCAAGGGTCTCAGCATTTTTGCTTGAGATGATGATTCGTAGGTTGACGGTGTCGACGCATAGGAAGGCTTCCTGCTACCTTTTCAAGACGGGCAGTCATCGTGAAAATCTAGAGCTCAACACAACCTCGGGATAGCGGCCATGGGCAGCTGGGAATAGTGCTGAAGCTAGAGCATAGCTTGCGGTACCCAGAGGGTGCGTGTATCGAAGCTCTTCCAGTATTGGATGCGGTGGGACCAACTCCGATCCCACGTGCGCTCATGGTGACGAGATGCCGACCAGCATGTCCAGCTAAGATCTCGAGAGCTCCGATGATGAACCAGGAAAAGTTAGCGTGGCGCAAACGTGCCCTGGAAGTTGACGTCGCTGTTCCCCCGCGCCGAGACTTTCGACGGTGACACCCCCGAGACAGAGTGCCTGGCCGTCAAGGCCACCAATCCTTTGGCAATCTAGGCATAATTGATAGAATATGGAGAGGCAGACGAGTCGGATGGAGGTGAGTGAGTGAGTGAAGTCCAGGACGGAGAGTGGCGACGCCCATCCGACTTCAATGTTAACGAGTGCAGAAGGCTACATGTACTATCTACAGCAGGTGGTATCAATCTATCTCCATCATGGTCGTATGCGTGTCGTTGCGCGTGGCAGGCATCAAACTCAATTCAGCGCTCGCTCGCTCGCCCAGTAACAAAATGCACCTCTTATGTCCAAGCAATTACTTCCACATCTTCACAGCCTTTGCTCGCAACTCATGTCCGTTAATCAAACACACGGCTTTCGACCTACGCCGCAGCTGTCTATTCGGGCGCGGCAGAAACGCTTTTGTTGCGGTTCTTCTTCCCCTTCTTGCCCTTCTTAGGTGCATTATCCCAGATGTCATCCGGGTCGGCCTCGGCCGCGGGAGTGACAGGTGGCGTGTCGTCGGCTTTGCTTTGGGATACAAAGGTCTTCTCTGAGGCGGGTGACTTCATGAGATTTTCTAGCTCGACTTCCATCTTGATCTTCCAGGCCTTGAGCTCCTCAATCTCGGAGTCCTTGGCTGTCATTTGCGCTTGCAAAGCCTTGAGCTCTTCGGTGTTGGCAGCGGCCGTGTCGTCGGCTTCCACGTTAGAAGGGACTATTTCAGAGTCGGCTTTGGCCTTTGCCTTCACAGCCTCGAGTTCAGCAAGGGTCTGCTGAAGCTTCTCATCGGCCTCTCCGGTTCGGGCCACAGCGGCTTCGCATTCGGCGGTGGCCTTGTCCTTCGCGGCCTCGATCTCGGCGAGCTTCTCCTGAAGTTTCGTCTCGTTCTCGGTGAATTTGGCCGCGGCGGCTTCGCCATTGGCTTGCTCCTTTTCCTTTAATGACTGGATCTCAGCAAGAGCCTCCTGCAACTTCATATCAGTCTGTTCAGCCTTAGTTTCGGCTGCTTCTTTCACAGCCGCCAACTCAGCGAGCGTCTCCTGGAGCTTCACTTCGGTATTTTCAGCTTTGTCAGCCATAGCTTGAGAATTGGCTGCATCCTTGACCTTCAATTCCTCGAGCTCAACTAGAGCCTCCTGCAGCTTCCCCTCGGTCTGCTCAGCCTTGAGCAACGCACCGTCGGAGTTAGTTTGGGCCTGTTCCTTGACGACGGCCAGCTCCGCGAGTGTCTCTTGGAGCTTCGCTTCGGTCTCTGCAGCCTTGTCATCCGTGGCTTGAGAACTGGCGGCAGCCTTGGATTTTACCGATTCGAGCTCAGCTAGAGCCTCCTGGAGCTGAGCTTCGGTCTCATCAGCGGTGGCCACGGCGACCTTGATGTCACTTTCTTTGGCCTTGAGCTGCTCAGCGGCCGCGGAACCGGAGCTCTTCGTCGTCTCCAGCTCCTCCTCCAAAGCTTTGAAACGGGCAGCTGCCTCAGTGGCGGCCGCGTCGGCCGTAGCCTGGGACTTAGTCAACGCTGTCTCGGCGCTTCGCTGAGCCTCGCCTGCCAATCTAAGTTTCTCCTCGAGCTCAGCCGTCAGATCACTGTTTGAGACAGCCGCGATCTCCGCTTTGGCTTGGAGAAGAGCTTCATCAGACGCGGCCTGTGCTGATCTCGCATCGGCGACTTGCTTTTCCAGCTCGGCCCTCAATGACTCATGCTCGCCTTTGGCCAATGAGGCCTGCGCCTCGGCGGCAGCTTGAGCTTGGTTAGCAGCGGCAGTCTGCGATTCAGCAGCATTTTGGGCTTCGGTTGCGGCATTAAGCGATTCCTCGGCTGTCTTCAACTTTTGCTGGAGAGCTTCAAGTTCGGCCGATAGACTCACATGGCCTGCTTTCATGGTCTCCAGCTCCGTATTTCCAGACTGGGCGGTTTCAAGCTCAGTCTTCAGGTCGCCAATTTGGGCGTCCGCTTTCTGCAACTGCTCCTCAACAGCCTTTAGACCCTGGACTTGGACTGTGAGTTCTGCAATCTTGGACTCGGACGATTGAGACTTGTCCTGTAATGCAGCCAGTTCTTGGGCATCTTTGGCATGCTGTGCCTCTCCCGCTTCGAGGGCAGTCTTTGCAACGGACAATTCCTCGATGTCCGTCTCTAATTGAGCAATTCTGGCTTTGGATTCTTCTAGTGAAGCTCGGGTGGCTTCCAAGTCTTCAAGCCGCCCAGTAAGCTCCAGGATTTGAGCTTTAGCTTCAGCCAACTCTGTGTCGACGACAGCCCTAGCTGAGTCGAGCTCTCCTTTACTGGCGACTGCTGCCTCGAGATCGCTCTTGAGCTTCGCCAGATCATTGGTGTGGGAAACGGCTTGAGTGTCAAGCTGCTCCCTAAGCTCGGCTAGCGATTTACTAGCGGTTTCGGTGGACGCAGCAGAGCTTCGTTGAAGGTCTTCATACAGCTGGGTGTGTTCCTGGACGGATGACTCCGCGGTTGAGAGGTTCTCCGTCAGGGTTTGAATCTGAGTCATATGATCAGCCTTCAGGGCTTCAGTCGTCTTCTGTGCCTCCTCCAGCGCCGACGAGGAAGCTTGCTGGAGATTTTGTAAGGTCTGGGTGCTCTCAGCGACTGCCGCCTTAGCGGCCTCCAGATCTGTTTTCAGTGAGGCGATCTCAGCACGTAACGACGTCACTTCGTTTTCGGTGTCCGACTTTGCAGCTCTGGCGTTGTCGATCTCTTGCTGCATTATAGCGACTCTCGACTTGTGCTTGTCCACCTGGGCTTTGTACTTCTCCTCGAAGGCCTTGTTCGCAGTCCTGTTCTCTGCTTCAATGGCAGCACGCTCCTCGTTACGGGCATCGTTGTACTTTTGCTCGAGGGCATCTCTTGAAGCCTTGTTCTCAGCTTCGACTCTGGCACGCTCATCGCTCCGTGCTGTCTTAATTTGTTCCATCACAACCGAAACCATATTTTCCTCGATCCTGGCTTTTTCTTGATGAAGAGCCTCCTGCTTCAGCTGATATTCTTCATCTAGGTCGTGCATCTTCTGCTGAAGGTCGGCGATGTCGCTGTCTTGGGTTGCGGCCAGGTCGCGGGCCTCGACCAGGTCTGCACGACATTGTTGGAGTTGTCTTTCGAGATACTCGATCCGGGTCTGTGGCGGATTCTGTGAGGTGGACTTCCTTGATTCTGCTGGCTCCTTCGATACGGCGGAATCCTTTTCGGAGGCAGGATTTGGGTCTCCAGGCGAGCGTTCTCGCCGGAAGACGTAGTTGTAAGCTCTGCGTATACTGACTGATCGCTTTGGCGCCATGTTGGTCCCTGGTTGCTGGGCTTGAGAGAGTCGACGGAGTCTGCGTTCGGAAGCCATGCTGGGATCTAGCGGATTAGAAATACCTCAAAACGTTTTGCTTAGGTAGGCGAGGCGGTGACACAGCGCCTGTTTCAAGTGGAGCAGTGCAGATCAACTTTTGAAATTAGACGGGGCCAAGTCAGTCTTCTTCATTGAGCTATAAGTCAACAACGGCGGATCTCGTGACCAACAGACCTTGAGAGAAATGAGGCTAGCTGTGCCTAACAAGAGTCCAAGCATCTTGGGCATCAATAGAAGCGGTGAATTCAGAGTGGATGTGTAGTGAAGAACCAAGAGCCACTCACCAACCCGACCACGTCGCAAGGCTCCAGAGGTCGAGCTGTTAGGCTGCCGGCATGCGATTCGACGCAATCAGCGCCTCACTCTGCAAGGTGCCGCAATGATTGACGGCCCAAAGTCTGTCCCTGCATTGAGCTTGATGAGACAGCGTCGATGTCGACATCGGATGAAAGGTGAAAGCTGCGGTGAAGGCCTGTCAAACGGCGCGGGCCGCTGCAATCCCCCACAAGGGTCTGAATGTCACGTGACCGCAACACGGCGGATCTGCTTCCAAGGATGCGGCTTTCCTCCTTCACCGATTGTCATGGTAATCCAAACGAATGATCTCGTGGATCACAGCAACTTGCAGCAAGCGGAATCGGCAGCATTGATATTTCGGTACCATCAAGTCGGACTTAATGTATCTCGGGCTATGAGACGACCAGCGCTTCCCCACCCTGCACGAAGCGTCTGGAAGATTCAAGCAGCTCGCGCTTCATCACGGACGCTAGCCTTGCTCTGATCTGGTGCTTCTCCTCTAGCAGCGGCTCTCCATACGAAGTTGTGCCGTACGATTACCCCAGAGATCATTGTACCTCCGGGAATGAGCACGCGGCAAGGGCTGTGCGCTCCTGCGCCGCTCTCGCTGACCTGAAGTGTGGAAAATCTGTCTTATGCTCACCATGCCACCGCATCACGACGTGTCCGCGCACCGATCGAGCTATGACAAAGTGGAGAAGGTAAGTTTCCCGAGTCCGAAGTCGGCCTACCAAGAGGCTGAAGAGCGTAGCTTGAGAGGCTCTTCGATCATGCAGAGCCCTTTGACCACAACGAGCACTTTCACCCCAGTCGAGCATATGGGACTGATCGGGACACTGACTTCAATTTCCGGACCCAGGCCATGCCACGGATGTTACGGTGTACGTCAGCAAGGTACATACATGTACTCTGGCACCAACCTGCCTTCTTGTGAGTACAATCATCAATCCACGAAGACAAGCACACGGTAAGGCATTGCCTCTTCGACAATCAGATCGATGATCACAGTCCTTAGCCTCCGGTTGTAATACACAGAGTCACTGCATTCAGATGCTAGAACACCTTCGAGGTCGCGATTACCAAGGGGTCGAGTACTTGAAGCCAATGCCACTATCCATCGCGCCTTCCTACGTCTGCCTTGACCGTCACTACCGAGCCTGCGATTCCAATGGGAGCAACCCACCGACGAACACCAGCGAAGTGCTCCGAAACCGTCACCAACTTCGCTTGCAAGAATTGGAAACAAGATGTGCCTTGGCATCGTGGCAGAGCTGCCTCGATACGCTCTGCACAACTAGTGGCCTAGATTCCCGAACACCCATATACTTGATTGCAGACTTCGGGAGACCCCTAAGGCATCGTTTGAACTAATCGAGTGTCTTGTATGACAGAATGAGGTCGCCAACACCAATACGTTGCCAAATGAGGATGTGCTGTGGTGCCACTGAGGGCGCAGCCAGCACTCGTCCCGTCGCTGCCAGAGGGATGACAGTTCCGCGCTAGTGTCGTATACAGGCTAGGTATCTCTCCTAAAGCAATGCAGTCTACCTTGCGCAAAGAAGTCCCTTCATAATTAACTTCCAGTATGGCTCCGAGGTAGGCCTTCACCAGTGCTGGACGAAAATGATGGGCGTGATCCTTGGGCTCATACCGATTCATCAACCGCATGCCTCTACTATGAGTCTGAGGACCCCGCCAGTCAATTTTGTTGACCACTAGTACTCCCTGCTCAGCCTCTACACCGTGGCATATGCGATCCTGCCGGGCCTTCGCCTAACCAGCCCTACGAAATCGAGTGGTTGTGCCTGTGGATGCGCATCGTCGCCGCTGCGGATAGCCTGTATTGGAAGGTAAGATGAATAGGATCTACCGCCGACAAAGTTGCCTTGAGTTGAACGACACAGTGACTACAATAGAAGAACGCTCGACGACTATGCACGTGATCTGTTGTGAACCTGGGCGAGCTGGGGGTGTGGGGTTATGGGCTGCTAAGCATTACCAAGCTCGCCTAAGACGCCCAAGACGCCCAAGACGCGGGGAGACTCGCCAGCCCTCAGGGGATAACACAACCCCAATTCTATCTCGGAACTTTCGGTGAGTTTCAAAAGCGCGTGGTATCCTATGGATCTGGGGTAGACTTCAATCATTTTGATCTGCAGCCTTCTTATTGACTCTACATGTTTGCACTAATGCAGGCTGACAGTCTGTCGTCAAGTTCTTTGTTGCAGGCCGGCCCTGGCTGGCCCTATGTTCCTGTACCGTTGCGCAGCAGATTGGAGAGTCGAGCACCCCAGTGGACCCTTGCGATTAATCCCGGACTTCAACGCTCGTGGTAACCAAACCTTTCTCGTTGCGGAAGGACGATGCGACGTTTCAGGAGCCGGAGTTCGTGGCTTTACGCCTCTTGACAAGGGCTGGCCTGCCTTCAAAAGTAAGCCATTGTGTTTGGTCTTAATGCTGTTGACCAGCTCTTTTCCCTCGCTATCTCTGAACTTCGTCTGCTCTCAGTCGCCAACATGAAGGAAGGCCTCACCGATGATCTCCAGCTGGCCCAGCTCGGCCATGCTCAGTCCTTCGAACGACAATTCTCCCGATGGACTATGCTGGGTCTTGCCTTTGCCATTCTCAACAGTTGGACCGCACTAGCAGCTTCTTTATCTCTCGCATTACCCTCTGGAGGGCCAATTGCTGTGGTATGGGGCCTTGTTACCGCTGGTATCTGCAATCTCTCGCTGGCGGCAAGTCTGGCGGAATTTCTGTCGGCCTATCCCACTGCTGGTGGCCAGTATCATTGGGTTGCGATGATCAGTCCTCCTCAACTCAAGCGGGGTCTATCATGGGTCACTGGCTGGATCAACCTCACCGGATGGGTGGCACTCGTTGCCACAAACAGCTCTCTGGCGAGTACCTTGATCATCAACATGATCTCGCTTTACGATGACAGCTACAATTTCAAGCGATGGCATCAGTTCCTGATCTATCTCGGCATGACAGCTATTAGCTTCTTCGTCAATGCGTTTATGCAGCGTTTGCTGCCCCACGTCAATGGAGTTGCACTCACGTGGAGTATCGGAGGGTTCCTGATTGTTTCCATTACCCTCCTGGCATGTGCAGCACCAGATTATGCGACTGGCAGATATGTTTTCGCCACGTGGATCAACGAGGTATGTACTAGCCAGCTACTTGCATTGCCGTTACTAACTCGAATTGCAGACAGGCTGGCCTGACGGCATTGCGTGGCTTCTCGGCCTTCTGCAGGGCGGGCTTGGCCTCACAGGATTCGATGCTGTCGCCCACATGATTGAAGAGATCCCAAATGCGGCCATTGAAGGGCCAAAGATCATGATCTATTGCCAATTCATCGGTATTTCCACGGGATTCATCTTTCTGATAGTCGTTCTATTCGCCTCGGGTGGGCTCCAGAATGCCCCAACTATTATTGAATCCTCCGCTGGACCTCTCCTGGAAACGTTCTACCTTGCCACCGACAGCAAAGTTGGGGCGGTGTGCCTTTTGGTGTTCCCACTAGTCTGCTTCGTCTTCGCTGGCATTGCTGTCATGACCACGTCCTCTCGCATGACATTCGCTTTTGCTCGAGATGGCGGTCTGCCAGCCTCGGCCATCTGGTGGAAGGTTCATGCTGGCCTCGGCGTTCCCATGAATGCACTCCTCCTCAACGTCCTGGTCGTGGTTGTCTTCGGATGTATCTATCTCGGCTCGACCGTCGCGTTCAACGCCATCATTGCGGCCTCGGTCGTAGCTCTGGGTGTGAGCTACGGCATCCCTGTGGCTCTGAATCTGATCTCTTTCAGACGCAAGCTACCGGAGAGAAGCTTCAGCTTACCGCCATGGCTTGGATGGACTGCCAACATCATCGGCCTGGTCTACACAATTGTCACCACCGTTTTGTTTCTGTTTCCACCAGCCTTGCCGGTGAGTGGCTCGACGATGAACTACTGTGTGGTTGCATTCGCTATCATCCTGGTCATCTCGACCATTCAGTGGATCGTTGACGGTCGAAAGAACTTCGAGGGCCCGCGTATTACTATAGATGCTGGCGTCCATCGAGAATCATTGTCGCAATAGAACGTCAGTGAAGTGGACTTATTGGCGGAGTATATCGAAATAGGCCATCGCTGTGGTGCTGCTGGATTATACACTTGATGCATAGAACCCCAACCAGGTATCTTTACAAAAGTACTCAACATGCTGTACACCAGGGGTCTTTCTATCTCTGGGAGACCTCCCCGGGTCTCGGGTGCTTTGTTTTCACGACGGAGGTCGCCGATAAAATTTGAAAAGGCCAGATGAATTTCTGCTGTTATGAGATAGAAGAGGCCTGTGAGAATCCATTCTGATTGCGGAACTATCCAAGCCAGACTCCCACCCACCCTTATGACACTATTGAGGTGTCAGACTATTCTGTGTATAGACGATGGGAACATGGTACACTCACCAAGTGCAGAGTACCACCCTGAAGGTGCTCGAACCAGCGTCCCCTGGCAGTCGAACCTTCCATGACCATAGGCCTGAGAGGGGGCAAGGCTCGCACGACGTAAAAGCCAGAAGTAAGGTTTGGAAGCACTCCAAAAGTGAGCTACAGGGCTCTAAACCTGCGAAGCCGCGAAGCCGAGGACGCATCCCAGCCTCAGATTTGGAAAGGGTTGTAGAGGAGAGTCAGCGGCCAGCACAGTGACTCAAGGGGAAAGGCGGGGATGAGAAGGGGGGAGGGGGCCGGAGAGGGGCACCAGGCCCAGGGGAAGTCAGAGGTGTGGGGGAAGGAGAGTTGTGAAAGGCAGGTTGAGGTTTTATTTCCGGTGAAGTAGAAGCTATGGGCGGGAGTTGATTCGAGAGACGCAGGTTGATCTCAAGGGATGTGTCCAGTTGATCGCGTGGCTGCCTTTCTGATTGTGGTTTGATCCCGGACCGTGTTGCCTGATTCACGGGGTTTCGTCGACCAATCAAGTGATAGGTCAGTGACAACGTATGCTACACTCCCGATCAACTTCTCAGCCTGGGCAGCTACAGATATACTGATGCATCATGGCTTTCTGTGTCCTTTTCCTGCCCACGCCTCCGAAGTCCTTTGCCTTCGCGCCACTCTCTTCCCATACCCTTTTTTGATAGGTTATGAGCCTGCCCCGGGTCGGGTCCTCGTCTTCGAGACTTGTTCGCGAGCTTGTGGTGCGCCCACGAGCTTGCACTTGCGGCCATCCCTTTTTGAGGGCTTGCAATTCTCCTTGCCTTATGATCAGTGGTGTAGACCAGATCATACGTCCTTTGTCTGACTTCTGCAGTCATCCCCAAATTGCGGTTTCCTCATTCGCCCCGACTTGTGATCATTGGTGTTGACGAGATCATACGCCAGGCAATCATGGGGCCACGGGCATTGGGCTCGTGCTTATCTTCTCTGTCTATGCAGGAAAGCACCGAGGCTCGGGAATGAATGCTCAAGTGCAAAGTCAGATTGCTTGCCTAAGCACGGGACCAGAACAAGCAAATCGTCTGCCTTCTGCAATTCAACTATCTCGTCTTCGCACAGCGACAGACGCTCGAAGTAGCGGCGGTTTTACCAGTCTTCCAGTAAGTTGCCCGATCAGTACAGTTTTATTCACCTTCTCTTTTCCTCATCATCGGCTCATTCATCAGTCTATGGACACGACTATGCTACTAGCGCACCGGCAAGAAACACTGTATTGATGGCAACCATGTGGTCAAGGTCAAATGGGATAGTCTAGTCCGAATAGTTTCACAATGAGGATGAATTTTCCGCAAGTCTTCTTTTTCCCAAACATCATGAGGAGCTACGATAGAAAACTTATTTCTTGCTTCCATCGAATAGGCCTAGAAGCAGTAACCCAACAACAGTCAACATTGGCGCATATCCCCAGTGATTCCATTCTCCTTTGCCGTTTGCGTAACAAACCGCGCCGTCCAAGAAAGCCTCAGCACTGGCAGCAAGCATAATCCATGCTAGTGTGGTGCGATTGCCGAAGTACGCTGTCGCATGTATGGCGAAACCGATAAAGATGTCCCTGATACCAATCACATAGATGAGGCTGTTGACCATAGCTTGCTCTGCAGGAAGCACGGGAGGCTTGAATTCGAAGAATGTGAGCCCCTCGACAGGGTTGATGAGGTCGAAGATGCCGAACCCGATCCAGATCATGCCGACGACATTGGCTGCAACCAGGACCACGGTCGATTGTGACAGAGGTGTCTTGTTTGGTGCCATGTTCTTCCCGCTCGAGTAACGGTACGTGGACGGAAGATTTGAATGTTTTGGAGGAGTGGGATTGAGGTAGACGCCAATGTCACCTGGAGTGCCCTTCAGGAGACAACCAGCGAACTTTATATTGTTCGAGCTGAACTCTTAGGGTCTGGGATGCCCCGATGCCCGGCATGTGAACCATGGCTGCGGGGTGGTCCGAGCCAATGGAAAGGCTCAAATATACTGCCAAGTTATGACTAAGCCCTTCCCAGCTTCGGGGCCTAATTGCAGTCGGAGTCGGCGTGAGATGGTACCGAAGAGCATAGGTGCAGTACTATCGTTGTACGCTCGAAAGCGAACAGTGGTCGCAGACTGTTATGCTAGGCCCCGTAATAATAGCTCCAGGAGTCAGGTACCGACTTACGCAAAGATGCAATAGGAAAGCAGCGAATTTGGTCTAAAGGGGCAGCGAGCCTCGTCAATCTTGGCGTTGAGCCTCGCGAAACTGCGGAACAAAATATTCTGGAAGCCATCGAGGATTGGAAATAGCGACTTCATCAACAAACATACCACCCAACATGTCTCTCACAATCCCACAACCCTCTCAGCAGGGTCTATTCAAGCAAGGGTACAACAGCTATGACGCCGAGGATGGCGCAGTCATCCGCAACGTGAGTCTCAGAATATGCCCCTCC
Source organism: Cyphellophora europaea CBS 101466 (assembly GCF_000365145.1). NCBI lineage: Eukaryota > Fungi > Ascomycota > Eurotiomycetes > Chaetothyriales > Cyphellophoraceae > Cyphellophora > Cyphellophora europaea. The sequence goes on from NW_008481811.1 coordinate 1,692,819, forward strand.
ACCAGGCAGCGAAACTGACTACAAGCAGATCGATGCGTGTCGGACAATTGCGCAGACGGTGCAGACCTCGCTAGGACCCTATGGCAGGAACAAGATTGTCATCAACCATCTTCAGAAGATGATCCTCACCTCCGACGCTGCCACCATATTACGAGAATTGGAAGTTGTACACCCCGCCGCAAAACTGCTGGTCATGGCCAGCCAACAGCAAGAGGCGGAAATGGGTGATGCCACCAATATGGTCATTGTACTGGCGGGTGAGCTGTTAAAGAAGGCGGAAGAGCTCATTCGTATGGGCCTGAAGACTAGTGACATTGTTTCGGGTTATGAAAAGGCTCAAAACTATGCCCTCAAATGCCTGGAAGCCCTCGAGGTTGACAGCGTTGCGGACCTTCGATCGCCCAATGAGCTCTCCAAAGCCCTGCGCACTGTGGTCGCCTCCAAGCAGTCCGGCTCCGAAGACGTCTTATCACCTCTCATCGCTGAAGCTGTTCAAGCTGTCCTGCCCAAAGACCCCCGCGCCTTCAACATCGACAATATCCGCGTCGTGAAGATCATGGGTGGCGACTTGACGCAGTCGCGTGTTGTGAAGGGCATGGTGTTCGGTCGCGAGCCGGACGGCGTTGTCAAGAAGGCGAAGAAGGCCAAGGTAGCTGTTTTCTCGTCTCCACTTGACATTTCTCAAACCGAGACCAAGGGCACTGTCCTGCTGAAGAACGCCCAAGAGATGATGGATTTCTCGAAAGGAGAGGAGGAACAGCTCGAGACTGCCATGAAAGAAATCTACGACACGGGCGTCCGTGTGATCATCGCCGGCTCTACGGTCGGTGAGCTGGCATTACACTATTTGAACAAGATGGGCATTCTTGTGATCAAGATCATGTCCAAATTCGAGCTTCGCCGCCTCTGCCGAGTCTGCAACGCCACCCCCCTTGCCCGACTCGGAGCACCTATGCCTGATGAGATGGGCTCTATCGACATTGTTGAAACTATTGAAATTGGGGGCGACCGTGTTACCGTTTTCCGTCAAGAAGCAGATACCTCTCTCACACGAACCGCCACTCTCGTGCTCCGCGGTGCTACGCAAAATCATCTTGATGACGTGGAGAGAGCCATCGACGATGGTGTCAATGTCATAAAGGCCGTAACTAAAGACCCGCGCCTTGTTCCCGGCGCTGGCGCAACAGAAATGCAGCTCGTCGAACGCCTGACGGCCTTTGCCGACAAGACACCCGGCCTGGCACAGTACGCTATCCGAAAGTACGCCGAGGCCTTCGAGGTCATCCCCCGAACTCTTGCCGAGTCTGCTGGTCTCGATGCCACCGAGATCCTAGCACGGTTGTATACCGCCCATCAGCGCAAATCAAAGTCTAACTCAGAGTCTGATGAAGAGGAGGAGGATGACTCAGAAGAGAGCGAGGAACAATCATCAGAGGAGGACTCACCGTACTGGACCACAGGCGTCGATCTCGACGCATCTACAACGGAGAAAGGTGTGTTGGATGCAGTCGAGGCAGAGATTCTTGACTTGATGGTCAGCAAGAGCTGGGCGATCCGGTTGGCAACAGAGAGCGCGCGAACGGTGCTGAGCGTGGATCAGATCATTGTGGCGCGGCAAGCTGGTGGGCCGAAGCCACCGGGTCAGAACCCGAACTGGGACGAGGACTGAGAGCGTTGATGTGCTAGCACAATGTGGATGCGTGGTCACCCGAGTCTACGGGAGGAGAGAGGTCGATGATACCCCCTGGTATGGCTTGTCACGATATAGCACGATGGCCGATCATGCAACGATACCATCACGATAGACAAAATGAAGGTGAAATGTCAAATGCTTCTTGCCCCTAATTCAGCCACTACAGTGCGCGTGTTACCCGAACCACGGTGCAAGGAGCTCCCACAGCAGCAAGCGTGACTCAGGCTATTTTCGCGCAGCAGGCCTTTCAAAGGTAGATGGGAAGGCCTCTTGTCATCCAAACCCGCCTATCTCATATTCAATGCATGCTGCGCTCTGGAATATCGCAAGAGACCTCCCATCTGTCAAGTCCAGTCTTTCCCCCAGCATCGTAAAGTCACCATTCCCCCTGACAACCAGCCTTCTTCGCAAGGCCGGCTTTCAAGCTGATGGAGTGGGCACGAGCTTCGACATCGACGGAGCAGGGCGCTTCGAAAAGATGTGAGACCACAGGCTGCCTAGGTATGCTCCGACCTGCCCTTACTCAGCTCACGCCAGGTCATCATTCTGACTCAGCCCTTGCCGTAGGAGAGAGAGAGAGGAGCACAACGCAGGCACAAGCTCATCCGGGTCGGGCCCGGCAGGAGGCTTTGGCGCATATCCTTCTCTGGCGGTCGTCTCCCCGGCGAGAGAAGGGGTTCGAGATTAACCAAGGTTGGCGCTCTTCTTCCAGACGAGTGTGCTGGAGCCACGAGGCCTCCGGCTCTACCGTAATCAGGACGAGCTGAAGCCGAAGCTGATGCAACATGGTAGCCGATCGCGGGCGTGGGATCTGGCTCAGGATGGGCAGGCGGCCGGTCTTGAGCATTAGGACCAGCGTATCTTCCACACTGCTTCAACTTCCACTCAGCTTCAAATTTTTCTGCAGTGGATCGTAGTATCTCCTCGCAATACTCTTCCCACGTTGGACCATCAGAGCCAGGAGGATGATCAATCTTGAACTGCCGCTTGAAAAGAGCTTTCGACTCATGCTGCCGAAGACCTCCTTGCATTCTCTTGTTACCGCCGGGTGTCCTTCGGCTCATCATAGGGACACCTAGACAAGCAGACCTATCCTTCGAAGGATCCAGTTGATGGGTGTGGGGAGGTGTTCCGGCCCCAAGCGGCGGCCATTCGGCTGGGTTTGCTGCTATGAGAAAGCTAGTCCTGGAGGGCCGCCGCTTCTGGGTCTGCAGGCCAGTTATTATCTCAGAAATGCAATGCGATTGGGGCGTTATCTTACAAAATTGGGGCTCATGGTAGACGACTGCAAGTCAGCGTAGTTGTAATCTGCGCAGTAGCAAAAGTCCTGCGGTTTAGTTGACCAGGACCAAAATACTTCCGCCGTGCCAAGACCTGGGGGGTCGAGCGCGTTAACCAGGTGTCCCCACTTTCCGCCAATGATGGCGGAGATGGTCAGGCTGTCGAAGATGTCTTGGGTATCACTAGCGGTCGACAGAATTGACGGGCGGGATCTCTGGATCCATAGCAGCTGACATCTAATAGACTAAACTGTCAGTCCGCCGGATCCACCCATTAAATTTGCAGACTTCTAGTAATGCATATACAGATAGAACACTTCCAGGGTAAGATGGAGTAAGTGGTACTGAAGGTGCTGAATATTGTCTTGTAAAAGTTCTCATCGCGGCATGAAACGGAACGGTGTTCTCTAAGTCCTGTTCCGGCTTTCAGAAAAGCTCACTCCAGCAACGCTATTGTTGACCTTCTTCTGGTGGCGCTTCCAATCATCCATAGCTGCGGTGTACTCCATCATCTGCTCTGCGTAGCGGTTGTCCCAGAGTTCTCTATTCTCCTTGCTAAGATTGCGCCACTCTTGGTCGATGCGACTATCGATCTGATCTAGAGGGTAGTCATCCGCCTCAAGTTGCGGCCTCATGTGGTCGGTGAACTGCTGGAACGGTGGTGGTGGGCGCTGTGGTTGTGGAGGCAGTGAACGGGGACCGCCTCCGGGCGCAGCGCCCGGAGATCCACCAGGAGCTTCGATGTGAGGCGGTTGAGTGTAAGCCGGATTTTGCGCATGTGCTAGAGGAGAGGACTGCTGATATTCGCTAGGATATTGCTGCTGCGGTGGGTATGCGGGGGCTGCTGCGGCTTGCGATGTGTTGTTGACTCGGAATGATGAAGTCAGAGCCGCGGGATCTCTGGGTGCAGCGGGAGAGAACGAGCTTGCTGGAGCTAGGTTGGGTAGGCCGGGCTGTTGATACATGCTTGGGTTGGGGCCGGGTGTGGTGGTCATGATAGACTCGCGGTAACTGTTGTTTGTCCTGCGTTGTTTTCGTTCGGGCCGTTCTGCTGGCTTGGGCCATTGTAAGCAGATTTTCTATTGTACACCTTTTTGGGAAGTGGTAGTACCTCGGGATCCTCCTCATCATCATCTGAGCTGTCATCGAGCAAGCCTTCACCATCGGGCCTCAGCTCTCCATCGATGCCCACCATTTCAGACACTCGAGCTCTGCCGTCAGCGCGTAGACCTAGCTCCTCGAGTTGCTCCGGAGTCAGTCTCTTGCCGGGAGTCTCTGCGATCTTTTTGAGGTGGTCTAACAGGATGGCGCGAACGAGGCGCATCTTTTTGACATGCTCTTTCTCTTGTTCGATACGTCGGCGAGTAGCATCGTTGTTCGTCTCGATCTCAGTCAGCCTTCGCTTGAGCTGTATGCACTTCTTCCGATACGCGGCTTCTTGTGATGGAGCTAGAGGGGCGCTGCTCTGTTGGGTGCCAGCTGCCGCAGGGGTCAAAGAGTAATCTTTGGGAGCCTCCATTGCTAGGGCGGGGGTCCGATGAAGTTACAGTAGAGTGTTGTGGACGCAGAAGAATATGTTGTATCGCAAAGGGAATAGTGATTAAACTGCATGCGAAGAAGAGAAGATGGCGATATGTATATCGTACCTAGCTGAATGCATCATGTGTGAAGCGTCAAAACGTCGCGCTCGCGACTGCGACTTCTTCCGGAGATACTAAGGAGTTAAGCACGCGTTCTCGAGGCCCCTTGTTCAACCCTGCCTCGCCTGCCCATGAGTTTCGGGGTATTTGGCGAGGGTTCAGGGGGTTTCTAGAAAGACAAGTAGTAAGAATTGATTCTGGATGTAAGAATGGCTGTCTAGGTATCTAATACGCTTGCTCTCCTAGTAAACCTCGAGCACATAGCGGCCTTCCTCCTTGAGCTCCATGATTCTCCTGCTTGCCTCGCCACGCTTGACCTTCTCACCCCGCATCTGCTTCTCCTTGGTGATGGCCTCCTCGAGAACAGCCGTCACATCAGGCACAGGCCAAGTAGGACCACAGAGGTAGAAGGCACCATCCTGCTTGATGTACGCGTCGATGATGTCCGTGACGGTCTGACGCATGCGATCTTGGATGTAGATCTTCTGGGGTTGGTCACGCGAGAAGGCTCGACCTAGTAGCGTGATGACGCCAGCGGCCTGGTAGGCTTCCCACTCTTCACCATAGCAATACTCTTCGCGCTGGTGGCGAGAACCCATGTACAAAAGGACGGCTCCAACCTCCTTGCCCTGGGCTTTCTCCATGGCCCGATGCTGGACGAACGCACGGAAAGGAGCAAGACCAGTGCCCAAGCCGGCCATGATAAGAGGCTGAGTAGACTTGGGCGGAAGCTTCATGACCGAAGGCTTAACGCTAACTGTAACAGGTGCACCAAGCTTCAGATCACGCAGGAATCGAGTGGCTTGCCCAAATCGGTCGCGGCCAGTAGGATCTACCCAGTTGACCACAACAACCATAAGAGCGACAGAAGTAGGTGTGACGGCCTGGCAAGAGGCGATTGAGTATTCTCGGCGCTTCATCGGTGCAACGATTCGAACAATATCGTGGAATGAAGGATGCGCGGACGGGAATTCGAGCAGGATGTCAGCGTATGTAACTGTATCGACTTCGGCACGACGCTGGAACTCTTTGTAGCCCTCGGGGCCAGCAAGGGTAAGCAGGTTCTTCTTCTCTTCCTCGTCGTCGGCAAACTCGGCAAGCGCCTCGTAGAACTTCTTCGGCGGGCGACCGAAGATGTCGACGTTTTGTATGAGCGATTGATACACGGTGCGGTTCTCGAAAGCAGCCGAGTTACTCAAAGCCTGGACCTCAACCACATCTTCAGGATCAAGGCCATACCATTTGATGAACTCCATAACCTGATCATGATCATTCTCGGCGTGAATACCAAGCGCCTCGCCAATGTCGTACTTCAAACCCGACGTGCCCAGATCGAATTCAATATGGAAGATGTTGCGGTCGTAGGTCTTAGGTGTCAGGCGTCTATTCTCCTTCACATGAACGGTAAAGGTCTTAGTAGGCAAATCGGGACGAAGCGCATCGCGTGTACCATAGGCCTCTTTGAAGAGTAGGCCTTTGGCGGCTTTCTGCCAGTTGCGGAGCAGAGAAGGAGATTCTTCTTCAGTCTTGTCGAAGCCGATGAAGCTGTTGCTAGAAACGTGTGCTGGCACGGTGGGCTTCTCAGTCTCAACCTCCAGCTGAGCCCATTCCTCGGGGACTTCGATCTGACGGAGGGTGGTCTCTAGATCAGCAGCAACCTGTTCAAGAGTGTTCTGATCGCCGCTGATCGTTGCGAGCTTCTTCCGGGCGATCTCTTCTGATTCACCAAGAGCGACTCGAAGGAATGCAGCTTGCAGGATGAACGATTCGAGCTGTTCACTCTCCAGTGACAGTCCTGTACGCGTAGAATCGAGCAAATAGAGTTCGATCGCCTGCTTCGCAATGTTCTTGCGGAGAAAAGAAGCAATCTTTTTCTCAACGTCCTCATCCTTGACTCCCGGGAGAGACATAATGAGCTTGCCACCAGTCTTGATAGATTCCAGAATGGAAATATTCTCCAGAAGTTTCACGTCGGTCACAACGGCAGTGTCAGCAGCAGTGATCGAGTAAGGAGCTTCAAGGCTTCTGGGTGACTTGCGAACATCGACACGATGCACACCGCCCTGGATGAGATTATCGTGTGTGGTGTTGACAGTCACGTTCTGAGAAGAGTCCTTAGCTAGGGCTTGGGCGAGTGTGTGGACAGCAGCAGCTGCCGGTGAGTCGTCAGCATTCCAGAAGCTGTACTGCTGAACTTTGCTGTCGAGGAAGGAGGCATTGCTGGTGACTGAGGTTTCCCCGAGTAGGCCGCGCAGCACGGTGACCATGCTAGACGGAGACCATGTCTCGGATCTAGCATATTTGACGTCGCGGATATCGGGGACGCCAGACAGAGAACTGTAAGACAGAGCCGCCAGAACATCATCGTAGAGGCGCGAGTGCACGCCAGATTCCTGCAGAGCCTGCGCGTTGGCGACCTGGCCAAGGACTGCAATGGTACGTGTAGAGCGAGGGATGAGCTTGATGAACTGCTCTTCGGCAAATGGACGGTAGATGCGGACATTGATAACACCCACTCGACGGTCGGAGTTGACGAGGTCGGTAGCAGCCAGCGCAGCGAGAGAAGATTCGACTGAGCCGAAAGTGACAAGGATGGCCTCCGGCGTCTCGTGACCGTGGTACTCAAAAGCCTTGTAGTCGGTTCCGAGCTCCTCGTTCAAAGCTCGAAGAGTACGCAATGCCTTGCCCTCTGCGCTCAAATGCGTTCTCTCCTCGTCTTGGGTGGAGGCGAGCACGGCTTGGTATGCGGCAGCAAGACGGCTCTTGTCAAGAAGGTCAACGACCCTGGTAGTCTCCCGCCCAAGCCTCAAACCGTCATAGGTGTGCAGCATGGGCTGGTCTTGGGCAAGCGCGGTCGCCAACAAAGCCATGTGCTGCGTCTCGTAGGCCGTATGGCTGGCCACAAGACCCAAGCCCAGATCTTCAGCAGTAGTCAAAGCTGACGTATAGTCCACGGCAAGCCCACCATGCTTGCTGCCGTCATAGTCGGCTGCGGATATATGGGCGACAAACGGATTGCTGACGCTGTAGAGGAGTGACAGCTGGTCGAGGACAGGCCGGAGAAACTGCAGGGCAGAGGAGGAAGCAAGGACACCCTGCGGGATATGACGCTTCTTCAGGTCAAAGTCCTTGGAGAACATATAGCCCAAAGCGATAGAACCAGCACCGTTGCGGATCTGCATGGGCTGCAAAGCAGTGGTGTAGCCATTTGCATTGCTCTCTTGCGCCGCCGACCAGGTCTTCGCCGCCACATCGAGGTCGAATGTCTCGGGGGAGTAGGAGAAGAGCTTGTCAGAGAGGACATACGCGACTTGCTGGACAACAGTCTGAGCAGTAACGTAGGTCGGGCCCCCAATGCTCTGGAGGGGAATATTCTTCCCGAACGGGAGGCCGCCGGAGGTAACCTCAGAAGGCTTCTCTAGGCCCATGGCGGGGCCATTGGAAGAAGAGTCGACCAAGCGCATGTTTGCGACGCGTCGAATGCTTGTGAGAGGATGTGAAGGTCGGAGGGAAGTGTGAGGGAGGCGACAGCTGCCCCGGAATAATTGGAAATCATGTCGCGCTTCATTTTGCCGTGCTCGCTCAACGCCATCGGAGCAATTGCCGTCGCCCTGGGAAAAAATGCTGGAGATTCAGAGTCGAGACAATCACGCAATTCACGCTAATTGAAGCCTTACAGCTCGGGAATGGCTAAGATCTCCATCCGACCCACTAGCGAGGCTGCGTCCTGCATGCAAGGATCATCGAAAATATCCCGATCTCGCAATTGTTGTACCTGTAGTCTTGTCCTCAGAGCTTCTGGGGCTTTAGCAGTATGTTGAAAAGCCGAGACTAGCAACCACAGTGTTGAAATTCAAGCTGCCCGATTTATAAAGAAGGAGGCTTCCACTCGCAAGCATGGGCGACACCGCGAAGAAACGTGACCCGTCCGTTTCGAGTTAGTCACCTACTTAGCTGGGTCTTGAGCTTTCATCGTCTCGGGACAAAGGTGTCCAGGCTGATTTGCCTGGAACCTCAAAGCAAGCGCGCCGTGACGTCGCGCTGATATGGACCTGTGGTGCGTTATTTGCACGAACATGCAATATCACCTGACTCGGAAAGTCATTGCTTCCTTAGCAGATCAGCGTTACAGCTAGCATGCCGCAAATGTAGGCCTGCGTAAAAGAGCGCGGATGTGTTCGTCCGATCTGGGGCGGCGGAGTGGGGTCGTCCCGCTTGCTTTCTTATCAAATGATGCAGCATGTGCTCTCTCCATTTGACAACAACCTCCTCATCAGCTACACGTCCAATACAAATTCTTGACCAAAATGGCATCGGTTTTAATCACAGGTGGAACCGGCATGGTGGTACGGTAAATCTTCCTTTCACCTAGAATATCCAGATCCAGCATCCCGTGTCTCGTATGAGCGCCGCTTCCCACCATTCTGGCAGTCTCCTATGGATAGTGCTGACACTAGTCAAAAGGGGTCCTACATAACCAACCTTGTCCGCAGCGCCTCTCCGGCGCACATCTCCTCCGTTGACATTCTGTCGCGTCGCGCACCTCCCGAGGAAGCCTCATCACCCGTCACGTTCAACTCGTTCGTTGAGAAAGACACGGCGAAATGGCCTGCGCACATCCAGTCCCTTGCTCCGCCACCGTCGATCTACTTTTCAGCGCTCGCGACGACTAGAGGTAATGCAGGTGGGTTTGAGAACCAGTACAAGCTGGAGCACGATTTCAATCTCGAGCTCGCAAAAGCTGCTAAAGCGAATGGTATCAAGACATATGTCCTCATATCGACAGCCAATGCCAATGCAAAGTCCTCAATGGGGTACATGCGTATGAAGGGTGAGATCGAAGATGCAGTCAAGGCCATGGACTTTGATCATACCATCATTCTCCGCCCGGGCCTGATTGCCGGTCATCGCCAGGAGAGCAGACCCATGGAGGCCCCTATTCGATGGATCGCGGCTGGTTTGGGCGCGATTAGTACGCACTACCTCAAGGATCCGTGGGCTCAGGAGGCCGAAGTCATTGCAAAGGCAGCCGTGAGTGCTGCCCTCAAAGCTCAAAATGGCGAGCTGAAAGACAAGGTTGTCTATATGCATGGATCGGAGATCATTCAGTACGGCAGGACTGGCTGGAAGGATCTAAAGTAGACGAGAACTCGACACACTGATGATGATATGTAATCAATGCCAATATTTGCAATGCATAAGGACTGTTATGAAAGTCCTCGATGGCCTTGTCAACACCGCCACCCAAACCATGCTTGAATGCCAATTGCGAATCTGACTCCGTCCGCCTCTGCGTAGTCCCGCCCGTCACTTATCGCACCCTCTGCTTTGCACCTCCATCTTTCTCTGAAGTTGGCTGACTGATATCTGGGTTGGCTGGGCTTGCGTCTAGTGGGTTGACTTTATTGCCCTTGCCGGCTTCCTTCTTCGCGTCTTGAGGGTCGGGGTTCTTAGTGCTGAAGGCCGCCGACTCGTTGGCAGCTGCAGTGTCGTCAGTGCCTGATTGGGCATACTCATCGGCGTCTGGGTTGAGCTTTTCTCGATCTTTCATAGCGTCCCGCTTTTCATTCGGGTTTTTGTCGACTTTCTGTGTTGCGCTGAGGGAGAAAGGGCGCACAGCTTGGCCGAAGCTGTTAGAGTTGCTGTGAGGCACTCGGGAGGTGGCGAGGGACCTCGATAGTCGTTGAACTGTCATGTTCCGCATTGTGAGCTGGTATTTCGTGGTCGAATAGATGTTAGCTAGGGAAGGACTATGCAGAGTGCTTGAAGGTCGAAAAGTCGATATGATACCAGCAAGCATCATCCAATGCGGGCTCTGACATCACAAAATTGGGGCCCGGGGCAATACGGGGGATCGCCACGGAAATGTCTGCCGCCCCCCGATTCTCAGGCAGTGAACGTTGGAGAAACGCAACTTTTACGACTACAACAGGGCTAGGTCGATGATATGGCTCACCACAACAATCGCGGCGCGCTCTCCACCAGGATAATTTAACGGAGATGGACTGAGGAGTTTGCTATGTCAGTATTTACTGAGCCTCGTGTGTTGGGCCCTCCTGCGATGATAAGGAGACAGTAGTGATGCAAAGATCATCCTGAGGAGAAGGCGACTAGGATCCTTAGGAGCTTGAAGTTGATGGCGCCTATACCTCAGATGTCGTTGAAAGCAACGCGTATTGTTCTAGAGACTTGTCTAGACCATATCTATACCGTGGATCCTTGGTCACATGCTGCTATAGCCATGGTTACTGGACCATTCAATGTTCAAACTGTCAATGTGAATCAATGCCCACCAGCACTACCTTTCTGCCCTTAGTGACAGATGACAATAGACACCACTGGAGGGTTTCCCGTCATTGGAGAGTCTCCGGTGCCAAATTGAAGTGTAGACAGTGAAGCTTCTGATTGTTTGTTCGCGTGTCACGTAGTCACTTTGTAGAGACAGCCTCTCCTAGACTAAACAACTGCCTAATGACGGTGAAGCCTCTTATCACCCACCTTCACTCGCAATGACAACCACAACCTTTAATCCTGGTGCGCTCAAATCTGCTGCTGCCAGCATGCGTTCTCTTTCTCCGTCCCCATCAAATACCAAATACACTAGCAAGCACAGCGTCATCAGCTTTGACCGCAAACAAGCCGCAAAGTCTTCGGGTACACACAGCAATCCTTCAGCAGCAGACCACAGGGTTCAAAGAGCAAGCAAACTCCATCTAGGACTCCCGAAGTATTTGAGGCACCATGTCTGCTACCTACCCAGCCATCAATCCCTCAGCAGCCGCCGGAGCCGGCGCTCCTCCTCCTTCCCCACCTCCTCCGCCACCGCACAACAAACCAGGCGCGACTGGTACATATAGAAGGGCATCGCGCCGGAGGGGGGACAGCCGCCGTTGCGAGTTCTGCTTGATGCAGCGGAACAAGTGTGACGGCCAGTCGCCTTGCAACCATTGCCTAGCCAGCACCAGAGACGACCAGAGATGCGTTTACCCTGCGGACAATCCCACGAACAGGGAGTTCGCAACTCGCTATCCTGGCGGCGAGGCACGCTGGAGAGCTGACAATCGAAGGGGCCATGGTCATCCGCCGGGCTTCACCCAAGACCCTGGACCAGGGGTAGCGCCTCCAGTGACTTCGAACCCTCCTCCACCATCACCTCCTCCTCCTCCTTCGGCTCCTGCTCCGGCTCCGGCTCCTGCTCCAAGTACACCAGAGGGTCTTACTTCTTCCTCTGGTCCTGTTGCATCCACGGACTCCAGTCATGGCAGCGAGAGCAATGTTCGGACTTCGCCTGCCCAAGGCCAATTCAACAATCACCAGCAGCAGTCACCTGATCACGACAGTCCAGGCCGCCCCTTCCGCAATCTCATGGCGGGTGTGTACCCCAACGTACCATCCGGTCCTCCGCCAGACTTCAATCCTCGGCGGCCACGGAATGCTTCGGACCCCTCCGATCAGAGACAGGGTCAAGGCCGCGGGCGTGGGCAAGGCATCCCTCCGCGACCCGGTTAGCCCAATCTCGGAGAGTACTGCGTCTGATCAGAATTCAAAAGGTCTCGATACTGTCACAGCAGTGAAGGCATAGGCCATAAGAAGGAGCAGGAGCGGAAGTCAAAGAAACCATCGACAAGACAAAGAGGGTGAGAGACAATGGAACCACCAGAGTCCGATCAGCCACACTTAGATGGCAGTCAGTAATGCAGGAATGACAAACAAACACACCAGTACCGCTTCGTAGCTTCATTTCTCATTCTCCCTTGAGTCTCGAGCTTCTGTGACTTCTTGTGAGAGCATCAACTTGACCTTTGACCCAAGTTCATTCCGTTCGACTTCGTGATGATCCCGCCGTTGTGTCCAACTCACCGCTTGAGTGGCTGGAGCATTGTCTTCCCTTCAATCTTAGCGCAACAACCCAGGTCGCTGCGCCGTAGCTACAACTTGTCGAGAGCGAAGTAGCTGAAGTCAATGTGATCTTCAACTTATTTCGGTCGCTTGCAGAGACCCGCCAGTGAGCATACTAGGTAAGCGAATATGCACCCAGCCCCGCCCTCTGGCCTTGCAGTCGGCACAAGTCGTCATATTGAGGTTGTTCCCAGCGGTCCCGTAGGTTCCGGAGTGAAGAAGCCCTACCAGCCATACTTGCTTCCAGCTTCTTTCCGATTCCTCTTGCCTGTTGCGAAGCTTTCCTCGAGCGCATCCTTCTGGCCTTGCGCAGCACTCACTAGCTGTCTCAAGCTGTGCTTTCCTGGCGCAATCGCCCGGACTGGGTTGTGCTGTACTTGCTCACCCGTTGCACGGAGTGCTTCGTTGGCTGCGTATTCGGCGTCGGTATTGAAGTTGACGACATTGGTGGCCGAAAGGTGCTGCTTGGAGCGGCCAAAAAGCTGACGACGTTCGGCGGTAGAAAGGTTTAGATCCGCGGCGATGGTGTTAAGGGATTGTGGGTCAGTGGCTTGTGAAGCCGAGGCTTCGAGGGATGCGTAGCTAGACGTTACGGCAGACTCATCGTCATACTCCGGAGTGAGAGGTGCTTCATGGTCGGTGGTTGAGGGTACGTCAGGCTCCTCGGTATATGCTGAGAAGAGGCTGACTTTCTTCTTCGGTTGGGCTAGCGCTGCTTCGGTTTGTTGCATGACAGGTTCTGATGGTGGTGGTGCTGCTGGCTTTACAGTACCGCCAGTCGGCTTCTTCTTCTTTCCCCGAGCGACAGAAAGGGGCTTGAACATGAAAGTATTGCCCTTCGTTGGCTGCTCGGCTGGTTGATTCTTTCTCGGCACCTCTGGCAATCCCACATCCCCATCCCCCTGATCATTATCCCGCATAGAATCTTGCTCAGAGAACAGCTGGCGCAACTCGGCGTCTGACTCGCGGCTGAATCCCGCCTCTGAACTTGTCTTCAGGCTAAAGACCTTCCTCGCTGGACCTTTGCTAGGTTGTGGCTTGTCTGCATCCCTCTTCGGAGGCGGGAGCATTGCGTTGAACCCACTGAAGCCACCTCCTAGCTTTGCTCTTTTTGGTGCTCGTTCATCTTCATGCGTCCCGTTCGTGGGTGTGGCATCTGCTAACTTGACGCGAATCTTCTGAGGGTTGGATTTATCAACGGAAAAGTTCGGCTTTGCTGTTTTCGAGGAGGGCTTTGGTTGCGGCTGCGATTGCTCATTGTCAGATGCTTCCGAGTCGCTGCTGTAGTTCACTAGAGCCATCCTGACGCAGTGTGATCGATTCGTATTCAATGGGCTGGCTTGAATGCATGTGGTTTACGACGCAGGCTGGGCGGAGTTAAAGGCTGACTCCCCGGCGGCGACAAACACATAAAGTGCGTCATTTGGATACCTCCACCTACTGCCTGCGTTCACTTCCAAGCTATATATATTCGACTCGTCGCAGCTCCTGCAATGCGGCTTTGCTGACAAAATCTGTTCTGCCTCGTCAACATGTTCGCGGCTAGATTAGGTCTACGGACCGCTTTTCGCGGCGCAACACGACCTGTTGGCCGGCAAGCAGCGAAGACATCCTTTTCAAGAGCGCCACAGCAAGCTCGATTCGCATCCAGATATCAGCGGTTCGGAGACCAGAAAGGCGGGACCGGTCAGAACTGGTCAAACATAAGGCCCGTGTACCGTGTGCAATACATATGGAGGAATTACCGTACACCAATCATCGTTGTCTCCGGCGGAGGCGTCGTTTTCTACGTTGCAAACCAGGAGCAAGTTCCGGTCACTCACCGGCGACGCTTCAATGTTGTTTCACCGGAGACAGAAAAACAGGTATCAGAAGGGATGTACGATGAGGTCCTTAAACAGTACCGCGGCCGTGTCCTCCCCACCGAACACCCATACACGCAGCTTGTGGCACGTGTAGTTGAACGTCTGCTCCCGTCTGTCGGTCCTCTGGCGGGGGAGGAATGGCGAGTCCATGTCATTGACGCACCCAACGAGCGCAACGCCTTCGTGATACCCGGCGGCAAAGTGTTCGTTTTCACCGGGCTCCTCCCGATTTGCAAAGATGAGAATGGCCTCGCTGCTGTGTTGGGTCACGAAATTGCACACAATGTCGCACACCATGCCGCTGAACGCATGTCCCAAAGCTTCATCACGCTCTCGTTCGCTCTTCTTGCATCACTGGTTTTCGATATTTCGGGCAACCTTGCCAACTCCATCGGATCGCTTTTTCTCAGCTTACCTAATTCGCGCACTCAGGAGATGGAAGCTGACCACATTGGGCTCCTGATGATGGCCCAGAGCTGTTACGATCCTCACAGTGCCATTGACTTATGGACCCGCATGGCCGAGGCCGAGAAGGGTGCGCCTCCACAGTTTCTGTCGACACATCCTACGAGCTACAATCGGAGGGAGCTGATTCGAAAGTGGATGCCAGATGCAGAGGCAAAGTTTAACGAGTCGGAGTGCTCATTATCAAGCCGGTATGCAGAGGATTTCAAGCAGGCTTTTGGCGCCGGGAATTCGTCTCGATTGGGGAGGAGCGGGCGTATACCAGTACAGCAACAAGGATCCCCATCGAGACGGGTTGATGATGACGACGACTTCTTCTGAGATAAGTTCAGAAGGCTTCGGTATTCTGGGAATCTTCACTCCATCAGCGACGGTGTACATCCAAAACCAGTGTTCAACCCTACTCCACCCAGCCAGCGGCGAAGAGCAATAGCGTCAACAGTGTCGCATGCATCTTGAACGAATTGTCGAGAAGGGTCAGGGCATAAGGAGCCCCAGGAAGGCCTCCCGTCACCGAGTGGGTGCAAAAGAATGCCCGCCAGCGGGTGTGCGGCAAATGAGAAAGTAATTTGAAGCTGAATAGCGAGGGTCCTAACCACGAGCATGCACCCAGCCTCACAAGTATCATCTGCACAGAAAGTCATCTCATAGACGACAGAAGGAGAGGATCGCGTTAGGGGTTTGGGGAAGGCTTCGTTGTTCATTCGCCATGTCCTGAATATTCATCCAGTAGGATCGGGGAGGGCGCCGGACTTTGTCAAGGACATCAGCAGAAATCATTGACGGAGGCATGTGGAGGGCACAACGATTCCTCGCCTGAATTGCAGGGTTCATGATATTGTTCTGAGGAGGGCACCGTCGTTAGGTCGGCCTCCTTCATGGCTTCGATCCTATACAATTGGCGAGGGCAGCAATACATTGCGCAACCTGCTCACGAAGTCCACTTTCTTCTCCGAGCCAGCGCCACACCAACGAAGAGCACAACGGAAAAAACATCTCAGCTCCCGAGAAAGATTGCTCCCCAGCACACACATTAGCATACTCTCCTGCGCCTACCGCCAACGGCCTCAACGCAGCAGCAGCGCCGCCCTTGGCCATCCTCGCACCCGTCAGCGTCTATGGCCTCCGCGTCACCAATCTACTCATCAAGGCAAACAAACTTGACTGAGGCCTGTACCACCTGCATGCCGTCTATGATTTGGCGCGCCGGAGTTGCGATCGGGGCGAGGGAGACATGCTTTGCGAGTGCGAGGCCGCGGTGCTGACGCGTGATGCTGGGGAGAGGTGATGGCGATGGGGCGGAGGGATAAATCGTGTTGGGATCGGTCGGTCGGTCGTTCATGCGTGGCGTTGCTACAATCAGTCAGCTTCCATCCGGCCAGAGCGTGTGGGCGGCAGTGGACCGAGAGACGCGCCGCTGCTGAGGCAGATCAGATTTGCGAGAGCCATCTGTGGGCTGTATGTCGTTCGTAGCACTGAGTTGTGTCAGCGAGCAGTACCCCAACCGGAGGATGTGAGACCAAACCACTAGTGCGGGTGGACAGGGCGAGGCCCTCGATCGGGGTGGTGAGAGAAACACAGACGCACTACGAGCGCGAACAAATCCCAAAGCATCTCGAAAGGAGGCTGGGTAGCACCTTTCACCTGCCAAGCGGGCGCGTTTGTTCGCGAGTCACCCCTCTACAAGCTCAAGTGCGTCTGTCAGGCAACCGGCAAAGCGCACGGCCGCCAGGAGTCGACGACATCGCTGGAAGAGCTCCCCAGTCATATCGGCTCACACGTCAACGCCTCTGCTATACATTTAGGGAGGCCCTTGGTCGCCCTGGCGGGCAGAGAAAATCTCATTGTGACTTGGCCTTCGAACAACCACTTCAGCTGCTGGCTGATGTTACTCAGAGTCTCCGGGGTGCCTGTTGAACACGCTTGGGACGCTGAAGGTTTGGTCGTAATGAGAGGAGGCGCCGACGTTGGATGGTGTCAATTGCTGGCAACTTCACGGCGCGTCTGGTTGAGTCTTCAGCGAAGCACAGTCTGAGGGAAGTGCCAATGTATCCGTGCCCGGGTTTCCTGATAGGTGATTGGAGCTTTAAGAAACTTGCTTCACATTGCGCGTTACCAGTGTGCCATTCCGTGGGTATCATCTATATCTGAGAAAACGCCCTGCTGCCTATACCGTTCCAACTACCATCGATACTCAAAAACATGCCAGATACCACCACCTTGCTACCCACAGGTCCGTAATTCACGAGCGCAAATCGCACCGTAATCCTATCTACCACTACGTTTCTGTGCGTCTCGAGCCTTCCAGCAAGATCGGATTTCGGCGGCATGTTTGAGCAAGTCTTCCTCGGTGACATGGTCCTCGATCGACTCAATGACACTTTCGAATGTGGAGATGTGGTTGGCGTCATCCTTATCATCTCGAAATCGATGGAAGCGCCATCTCCGTGTGGGCCCGTAGCCATTCATACCGTTGATAGGAGGGACCTCCTGCTGAAAGCACTCGACGATGCAGTCCTGCAACGGACGGTTCATGGCCTTTAATTGCTCCCACTCCTCGGGTGACATGTACAGCGTATCGTGCTTTTCATACCGCCCGTTCTCTCCATAGTTGACATAGAGCCCAAACTCTTCTGGGAAAGCGTAGAAGTCCTCTATCGGGGTTTGATCTGGGTCAGATGGATCTGGTTGGAGTGAGGGCCAGCTGATATGTAGGAGGAAATCGACAGTGTTCTCCTCAGGTGGCTTCCATTTTAGGATGTGCGGATCGGTGCCGGAGCAGTACGGCGTGTTTTTGCAGGTAAAGATCAAACCATCATTTCCATGCAACTCTTTCACCTTCGGAATGGTTTCCTTGAACATCTTCTCCAGACCGTAAGAGAATTCATTGTTCTTATCTTCGGTTGTAAATGGCATCGACGTGTCTGGATGTGCCTTGAGTAGTTTTTTGTACGGCTCAAGGACGTGGTTTTTGAAGTAGGCCAGACGCTTGTCAAGTGGGCGTGGCATCAATTCGTTCTTATCCAGTACGAGGCAATCGAAGACGAAGAATTTAATGCTGGATGTTCCGTCTGGATAGCGATCCTCGACTAGCTCACCGTCGAGGATCGTGTGATTGTGAGCCTTCGAAAAGTCTTTAGAATCCTGGTGTGGGAAGAAGAGGCCGTCAACGAAGTAGTAGTCATTTCTGCGGTCGATCAGGTAATGTATAGCCCGGCCATTGTCGTCTGTCATCCACAAGAGGTATCTCATGCCGTCGGTCTTTTCGCAAACATAGTAGTCTTCGCGTTTGAGTTCTTCCAGATGCTTTGCAGCGAACGAGACTGGTTGAGCGCCCGGAAAGGAAGGTTTTGTTCGCTTAAGTAGGTCGGCAACTTCATATTGGAACTGTCTTTGAAGCTCTGACCCGGCCCATACACCACCAACTCTTGCCAGCAAGCCGTTAGGGTCGTTGCCTTTGAGAGGGTCGTAGGCCGATGGGGGCTCCATAGTGGTAAAGCGGATGCGTCAATGGCGCGATTCAGATCTGGTTCATGGCTTCTGCGCAGGATAGATACTTGTGATAGCAATCACTGCGACACCAGAACCCGGTCTGGTTCCATGTTCTTTGTTGTGAGATCGGATCGCAAAGAAGTGCAGTGAAAGGGTGTAGGTGCTCCATTGCGGCGCCCATTCGGCTGAGGCTTGGCACAATGCGGGCGGCGCAGCCTAACTTAACTACCCCGGATGGTCCTCTATCTATCAACAACTGCCATCGGCTCTTTTGACATTTTAGACTCGTCGCAATATCGATCGAATCCATTCTCGCCGTTCAAAGGCGCGGCTGTGCCGTTGCTGATCGTGATGGCGCCAAATGGCGACCGAGCCTCGCCATCTATGAAGGGCGATCGACTACTACAGGCCTCAGGATACAAGTTCACTTCATCGACGAAGGGCACGAAGATCAAGTTGAAAAAGACTCCCTTGAAGCAGAAGGCTACCAAGGCTGTCAATGGTAGCAAAGATGGCGATGCGACATCCACATCCTCCTCTCCCGTTGTGCCACAGTTCGACAAGGAGACGCTCGACAACTTCCCTAGCGGCAAACTCGACTCGCTCGACACAACAATTTGCAAACATTGCAAGAAAGTGATCTTGAAGAGAACGGCGAAGGAGCATGTGGCAGGTTGTCTAAAGTCGAAGCAGGAGAAAGCCCGCAAGAAGAAGGAAGCTAGAGAGGCCGCCCAGCGCGCAAAGGAACGAGCCGAGCGCGGAGATGACGACGATGACGATGACGACGATGTTCGAGATGGCAAAAGTAAGAAGCGCAAGGCTGAGGACGATGACAAGGACAAGGAGCCAAAGAAGAAGAAGAAAAAGGAAGAGCCGAAGCCGAAGCAAGCGAAGACCAAAGGGCCGGTCGATGTCGAGAAGCAGTGTGGTGTTCTTCTGCCTAACGGTGCGCAATGTGCCAGAAGTCTTACCTGCAAAAGCCACTCAATGGGGGCAAAGCGGGCGGTTCCTGGACGAAGTTTACCCTACGACATGTTGTTGGCCAACTATCAGAAGAAGAATCAAGCTCGCCAGCAGAAGGCCGCGATCGATGCCAACGCACCACTCCAAGAGGAAGACCTGGACACAGCGCTCACAGGTCCTATTGATTCGGATGAAGAGAGAGACGCTGTCATGACCGCTGTCGCTCGCAGTCTCGCCCGCCCTCAACCACTCGTCACACATACAATCTTCCCAACAAGGCGGAAGTATCAATTAGTCCGAATGAAAGAGATGCTATCCAACGCTCTCAATGGCAATAGGAACAGCAACATGTTCGGCGTACCTCGAGACGTGCCGACAGCGACCAACGGCGATACTTTTGCAGTCCCATCAGCCGTGCCATCAGCATCTGCTTCGACCTCGACAGGCATGGCACAGCCAGGAATTAAAGCGCCCCCAAGGAAGGCGTCCGTTGACCCAACCTGAAAGCCGGAAAGCCGCTATTTTCACAGCTATATTATACTTATTGGTACAGCTCTTGCCTATTTCAGGCGCGAGAAGCAGAGAGTTGCATTCGTACCGCCGAAACCGAAGCTGTTGGTCAAAGCCACATCTACACGGTGGTCTTGTGCCTCGTCCGGTACATAGTTGCAGTCAAACTCTTCGGCTCTCGACTTGAGGTTGATTGTTGGTGGAAGAGTGTTCGTTGCCAGTTAGTCAAGAACGCGTCCCGAGTTCAGACTACTCACCTCATGAATCGCCAATATGGCGAAGATGGCCTCGATTGCACCGGCAGCGCCCAGAAGATGACCCAGAGCACCCTTCGTGCTGCTGACGTTAACATCTGCTGGCTTTTGCCTACCGTTACCGCCCAACAAGAGCGCCTTGATCGCTGAATTCTCAGCAGCGTCTCCAAGCGGAGTTGATGTTGCATGTGCATTGACATAATCGACTTTCGAAGGCTCAACCTGGGCACTTCGTAGAGCTTTCTTCATCGCCAGCAACGCACCAGCTCCATCCTCCAAAGGGGCAGTAAGGTGGTACGCGTCGGCGCTGCATCCATAGCCAGATAACTCTGCATAGATCCTCGCGCCACGCTCCCTTGCGTGCTCAAGTTCCTGTAAATCATCAGTTCCGTATCATTTCCGTGACAGGCTGCTTACCTCGAGAATTACCACACCAGCGCCCTCGCCTATCACGAAACCAGCCCTCTGTTTGTCGAAAGGCCGCGATGATTCACTGGGCTGCTCATTCCATGCCGTTGCTAGACTCCTGCTCCTTGCGAAGCCACCGATGGCCAGAGGATGGATGCAGCTTTCAGCCCCGCCCGCAATCATCACAGCTGCGTCACCGGATTGAATGAATCTCGCCGCGTCGCCGAGACTGTGAGCCCCCGTTGTGCATGCGGTCGTCGCTGCATGATTTGGCCCTCGTAGTCCGTAGCGTAAGCTAATGTGACCAGCTCCCAAATTGATGAGGAGCCGTGGCACGAACAAAGGATGAATCTTGCGGTAGTTCGCCTTGTCCTGACCAGCACCAGCGTACGCGAGCGAAGTCGAATAGAGCTCTTCGAGGTTACCGATGCCGCTTCCAAGTGTCACACCAGTGTCCTCCTGCGGTAGGTCTTTCCCGCCTGGAAAGCCAGCATCGTCCAAGGCTTCGGCAGCGGCGGTCAGACCATACTGTGCGAAAAGCGCGGTCTGCCGGACTTCGGTGGCGGAGACGTGCTCAGATGCGGTCCACCTACCATCAACCGCCTTGCCTCTGGGCACGAGACCAGCAACCTGGGACGGAAGAGCAGCGAACTCCGAGCCTAGAGACCGTGTTGAGACGATGCCACATTCGCCAGCGAGGATGCGGCTCCAAGTCCGTTTGACGCCGTTTCCGAGCGGTGTCACGGCCCCCAGACCAGTCACCACAACTCTTCGCATTTCATCCCCGTCTCTAGCCTCTTCTCATCCACATGTCATCTCAGGATCGAAAACGATTGCTATGTAAAATTGTCCAGCCGGGCCGGTGTCGATGGCCGAGACTGTGTAAAAGTGTATTCTTTAACGGAAAGAGTCCTCGAAGGGTACCGGGCTTTTTGGGTTCGTGAAAAGGACATCACCGCCGGCGGAGGAGGGGCTCCACACCCTACGAGCAGAATCTTAATAAGACGATCAAGGTAGGTCTTTCGCTGTGATTTCATGGTGATGTCGTTGTCGAGGTCTGTACAACACTGTGCACGACTTCATACGAGATGCGCTGCCTCAGTTGCTTAACGGCGTTGCTGCCACTGACCCTTCCCCATCTCACTTACGCCAGCTTCTACGACAACCCTGAAGTTCCTCCCATCCCAGAGAGCGGTACTCCTCTCGATGTGCTCAAAGCACGCTGGGATGCTGACTGGGCGTTCAGTGGGCTTGGGTCTTTTGCTCATCTTAACGTGACGAAGTGTCTCGTTGACCCCACCCGTCAGTTCGACATTGGCATCATTGGTGCGCCGGTAAGTGTTGCCAATACTGTATATAAACGTTAAAGAGCTGGGCACCCTGCGGAAGATCTGCGTCTAATGCCTGTTCAACGATGTTCACTTTCAATCTCCTGCCCTGAGGGCCTTCCGATTACTTCTAGACATTCGAAGCTGACTTCTCTCCAGTTTGACACCGCCGTGTCATACCGACCAGGTGCACGCTTCGGTCCACGCTCCATCCGCCACGCCTCCGCCCGCCAAACACCTTACCGCTCCTTCAACCACCGTGCGGGCGTCAACCCCTACGTCAACTGGGCTTCTGTGATCGACTGCGGGGACATCCCCGTCACCCCCTTTGACAACGCCCTCGCCCTCCACCAAATGACGTCCGCCTACACAGAACTCCTCTCCCGCCGCGCCCTCTCCGCCGGCACCCCACGCTCACACACGCACCCCAAGCTCATCAGCCTGGGCGGCGACCACAGCATCGCACTCGCCTCCCTCCGCGCCCTCGCCAAAGTCCACGGCCCCGTCGCCGTCCTCCACTTCGACGCCCACCTCGACACCTGGCACCCAGGCGCCTACCCCAACACCTGGAGCACCAACCCCGGCTCGCAAACCGACTTTACGCACGGCACCATGTTCTGGCTGGCCTCGCAAGAAGGCCTGATCCAGAACAGCAGCTCCGTGCACGCCGGTCTGCGCACCCGCCTCGGCGGCCACGACTACAGCGACTACGACGTCGACACGGCCGTGGGCTTCTTCCGCATCGAAGCCGACGACATCGACGCCCTGAAGCCCGAGGGCATCGCGGAGCTCATCATGCAGCGCATCGGCCGCGACGTCCCCTGCTATGTGTCCGTCGACATCGACGTGCTGGACCCGGGCCTCGCGCCCGGAACGGGCACCCCCGAACCCGGCGGCTGGACCACGCGCGAACTCATTCGCATTCTGCGCGGCATCGAGGACTTGAATGTCGTGGGCGCGGATGTCGTCGAGGTGGCCCCCAGCTATGATGGGAGGGGCGAGGAGACGAGTCTGGCGGCCGCACAGGTCGTGTATGAGATCGTGACGAGTATCGTCAAGAGGGGGTTGAGGGAAAGGGGCGAGTGGGAGGACACGGTCAAGAGCACGCCGGGCCGCGAGTGGTTGAAGAAAAAGAGGGAGGGTGGGGAGAGCGTCAAGGAGACGGTGGGGGAGTGGGTGGAGGAGGTGAAGCAGAAGGTGGTGGGTGAGGAGGGAAAGGATGAGTTGTGAAGCGCTGGGATGCATATAAATATATATAAATGGAGGTTGTTTCGGCAGTAAAGATGAGATACGATGTTGACTGGTAAAAATCTTGAATTTGTTTGTCGGCAACTGCTTTTCAAGGCTCATCTGATTCTGGTCTGAACAATTCTAAACCATAACCATGAGCCCATTGAGTCTATCGGGTTCTGACCGGCTGAGACACGAAAGACCACACTCTGACCGACGATGCCAGGAAAACAAAACAAGTGATTGTCCGTATCGCAATAGTCATCAGTCCGACAACGCCTTGCAGTCTATGCCACAGCCATACCATGCCATGCCACCATTTTGTCGCCAAGCACAGATAAACAGCAATGTAAACTCGTAAACACATGGGACACGCTTCTCCTGGCCGGACCGAACTACCAGTTATAGCGACCGCCCTGCCTGGTCTTCAAGCGACCATGTCGATTCTTTGGTGGCTCCGTAGGAACTTCGCTTCCTGCGCGAGCACGCCCCTTGCGTCTGGGGGCTTCTTCGACGACGATAGTGCCCGTTCCCGCAGAGCCGCCTTTGCGGGCCCCTCCACGACCCTTCTTCGCCGGCGGAGGCTCGACGTGCTTGTGGCCATTTTCTTCGATTGCCATGGAATTTTCCCATCGTGTGCACCGCGCGATGGGCTCGCTGATGTAGGTCTTCTTCCGCGTGGCCATCCTCTTGGGCGGCTCTTCAGGTTCCTCGCTCTCCTGCTTGGGTGCCAAATATGCCTTGCGGTTCTCCATGTACTTCACGATGAGGTCGCGCTGCATGACCAATTCTTTCTTGAGCTTAAGCTCCCGTAGTCCGCGGGTGTCAAGCCAGGCGATCAGACCATCAACATCCTCAGGGCTATCATAGAAGCCCCACTGGTTGGCGTGGCTAAGCTGCGTTGGGCCCTCTTCATTGGCTTTCCGCTGGGCGGGCGTGACATCGAAGCGGCTGGCGTAATTGTTTTTCTCGTCCGGCGATACATCAATGTAGCCCACTCGTTCCATATCATCTGGTCCTTGCACCCAGATCCGAGCGTTCGCATAGTCGGCATCGGCAGTTGAGCTTTCCGGCAAACCAGCGTGTGGCATGGCATTTCTCTCAAACCACCAGTATCGATTGCAGAAGCGATCTTTTCCCAGAACTCGTGTTCTGGTGCAGTCAGCCTGTCTCAGATCTTCTTCCACAACGAGTATCAATTCCTCAGCCGCATCGAGACGCTCGCGTTCCTTATCGATCTGCTTAAGAATTTTTTGGTACTCTTTACTGCCTTTGTTCTGTTTGGCTTCTGCTTCTCTTGCTTTGCGCTCGGCTTCAGCATCTCGCTTTCGCTTCCGCTCGGCAGCTCGATCATGACCACGTCGCAGTGATCTGATCTGTATGGCGTCTTCGTCTTCTGAATCTTGGATGGAATCTTCCATATCTTCCACCTTGTCGATATCCATACCATCCTCGAGTTCGGGCATGGGTGTGGGAGACTTTTCAGGAGTCGGAGCAGCCAATTTGCGTTCGATATCGAGGTTTTTGAGTTTCGCCAGGGCGTCTTTCCGCTCACGCTGGTGGATGATCTTGGTCTTGCGGAACTCGGTCATGGTATTGCTCATTTCATCTAAGAATGTTTTCACCGCTTTCGTCTCCATGAACAATTGAATGATGATCTCGAGCGCCAGAGCCCGTAGGTTGATATCCATGGTGGAATACTGTAATCTGACAGTCTCAATCGTCGGTTCAGCGTCGAGAGGGCAAAGGTGAGTAAGTATCTTGTCGCACGATTCAGTAAGACGTGGTCGCCCAGACAGCTGGTGTAGGAGACCAGCCAAAACGAGCTCCCAGCCGCCGCTTCGAAATTCTCGTTTGCGGAGTCTCTGAATCCAGCCAAACTCATCCATTAGCTCAGAGGCTCGATGAATCTTCTCCGGCTCGTCATTTTCCGCCGGGGTTTCATGATCTGGTTCAGCGTTCTGAACTTTGTTTAGACTGCTTCGAGTGCGCCGCGCTGGAATTTCTGGCTCTGGCGTGGGCGTAGGCTCTCGCGTTTCGGGTTCGTCCTCGTCATCCTCGTCATCGCTGGGGTCTGGCAAGTCCGGTAGTGAGATCTGAATTGCTCCGTTCTGTTGATTTTCCGCATTGACGAGCTGTTTCAACACCGCGCAGTGTACTTCATTCAGCATATCGCAGTCTATCTCATCTGATGAGAATTGCATAGCATCAACGAAATCATCGAATGTAAAGGAGTCAAGCTTGAAGACTTGGCAGTACACATTGAGGGTGTTCCAGGCTTCCAAAAGGTAGCCGATCGTCGCCTCGTCGATGCCTTCAATCACATGGGTAGAGTCAGACTCGGGCAAAATCTGGCTCAGAGCCACGTATTTGAGGGCCGGTCTCTGGACACCATCATTCTTGGGCGGAACTTCCATATCGTCGATGGGGTACTTGATAGGGGGTGGTCCAGGCGGAGGCGGCTCGAATTTGGGCATCATATGTGCATTTGGTGGTTGCATGTGCATCGGAGGGTAGCCATTGGGAACCCAGTACCCCTGTGATGGCGGTGGCGCGCCGGGCATTGGTGGAGGAGGGCCGGCATATGGGTACGGTACGCCGTGCGCGTGATGCCACGATTGCGCGGCCCATGCTGGGTCCGCTTGTACGGCTCGCTGGTACTCTTGATAATTGTTCTGTTGCATCGCGAGAATTTGTTCTGCGGTGTAACCCGGGTGGGCGCCTTGAGCTGGGCGGGTTAGTAGCGCCCATCGATCGGCAGGGCGTGACTTACCTTGCTGCTCCGACTTACGCGCAGCTTTCCTCTCGGCTACCTTGTAACTATGCCGCAAATGCTGTGGCACGTTGCTATCGATGTGATAACGTTCGGCGATTTCTGATTTTACCAGCCATGGAGCGCCGGTCCAGGCCTCGCGGGTAACGCAGTTCTTGATAAAGGAACGGAGCATTTGTTTGGTGAAGATCTTGCGGTCCCGAGCCATATGGTCGTCGTCCGCTAGTGCTTCTTCGTCCGGCCGGTCAATGAGACGAACGAAATATCTAGTAAACGCTTTTCGCGTGACATTGCCGTCAGCGTCGCGTTGCTCTGCGAACTTTGCTTTTTCTCGGACGCGTCCATTCAACCGTTGTGAGTCATCTAGCATCACTGTGACTATCTCTCCCGGGTAGAAGTCATTCTTAAAGTCATCAAACACCTCATCCACGAGATTGTCGATGCGGGACGTTGTGGAGAACTGGACTCTCTTCAGGACTGGTCCTTTCAGCGCGTCGGGAAAGGCCTGGTCTACTTCGCGCGACCCAGCCAACTCGCTCCGTAACGCGTCTAAGAAGGAGAGACCGCTCCGACCAGAAACCTCACACGTGAATCTTTTCTGTTTATACCAGTCCATTCGCTGCAAGTAAGATTCGTACGTAGTGAAAATCTCCCCGGTCTGCGGGATGAACCAGATGTCTTCGGCATCATCTTCAACAGCAGGTTTGGGCAGATAGAAGACGGCTTTGCGCTTGAAGAGCACCATGGCTGAGGGTGGGAGCGGACCTCAGCCTGGGCTCGCCGTGATCAGGCCCGGACGTGTTTTCCCTGTACAAGAGACTGATCGTGTGGATGAGGTCTGCTGGGCGTGGAGAGGCTCGTGGTAGGTGCTAAGGGCGTGTGTGTAAATGAATAGTTCCAGCCAGGGAGGGCGCGGTGCGGAGGCGGACGTGGAGGGTAGGATGAAGTGAGGGCCGGGAGAATTGTGTAATCCAGGCAGTGAAATGTAATAAACGCGCCCTGGCGTGGAGGGTGATGAAGTTGGAGAGAATGAGATGGCGAAGAGTGAGGATAGAGGAGTGAAAGAGGAGGGCCATGATGTGCACATCAAGTGGGTCCTAGCCTGTGTGGTCAGGGCCGCATGGGCAGCACTGCTGAGATCAACTCTGGGTGCCCGCTCTGGCGGCTCAATGCCATGCATTACCGCATCAGGCAGCTTTAGCGGGATGTGATCGACCTAAAAAACTTGGCAAAGGCCTCCTTCAACAAGCGATTCTAGTAGCCCTCCTTTCACCCACCTTGCCCTCGATACTGTGGTCAACACCCACAATTTTGGACTCGTTCGAGTCGTTGGAAATGCCGCTCTCCAGATGTGGACTCTACACTTGACCGTGGCGAAGCTAGATCATGTTCGTGAACCGGACCGCTGCTTCATGGCCCCCAGAGGGTGTATACCAGACCCGGAATCTTTGTCCGACCTTACTGGATGGTCTTTGACCTCTTGATCTATCATCTAAAATGCCAGAGCATAAATTCTTCAATACTTCAGGAGTGCAGCTCCGCCGTATCGTATTCTTCACAAGCAAGTGCTTTGTGCTGTACATGAATCTCGCTAACCAACTGACGCGTCAGTTGATCTGGAAGCATTCGCTCCCTGACCAGTGCCGATTTACAACACAGCTTACCCACGACGGCTCCCCTGGCCTCACCATGTTACAGTTTGCCCAGGGATGCTCCAATTTGCCAACCGTCGCGATACTCGGCTCATATAACTGCTGCCAAGTATTTCTGAAAGAGCGTCCAATTCGTCCCTCTGGAGCCGTTGGTAGCTCGACACTCGTTCAACGGGAATTTTCAATCACAAGTACTGTCCGGAGCGAACAAATGGCTTGACTGAATGGCGAAGGGACCACCAATAAGAGGATGTTGCAACCTGTAAACCAGCAAGCTATCTTGGCTTCAAGCTGATAAATAGCATAAGTTCAGACCAGCCCACGAGGCAAGCACTCCCAATGCCGAATATGTCGATATTGCCATCAAAGGGATGAACTCGTACTTGTCTCCAAACACCATACCATGCACCAATGAGCAATAGACGACAAGTGGTATCGAAATTGCAGTATAGAGCAGCGTGAAGCGATCGAGCAAGAATCTCCTGGGTGTAGGAGGCGGAGGAGCCAGCCTGCTGAAAGTGTAGGAGAACGTCATCAACCAGAATAGCGTGTAGACAATTTTGATCGGAAACTCGGGAACTGTAAAGAGTAGCGGGAAAAGCGAAACGTGTCCTGCCACAGCAAGCGGTCGAAAGCTTGAGAGGTAAGATCGATCCTGGAGTGCAATGAGGCTGAAAGGAATGATAACCAGTAGGATGGCTTTCTCATGAACATGCCACCCAACGAGGAAAGAAGCAAATCCACACAGCGTGACGGCCCCGACGAATGCGTGCCATGTAGGCTTGGACCACAATTTTGCCAAAGCCACGAGCTGGAAGGCAAGGGTCAGGCCAAAACACTGTTGTGGCGTAATGTTCGGGAGAACTGCAAAAGATGTATCGCCGACCAGGCCGCGAGTGACACTTTTTACTGCCTCTTGGTTGATGTCAAGCTTGAGGTAAGGTGCGAGAAATATTAGCACTCTGTCTGCGAAAGAGTACAGAGCCCAGACATTCGGAGCCCAATAGGCGTGGCAGAGTCCTCTCGAAAATGGAAATAGGCGACTCTTGAGCTGCTCGAGCTGGCCCCAGTACGCGAAGGGCCCCAAAGCCGCCCCAAATACCACCGCCATGCTGACACCCAATTTGACGATATTGAGGAATTGCGGTTGAAAGACGTTCTTTGGATCGAAGCAGTAAACACGAAGCAGGTATACAAAGTAAGCCGGCGCCAGATAAAGGTAGATGTGCTTGAAACACAAAAGGATGGCGAACAAGATGCCGCTGACCAGCATTGTCGATTGCTCTCTTGCCAGAGTGATAGACAAGATCAACCACCCATAGAGAAAGCCGTTGTACTGGAAATGTATGTGGTCGATAATCAGAAATCCAGGTGAGAGCAGTATCGACAGGGCTACTGCGTGAGCTTGTTTTTTGGCTGATGGTACTGCCGTCGAAGCATATACGTGCAAAGCGTACACAAGTAGTAGCTCGGTTATGATCACCGTACTTCGTTGAAAGGCGACAGTCGCCCAGGAAGCATAATTAAGATTACTGACATCGACCATTGCCCCGTCAAGCACACTTGCGGGCCACGACATGATCCACTCGAAGATGGCAAAGGCCGGGGGATAATCCAATGTCCACTCGGAGGTCTTTTCATAGTACCACTCAGTTACCGGTCGCGAGTGGGTGACAGCCAGCCAATTGCGATGAACTTCGAAATCGGTTGACTTGTATGCTGGAAAGAGTAGAATCTTCAAGGCCGTCGCCACAACAGCAGTCTGCATGAGGGATGGCCATTGTTGATCCTTTGGCGCTCGTGCTTCAGAGGAGCGAATCTCCTAGATATGTGATGAGCATAACTCCCTGTAGGTACAGGCTGCGCACTCACTGGCACGATCACCTGCCTGGCCCGATAAGGCTGGGCTATGCGCGACACGGTCGAAGCCATGTTAGACACGCAAGGAATTTGTCGCCTGGTTAAAAGAGATGGAAAGAGGCCGTGTACGGTTCGGCTGGGGTAGCTTCAAGCTTCGAACGCCAAGCCATACACTCCAATACTGCAATGTCGCTCAACAGCGCTATAGCCCTCGGCACGTTACGAAATTGGTGCAAACATCACAAGACACCATTCCCCTTCAACCCCCTATTCAGAGGCTTTCACCGACATGTTTCTAAGCCATCAGGGCGACGACGCATGGACAATCAATACGACCAGTTCGCTACCACCCTAACCCTAACAGATAATCCGGGGAAGCCCTCTGGATTCATGCGACTCGCAGCCGGGGCCGCATCGGCTAATACAAAGGTGTCAACTACCTACACCCAGGCCACTCTTTCATGGACACGTTCACTGCTCTTCATACTCACAAGGCCGTTCACGAGGTGAATGTACGTCATTTCGTTGAGGTCTCTCCTTCTGCTCTGTCCGTTGCGCGTGAGGTCCGCACCGCTGTGATTGCTGTTGCGATCTGTATCACCACGGTTGTCGTTTTCCGAACAGTCTGGTCGAATAGTCGAGGCCAGGCTGCTTCGCGTTGAGACTTCCACTCGTTCAGTTGCGACGTATACACGTGCGGCATCCGTCCTTTACAACTCGAGGCTCGCTGACTCTGTAGTACAATAGTCCGACCCCCACCCTCACCATGCGATCTATACCCGCTCTCCTGATCACGATTCTATCATTCGGAGCAGGAAGCTCAGCACAAGCCCCACTCGACGGGTTTTCGTTTGGACATCGTGGACAGATCAGCCCCAACTCATTCGCAATCCCGGGCTTTAACATATTAGGAGAAGAATATGTCCCGCAGTTGCTCTCAGATAAGGTGATTCTAACACCTCCATACGGTGGCAACAAGAAGGGAGCGCTGTGGACCGAGAACAAGAATACTCTCAGTGACTGGCAAGTCGACTTTGAATTTCGCGTGGGTGTTACCGATCAAGGAAGCGGTAGCTTGCACGTCTGGTACGCTGCCAATGGCAAGGACACCATCAGCACCAACAGCATCTACTCTTTGCAGCGCTTCGACGGGCTGGCTGTAGTTGTTGATACAACTGGTGGCAAGCAAAAGATTCGTGGGTTCCTGAACGATAATTCTGTCGAATACAAGTCAAATCCCAATGTTGAGTCCCTCGCCTTTGGCCACTGTGACTACACATATCGAAACCTCGGAACGCCTTCAAGACTCCGTATCAAGTCTACTTCCGCCGGTCTCGAAGTCACGATCGATGACAAGCCCTGCTTTAGCACCGATACTGTCCGCCTTCCAACAGATTATCACTTCGGCATCACAGCCGCCTCCAACGACCCACCTGACAGCTTCGAGGCCTTCAAGTTCGCGCTCTCGCCTGCCACGCCGCCCGTCCAGCAGCAACAGCGTGACACCACAGAGGGCCGACAGAACATCCCTAACCAGCAGCAAGTCATTGCCCCAGCAGGCAGCATGGCGGATCCCAACACCATAGCGGCCCTCGAGCGCCGCGTCAACGACCTCTACACCCTCGTCGAGCGCACAACCAACACCATGGCCCAGCAATTTGAATCCCTCAACTCCCGCCTCAGCCAGCCTCTCCCAGGCGGCGGTGACGGCAAGTCCGGCCCCACCCAGGCGCAATTCGCCAGCCTGGACGCCCGCTTGAACGACCTTTCCCGCACGCTCAAGTCGATGGAAGGCGAACTGAAATCCGGCGACCACAGCAAGCAGTTCGAGAAACTCTCCGCGCAGATCGACACCGTGCACAGCGGCGTGACGGAGCACGTGCCGCAGCGACTGCGCGAGTACATGCTTGCGCACACGCCACGCATCGGCTTCATACTGTACAGCTTCATGTTCTTTCAGACGTGCTGTATTGCCGCGTGGGTGTGGTACAAGTGGCGGAAGAGCACGATGCCGAAGAAATATCTGTAGACGAAGATGTGGTTGGCAGGCAGATGTGGGAATTAGACAGGAGGGGAAGGTCTTTTGGGAAACCCGCATGAAGTGAGACAACAAATGCGAATCAAGAGCTCGACTAAATCAGCGCGTCGGAGGTGTACGCAACGTGGACTGGCGAGCAGAATTTCCCGGCACGATCTAGATGGCCAGGGAAGGCGATGGCTTGGTTTACGCATCAGGATCCGAGCGCAGGCGCATTAAGAGGAAGTTGTACAATACTAGCAGGCAGTCAAAAGTGTGAGGATTTGGACGATCGCCTTCAATTGGTCTTCGAAAATTTCCGTGGGTGGTCGATCTAGACTCACGTAGCATGGTGATGACTCGTGGATGTTTCCCAGGGCCCCGTCCTACTCTATCCATCTATCGTCGTTCGGTCGTTGAGGTCCCGTTAGGGTACCCGGACAATGTGTGTCGAAGTCTGGGGCTGCCTAAGGCGTAGCACGACCCATGAAGCGAGGATACAGACAGCACTCGCGCACCGTGAATCTACCACACATCCAAGCGAGGAAGCGCTCAACACCTAGACCGTAGCCACCGTGAGGAGAAGTTCCGTATCTAGAACTCCGTTAGCATTCAATACGTGCAATGTCGGAGGCGGGCTCACCGTCTCTGGTCCGTATACCAGTAATATGATTCAGTGGGAATGCCGTGACGCTTGAAAGCGGCCATCAGCTCCTCATAGTCGTGAATCCTCATACTGCCTCCGACGATCTCGCCAACGCCTGGCATCAAAACATCCACGCTCTCGGTGACTCTGTTGTCTTCTGGATCTCTCGGCATATAGAAGGACTTGATCTCGTGAGGGAAGTGTGTTAACAGAATTGGCACATTGAGAATGTCAGTCATCTTGCGCTCGGCCGCTTCGGCAATGTCATCACCGAAGACATGAGGGCGGGGCTGCTCGCCTTCCTCGACGTCCTCGTTTAGGATGTTGTGTTCGTTGAGCCATTCGATTGCATCAGAGTAGCGGAGGCGCTTGAACGGGGTCTTAGGACGCTCAAATTTAGGGTTGAGCGCCTTGATGTAGCCGGCGATGATAGGATCGTCGAGAGTAATATCTATCACGCGCGTGATGACAGTCTCGATATGCACAAGGAGGTCTTCGAAAGTGATGAAGTCGAGCTCGCCCTCGATGTGTGTATACTCGGAAAGGTGACGACGAGTGAGTGATTTCTCGGCGCGGAAGGAAGGGCTGATGCAGAAGACATCGCCCATAGAGGGGAGGCAGGTTTCCAGGTAGAGTTGGGAGGATTGGGTCAAGTAAGCGGTTTGACCGTAGTAGTTGAGAGAGAAGAGCGTAGCACCACCCTCGACGGACGTTTGTACAAAGGCAGGCGGGGTGACTTCGAGGGTCCTCGTCTCTTCATAGGCTTTGCGGAATGCACGCAAGACGGCGGCGCGGACTTTCATGATTTGAGAGGCATTCTCACCACGAAGGACAAGGTGACGGTTATCGAGAAGGGTCTGGTTATCGGCATCTTGGGTGACCTTGTTAGTGATGGCATCCTTATCGCCAACAGCAGCACCAATAACGGAGAAGAAGTCGGCGTGCAATTCCCGGTTGAGAGGGGCGTGGGCGCCAGCAGGAAGAGACATGAGCTGGCCTCTGATCTCAAGTGAGGTTTCGAGAGTCAATGTCATGGCCGCATAGGTTTTGGTAAGCTTGCCAGTGAAGACACACTGCATAAGACCATATCCATCCTTGAGGGTTACGAAGGTCACATCTTTCTGAGAGCGGAGGTGGTGAACACGACCGAGGACACGAATTCTGGTACCTGGAGAATCTTTCGTGCCCAAGGTAATCTTGGAAGGGTCGGTCTCGTCAAGTTTGATGCGGACCGGTGCTGGCAGAGACTTGTCCTCCTCGAGAATGACCTTCTTCGCCTCTTCCAGTACGGCTTGTCTCTTATCCGCCTCTGCTTTCTCTCTCAAGGCTAGGTCGCCCGCTTTGGCCTGTTTCTTCTTGTGGGCCTCATACAGATTGTTGGCCTTCTTCATGGCAGACTTGGTGGGGGCTTTCCATTCCAAGCGGGAGGAGGGGTCTGCACCCTCTTCGACAGTGCCGGTTTCTGATTTTCTGGTTTGATAAGATGCGCCAGGGTGCTGGATCATCGCCTGAAGCAGAGTCTTGTATGGAACGTCTTGCGTGCCGTTGGCAGTTTCATCCTTACCAACATCTTCGTCGATGTAGATGTGTTGGTCGGCCATGGTTATGGAGGGGTTTGTGCAGGACGTTGGGTTGGAAGCGATGGTGCTGGTCTTTTAAGAATGTTCTGACTCACAATCGCGCGGTGCAGATTGTGTGTCAGGAATGGACACGCGAAGTCCTCCGAATCAGCACAGTGGTGAGACAGGGTCAGCAATGCTATCTCGTGCAGACATATCAATCGCTTGTGGCTCGTATCTTATGGTGTTGCCGACTGCTGGTGGGGTCCATTACAGCGCCGACTCCAAATTATTTTTACAGAGTACGGTTGACGAGACTTGCCGCATGTGCATCGGTACAGGGCCCGCCAGTTGGGATGGCTAGATTGGTCGCGGCGGCAGATGCTAGTCAGGAACATCGAGATTAGCCCCTGCATGCGCCACAACCAACAAGCCACAGCTCATCAGACCGTTTCGCTGCTTGGGGTCGGCTCGGAAGAATTGTGATGTCTCGTTGCAACGATCTGCTTGTCATGATTGTCACATACTGAACCACCAGCAGTCCGGCGATGCTCCCCAAGGTCCTGTCCTCGCTCACCATGACCCTAATGTTCACATGAAGAGCACTGGGCTGTTAAGCGCGACTGGAATGTTGTTCCAAACAGCTGTGGCGGTGAACCAGACTAAAAGATCCATGTAATTTCACGGTTGGCAACCCCTGGTGGTCGTTCTTGCCCAATTCTCGCGTGCCAGCACTGTTCTCCCCATCTTCCGCTCCTACTCACGGTCTTCTAGGCCTTTTCTTCTCCATCTACGTTCTTTACTTGCAACTTGATTCTCTTTGTTCCTGTTAACATCACCTTCGCTTCGTATTTCTATCCACTCGACTTCGACGACTTACCTTTGTATGACTACTGTACAAAGCTCCCAGACCGAACTGCGACCTCCTGTCTGACTGCAAGAGCTTCATTAACTTCGTCCTTTCCAATTCTTGGCCGACCACGAGCATTGTTTCAGAACTCCTAGCAGCGAACCATCGTTTTCTCGACAAGTGTCCGGCCATCAAAAAGCCGGGCCATACTACCGTCACTCTGGCTGTGTTATACCCTCCAACGCAGGACGATTCCGTCCGTCCTCCACACCTCCTCGGCCTGCAGAATCAGGACGCCCTTACAGGATTCCCGAACAAATTCGGATCTGGCAAGATGAACGGCAATACTGGGTTCTCCCACAACGCGTACAACGGGAACATGGGCTATGGAGGCTTTGGAGACCGGAATTTCCGTAAGAGCACCATTCCCAATATCAATACTGGCAACAATGAGCATCACATCTCAGCTTCCGAGCAGACGCCCGGAACTGCATTTGAGATGAACTTTACACCTCTATTGCCTTCTCAACTTCTGCTTGGCAGTCCGTTCCAACCCGGTTCGCCTGGTGCATTCCAGTCTCCGCAGTTCACCAATGCCAACCGCTTTCCATCGACGAACAACGCCCTGCATCAACAGACGCAACAGTACCACCATAACCAGCAGGCGCTCGGCAGCCCAACCCAGAGCAATGCCAATCCAATGTCGCCAACGCTGTATCAAGGGATGACGTCTCCTGATCCTTTCGCTCCTCAGTCACCCACTGGGTTTTCGCAGATGGGTGGTGGTGCATATGGTTCTTACCAGCCAATGATGCAAAATCCAGGCTGGATGTCAAGTACTAGCCGCACCGTATACTTGGGCAATATTCCAAGTGACACCACTGCAGAAGAGCTACTGAGCCACGTAAGAAGCGGCCAAATTGAATCCGTTCGCATGCTCTCCGACAAGAACTGCGCTTTCATCTCTTTCCTGGATGGTAGCTCGGCAACTCATTTTCATTCTGATGCGATTTTGAAGAAGCTCAATATTAAGGGACAGGACATCAAGGTCGGCTGGGGTAAGCCTTCTCAAGTACCAACCTCAGTGCAGCTCGCAGTGCAGCAATCAGGTGCTTCGCGCAATGTGTACCTTGGGAACCTTCCTGAAGATGTTGGCGAGCAAGAAATTAGGGAAGATTTGAGCAAATACGGAGCCATCGACACTATCAAGATGGTACGAGAAAAGAACATCGGCTTTGTGCATTTCTTATCCATCAGCAATGCCGTCAAAGCTGTCGCACAACTACCGCAAGACCCGAAATGGCAGCCGCCTCGCCGAGTGTACTACGGCAAAGACAGATGCGCTTATGTGTCCAAAACCCAGCAGCAGAACGCAGCGCAGTATCTTGGTATCGCTCCCGGATATGCTCACGTCCTCAATGGCGCTGATCGCGATCTCATCTCTAATGCGCTCGCTCAGCAGTCTGTCGCCGCGGCTGCGGTTGCGACAACGGCGGGCGGTGTCAACAATCTAGGTAACCGAACCATTTACTTGGGTAACATCCATCCCGAGACCACGATTGAGGAGATCTGCAATGTTGTCCGGGGCGGCCTTTTGCACCACATTCGATATATTCCTGACAAGCACATCTGCTTTGTCACTTTCATCGACCCGACCTCTGCTGCCTCATTCTACGCCTTGAGTAACTTACAGGGCCTGATGATTCACAACCGGAGACTCAAGATTGGTTGGGGCAAGCACTCGGGTGCTCTGCCACCTGCGATCGCCCTCGCTGTGAGTGGAGGCGCATCACGCAATGTTTACATTGGCAATCTAGATGAGAACTGGAGCGAAGAGCGCCTACGCCAGGATTTCACAGAGTACGGCGAGATCGAATTGGTCAACACTTTGCGGGAGAAGAGCTGTGCTTTCGTCAATTTCACGAACATAGCAAATGCTATCAAGGCCATTGAGGGAATGAGAGGCCGAGATGAGTACAAGCGATTCAAGATCAACTTTGGCAAGGACCGCTGCGGCAACCCACCTCGACAGAACATGAACAACGCGAACGGTCATGCTCGGATCCAAGGCGGCTTTGAGGGCTCCGGTTCCCCCCCTCCCATGAACGGTTACGAGAATGGAATGTCGCAGTCAAGCTCCAGCCCTACCCGCCCTGCAATTCCCACCGCACCTCGAGCGTTCCAGAATCAGCAGCACCAGCAGCATCAACTGCAGCAACCACGCCAGCAGCCGCCCGCTCCGACTGCCTCGAGCATCTTGAATGCCGGCCAGAACAACCCTCTGACAATGTACCTCAACCAGATGTCGCAGCAGGCGCAGGCCGAGCAAGACATGCATGAAGACAACATGACCTTTGCTACTCTCCAGCAACAACAGAACCAGGCGTTGGCTACTCAGCAAGCTACTCTGTACGGTGATATGCCCAACGGTCACAGTGGTCTTGAGCCTAACCCAGCTCCTATACACCACGCTCGCCACCAAAGCACCATGAGTGGTGCGTTTGGCAATAATTCGGGGCTGAGTAACGGCTCCTCTACAACGGTGGGCGGTCTGCTGGCACCGACCAACACGGGCCTAGGAGCAAGCCGCAGCGCTCATTCACGTGCTGTATCCTTGCCAGCATTCTCGCAGGAGCCTTTCGGTCCGTCATCACATCAGAGCTCCTCGTCTCGTGGCTTTGGTGGCCACGCCCCACAGGGCAGCTTCTCGGGTTTTGGGTCCGCGTTCGGCACTGGCTTTGGCACCAGCGGCTACAATGGACTTGGACTGAGCAACGATCGAGGTGGTCTTTCAGGTTGGGCCGAAGAGGAGATTGGAGCCAAGTAATCGGATACATGGTCGGCTCATCTCCTTCTCGATATTCTGTTGGAAAGTCTTGCACTTTGTCGGTGTTTTGCTAAGGGATGCACTTGATGTTTTGGGAACAAAAGGAGTCTTGATGTTTGGATACTGGATTGGCTTCTGAATGCAGCGTGGCCGGCACATTCGTGTCTTAATAATAACAGCATCCACCTTCTGGTGGTTCCACGATACCCGCTGATTCACTGGTTCAGTCCATTGCACTATTATCATTAGCTAGAAGACTGTACATAGCACGGGCACTGGGCCTTGGTTGACTACATGGGGGTAGCAGGATGTTCAGAGAACATGAGCAAGACGAAGGCAAGAAGTCACTGGGACGGCGAGAACAACATTGTGCGGAGCGTTTGACCAGCGGTAGACGGACGAGCTTAGTAATGGAAGTATCGGTAATGATGAAGCACTTGGTCCGACACCGTTGCAAAGGCGCACAAGAGTAATTTCTGATATCTTGTGCCGGCTGGGAGCCATTGGGTAATGGGCCGTCTTTGGAACGCTTAGCATCAATAGCCTGCGTGGAGAATCACCGTATGTGCAGTTAGGCTTGATATCGCCTAGTAGATGTCGGGGGAGCGAAAGGAGACTTCCGGTGTGGTGTGGATCAAAATCGTTCGATTTGGGAGGAATCTCGAAATATGTGGCTGTTGTTTGAGGCAGAGGGTTAGAGTTCAATGCTGAGGAGATCCATCTGCCAGGTACAGGTACGGCACGCACGATTATGCCCCTCTGCCGGCTTGACGGCTCGTGCGTGCAGGGTAGTCCGTGTCACAGCAAATACCGAAGTGCCTGGGTATCGTGCCTAAATAGGTGGTAGTTGGTGGGGGGCTTACTCCGTATTCCTATGGCGGAAATGGAGTTTGAAGAATAGCGGCACGATCCCCGTCGCCGGACAAGAAGTCTATCAGTATTCAGATAGACCTTGGGATGGTCGGACCGTGATGCTGGGTAGAGGGGCAAAACTAAGGGTGCTAGGCTGATTTTCTTCGTGCCTTCTAGCTGGGCTTGACAGGGGCTCCGTATCAGAGAATGAGGCAAAAATCGACGCTCCGAGGCGGACCCAACTGTCAAGGGCTCAAACTGTCAACTAGAATTCCGGAATCGAGAGAGTGGAGGAATAATGTCACGAAAGAAGACAGGAGGGATGGTGGAGGATGTAAAAGCGTGCAAGTCCTGCGCTAAGTGTCGGCGTATCCTGTACGGAGGAGGTACGGACTAGACTTCATCTCGAACCTCCCCTTCGCTCTCTTTTTGCTGCCTCACTCCTCACTACATTCCCACCTCTTGTGGTCCATCATTCCAGCACGACATTTCAGGTAAATGCTATTTGCTTCTTGAATCTGCGATTCGGATCCTCCTTTCTGTACCTCAACTCCGCGCCCGCCCCCGCGCTCATCATATCGCTCCATCTCCCGAGGGGCCAGACCGACTGCGCGCTTGTACCATCCCACCCACAGTCTGACCGCCTCTGCGATTCCACGTCGTCGTCGATCTCGTTTTCTACGCCTTCGCTTCTTCTCTAGACAAATTTTGTAGGTTGCAAGACACTATATCGAAAGTCCTGGTACGGGGGTACTGATTGAGGGGGCCAGGCTCTGTGGCGCTGGTTTTGCCGACTCTTTCATTCACTACACACACTACACCGCCCGGCAATATCTGCCCTTCCTTCACACGCAAACCTCAGCAAGCTATTCACACGTCCTTGTTCTGTGCTGGTGCCTGTTCTACAAGATCTCTACGCACTTTTGTAGCGTCAGTATGTCACCCCCAACTCCACCCACTCACACACCAGCGCATGGCCTTCAAAACTCATGGAGGACTTGCACACTCGTCCGCTACTTCCTTTGCTTGACAACTCTCTCAAGGCTCGTCTCGGGCGCAAGTGGAAGAAGTTTGTTAACAAAATCAAAAGCTACGTTCAGCGACCCTACCCTCCTCTCATCGGTTCAGACGAAGACATCTTCAACTTGACACCCTCTGAAGACACTCCTCGCAAGACATCCTCCCGCCGTTAACAATATGGTTGTGGCTACTATCAAGTGAGCACAGCAATCATCACCGCGACAACCACTAATTAACGTGTAGGTGTGTCGTTGTGGGCGACGGTGCAGTGGGAAAGACATGCCTCCTCATATCCTACACCACCAACAAATTTCCCTCCGAATACGTCCCCACCGTCTTCGACAACTATGCAGTCACCGTCATGTATGCGGCAACCCCACGGTTTACTCGTACAGCATACTAATATGTCCTTACAGGATCGGCGATGAACCCTACACTCTCGGTCTCTTCGATACTGCCGGTCAAGAAGATTACGACAGACTCCGCCCGCTTTCGTACCCACAGACTGATGTGTTCCTCGTCTGCTTCTCCGTCACATCTCCAGCATCGTTCGAAAACGTTCGAGAGAAGTGGTTTCCCGAAGTTCATCACCATTGCCCTGGCGTTCCATGTCTCATCGTTGGAACACAGACTGATCTTCGCGACGATCCCTCTGTACGCGAGAAGCTCTCAAAGCAGAAGATGGCCCCAGTCCGTAAGGAGGATGGTGAGCGCATGTCCAAGGAGCTCGGCGCGGTCAAGTACGTCGAGTGTTCGGCTTTGACCCAGTACAAGTTGAAAGACGTCTTCGATGAAGCCATCGTTGCAGCTCTGGAGCCGCCACCAAAGAAGAGCAGCAAGAAATGCGTCATTCTGTAAAGCTGTGCTTGAACGAGTTCCTCGAGGTACGTCTCCTTTCCTACTTGGCAACGGGTGTGGTGCTGACTCTCTTCCAGCAGAAGCATCTGGATATTTCGCAAATCCGCAGGCGCATTTTGAGCATCGAGAGCAGCTATGGAGTTGGCTACAGAACGGAATTGCTTGAGCTGTTTTTTGGATGATTCACGGTTTTTTGAGATGGGGAGGCGTTCACCTTTGATGCCATCAGAGGCATTCTTTTTACCTTTTGAGCGCGCTTGTCAACTCCAGCGGCCTCGAAATCAAGACTCTTCTTGCCACCATGTACTTGCTTTCGGCGTCTTTTTCTTGCTGTGACCGGTGTCAAGTGCTCTGCTGTGTCACAAAAGCGGTTCTCGTGTCTGTCACTGGTGACAGCGATGACATAGTGACATGCGTGACATGCTCCGGTCACGAATACCTTGTAGACCTCCTAGACATTCTATGGCTGTAGGTTGCGAGTGTTATGCACAAAGACCAAAATGGGAGCGGAGCATGTGCAGCTGTACCGTAGCCAGTGTGCACGTGGTGACGGCCGTCGCAACTCGGAGCGGAAGCTGAATTTGCTGGCGTCATAGTTCCACCGTCAAGTCTCTCCTCCTAACAATTGCTTCAGCATAACAATTATTCCTCAGGACATGCTCATCAGTAATTCAGCAACTAGTCCATTCAATATTTCATCCCTACCTCTCGCACAAAATGGCCACGGCCGTCGACGAGTCCTCGCCGCTACTCCCTTCGCATTCCTCACCGAATAGAGGGTCAACGTCACGAGCTGCTGCTGCTCTTAGGCCGCAGCGCACTGTGACCTTCAATCCTCTGACTTCTGTTCAGACGCAATCTGGCGCGAGCGCTGCTGGCTCTCTGAGACCCATGCAAAGCCCTTCATCGGCGCTGAGCAGTGCCGCAGCTGGCCGGGCTAAGGAACCCATGCTCAGCGCTTTCAACTCGAAGTTGCGAAGGAGAAATAGCCATGGATCGCCCTTACCCACAACACAACACCCTCAGAATTCCATACCCCGTCCCGGCGCACAACGAACTACCAAGAACATCGAGAAGCTCAAGATCCTGCCTAATCCCGACATTGGCGACGAAGGTCCAGACGAAGAAAGTGGCCGCGATGTCTATTCGCAATTCACCCGCATCAAAGACCCGAATGCTCGGCGGGATGCTGCGCGCCTCGGAAAGGCGGATCGTGAACGGCTCCCGCGTGTGACCGCCTATTGTGTGGCACAAGGCTACCGCTTGGAGGGCATCATGAAGTTCATGAAGAGCCGGAACAGAACGCGCGGCGCCAACCCCAAGCTTTTCGACGAATGTGTGTACAGTACCTACAACTACGATCACATCAAGAAAAACCAAATACAAAGATCGGAACGAAGTCAAAGCTCTGTTGAACGTCGGTCGAGTCCCGTTCAAGAACGTCTGGCTCGGATGATGCGACATAGTCCCCGCCTGCAGCCCGGCGAGCGCCGCTATTCGGATTCTGCTGTCGAGGTCGATGACAATCAGATGCACCGGCGCGAAGATCTCATCGATCTGCACAACGAGATGGGTCCGCCGATTGTGAATGAAGCTGGCGATGTAGCTGTTGTACCGGATGCCATGTCCGCCGACACCATGCAGCTGATGCCCGATGAAATACCCCCTCAAGCAATGCACCACCAAAATACTCCCGAGTTCTCCACCGAGGTATTGGCCCCGGAGATCTTCATCTTCGACTACGGGGTCGTTGTCATCTGGGGCATGACTCTGGCGCAAGAACAGCGGTTCCTCAATGACATGGCCAAATTTTCCGACGCGCCGTTACCCCAGGAGTCGGTTCAGACCGAGAACTTCAATTTCTACTACACCCAAGAATACCAAGCGAGAATCTACAACGATTTCATCAGTCTCAGAGATCCACGCGGACACATGACCAAGCTGGCGATCTCGCATGCCCTCTCGCAAAGCGTCAAGACGAGTCTGTTCGAGGATCTGGTGTCCGAGACGATTGAGACGACAAGTCCATT
Source organism: Cyphellophora europaea CBS 101466 (assembly GCF_000365145.1). Taxonomy (NCBI): domain Eukaryota; kingdom Fungi; phylum Ascomycota; class Eurotiomycetes; order Chaetothyriales; family Cyphellophoraceae; genus Cyphellophora; species Cyphellophora europaea. The sequence goes on from NW_008481811.1 coordinate 1,734,790, forward strand.
GCCCGCCGTCATTGCGCAGACGGGGACGGTGAATTTGACGAGAAGACAACTCAATATGCAGATTGGTGAGCTCTTTATTCTAAGGATCAACATCCATCTGCAGGGCAGCGTGCTCGATAGCCCGGAGTTGATGTGGGCGGAGCCGCATTTGGAGCCCGTGTATGCGGCGGTCAGAAGCTACTTGGAGATCGATCAAAGAGTCGGCCTTTTGACGGAGCGGTTAGATGTCATTGCTGGTGAGTGCTCAGGAACCGAGACAATGCAGATCGGAGCTAACGCAGTTGTAGATCTGCTGGCGGTGTTGAGAGAGCAGGGAAGTCGGAGGCACGGGGAGGTTTTGGAGTGGATTGGTGAGTGCTCTTGTAGCATCCCTTCATCTTTGACCTCGTAACTGACATGTGCGGCCCAGTGATCGTCCTCATCGCTGCGGAAATCTTGGTGGCGTAAGTCTTTCCCCCAATCCCTCTACCACGGTCAAATCAGACGTCTGACTTGCACGAAACAGAGCCATAAACATCGTTGTCGATCTGTACGCCGGCGTCGACTGAGGCGTTGTGTGCCCCCTTTGCTTACCATTGCCAGTCGCGCTTAGCACGTGCGAGCGACCGACGAGCAGGATCGGCGACCCTAACTACCGCCTGCAAATCCCAGATCCAGAAGCTTCTCCTTGACTTCACTTCTCCGGTGCCGTTGAATTTTCTGGACCCGAAGAGTTAATGAAGAGTTGATATATCCCCTCACAGTGGGGCGAGGCCAGCAGTCATGGAGATGCACAAGGCTATCACATCTACATCTTGAGTAACTCATTTCCCAATCCTTTCTCGAATTTTCCAGCGGTGGCGTTTCCGGATTCTGGCGGGTTTTTGGGTATCTGCTTTTCTGGAGGGGGGTGGGGAGATGGGTGAACATGGGACAACGGCATTACACCACTTGTTGTTGTACACACATATCATGTAATTTGGTCAAATCGATTACGGTGCAGGGTTGAGACGGAACCCACATTGGATTCGCACTTCCTCGAGCGGCACTGGGTGGGCCTTTTTTGGAACAAAACCATGTATAGTCGATTGGGAAGACTTGAATTGGGATTCCCCAGCGGTGTTCAGTTAATGCTACTCATTCCTGAGCTAGGCCGGCGGATGGGCAGCAGACGGGGACTGCAAACTGCTACTGCAGCTGCAACTGCAAGACATACGCATAGTCTAGTAAAGAGCCCTGAGACAGCGGGCTGGCGATATCGTACGCAGACCCAGCTGGTTTTGTACGCAATACAATCCAGGAGCTTTTCCTCTGTCTCTGATGTTTGTCACGTTGTACATGGCTATGGCGACAGGTGGTGAGCGTTCCGAAAGTTGTGGAGTTTGCAACAGTAGAAACATTGATATTCGTATACTCGTCCCACGAGTTGCAACGCCACCATATCTGCCGGCGGGCTTACCACCAGATCCCACTGCCATCAATGGGGAGAAAGTACAGCTGTGTTCCGCACAGGCGCCCGAGTGAGCGCGGTCGGGGCCCGGGATAGTAGTTGTGTCCGGCGGGTAAAAAGCCTTCCATCCTTCCTCCCAACATACCCGCCGCACTGCTCATTCATGCCATGTATACATTCTCCTTTTCACCTCCAAACAGCGGCCTGGCCTACAGTACACGCCTACAGGACCACGCTCAAACTCGATTCGTCAATTCGGGACCTGTACCTTCCCCCACCACATCTGCGCGCCACCCGCGGGCGTCGTCAGCCCAGCGAGGGTGCTTTCGTTGGCGCGTTGTCCTCCAGCTTCTCCCTGCTCATTTTGCTGCTGCTGCTGCTGCGTCTGCGCCTGCGTCCGCGGCGCTGCGGTAGCATCAACGTCAACGTCAACAGCCTGGCCGCCGTGCAGGTCCGCGCCCATAAAGTGCATGGGTGCGGAAGACCAGTCTGCATTCACGCTGGGAGGGGGAATGCCGATGTTGGGATTCGGTTCTGAGGGTTGTTGGGGGATCTGAGTCTGAGGATGGGCTTGGTGGGTGGCTGACGTTGTTGAGGACGGTTGTTGTGGTGCGGACGGGGGCTGCGAAGGCGAGGAGGTGGAGGAGGATTGCCGGTTCAAGTAGGCGGACAGCGGCATGTTGAGGGGAGGGGCGTAGTCGGTGTCGGCGCTGAAGCCGCGGTCGGCGTTGACGAGGAAGAGGTCCAGGCTGGTCCAGTCGATGACGGAGAAGTCGGCGTCGAGGAAGGTTTCGAAGGGGTTGGGGGTTGGGTTGTTGTTGTTATGGGGGGGGATTGGGTAGGTGGGGAGGGTGTTGGACATGGTGGCGTCGAGGGTGCTGGAGACGGGCGGGAGGGGTTGCGGTGGGGATGTGGGCGTTATGGTGGAGGCCTGAGGCACGAGGCCGCGGTTTGAGAAGGACAGTGGTGTGAATGAGATGTCGGTGGGCCCGGTGGCTGAGGTGCTGGGGGGATTGGTGCCGCTGGACGATGCGGTCGAGGAGGGCATCGTCATTGCCTCACTGTTGCTGTGGGAAGCCGCAGGGAAGTCTGCTTGTGAGTCGGAGTTACTGGCGGGCGAAGTTTCCAAAGCTGCGATGGGCTGTAATGGCTCCCGTGGGTGTAGCTGGCGGAGCATGGCCCCCACTGCTTCCGCCACACGACGTGCCTCGACGCTGAAGCGGGCCTCTTCGGCGCATATGCGGTAGTTTGTGCGCAGCATCCCCAGCAACTCTCTGGCTGCCTCGTCGTCGTCGATGTTGGCTGCCGGATTCTTCTTGCACCACTGGCTCATTGCAAGGCACAGAATCATCACGGCTAGCAGGTAGTCGTTCATGGTGAAGGAGCCTAGCATCCATCGGTCCAGATACAGCTGACCGCCAACTTTGAATTCTTTGTGGATATCTGCAAAGTACCGCACGATGGAGGTGGCGGAGTCGATGCATGCTTTGGTGGAGAACTCAAAACCCTGTGTCATGTATTTCCTGTGGAGCACGAGCAGGGATTTCTGATAGAGAAACTCGCAGTTCAGGCGCACCATGATCAGATATGGTGGGTCGGCGAACGATTGCGACAGAGGGCGTATGCGCAACGTGTCGGGGACGCCGTTGAAGGTTTCGCGCACGTCACGGTCTAGCTCTGCAATCTCAAATTGGTTGCTGTTCTTGAAAGAAAGGGCATGTGTGCATATCTTTGCAAAGTTGGACATCAGCCGAGACTTGACGATGAAGTAGAGGATCTGCGTAGGCTCGTTCTCGGGACGAGATGGAGGAAGGACTTTGGTCGGTTCGTCGAAGTCGCTGTCTAGCAAATTCCGCGGGGGCTTGGTATCCCAGGAGTCCTGCGTGACGTTGGGTGGCAGGCCAAGCTGGAAGGAAGACATGAGGTCGAATTGGCGTGTCATGGCCCATACTCGTCGGCGCATTTCACCTTCGAAAACGGAAATGCCTGGAAAGTTGTCTGCGTCACGATGGTAAGCCATTCGATAGGCGAGGCGAACAAGGATGGCGAAAACGAGTCCGACCTCGCGCGAGGGGTCCAGCGACCGCAGGTACTTGCACTGCGCATAAAGGGCAAGAGCTTCGATGACATAGGGCCGGGGCTTGAAGCCTCCCAGGACAAGACACTGGGCGGAGGCGCTGGTAAATTGTTCGACAGGGTTGGCGACGCCGTCGTCGGTGATGACAGGGCCACCGTGTCGGCCAGTGGAGGCAAGTTTGCTGGCCATGCAACAGATAGAGAAAAGGACAGACATCCAATGAGGGGAGGTGGCGAGAGGGTCTTGCCAGAATTTCTCGTATTCCCGCTGAAACTGACGAGTATGGATGTATGGAATGACCATGTACTTTGCGTTGAAGTATACAGACAGCAGGCGATCGATCTGGAGTCGTGATGGGAGGTATTGCGCGAGAATCTGCTGCAGAGGTATAGCACGTTGAGCACCGAAGAGGTTTTCGCCTTCGATTTCTGCCTCGTCGACCTCGTCGAGGAATGGTCCTTTAGGCGAGTCACTGTCGCCACCGAGGGTTGCTTTCAAGTCCTGGATATTCTCAAGTATAGCTGACCAGTGCGTAGATCCGACGTACTTTGTTGAGTCTGCGCCGCGAGTGTAGACGCCATCTCGTGGTGTGCCATCAGTGTCCGATGTATTAGACACTGGTGTTGGAACAGACGCAGCGCCTGGCTGCTGGGTCTGATTGGAATCGACCATCTGCATAACAAGCTCTTCGAGTTGCCGTAGTCGATCTTGAGCTTTGCTCTTCGAGGCATCTGGTTTAGAGCCGCCCTTCTGGACAGGCTTGGCGTACGAACACGAAGCCTCATCCTCGCGCTTTATGCAAGTGTCGCATGGCTGTTGTCGAGAGCATTTGAGCTTGCGTTGTCGGCATGGAAGACAGGATAGAGGCTGACGGTTGCGCTTGATGACTTTGCTACTTGGGCCATTCTGGAAGACATCGCCATTTGCTCGGAATTTGTGGACAAACTGTGCCATATCTGCCGCCATCTTGGGCGACTACTGAGCGGGTTGATCTAGTGAGCTCACCTTGCTGCTGCTCATTTACGTTAGGAAGTGTTGTTGCCGAAGATGCGACGACGTCTACCATGGTGGCTGAGTTGTGACATGCCGGGTGGACCGGCTCTTGCAGTCTTATCTCCGGCGGTGATATACACTCCGCGTCTTGGCAACCACGCCTCCAGGTCAGCATCTTCCACGAAGCAGGACTAGGCCAATGGTGCTGTCCCGTAAGGGGTATGGACGTCGCAGAAGGGAACTGTCAATTCACCACAAGATTTTCTGCCGCTCCCACGAGTTCCTAAATCTCATTGCTCCAATGAGTGACACTGACCCATTTTACCTCAGTCCATCGAATGTCAATCCAGCTCCCCTAGGCTCATACAGCGAAGGCTCTACGCGGGCTCTGGCGGAGCATGACTCTGCTTCTCCCGCCAAAGCCAAACAGCGTCTGCATTGTACCAAGTAAGTGCTCTCTCAACGTCTTGGCCAACTCCTCCGCAATAAGGGACAAGCATATCCACTATTTGATCCCCAATATCGTCTGTAAGTCTTACAAAGGACAATATCGTGCTCAGAAGACGAATCAGAGCTCCCAGCACTTGCGAACGCGGAGATCTTCCCGTCGCAACGGAATAGTCACGGACTGCTAGAGACTTCGTGTCTCTCTTGGACTCCTTCGTAGGCTTGCGACGACTCTCGACATCCGAGAAAAGCTTCTTAAGCAGAGGGAATATTTCGTCAATTCGACTAGACATGAAACTTCCGGCTCCCCTACAGAGCGTGGCGATGACATCGGCAGCAGCACACGCGTTGTATGCCGTCTCGCCCTCGTTGTCGTCCACGACTGGTGTATACGCCAGTAATCGAGGCGCGACTACTGGCCAAACGCTGTTGATCAAGGGCAAGAACGAGTTTTCGTCCATAGCTAGTAGTGGCGCAACCTCATCCAGTAACTGCAGCAGTGTCTGACGTACCTGTGGTGAGGGGGAGGTCAAGTGAGGGACTGCCGATTGTGCAATGCTTAGAAGGAGCTTGTACGACTTCGAAAGCTTGTTCTCTTCCTCCTTGGCTTGTGGACCTGTTTGACTCTCGGGCCCATCCACATCTGTCTGGAGCATGTCCTGGTCAACTTGCTGATTAGGCAATACCTCGTCTGTCCAAGGCTTTTGAGGGGCCCTCGCGGGAGCTGCGTCATCCTCGTTCATGATCTTGCGTTTTCGCGTCCTTCGTCGAACGAGATCATCCAGTATGTCGTTCAAGGACGAGCTCTTTTCCGCTTGTCTGTAATGCTCGGGCTCTCTCATACCGTTTGTAATAGTAAGATTTGGTCGCTTCTTGCTTTCGTCAACCATCACTCTGAGGACCTGAAACAATGCTTCGACAAGCCGAGGATAGCCATGAAAGTTGTCAAGCGCCGAGAACATGCTGCCAATGAGATCATCCAATTGAGGCACGATTCGAGCACCGCAAAGGCGGACCGTCATCAGGAGGACATGTGGAGCTTGAGGAGTGACGTCGAACGCATTGAGCTTCATGCCAACAGAGTTGATGAGGTAGTCGGCGTTTTCGATTAGCATGTGGCTGGTTGATGGATATTGACAGGCGGTGGCAAGGAGGTTCAAGCCCGTCATAGCATGCTCACGGAGAGCGGTGTTGTGGCCTCCAAGCAACGAAAGCATTGGATAGAGAGTTTCTAGTAGCTCTGGCCTGTATGAAACGTCCAGCTGCTGAGCTTGAAGAACAGCGACTTCGATTGCCAAGGCCACAAGTCGCCAGTCACTGGATTCGCCTCGGTACTCTTCGTCAACGAGCCATGGGAGAGCAGCAGCGTATAGGTCTGATACGATCTGCGGCTTACTCACACGCAAACCTTCTGTCCCCTCTGCCTCGATGAAGGAGTCAGCATTGAATTCTGTGCCTCGACTTCCTGACAACGATTGCAAAGCGAGCCAAGCAGATGTGAACTGCTCCGCAGGTACCGCATCTGCTAGCCGGTCCACACAGACTCGAGCTAGGTGGTTGCTGTACCCAAGAGTCGTAAGGCTGTCAAGCGCTAGGCGAAGCTCATGTGCTGATCCATGCTCGCTCGTACGCTCAAAAAGAAGAGACCTGAAATCTTCTGATGCGTTGACGGTTTGGAGCTGTGAAAGGGACGGCAAGGCGGTCGCCGATTGTTCAGTGAATAGTTCTGCAGGTCCAGAACCAGGATGGAAGACATTTAGCCCTTCGATCAGCCCCCCTGCAAATTTTGAAAGCGCCTGTTCGGAGACTTCTGCGACATGCGAAAGCAATGATAGCGCGGCTCTGATTTGTCCGAACAACTGCACCTTTGGTCTATCCTCGCTGGTACGCATAGTCCTGGGAAGTGCCCGACACCAGTTGTATAGCTTCTCTTTCAAGATATCGACGAGTACTGGTTGGGAAGTCATGAGAAACTCGACTTTTGATTTTGTAGATGCAGAGTCGTCAAATTGTGCAAGGTGGATCAGCGTCTCGACGGTGATCGGAAGCGAGTCGGACAGTGAACGAAGACAATCCCCAATGACCATGAGGCACAGGTCTGCTAGGGCATCTCTGACTTCGATGTGGTCATGACTACGAAGCCTCATTACCTGAGTGAGTGCAATCTTGACCTGCTCTGTTGTGGCTCGGAGCCAAGAGTCATCAAGTTTGTCCAGTTGCTCATCTTGAGAACTTGTGTCGGTCGCTGAAGCTTGAGGAGGGAATACAACATCGTCAGCCAGGACAGCACGAAGCAAATCTCTGAGTAGAGCAAGATAGGACGATAAAACCTTCCTGGTGCGACGCGCTTTGGTGCTCGTGCGCAACGCCTGAGTGAGCGAAGACGCTGTGCGCGGCAGCAGGCTTGCGAGGGTCATGCGGCTTGAGATCGACGAGACGATTGCATGCAGTGCCTCTGAGGATGCAAGCTGTACGTTGTCAGACTCACTATCCGTGACCGACTCTAGCAGCAAGTAGACCAACTGGTCTATGATATTCCTGGATCCTGGATCATTGAGCAATTGATGGGCTTCATCCTTTTGCGTCAGCTGCTGAACAATGACTTCTACGCAGCGGAAAGCAAGCGCTTTGATCTCGGCAGTTGGAGCCTCGCCACCAGGTCTGGTCTGTCCCCCTGCAAGGAGACTCATCAAGATGAGGAGCTGTTTGCCCATCTCTGGGGCGATTGTACTGCGCCAGCCCTTGGAGAGTAGAATGATGACGCAGCGAATCGCGGATTCGAGACATGTTGAGGACAAAGACTGAGCTGAATTGAATATGTGAGTTAAGGGGAAGAAGGCGTATTCGGCGAGCTTTGCGTCGAGTGCTGCTTGAACGTTCGGACTTTCAAGGGCACGCTGCACATCTTGAAGAGCATGAAAGACCTGCTTGACGGTAGCTTGGCTGCCTTTGAAGCGAAGGGCTATCGCACTCAATTCCACGCAGGGTGGTCGTAACTATTAATCTTAGAATTTGGTGAAACAGGCGGGAAGCCGGATCGCCGTACCTGTTGGAACGCCTGCTGTCTGGCGTGCGACACTGCCATCTCCGCGACATGCTCTCAGCTTGGAATGCTTGTATCCAAGTTGGTCTGTTTGACATGAGCAAGTACAAGGGATTCAGACTGCTTGTGTGACAAAGACTCATGCAGCACAATGTGACTTGCAGACTTCGATGCCTTTCACAGCCTCGTCACGTGCTAGAGGCCTTGGCAAAATGATGCACAATACAAGGTCCATTGTTCTGTGCTGCAAAAGAGCGTCGGAGAATGCAGGAAAGTCACCTATCATGCAATCATAAATGCCAGGAAGCATATGAGTGAAGGGCCGAAGGTGTGGCGAGTGAGAGGCTTGTGAAGCCACTTCAGCTTGCATGACAGGGTTCAGCCGGGCAAGGATCTACGCACGCGCTCAAGGTGGAGGACACCTTGAGGACGCGTTGACCCAGGTGTAAGTCACGATGCGCTGGCCGGACGATTGGGCCGACAAAGGAAGGTTAGATCGAGGTGACGATTTGCACGGCAGCTGAAAGATCTTGCACACTGTCGGTACTCCGACTACGATGAGCGATAGATCGACGGGACGATCGACTGAGCCCACGAGCTGAGGTTGGGTTTCGGAGCCCGGGGACTCCAAATCGCATTTGCCAGCATCTGGTTTATTCAGGCACGGGGGGTACTCCGTACCTGAATCTTGCTTCACTCTGAGCTTGATCTCGAGAACTTCCAGCCAGTACCAATTCCCATCTCCGTTGGAGAGATTGCCTCAGCAACGGGTAAGCGAGTAGCAGCCCCAGCCGTCCAACCGACAACCGAGAAACGCCACGAGGCAAGGCCCAGCTTGGCGATAATCTCCAAGGCGGCTTTTGACAGGACAAGGGAGTCCGAGTCTGTGTGACAGCTGCCGTTCCTGCACAACCCTTCAAACACAGGTCAAATCATGTCGGTGTGACGGCGGGAAAGGCGGCGCAATGGGGTCAGTTGCTTAGGTACAGATACGCAGGAAGGTGCAGTAGGGTAAGGAGTAAGTACCGGGTAGGCTGGTGGAGCGCTTGGAAGAAACCTGGAAAATGTCAAGATCTGGACCTGCAGCCGAAGGACCAAGTGGGGGAGGCTTGATAGGCGGGACGACGGCAGAGGCCTGCGATCTGAGCTGTCTTAGCCTATCATCGCCCGTAAGCCGGGGTCCACGCAGTACCTTTTCACGTCAACCGAGCAAGTCTGTGTCCCAAGCTTGACCACCGCTTGACCGTTGGTTGACAAGGAACTGGCTGGTGCTGCCTTGTTTTCGGGTCTCGGTGCCACCAACGGTCCTGAATCGCGTAGAAGCAGTCTTATGAGACGCGACAGCAAACTTAGAACGGGTAGACAGAGTTGAAGGTGTGCAGCGACGCTGACTGTGTGTACGCAAACGACGGCCGACCGACAAATCAACGTCATTCGGGTCAAGCTCTGAGCTCTCAGCTGTCAATGCTGCCGAAATCGATAGTCAGGGCATAGTGAGGGGGACTCGGGGGAGGCTAAATCGTTCGCCAGCCCAGATCTTCACGAGCTGGCAGGACACTAGTAACCTTAACTTCAAGTTGCAGCTTCAAGGCCCGCGTCATTGCCGCAACTAGAGCACCTACGGCCGCCAGCTTTGTTGTACCTGCCCAACCTGAACCAGCCATTCGTATTTGTCTCTTAAACCGCTCCCGCCTCTGTCGCACTCCTCGATTCCTAGCTTACAACTCTCACTCACCTACCTGCAGTCTACTCGTTCATCTCGTAACTCGAGTATCTCTCGCACCTCACAACCCACCCTACCAAGCTCCAAACTCCTAGAATCTATCATCATGAAGTCCTTCATTGCTGCCGCGGCCTTTGTTGGCTCTGCTCTCGCTCAGAGCCTTTCAGATCTCCCTCAATGCGGTGTATGTTTGCCTCATAGCACTGTTTGAATGCATACTGACCACTGTTTCAGCAAACTTGCATCAACAACATGCTTGCTGAGGCTGGTAACCTTGGTTGCCCTCCTGTCAACGGCCAGCCCGACGCCGTCTGCCTCTGCGCCAACGCCAACTTTGGCTATGGTGTTCGCGACTGCACCCGCGCCGTCTGCCCTGCCGATGCCGTCAATGGGGTCATCGACTACGGTCTCCAATACTGTGCTGGTGGTAAAGATGACCCTTGAGCAATAGCCGTTGCGAATCGCTGATCTGTCTCTTAGCTGCTAGCAGTGCCTCTGGTTCTGCTTCTGGCTCCGCCCTGTCCGCTACCGAGGCCTTGACTGCCACCGGCTCCCTTGGCGGAGCTGCTGGTGGTATGGTCACCACCATTGTCTCGGACGGCAGCACCATAGTCAGCACTATTACCGGCGCTGCTGGAGGTATGGTCACCACCATTGTCTCGGACGGCAGCACCATGGTCAGCACCATCACCGTAAGCTTAATACTCCCGTCATGATGGATTCAAACTGACACGGAATAGGACGGCGCCGGTGCCGCTGGCGCAATCGTGACCACCATTGTTAGTGATGGAAGCACTCAAGTCAGCACCCTCACCGTAAGTGCCTTCGTTGTTGATTATTGCCCTTTTCAATCTGACGACGTCTAGGGTTCCGCTGCTTCAGCTGCTGCCTCTGCCACCGAATCGGGCGGTTCTGCTGCTTCTTCTGCCACCGAGTCGGCCGGTTCTGCTGCATCTGGTGCATCCGAGTCTGCTTCGTCTGGCCTCTCGTCCGCTTCCGAATCTGCCTCGTCCGAAGCTGGTGCCGCCTCTTCTTCAGCATCTGGTGCCGCCTCAAGTGCCAGTGAGAGTGCCGGTTCCGCGGCTAGCAGCGCTACCGGTAGCGAGAGCAGCGGCAACTTTGCGCCTATGGCTACTGTTGCCACCCATGGCCTTGCTGGTGTCGCTGGTCTGGCTGCCATCATGCTCCTGTAAAGAGCGCAGAACTCTCTACATCAATCTTTGCCATTTGCTTCGGTCCATTCCTTGATACCCACAATACCTTACGCTGCGACGCATACCTAATACCCTATGGCCGGGAAAATGGAGTACGGCGGTAACGACATGCTATGCTTTGACGGATCGTGAACGCACTCCTTATTAGAGCAGGCTTCAGTCTGTCAAATAATCAAACTCGTAATCGAGTTCAGATTCAACGTAATGCAGATACCGAACGCCATGCACTTCGAAACACTAGTCTTCCTTCATCTTTTGTAATCTGCAACGTGTGTCCGTAGCCTTGAGGCACACGCGTCTTTGTAGACCCTTTTATCTCCATGTGTGAGTCGAAGACCTTCCCAACCATTATGTCTGCACTCATTTGGCGCACCGACATTTCAGGCAATTAGGCAGCAGAACAGTCAACAGAGAAGGCATATGGCATTCGTTTGGGCATTCTGATAATTCGCAGGCAACCATCGCCTAAGGGTAGTCAGCCTGAAACCAGCTGTGTAACAAAATCGAAATGACATGGTCTGACCTCTCTCAGCCCTCATATTCTGGTATCGATTGAAATGTTGGCCCGATGACCTCACGCGTGCCACTTTAATGGATTTCCGGAACGCGTCGCGCCTACATTGAAGCCTTCCACGTTATCTTCGGCCTGCTACAATCTTCAGCTTTTAAGTATATGACCGCTGTGCGAGGGGTGCCGTGCTTCTCGGCCTTCCCAAGTGTCTTTCGAGCGTTCCGACAGAAAACCACGGTATTATCTGTCCCACCGTCATCGACTGCCTCATCATTTCGATGGTGTAGTGGTTACGCGACATTACGATTCACAAGTACCCATCAGCATCGGGCCTATTTTTTGCTGCTCAACAACATGGCGCAAGGTCGTCAGTCAACCCTAGGGTATGTCAACAATACTTGATTCTGTGTACTAAACTAATAGTGCGAAGAAAGTTTCTTGGGAAGCAGCAGAATGGCACAAAGCCAAAGTCTCAGTCGACGCTATCGTTCAACGGCAAAGACTCCAAGAAGCCTAAGGCCGAGCCCGTCGAGAACGATATTGATATGAGGGATGAGGTCCCCTCGAATGGTCATCCCACGAGTGACGCGGAGAGCGACCACTCCGCCTCCAAAAAGCACAGTCGCAGCCCCGTTGAGGAGGAAGAGGAGGATTCGGACGATCAACCTGTAGTGAAGAGGAAGCGGGTCACGGCTCCCAGGGAGCCTGCGCCGAAGCAAGCTACACCCAAACGGTCATCAGTTGCGAAAACTTCCCCCAAACCCTCCAAGAAATCTCCGTCACCAGCTGTGGAAGAAGTCTCGGAGGAGGAGGAAGAGGCCTTGGAAAGTGAGGAAGAGAAGCCGAAGACCAGCAAGAAACAGGCCGCAAGCATTCAGGCTATAGTCAAGAGTGCTGGTAAAGACCCATATCCGGACTGGAAAGCAGGTGATCCCGTCCCTTATGCCGCTCTCTGCACCACCTTCTCCCTGGTCGAGCTCACGACAAAGAGACTGCAAATCATTGCGTATTGCTCAGCCTTCCTCCAGCAAGTCCTGCGACTCACTCCCAATGACCTCCTACCAACCGTCATGCTTATGCTCAACAAGCTAGCGGCGGACTATGCTGGTATCGAATTGGGCATCGGTGAATCTCTGATCATGAAAGCCATCGGCGAAAGTTCTGGTCGCTCTTTGGCTGTCATCAAGGAGGATCACCGGAAGATTGGGGACCTCGGTCTGGTTGCTGCGAAAAGCCGCTCCAAGCAAGGCCAGATGTTCAAGCCAAAACCGTTGACAGTCCGCGGCGTTCATGGGGGCCTACTCGAAATCGCCAAAATGGAAGGACACGGCTCACAAGATCAAAAAGTCAAGGCCATTAACAAGCTCATGGCTTCGGCAGACGTTTCCTCGGCAAGTAAGGCCGTTGACATTTCCAAAGACAAGGGCGGCCCTTCTGAGGCCAAGTTTCTGGTCCGCTTCTTAGAGGGTAAGCTGAGGTTGGGGTTGGCTGAGAAGACTGTCATTGTTGGCCTTGCACAAGCGGTTGTCACTCACGAAACGGCCCAAAAGGGCAATAAGTTGCCATCTACCGAGCAGCTTGCAAAAGGCGAGTCTGCTCTCAAGCAAGTGTACAGCGAGCTCCCCTCTTACGAAGTCATCATTCCGGCCATGCTTGAGCATGGCATATCCGACCTTCACGAGTCTTGCAAACTTCAACCAGGAGTGCCTCTTAAGCCGATGTTGGCTAAGCCGACCAAGTCCATCACCGAGGTGCTTGACCGATTCGAAGGCAAGAACTTCACCTGCGAGTACAAATACGATGGAGAACGAGCACAAATTCACTACGTGGCGCCTGAAGCTGAGTCCAGCTACCCTACCGCCGAGAACACTTTGGTAAAGAACTCGAAAGCTTTCAAGGGACTTGCTTCGATATTCTCACGCAATTCTGAAGACCTATCTAAGAAGTATCCTGACATTCTCGAAAAGCTTGATACCTGGATCAAACCAACCACAACTTCATTCGTCCTGGATTGCGAGACTGTGGCGTGGGATCCTCAAAACAAAAAGGTGTTGCCCTTCCAGCAGCTTATGACCCGTAAGCGCAAAGATGTCAAGACTTCTGAAGTTACAGTGAAGGTGTGTGTCTTTGCTTTCGATATGCTCTTCTACAACGGCGAGCCTCTTGTCAAGAAGTCTCTTCGCGAGAGGCGCGACCTGCTACACGAAGCATTCCAGCCTATCGAGGGCGAGTTTGCCTTTGCGCAGTATGATGACACAGCAGACATTGAGGAGATTCAAACTCTACTTGATGATTCGGTCAAAGCCTCTTGTGAAGGCTTGATGGTCAAGATGCTTGACACCGATGAGTCTGGATACGAGCCTTCCAAGCGCTCCCGAAACTGGCTCAAGGTCAAAAAGGACTACCTCTCTGGCATAGGTGATTCACTCGACTTGGTTGTCCTCGGTGCCTATTACGGCAAAGGCAAACGCACTTCCTGGTACGGAGCTTTCCTCTTAGCAGCTTACAACCCCGAGACGCAGATGTTCGAGTCCGTGTGCAACATCGGCACCGGCTTCTCCGAGCAGCTCCTTGAGGAGCTCCACGAGGAGCTGTCCGAGATTGTCATCGACAAGCCAACATCCGACTACTCGCACAGTAGCGTCAAGAATGACCAGCCCGACGTGTGGTTCCAGGCCAAGTATGTCTGGGAGGTTAAGACTGCTGACCTCACCCTCAGCCCGCGGTACAGAGCGGCAATCGAGGAGATGGGACTCGGCAAAGGCGTCTCCCTCCGCTTCCCGCGTTTCATCAAGAAGAGAGACGATAAGAAGCCCGAGCAAGCCACCAGCAGTGACCAGATTAAGGAGATGTACCAGGCGCAAGAGGCGGTGACGAAAGAGCAGAAGACCGGCGTGGATGATGAGTTTGAGTACTAGGCTCGGAAGGTTCGATTTGCGAGCATGGATGGCTTCAGGTGCTCTGATAGGAGGTACGGCTTATGGAGTGGTTGCCTCTTTCCAGAGCATGGCATAGCATAGCGTATCATGGAATCGGACGGGATCCCATCCACGCATGGCTGTTGTATGAAGGCTTTGAACAGTCTATCGTGTTCCTTGTGCTCTTGGCTTCCGCCGCTGATGGAATCATCGTACACTTTCCATGCATCTCACGGAGGACGGTAAGCTGGGCCCAACGAACATCGCCACCATGCCATGGGAGCAACATCACCGCTTCTTGCCCCCCTTCGAGCCTCTAGCCGCGGCGCCCTTCCCCTTCCCTCCCCCGCCGCCGCCTTTATTCCCCGTCGCGCCCGCCAACATCCCACCACCCTGCACGACCCGACACCCCCTAACAGGCACGCACCCCAAGACCTCCACGTCCCGGAGCGCCTTCAGCCTCTCCAGCTCGACGCGCCACACCTTCTCCTTATCACGACTCGCCTCATCCACGACCTTGGGCCCCCTCTTCTCCAGCCCCGCCCACATGCCCAGCACCTCGCGCACCATCTTCCCCTTCTTCAGGTTCCCCGGCTGCAGCTTCACCTTGTACTTGTGCCGGCTCAGCGCGCCCCACGGGGCGCACACGGGTATCGCCGCCAGCACCTCGTCCCCCGCCGCGGGACTCGCCACGATGAGATCCACGTCCTCCAGCTCGCGGCGCTCGCGCTCCAGTTCCTCGGGGGACACCTCTTCGTCCACCGTTTCCGCGGCGCCTGCCCCTTGGCCGGCGGCCCCGCTAGCGTAAGCGGCAGCTAGGCGTTTCGCGCGTTCCTGCTCGCGGGCCGCGGCGCGCTCGTGCTGCGCCTTGCGCCGCTCGCGGTCCTGCGCGGCTTTGGCGTCGCGCTGGCGCTTGGCTTCTTCTTCGGCGGCGCGGCGCTCGGCGGCTTTGGTCGAGCCCAGTAGCTCCATGGCGAGGGCTTTGTCTTCGTCGTCTTGGTGGGCGTATTTCTGCGCGGCCTTTTTGGCTTTGCTGCGCTTGCCGCGGGTTGTAGGGGCAGCGGGCTGGGGTTTGGATTTGGTGTTGTTGGTGGGCTGGACAGGTGCGGAGGCGGCGATCGAGAAGGCGGGTGTGTCGGGGCGGGTGCTGGGCTCTGTGGTGGAGGGGATGGGGTCTGTGGGGTCAGAGGTTGGGTCGTCGTCGCTGGCTTCGTTGTCGTCGTCGTCGTTGAGAGTCATGTCCTCCGACGGCCGATTGGTATCTTGCGGGAGTGAAGAGCCGTTGAGTTGCAGAGGATTAGAGCGTGGGAAATCCGCCTCTGCTTCGTCGTCGCTGCGGGCGTCTGAGGCATTGCCTTCCTCCTCATCGGCAGCTGCGGTATTCGCAACATCTTCTTCAATGTCATGCTCTGCAACATCTGCCGCATCTTCTACGTCTGGCACGATTTCGGCGCCGCCATCTTCCTTATCGGTATTGTCCTCATCCTCCACCTCTTCCTCGTCATCAATTTCCGCTCCAACTTCAGAATCCCGCTGATCCTGAATGTTCAAGTCACGAACGCCTTCATCCAGCTGCTGTTCGCCACCGCCCACTCGAAGCTTGCCGTGGTTCTTTCTACTTTCCGCGCTGATAAGCCACCCAACCGCGAAGCCTAGCAGTAATTGCGTGGGTGGCAACCAGTTCTTCTTGCCCTTCACCGCGACACCACCACCACTGATCAACTCCCCCGTCTGCTCATGCACACGACTCACTCTCTCTGCCTCCACCCACCACGCACTCATGATAGCCTTGCTCTCCCACGCAGTGCTTCCACATACGCAGAACGCTCCGGCCTGACTCAGCGTGCCCGGTGGAATTACAGCATCTGGTGTTTTCGGGTTGTTCTTCACCACGACTGGACTCGCGCCCGGTAAGTCTGCATGTACGTAGATATCCCCCTTTCTGAGATATCGACGGAACAAAATCTCGCTCTGCGGCGCATCTTTACCCGACAGCACCAGATAGCCGTCGGACGAAATGAACCACAGGAACTTCTCGAACCAGAAAAGCTGCCGGACTTCACGAAGGACGTCCTTCTCTTGCTTCAGGCCGCGCTTGAGATCTTCGGTGATTTTGCGCTCGGTGGACTTGAGAGCCTTGGAAGACGCCTGCAGGGTTTTTTGCTCTTTGACGGCAGCGAGCTTTTTCTGATCGTAGTACTGTCGGGCATTGGACCATGGCGAGAGGGCGAGATCGATGTCGACAGGCAGTCGCTTGTCCTGAGATTTCACTTCGGGCTTCTTGACTGTGCGAGTATCTTCATCGTCGGAGTCACTTGCTTCACTGTCGGTTTTGTCCTCGTCTTCTGAATCAGAGTCCTCAAAGCTCGCCTCCTCCAGCAACAGCGTCACAGTGTTCTCCTCCAGCTTCAACGGCAGCTTGATCATGCTTGCGACCACATTGCCGCGATCCTGCTCCCCCTCGATCAGCTTCCCAATATCAACCCAGTCCATGCCCTGGCCAATTAACCCATTGATAGCTGCGCACGCCTCCTCTACCCGATGTGTGTTCACCTCAATCGCCTGTGCTTTTCGAATGTGGATTTCCTGCACGTGTTGCAGGGCACCGAGACGCTTGTCGTGCTCGCTCTTCGCCGACTCGATCTTCTGACGGGCGCGCTCTTCTCGCTCGGTAAGGCGGGAGGAGAGCTTCTGGGATTCGATGGAAGAGTAAAAGTCGTCGACTGCGGCGTTGAAGCCTGGGATTTCGAGTATGTGTGTTCTCTCCTTCTGGGCAAACTGCGTGGGCCTGAAGGGGTGAAAGTCGTCGTAAAGAAGCGACTCGCGGGTTGGCTGCGTACCACTTTCGGCCGGAGGAGCATCATCTTTTAGCTTTGCCACTATGTACCCATGCCAGGGGCCGGTTTCCAGACCCCTGAAGAGTGACTCGGCATGTCTGAGGGATTGGATGACTTTGTCGAGCTTCGAGTCGTCCTCCAGAACGGATGATATTGACCACGAAACATCGGTCTCCGTCTCCGAGAAGGCGCAATCAAGCAGATGGGCCGGATACTCCGGGAATCCAGCGCTCAAGGCTTTCCTGAGGTCGTCGCCGCCCTTGGCTCGCTTGGCCTTCTTCCCGCCAGCCTCTTTAGCTACCTCTGCCCGGGCAGCAGCCTTCTCCAGCGCATCTCTAGCCCGCTCTGCGCTTACGGGCGGCACTCCGTTGTAGTTCTGCTTTGCCTCAAGCACATACTTGCCGCCCACCCGCACATCGACATTGTCGTCACCTTCATTCACCTGCCGCAGCAACGCGAGCACGTTCAAGTCGGCATCGGTGAGAATGACGTTTCCCGCGGCGAAAAATTCGAGGTAGAGTTTGTACTGGCCCGAGAAATCGATCTCAATGACTCTGTCCGTGCCGATCTGCTTGACGCCGGTGACTCTTCTGCTCTTCAGATATTTCCGCAATCGCTTGACGAATGGAGAGGGCTCGGCAGCGGTGGTGCGGGCGAAGGATGTCAGGTGACAGCGGAAACCAGAGTCGACGAGCAACTGTTGTTTGGAGCCCGGTTTCTGGAATTTGAAGAGGAAGATGCGTGATGACAAGTCATAGATGTTGGAGACACGCAGAGAGGTGATGACGGAGGCAAGTTCGAGAGACAGGACTCGGACGTCGATGGACGAGAAGCGTTGTTTCATCTTGCTGATGCTTCCTCCACGGGTTGGGTATAGGGCAATGCAACGGAGTAGGGACTTCTCAAGAATTGCAGGTCTGATGAATATTGGATTGTTAGCAAGGTGACGTCGTTGGCTCGCATTTTCGACCGTCGTCGTTCGTCTTTATTTCCCCGCGGAAGTGGGGCTTCATTCACTGCCTGAAAACCTCAGGACTATTTGTACACGGCACAAGACAACTACTTCCCACGTAGAGCACGGTGCATTGAAGAACAACGTCTAGAGTCGCCCTCATGTTCTTGCAATTTATGAAATTTGATCATCCACCTCATATGTTCCTACCATACTCTTTCGCTGCTAGCCTTCTCGATGCGATCAATGACAGCGTCAACCACCGTGCCATCTGCACCCTCTTCTGTAGCATCTACCGCCTCAGCGAATATGTAATTACAACCCAGGTCGTCGAATTTCCGCAGCACATAGAAAAGCTCGTGAGCAAGCCTGCCGATATCAGGCCCGAGATTTGCTTCATGAAGAAAAATACTGTGGCCAGTGTTGGTCATGAGAGTTGCCACATCCACTTCAGTTCCCAGAGTAGTGTGAGAGCCTGGTACGGGATCTTCGCCGTTGCTTGTGGCTCCTGATGCCGTCGGTTCCGCAAGCCCAGCAAAGCGTCCCCAGCGTCGCGTGATGATGCCAATATTGGTGTGCTGGCTGGGATGTAAGGCGCAGAGCTCTTTCATCTTCTCGGAAACGCGACCTTGCGCAACAGCCTCGCATGAGAAAAGGATCAAACGTCCTTTTGGAGCATAGTGCCGATACTTCATGCCAGGTGCACGTGGCGCCCCGTTGATATCCACCACGTGCATATCCTCATCTTCCTGAGGGGTGGTAGCCCCGGTACCAATGGGCGTTGGTGTGCCGGAATTGGCAGAGCTGTGTCTCTTGTACCCGATCGCTGTCTTCGTCCAGACACCTCCTAATGCTCTTAACTGCGAGAGACTGATACCCCCCGGCCGCAAGATGAGTGGCGGATCATGCAGTCCATCGACAACTGTGCTCTCAACGCCCACATCACATGGTCCACCATCGAGGATAAAATTGATCTTCCCATGCAAATCATCATACACATGCTGTGCGGTCGTAGGGCTCGGCTTTCCCGAACTGTTAGCACTTGGGCCCGCGAGCGGTGTATCGGTAGCTGCGATGAAAAACCTCGCATACTTGTTGCTCGGAATGCGGAACGCAATTGTGTCCTGCTCCGGATGCACCTTTGGGCTGAAGGAGGACATAGCCGGAACAGGAAGAAGAATAGTAAGTGGACCGGGCCAGAACTTCTTGACTAATGGAGCGTACACGGTGGGCAGCGGACCCTGTATCATGCGTTCGAGGTGGGCAACTGAACTCGCGTGAACAATGAGAGGATTATCGGACGGCCGGCCCTTGGTAGCGAAGATTGAAGTGACACATGGGGTGCTGATTGCAGAGTGTCCTAGCCCGTACACCGTTTCCGTCGGAAAGGCAACTGGTGGAGCAAGACCATACTTGACACTCTCAATGGCAGATTGCAAGCTCCGCGCATAGTCACCACCTTGGGCGATAGCTTTGTTGTAAACATCGCGGTAAATTTCGTCTTCGGCCGACTCCGGGAGGCTCAAAGTGCGAAGATCAACAACTCGAGTCTTGCAGTTCGTGTATGGCTGGTAGCCGACGGGCAGATCCGATGTCGATGAATGCTCCATGTTGGTTGATGTATGGTTCGCACAAGAGGATACCGAAGCTGTTGTGAAACTTTCTGACTGTGGTCGCCGGACAAGGATTTGACTTAGAGTGGAGATGATTTTGTGTGCTGGTCGTTTGCTCATATGTTACCGACTGGGTAGATTAGGTATTTTGATTAGGGGTACAAGTACAAGTACGTTGTCTGTGGTCGAGTGAAACCTCATATTGATTCAATCAAGACGCTTTGGTGTCGGCTGAGGTGAAGGGCGAGGACCTCAAGCACTCATGTTCGCGTGATTAGGATGATATTCTGGAAAATGGGGATGACTTTCAAGATCGATCTGTGAGCTTTGCTGCGGTTGAAACGCCGCCAAATCGAGTTTAGCGAGGACTATCAGTCGTGTTGAAGTGCAATGAGGCGTTCAAGTTTGTCCAAACCAACAATTTGTCCGATCCTACAAATTGTGGAAGAGCGAAGTCAGTTATCAGGAAAAATATTCGTGAAGCAAGGCTGAAATGCGATCGGGCATAAGGCTGAGCAGAATCGCTGCGAGCATATCTTGTACCACCATCCGGCCTCGGGTTCGTCGCTGGTCTATTTTCTCACCGCAATATACGCCTCGAGACAGACATCGTTACTTATCATTTATGGCTTCACCGGCCGGAAAATACGTCCTAGTCTACTACGTCCCCACCGAGCACTCCATGGCTGTCACAGCGGCTGTGCATGCTACAGGTGCCGGAACCTGGCCTGGAGGTACCTACGGAGAAACCTGCTTCATTACAGAAGGCACGGGACAATTCAGTGTGTTAATCTGTGCCAGGGAAAGTAGGGTTACTGATCCTTCCTAGGACCACTTCAAGGCGCGAATCCAAATATAGGCAAGGTGGGAGATCTAGAGCAGGTCAACGAGCACAAGGTGGAGATGGTGATCTTCGGCAAGGATGTAGCTTTGCAGGCCGTAGGGGCGCTGAAGAACGCACACCCGTATGAAGTGGTGGCATATAGCGTGGTCAAAGCCGAGGACTTCTGATGTGCCCTGGTGCTTTCGCCATCAGAAGGTACATGAGTGTGACTATGCCTATAGCCCACCTGCACTACTCCGTGGGCTCGTCGTCACCGGACTCTGTCGGGAAGCGACAGTATCGACCTTGGTTTCCAGCATCTTAACATACGTGTTTTCGCTGTTCGGACTCGCCGCCAGGCATCCGAAAAGCATCCTAAGCTCTTCGCTTTCACTCCACTGCAGGTTGGCAAGTGTCAATGCGTCCATCAATGTATAGGCGATCTCGAAGATCTTTTCAAAGATGCCCAAGCCATGAACCACAATGGCCTCGTATTGTACTTGGTTCAGGACTCTGCACATGTCTTTTGCGATGATGATGGGATAGTTGTAGTAGAATACTTGGTCGGTTGCATCTGAGGACACAAGTCCCTGCCTCATAGATGCTTGCCAGAAGATTAGCCGAAGCCATTGATGTGTGATGAGCACGTCGGCCTTCTGGACTTCGGTCAGGGCGTCGATATCGGCGTAAAACTCATTGAGCGAATGCTGCAGACCTGCGATATTTTCGTACGGAGCAGTTGACGTGGAGTCTGAGCGCCATAGATCAATAAACTTTTCGTCTAGGATCGCAAAGAGACTCGCCAAAGCCGTGAAGCCTGCAAGCACACGGCTATCTTGCTCGTCAAAGAACTCAGATGGCACGACTGGCAGTTTCGTGATCGTGGCAGGTTTATTTCTTAGGATTGCGAGACCCCGTTCTGTTACGAAGAGGATGGCAAACGTCCGACGCGCACATATTGCCTGAATTGGGTTCATACCGATGTATGTAGCTTCGTGATGAAGACCTTGGTCGTAAGCCATGCCGACTGCTTCCCGAAGATAAAAGTAATGCGATCTTGGCTTTTTCAGTTCGAATAGGGCAACACAGATATGGTAGCTGGTCTGAATGGCGGCTAATGTACCATGCTCAATCCAGTCGTAGTTCTTCCGCATCTGAATGGCAAGTTCGAGGAACTGCCGTCCCAGCTGATGTCGTTTTTCGAGGGACAGGTCGACTTCAGGAGAATCATGAAGCACGGTGACAGAACATAGCGACAGGATCAAGACCTTCTCCTCCATAGAAAGCTCCTCTGCTTTGGACAACCGTGCAATGAAGGATGGCTCATGAATGAATGGTCGTATTGAGTAGACATGCCGGAAATACTGCTTCATGCATTGAGAGAGCAGCAACGCAGACATGCCGACTTCAGCCGCTAGACTAATGAGTCGCGGCTCTACTGGGTATGGTGCCGAGTCCGACCGATATAAGTATTTAGGACCGAGAGCTGGCATAGGAGAGCTGGCAGCGGTTGAGGTAGGCGGCGGCGATTGTGGAGTATTTGTGGAGGACATGATAGCATCTATAGAGGGTGGCCGGTGCGAGAGGGTATCTAATTGCGGTGGGCTTGGTTGTAGTGGCCGGCCTGTGCTGCTCGGTGCAGACGTCGGTGCCTGGATCGAAGCACTTGTGGGTGTGTTGGTCATAGGTAACGGCTCCTGGAAGATTTGTTGTGCTAAATCATTGATAGACATGTAACCTGAGGCCGAGGACGGGGCGCTCAGCTGAAGGAGGTCTGATGTGGGTATCTGCCACGAGGCTGGAAACTGAATACCACCTTGTGCGAAGGTCTGAGGTACGTTGCCGTTCTGCATATCGTACGGCACTGATCGGGGAAGGTTCATGGTGTCTTGCTGTGGAGGAGGATACATGTCTGGAAAGCCGGTGCCTAGAGGTGATCCGAGAGGTGTAGAAGACAGGGAGCTGTCATTGGAATAGGAGCGGTGCAGATTAGGTACTTGCATTTCTAGTGCTGTGAGGTCGAATGGCGGGAGGCCGGTCTCCTGCACCATGGTGTATTCGTGCTCATCTCTGAGCTTCGCAATGACCGAGCCGGAGCCCTTCTTTGGACCGCGCTTCTTTCTGGCAATGTCGCGCGTACAGGTGAGCTTGCTTTGGGTGCATCTGAGTGAGTTGTAAGCACTGCCTGGTGGTACTACTATATGCAATGGCCCACCTCTCGCAGGGAATTTTGCGTCCGTCGCACTTCACCTTCCGCCGACGACATTGGTCGCACGGAGGCAGCTTCAGAGGTTCGTGTGACTTTCCATCTTTCTGCTCGGTATCATTCGTCTTTGTCTGGGTCAACGCCTCGTCCGGTGACGTCGGCACAGATGTCACGTTGGCCATGCTCCGGGGAGAGGCGTGTCCCTACCAAAGTGAGGCAGTTGAATGTTCAGCTCATGGGCGCAGAAGGTTCGGAGAGGAGTAAGTGTGCTTTATTGTCGTCTGTAAGGTCAATGGAGGGTTGTGGTGTAACACTCGCGTGATGTACTAGAGGCGTCCTGCGTTTAGTAAATGTACTTTTTATAAGGCCATGTCAGCCGCGGCGGTTACGCATGCCAATTGCTCACTAGGTACGACTTGCCTCCCGCATGCCTGGAGGAGAACGGGATTTGCACATGTTGGGCAGTCATCCGGCGCCGACCGCACATTGTGGGGGAGCTCGGTAAGTTTGTTGGCGGGGAAGGGCATTTGACCTGCAGCAGAACCCCTGCCCGAATGCACCTGATAGCCTCCTGCTATCTACTAGCATCTCAGCTAGCAGTCTTTTCCAAAATCAGTCTGTAACAGTATCAGGAGGCGAGCCTCACAGGGGCGAGCGAGGAGCAAATCGACTTGGAGTTCGCTCATTTCCTCGTCAGAATAGGGCAGCGGGTTACATGTACCCCAGCTAGGTGTTTGCCAAGATACGGCCGCCCCTTTTACAGTCCGCTACGACGACTCTAGGCCAAGTTCTTCTTTCTAGGGGTCCTTACAACCTCACAAGAGCGACCAGAGCAGCCAACATGGCGTACAAGGAATTCCACATCGACAATGCCACCATTTTCGGCCTGGCTGTGGCATTGACCATCATGCCTGCAGCGCAACTTCTGGCTTACCGAGCACTGCCCAAGACCACTCCCCTCAAATACCGAGTTCTTTTCTTCTGGCACGCCTACGACTTTCTGACCCATTTCATCCTTGAGGGTAGCTTTCTGTACCACTGCTTCTTCTCATATCTGGATCTGGACGAATCTAAGATTTCCAAGGGCGAAGGGTACCTCCGTGGTGCTGACGACGTGGCCTATCTGTGGAACAATGTCAATCGTCGCTACGGGGCAACCTTTTCAACACACTTTACGGCTCTGCCCTGGATCGAGTATGGAAAGGCCGATCTTCGCTGGCTGTACGCCGATCTGAACGTCGTCTCTCTCGAGCTTTTGACGGTCTTTCTCGGTGGCCCGGCCGCAACATACATCTGCTATCAGATATACCGCGCCATGACGGTTGGCAATGCAAGTGCTAAGGCCTCACATATGTCAAAGCTCTGGTTCGCTGCTACGGTTCTGGCCACGGGAGAGCTCTATGGCGGCTTCATGACTTTTGCTCCGGAATGGCTTTCGGGAAGCATTATGCTAAATACGGATGACCCAGTGTATCTGTGGTTTTATCTCTTCTTCTTCAACGTCCTATGGGTCTTCTTCCCTTTCTGGGTTTTATATTGCGCGTGGGGAGAGTTCTCGTCAGCAATCGCCGCAACGGCTCGTTCATCGAAAAAGACGACCTAGTCGCCTCCTTTGTACGGCTGTGGCTCCCTCAACATGGCCAGGCCAGGCGGCACATTGAGGGGCTCATCGCCTTCAGCACCCCGGATCTCATCGACAGCAACGACTTGAAAACCAGCGTCTTGATACATCTTGGCTGCAACAGGTCTCGCAAAGAGCCAGCCCACAATTTTCTGCCTGTCAGCCATGTCCAGGCCCCACTGGAGCAGCTTTCTCCCGATCCCTTTCTTCTGGTGGTCTGGATGCACCATCATCCGTCGCAAGTCTATGGGCGTTAATGTCGATGCCTGTTCGCGTTGTTCAAGGGAGCGACTTACAGACATGCTTCTTGCCCCGGATTTTACTTATGTAAATGTTTCCGTGTGTGCGATGGAATTCATCCATTACTTTGGCTTTTTTTACAGTGTCGATGACTTGAGAAGATTGATTGCCAGTGTCCAAGGTCCCTGTCTCATCACCAATGGCAACCTCTTCAGGTCCAATCTCATTGGGCTCCCCCACCACTTTGTTGGCAAAAGGGTCCATCTTTGGTATCTTGATATACCCGATGTACCAATGAGAGACACCAACAATCTCTTCACGAATGCCCCCATTGTCATCCGTTATATCGCAGACGGCCTTGAAGGCGAAGTCGGTTGTATTGTCTGGGTTAATGGCATCCATCAATCTCGTCACTGTGCTGTCGTAAAAGGATTCGCTCCCGTAACGATCTAGGAATGTATGAAAAGGGTCTGAGCTCACAGCGGTGACGCACAGTCGCGCGCATGCGGGGACGTCGGTGGTCGATGTGATGAGTTCTATTCGTACCTCTGCCATGATGCGCAAGGTGAATTGCCATAGAAGATGCCACAGAAATCCGCATGAAGATATAGAAGCTTATGAGTCAAATTGCGTGTTGCAGTCAAGCACTCGTATTTGATGCATCAGAGTCAGAATTCCCATTCCCTTCCCCCACTTCAAGCCAGCATCAATATCCGAGGTGTAACAAATAGTACCTCGTCGGTATACCAGTTCATGTTTCCGACCAGCAGGCACAAAGCAACCCTACGAAATTTCATCAAACGAAATCCACCATGCCTGGAGGTCGCCTAAGACAGCCGGCAGTAGATCCCGTCGCACAAAATGGACAGCACTGGATCTGCGTTCCTGCAGCACCGGATCGACTTTAGCCATGGGCCGGAAGTGCAGCCGGCTTGTACCCCAAGCATCAGACCGACACGTCTGGAGCTGAGAGCTGCAGAGAAATGGAGAATTGGGCGAATCTGACACTCACCAGCCACGCTTCTTTGTGGCGCAGTCGGTGCCACGCACGAATCAGCAATGCTGAGCTGCACGGGTCTTTACCGCCAACAACTCGTCCATGCAGCAATCGGATGCCGCCAGTTTGCTCCCAGAGCTCCTCTTCTGCGACACTTATCTACCAGTGGTTCAAATATGTCGAGACTTCCTCCATTTGCCGCCCTGCTTCCTCCGCAATAGCCTCTTACCGGTGGCTTTGTCTTCGATGGTCCGCTACGTCAGCCCGTTCTTCTACCGCCTGTCACTCTTCGGCCCGTTGTTTCGAAACAAAGTCGCAGAAAGGCGCCTGTGACCGTGCCTTTGACTCTCTCGGTGTCCATCGATTGTGCGTGCGGGTGTCATTGTCAAACAAAGGCTGTGTTCCAACAGTGCATCTGATATACCCCGCCAACGCCTCTAGCCGCCGACTGCGAGATATATCCCACCCGACCCAGCCTTGCGTACAACGGTCAACCACATCCCACTCGATACTCTCACAATGGCTGCCCTCGTCCAGACCATTGCCATTGTCGACAAGTCCAACAAAGTTGTAGGAACCACAAAACAGCTCAAGAATGTCTTCAAGGAAGCCAAAATCGCCTACCTCGAGCGCAAAGCCGAGATTGTTGCCGATAGAAAAGCCAAAGAAGACCGTGAACTGCACAAAGCCCGCAAGCATGTCGAAGCAATGACCATCGCAGATGATGCTTCCGTCGCCTCATCGCGTCGCTCTCACCGCTCACACGACTCTCCTCGACGGCATCATCCTTCCCGGCGCCATGCCCACTATGAATCCGATGAAGACGACTATGACCGACACAGAGAACGGCGTCACCGCCC
This sequence comes from Cyphellophora europaea CBS 101466, assembly GCF_000365145.1. Classification (NCBI taxonomy): domain Eukaryota; kingdom Fungi; phylum Ascomycota; class Eurotiomycetes; order Chaetothyriales; family Cyphellophoraceae; genus Cyphellophora; species Cyphellophora europaea. Next base: position 1,761,294 of record NW_008481811.1, read on the forward strand.
TTCGGCCCGTGAACACCGCCATAAATCATCTGCCTCGGTTCGCAGTGGTTACACCACTAGCACCCGCTCCTCCTTTGATTCATCTCCGCGCTCTACTCATTCTCGCTCTCGTTCCATCTCCCAATCGCCACGTACCCGACATCTTTCCCTCGGTCAGTTCAATGATGATCTGGCCGTGCATCGATCTGCACCTGCATCACCCACCGGACACGAGCTTCAGCGCCGTCGCACCGATGGCCTCGCCCTGCAAACCAAAGATCGCCGTCCCTCTGTAGGACACCGCTCCCACTCCGCCACCGATATCGACATGGATTTAGCATATGGCGAATTCCATCCCTCTTCGCTCGAGCGCCTATCACTCGATCCCGCAACCGAGCAAAAGCTTCAAAAGCAAGAACTCACAACCCTTGTTGCTCGCGCCAAAGGTCTACTCGACGAGGCCAATTGCGCACAGCACAGCGTCAAGGCTATTGTTGCACATCTGCAGAAAAACCCTGATGCCATGGCCGCCGTAGCACTAACTCTGGCCGAAATCAGCAGTCTCGCAAGCAAGATGGCACCCGCCGCTCTGGCCTCTATGAAAACGGCTGCACCGGCGGTCTTTGCCCTACTGGCATCACCACAGTTCCTCATTGCGGTGGGCGTTGGCGTCGGCGTTACGGTCGTCGCCATCGGAGGCTACAAAATCATCAAGAAGATCCAGAGCGGCAAGGAGGGCAAGGAAGGCAGCATGGACGAGATGCTGGAGGTCAAAGAGCTGGACCGTATCGAGCACTGGCGAAGGGGCATCGCCGATGCCGGAGACGACGCATACGAAGGCAGTGTCGTCAGCGGCACAAGTGTTGAAGGCGAATTCATCACCCCTATGGCCGCACGCAGTATGGGACACTTGCCTCCCCAGCCGGAATCCCGCAAGGACAAAAAGGAGCGCAAGAAGGAGGAGAGGAAGCGCGAGAAGGACGAGAAGAAAGAACAGAAGAGGATCAAGTCCAAGAGCGGCTCCATCCGTAGCGACGGGGGCTCTGTCAGTAGTACTGGCTCCAAGCACAAGAGCAGCCGCGTCGAGGAGCTCGTCCGCGGCAAAGACGTGGTCAAGAAACCGAGTCCGCTGCGCCGCATGTTCACCAGCAAAGACACGAATAGCAGTGTCGCTTCATGAGACGGCCCAATTACAAATGGATGACAAGAGTGCTCAGCGGGCTAAACACACACTAGAGCGGACAGCCGAGCGCGCTGGAACTGCTGGCACTGCTGGAACCAGCATGGTCTAAAAGTCTACAGCACGATTTTCCCTCCTTGGGTCTAAACGACGCTACGAAAGCATTTCTCTACTACTACAAGCAAGCAAGCAAGCAAGCAAGCAAGCAAGCAAGCAAGCAAGCGAAAGCGACACGTTACGAATCGACACGACACGAAAAATACCCTTATACATATGGTCTCATTATAGGGAGCGAGAGATATTCGCGCACCCTTAGCTATCTGTTTTTTTAGCGTAGCGTAACGATATGAACTGAAATGGACTGATTGGTAGAACAAAGACCTATCTTTTTCTGAAGCGCTCGCTATACCTACAGCATGAACGTGGTAAATACTGTGATCGAGAATGTTCTGTCCTTCGAACCTACTATATTCCAACTTACCCATGTGCTTTTGTACTCGTGCATCCCTTGTCCTCGACCTGACGAGGAAGAATTCTTCTCCACGCCCGAGTGAGGGCTGCTTGTGTGTCTGTCTATACATGACCATGCATCCCGCACCCCCTATGCTGTATCTACCCCGGGGGGGGGGGGGGGGGGAATGGGGGAAAGAACATAACCCTCAAAGGCCGAAACGCAGCTTACTCAGTCTCAGTCTCAGCGAAAGATCGAAACACATTTATTCAGCTTGAATATAATGCTGTTTTGCTTTTTTGTTTGGGTTGTTTGTTCTACCCCCATCATGTTCTGTTCGATGCTATACATCCATCCGTTTTTTGGAAACCACCATGACCATGACCATGACCATGACCACCAATCTTGCCCGCAGTCCAGTTCCGCCATAGACGAGTTATGCATAGCCCCTGGCAATGTAATGCATGAAATAGGCTGTTGCAGCGGCTGCCAACTGGTCCTAATGAACGCTATACAATGCCGCTGCTGCTGCATCCAGCGACTTATCATGCTCATGCACCAACCCTACCAAATAATATGCGCGCGAGGGCAGAAACTATCGCCTCGCAAAACTGACGGCCAGCTCCCCGTCGTCCCCTGCACGTAGTTCCGTAACCGGCAGTTCATCGTCTTCGTCGTCGGCTTCTCCAACGCCTGTGTCGACAACAACATCCTCTGTCCCTGGAGGAGGCGCACTTTCTCTTATACCCCTCATCCTGGTATCCTGCTCCATATCGTCCGAGAACATTGGTAGGTCTTCATCGGCCACCTCACTGCCAGCGCCGGCTACTCTCGTACTGCTGTTGCTCCCAGCATCTGCATCGCCAAACATTTCATCGTTATCAGAGTTATTGGGCTGCTGCCCTGGTTCGTTCGTGGCGTTCAAGATGTCAAAACCCCATCCTGGCGTCTCAGTCCATACCAGGTCTGAACCATACGGTGGAACGTCTTCTCCAAGACCTTCGTCCTCGAGCTCATTCGTCGTGATGGTCGTCTCCTGCGTTTCGTCCTCCTCTGTCATCCCGGCTTGCAGACCGCGATTTTGGTTTCCCATTTCCAGGCCACCAACTCCCGATTGGTGAGCTGCTCCTACTGCGCCAGGCCCCGACGACCCATTGTGGGAGGAGTCGCCGAGACGCCGGCCTTCCCCCGCACCTGGCGAGGGATCGCGCGAGTTGGCCATATCCGAGTCGTGCTCATTGTTCATTGATTCGTACAGCTCCTCCATTTTAGACCCGCCTAGAGGAGCATGGGGGGGATTACTGCGGCGGCGATAGAAGAGAATGTACGCGTGAGGAGTGACCACCTTGTCCGATTCTCGACGGGAGACATGGCTGTCTGTACAGTTGTTAGCGTAGATCCAGTGTACACTAGTGTTCTGCTTACCATTGTAGTCATACCACTCGCCGTTGTAGAAGTTCTTGCCGTTAGCCGTGTAATGACCACCTCCCAAGCCGCCGTAGTGGTTGTCGACTGCGATCAAATCGTAAACGAGCTCCTTGCCCTCCTCCGGGTTTTGGACGTACTTCGTGATATCAAGGCCTTCGACAGGATACTCGACGAATATCTCAAGTTTGTCCCGGAAATTTCGTTGAGAGCTGAATCGCTTCAAGTGCATAATGAGGATATCTGGTGCCTTCCAAAGCTCAAACTTCTTCTCGGCTCGACGGTGCTCCTTGCAACGCGGACAGTACCACATGTTTTGCTCGGAAAGTGTCTCGGGCTTGCCGAACTCATTCAAGCAGTCCTCTAAGCTGACACCATTCTTCTTGCGAGCAGCCCGAACTTTGCGCTTGTTCTGGAGCTCAGGATCCTCAATAGTAGGAATATCAAACCGCCAGGTTGGAATACCTCTTGGCTCGTCTTCATCCTGTGCTGTCGGTTCACCTCCAAATAAAGCATCGTGAGCCGCGAGATTCCAGTCAAGCACAATGCATTCGCCTGGACGCACAAGCATGTCAATGTCGGTATCTGGTGGTGTGGGCTGTTGCCGAACTCTGACCGGCTCACGTTGTTGGGTGCGCTGCCCTTGAATAATCTTGCCTTTCCGTCGATAAACCTTGCGATTGTCATGCTTGTTGCGGTTCTGAGCTTTGAAGCCACCGAACATGGCTGCAGTATCATCATCATTGTCCTCGAGCGAAGCCATGGGTGTGTTTTCCGAAGCCTCTGAGGCACCCTCATCACTTCCGGGTGTAGAGGCGTCGTGGGGAATGTCACCTAGGTCTTCACTTGCTTCTGACTCAGCATCTTCATCACTTGTGGTTGATGATCGAGCAGGTCGCGATTTTGGCTTTTTCGGAATGCGACTGCGGATACTTGTGAAGTCATCGTGCTCAGAGACCTGGTTCCAACCCGTCGGGATGCCTTCTCCAGTAGACTTGACACAGATGTCAAACAAGCTCTTCAAAGCTTCGGGAATTGGCTTATCTGATTTGAGAAAGCGATCAAGTGCAGCACTCTCGCTGTCGGTAGATTCAGGCGCCACCGATGCATCACGCATTGACACGTCCACAAAGCCATCTTCGTTGGTGTTGGTGCCTGATCTTGAGCTGTCGTCGTTGACCTCGACTGCATCGGAGCTGTCATCTTCACCAACTTCTTCAAAGATATTTCGGGTTGTCATTCCTGCCACATTGCCAAGGACTTTTCGTAGGACACCGTCATACGTCTTGTTGTCCTCCCGGTCTAGGACCACGAAGCTGGCGTAGCCGAAAAAGGGTCGCTGAGATAGGCGTTTGGGGTCATTGGCGTTCTTGATGTATCGATGGAATACAGGCACCAATAGCTTGTCTGCGCCTGCAGACTCCGGGTCGACGATCTCGTCCGACTGTGTACTCGAGCCGAACATGCTGTACACCTGTTTCTTGTTCGGATTGTAGTTGGTAGGTACATCTTCTACTTCCATGATGAAGATGACATCGTTCTGTACGTGGATGTTGGCCTCTGAGATGACCATGGGATTGTCGAAGATCTTGTAAAACTTGCATTTGTAACCCTCCGCAATGATCAAGCGTTCGGCAGCAACACCGGTGCGTTTGGACACGAATTCCTTCATGCCTTGCATCGTGGCATGCTTGTCCACCTCAACCTCAATATTCATCGGTCGGCCATGCAAAGGTAAGAATACGCATAGCTTGGACCAGGTGCTTTCGATTGGCAGCTGCAAGGTGAGGTTGCTGAAAGGGTCAAAGATGATACTGACTTTCTCACAGACTGGACAAGTCAACGTGGACTTGTACATGCCAGCAAAAAGATCAGTGATGATTGAATCGTTCCGGGCTTTGTAATCAGCCCAATTTCGGTCTGCAAACGCTTTCAGCGCTGCATGATCGTGCACCATCTCGTCGGTCGAATCAGGCTTCTCGATGTAAGGCTTATTGTGGATGCGGTTCAAATCTTCCGACAGGCCATCCAACAGGAACAGAAGGAATTCTTGTGAATCTTGCTGCCCGTAGCCTGCAAAACTGGGGTTGTACTTGCCAATAGTGTGCTTAAAGTCCCGAGGAGTGAAAGCACCCCCTGCTCGTTCTTCAAAGATATTCTTGACCAGGTTGGCATAAGCTTTGGCAACGTTGCCGTTGTGACCAAGAGGGTTCTTCTTGTTCAGCTCTTTAGCCCACATATCGGACAAGAAGTACTCTGTCAATTCCTGCACACTTCTGATACTCTGCAGTGCCGAATTCATGTAGCAGGTATTGCCAAGATTGGTCAGGCCGATGTTGCCTTTCGGTCGGCCTTCTCTGCGCGTTCTGCCACGAGTTGTCACACCTGGAGCGGGACTTGTTCTGCCACTGGGTGTCAAGCCTTTGGCTTTGTCCTTCAGATTCTTCGGCAAGGATAAACGACTGGTTTCGCTAGGCCAGTCGCCACCCTTCTTTTGTTCTTCAAGAGCGACGAGATCGCTTCTCCCAGTGAACATGCTAAGTTTGGATTTACCATTGTATTTCTCGTTGGCGGTGTTATCTTCCATAGTCATCTCGTCCCGGTGCTCACCCGAAGGCAGCGCAACGAAAGTGTTAACATCGAGCAGCATCTTGTCTGGAACAGTAGCAACCATCTCCGTACCGGGCGCCGGAGAAGAGCTCCTAGATGCGGCAGGCGAGGGAAGCCCAGAAGCAGCGTGACTCTTCAATCCACCTAGTATACGCCATGGGCGAACCTTGGTCTTCAGATCGATGTGGACGAGCTGCTTCGCTCGCTTCAGCCACTCGTTGGCCAACATATACTTGCTGGCGACCATCTTTGGAGGCGGAAGTGACGTTTGCTTTTGGGTCTGCGGAGTGTGCTCAGCCGGTACTTTCAGAAAGGTAAAGATAGGCGGTTCAAGCTCCCAATCGACATTGGGAGACAAGGCGTCTTCTCCATTTGTATCGTAGGCATAGCGTGTGATGACCGGAGAGTCCTTTGCAGAACCGTACCAAGATACTAAAAGATCCCAGCCATCCTGCGGAACAATGATGTAGTCTTCGTCGTAGCGGAGGCCTGGTTTCAGAACGACGAACTTATCGTCAGCTAGATCGAATAGCTTGCTCGAGTCTTCGGTAACCATAGCAAGATTCGAGTTGTCAATCGGGCCAATCTCTCCTTCGGCCGCATCTTTGTCTACCTTTGCGTCCGTGTGCGACCGACGGGCCTGTACCCGGTTCCACCATTTTGTAGAGACCACGAATCCTTTCTGCCCTTCGGATTTTTTCCTCTCAGCCAGTTCCCTGATTTTGGTATCCTGGTCATCGAAAGAAGGGAGGTCTGTGCAAGTCGGTGGGATTTCGGGCGTCACTATTGAAGTAGCCGTTGTGGAATTGGAGGATGGTGTGGGCAGAAGCGAGTCAGACAATGAAGAGCCGTTGCTCTCGGAGGGAGCATCTTGCTGCACAGCGCCAGGGTGGCTGGCATGTGGTGCCTGGGTCATAGTATTACGGTCATGATGAGTTTTGCCAGTATCTTGCTGTTTTGCCTTGAGGTCGGAAGTCTGAGGTTCGGAAGTGATGACGAAGCTGGGACCAGGAGCATTGCTCATTTCAACGTCGTTGGTATGTTCTTCTCGGTCCTGGGCCCCCATGTCGGAAGCAGGACGCTTGATGGCGGGGGAGGCGGAGCGCAGTCGGGTTAAATCATCTCTTGGTAGGTGCGGCTCTGTTTGCTTTTCCTGGTCTGAGCTGGTCATGCTCCTCTGAAGGCTAAGAGGCAAAGTCCGGTGGAAGAGAGGCGCAGAGGAGCCAGACTGGAGAAGCTGACACCATCGGCGTATGTTAAAGTACCGGGGCGGATTGCAAAGAGTGAGGCGGCTCAGAACTTGGTGGTGGTGGGCAATCTTTGCGTCGCTGATCGATGGGGTTCTGCCCTTGCAGAATTCCGCCTTCTTGGTGACCCACGTTAAAACGACCGCCCCTCCAACAAATAGTTGAATAATGGCGGATGTCTTATAAACAATGCTCTTCAGCGATGATCTGTATGATGGAAGAGTAGCGTCAAGCTATTGATGATTCCGCTATTTTTGTGCATCCGGAGTGACAGTTGCGGCTACCGGCTGCCTGCACTAAGAGGGCACTTGCGCCCCTTCGCTATGGCACCAATAAAATAGTCACTATATCCAGTCATGACCTTGTCACTGATGTGAACTGAGTCTGTTCGTTTGTGCACATGGACTTCAAATCATTAAGCTCGTACTGCCTGAGCAAGGCAGCATCCGGCTACTAGTATCCTGTGCTTGCTACTCCCGGTAGTGCTTTTGACAAACCACCTGGCCAGATTCGGCTGTAGTCGAGAAAGTGTCTCTCCATGTGATCACCTTCTGGCTCCGTAGGAGGCTCGGCAGTTCGACGACACTTTACCAGAGTTGTTTCCCTGTTGCTGGACCCAATTTGGAACCATCCGTCACGTGTCAACGTGCAACAATCTTGTCGACTTCCTCCTTGGCTTCCTTCCATCCTTCCTGACACTTCTTCGCCCATAGGATCTGATCTCTCGCAAAGGCAATCTCGGACATGTCAGTAGATATCTCGGGATGGGGACAGTAGAGCTCACCATGTATCTCTGCAAGTCTTCCTCCTTCTCGCCCTGGAAGCGCTTTAGATCTTGCATGACTGCCTGAGAGGCATCTTTCGTGTCCTTTTCCGAAACTTGAAGTGCTTGCTCCAGCTGTACTAACTTCTCCCTCGTCTTACCAATTTGGTCTCGCCTATTACGTTCGGGATCTACATCGGCAAATCCATTCATGGCGTGGCGGAACCCACCGAAGACTTTGTTGGTGATGAAGTTCCCACTCTGGGTTTTACGGTGCGAACTCATTGGCGATGTAGGGCCTTCAGGCTGACCTTGGCCGGCCGAGGGTGGCGAGGAAGGGGCATCGCTATGCGTTGGTGGAAAATCTGAGTCAACTGATGCAGTTTCTTCAGAGCCCTCATTGTGAGATGGAGCAGCCTTTGACGAGGCATTAGAAGGAGATCGGCGTGGTGGACTCATGGTGGTGCTCTGAGAAAGATAGGCGTCAATGCGCTTAGCTTCCAGCTCACTGCGCTCTAAGGCGTCGAGCATATGTTTGCTCTTCTCTAGCTCATCCTTAGTCATCTCAAGCTGTACTCGCTTGGAGGTTCGGTAACCCAAGTTCTTCGTGACAGCCCCTGCAAATTGTGTACTTTCTCGCATGGGCTCGGCAAAATTTGCTCCTAGGTTCATGGCGAGCTCTTCCGTAGCAAGGTAAGTAGTATCGACAGCTTGTCCGACTTTCTCCAGTGCAGCTGCAACAGTTGGGTGCGGCTCGGACAGGGCGAATGCGTTGAAGCGAGCACCGAGTTTCTCATGATCACCAGCGTACTTGGTCAGATGCTCGATAGTGCGGCGATTGGTCTTATCGATGCTCCCCGACATAAGAATTTCGGTCTCTCGCGTGGAAGCTTCGAAATTGGAGAAATAGGGATCGAGCTCGGACTCGTTGAGTCTCTCCGGATTTGGAGGAAACCGGCCAAAGACTTGTGGTCCAGCCGAAGTATGAGCTGCCGCCGAGGGATATGCGGACTGGCCGGTTGGGGATGTAGGAGCGCCACTATTTGAAGCTGGTCCGGTAGACTTAAGCTTGGCGGACGATGATGGTACAGGCAACCAAGTGTGGGCGGGGGTAGGATTAGCAGGGTCAAGTGGAGGAGCTTTGAGGATGTTCTTGGGGACCGATGACACAGGATGCGAATTGATGACCTCGTTCTGACACATATTAGCCTTGTGGCAGGATGTTTGCGCTTGGTAGCATTACCCAGCTTGAGTTTGGATCGAGGAATCGCCAATACACCCCGTCGTCTAATACAGCACCAATGCGACGGCATCGATTGAGGAAAACTGCCAGCATTCGCTTTCGCTGATCAATGGTGCCTGGGTCTTCTTTGGCTTTGGTAGGCTTAGCCGCGTAATCGGCCATAGTGTGCTTCTCAGGGATGGGTGGGATGATGATGGTAGGATGGAGGCTGACAAGCGCTTTGCGCAGGGAATCGAAGTCGGAATACCGTCGGGTCACCTCAATGTCCTGTTTGTGCGTCAGCTAGATGTGAGCGAGCAATGTGGTCTGTCATACTCCTGTACGTATGCGGTATTCAATGTAGTTTCCATGCGGAGCCTTTCCGGCGTCAATTATGAGTATTTCGAGGTCCGAGTTCTCGTAGAGGATCTGCTGGATTCGGCCATCATAGCCACCTTTCCTAGGAAGCTGACTAGATTGCTGCTGCTTGCTGTATTCCGCTTCATCATCGTCACTTAGGTCGGCGGGTCGAGAGTCGTACTCGGGCTGCAAGCTGGGTGGGGATGAAGGTTGGTCGCCAACTAGTCTGAATGTTAGCTCTATGCCTTGCGCGATGGTTCAGTAAGGCTTACACGATGGGTTCTGAGCAGGGTTGACCGCAGCCGAGTCAGAAGGGTTGTAAGAGAAGCCATGCGGGTTGTTGTCTTCCTCGTCCTGCCACATCTTGGCTACTTGCGCGCAGCGGCCACCCGGCTGCTGCTTCCACGGCGCTTGGACTCCTCCTCTGGCTCGTCGACTTCCTCGATGTCGGAGAGTCTGGATCTGTAGCAGTGGTGAACTATGAATAGCGATTCGTCCGACGAGTCGGCGTTGGTCGCGGTAGGCAGAGCAGTTGTCGATTCCGCTACGTCAACCTGTGGAGTCTCGGCAGCCGGCGGGGTGATTGGCTCGGGATCCTTCTTGGGATCGCTGGATGCAGGAGCTTGTTCTGACGGCTCGGCGTTGACAGGGGTCTTGTCTTCCTCTCCTTTCTCAACGTCGCTCTCCTTCTGCACTGCTCTGGGGAAAATCTTGTCAAAGATCTTTGCGTGCGGGTCGGCGAATGTTTCCATCAACCAGTTGAGTCCGAAACCGGTTCGCCCTCCGTTGCGTCGTCCGAATGGCATGGCTCTGGTTGCAGGTGGTGGCTGTGCCTGGTATGTGCAAACGTGAAGACTTTCTGAAGCGCAGGCAGAGGACCATGGTGTTCTGTTTGTGCGTGAATAAATCACTAGCGTTCGGCTGACTTGCCAGTTTCTGTGTGCTACAGCAAGCTCGGTGGCAAGTCGGCCGGCGGTTGAGGACAGTGAATATGAGCCGCAGATGAGAGGATGAACCACGTTGGTCCTAACAAAGACACCGTCTGTTCCCTAGGTGAGCTTGCGGTGAGTATCATTCTGTGTAGGCGAGCAAACAAGTCTCAGCTGAATAGAACCTCATTCACTTGTCAGACGTACGCAATTTTTAGGGTGACTTGGAGGGGGTCGAACTTAATGCTGGGAGGCCCCTCGGTCCAGAAGAGCCGCCCGGAGGTTTTGAACTTTGAGTACTCCTCTGGTGTATCGCCAGGCAATCTCCTTATATTTCGGGCTTGAAAGGTACAGATTCAGATGAAGCATGTGCACCACTGGGGCGTTACCACTGTGCCGTTGAACAACACAGAAAGCACGACAAACTTATGATGGCTCTGCAACGCCTCTACGCGATGGTCTTGGACCAAGGTCCCGACTTTATGGCCTTGACTATAACCAGCAGTGATCATTCGCAAGGCTACGACTTTGTTGATTGGCATAGAGCTATTACGATCTAGTCACTAGTATATCTGGCCCATGATCTGCTCTTGTGAATTGAGAGGCATGCGTCCTGTCAGCACAACCACACCGCGCCGTGTCGAACCCTTGAACATCGTCCGTTCAGACTCTCGCGATCTTCGCCTCACGCTCAGCGCTGGCTTGCCGCATTTCCCTCAGGACCCGAATCGGCGTGGCAGACTGACTGGTAGGAGGGCAATAGAAGGCCGGCCGCTCACCCTCGACACCTTGCTCAGCCTGATAGTCTGTCAAACCTTTGGCGACCGCCTTCTTCAACTCTCTTTTCATCATCCAGTCTGTTACTAGATCTTTAACCCTACCCCAGAACCCCTTGCTTACGTCCCTGCCGCCTCTGAGGTACGCTGGCGGCATCCGCGACGTATAGCCATAGCTCGGCGTGACGATAGTGGTGACGGGACTCGTGATGACACCTGTGCCGTGCATCATGTTCGCCTTAGCCGCACCTGGCACACTGCCCTCGACAGCACCGGCCCAACGCCAATCATGAGCCACCCACCTCGCATTCCTCTTGTAGCAACACACGCAAAGCCACAGCAGGATGAAGGCTGCGAGCACCACACCAACGATCAGTCCGGCTTTGGCACCAGCGGACCAGTTGTTGAAAGCCCCACCACCGCCAGAATCGTTGAAATTATTCTCGCCTGCGGTGTATGATGTCGATGCCGGTCCGTAGATGAAGTCCTGGGTGCTTGTGCTGTAGACGGAGCCAGCGAAGTCGGCATAATAGTAGGTAGCCTCGACTTGGGTGCAGGTGAGGGTGGTAGTGGGTCCGAGAGTTCCGACTGCGGTGTGGACTACAGTTTTAGTTGGCTCAGGCGGAGGGACGAAGATGATGCTGATCGGCGGCAGTCGGGCGGAGGTGAGGGTCGTGGCATAGCCGACGGTTCGGGTGGTAAGGGTTGTGGGGGGTACTGTGTTGATGATCAAAGTACTGACGTCGCTGTTGCTGGTGAGGGAAGGGTTGGTCGTGGTGGTTGTCGTCGAGGTTGTGGTTGTAGTGCTCGATGTGGAGGTCGATGACAGCCGCGCGCTGGACCAGAAGGTCGACGACAGAGTAGGGTCCATGATGATGGGATGTGAGGGATGATGCAAGATGATGACTTTGTTTGTGGAAAAGAGAAGTTGCGATGAAGGCAGATGTGCGGGTCAAGAACTGGGCAGGAGTGCGTTTTCATATTCAGGTCAGAGAGAACAGCTGCAACTTCTATCTTTGACTTTCTACTTTGATCGCCTTGAAGAGGCCTTCTCGACTGCTCTTGTGATACTCTCGTGGTTGGTTCGGAGCCACCTCCCCCAGCCTCTTGATGTTCGTTCTTATTCGTCACAAGCGTCCCCTATTTATCAACGGATGATTCAGACAGTATTTTGGGGGAGCTGACGTTGATCGGTGACCTGCAGGTTCACCACCGAACCTCCTCCCGTGCGGATTCGTGCCTGGTCTGTAAGGAAAGCCTGCCAGCTAGCTTGCATGGCGTACCACTTCCAGAACTTCCAACCCCCGTAAATGCACAGGGGTGTGATGACCAGGAGGCAGACGAGGATAGCCATGTTTCCGTCCATTTCAATTGATGCGGCCTGGCGTCGAGTAGCAGACTTTCGTTCCTGCTTATGTGGTCAGTTGATATGAGGAGAGTGCTTTCGAGTAGCTCACGGTTGGTCTCTGGAGTCTTACAGATCTCCACTGAACTCGAGTGTAGGGTTTTTTGGTGAGTTATCAAGTTAGGAGTCAGAACTGTAGCATGCTGGTAGCGGGCATCGAAGGTATCAGGTGCCAGACTTTACCCATTATTACAGATGGTTGCCGCGAGCAATGGATGAGCATGGGTTTTGTGCAATGTTCTTTGCCAGGCGCTCAATTGGGAGACAAGCGCTTCCCGCAGAGCCATCACTTCTTGTGCACTCGCCTGATCTGCAGCCTTTACATTGAAGGATACCAGTGCCTTGCTTAGGTGGATGACTCTCATGCACAGTTCCAGAATGTCACTGTTAAAGGTGAGGCCTACAGTCTTCAAGCCTTCAGAACCACCACTTCGGATGGAGGGAGTCGACCTCAGGTACTCAATTCCAGTCACCGACCATCTGGCGGCTTCTGACCAGAGGTTTGGCGAGAACGCCTTGTCGTTGCACTCTTGCAGTGTACAGCTCCAGTCTGCGATCTCTTGCAGCTCGTCGACGTACAGATTCTGTCTTTCTTCTGCGAAGAGATTGTTCATTCCTGTGAGTACACGGCCAACCCTATCGCCGAGTGACCGGTTGAACAAGTTTGACCCGTGATGAACTTCCACGGCGGGAACGCCCACCACCCTGCTCATTGCCAATGACAGGAATGCTGGATTATTGCCGTACGATTGAGGCAGCAGTCGAAGGAGCAATTGGCGTGCGGATAGCGCGCAGAGCCTGATGGCGGAGCTGTCTCCGCCTCGAAGAATAGCGAAGGCTTTGAGTGCGGTGCTCTGAGCCACTTCCCGGATCTCTTCATCGTCATCGTTCAGCTCGTCGTACAAAATCATCAATAGATGCAGGGGAATCTCCGGATCTGCGCAAGATTGTGGACGATGTCGCCTCCCCAGCACAAGCTCTATGCAGCTTGAGACTGCATGAGCAGCGTTCAGTCGGGTGGGAAATTCGAGCTCATCATGAGCTGCAACGGATAGATTGTTTACCAAAGTCCGCAAGAGTGGCGTGGACATTGGCTCGCTGTCATCGAGATCTAGGATGCTGAATAGAGCTGCTTGCAGACGAATGACCGCGTTCAAGAACTGCCGACTCTGTGAGTCTGTGATACTGGTACATCGTTGTAGCAAGGCTCGAGCAGCTTTGGGGGCCAGCTCAATCTTTGACACTTCTAAACATGTAGCAACTATCGTCATCAGGAGCCCAAGGGAGGCGCTTATTGGTAAGTCAGAGATAATATGGACTAGGGCTTCTGCTAGTGCTGGATTTCTGGAATTCTCATGAAGGGTTGAAACGAGATGTTCGAGATATTCTGCCAAGCACCACGCATCATCCAGATCGGCCGAGGCAATGCAGCAGACGTCGTCCAGGAGACTGTCTTGTCCCTGTCCATTCAAAAGGAAACAATTCAATAACAGAACCATGCGACGTTGACGATAGAACGATGTCGGGCAACAAACCTCGAGATTCGGCTCGAGCAGTGCGAGAGCCATCGATTTCATCTCATCGCTGCTGCCTCGAACGAGATAAGATCTGAGAACAATATTGACAATGTCCAACATGGCCGCTTCGGAGAATGGCGAAACGTTCCTAAATTGACGTCGCTGTGCAATTTGTTCCAGCACAAGCCTTGTGGAACGAACAATGCGCTTGAGATCAGACGAACAAACCTGCTGCAATACGATATCGAGAGAGTAGCGAAGGAATAGCAACCGCCCGTGCAGCTCGTTCTCCGTCAATGATGGCGTCATGGCGTACTCGATGGCGATTGCTGACCACTCATCACCTGGAGCTACACGCACAGCCAGCACTCTGGCGGCGTGATCTCGGATGGCCCAGATCGAACTGCCAAGATGAGGTCGGATCAAGTCTCGTATCGATCTGTCATGTTCTCTCGATGAGCCGACATGTCTCACCAGATCGAGTGCAGCGAAAGTCTTCTCCGAGCCCCTGGAAGAGTGTTCGGTGGTGAACACGTCGCCTCTTAGATCCTCGAGGAGCTGTATCGCCACATCAATGGGGCTTTTGGTGGGCGAACTTCGGGATCCGGGATCATGAGATATTGGACTTGTATCTATCGTTTTGTGATTTAGTCTCGTCATGCATGCTCGCAAAAGCATCAAGCCACAGTTCCGGATGGCCCAGAGGTCAGAGGATAACTTGTCCGCCGCAAGCTCGATCATTTCGCTGGAGTATGGCTCTGTAATGCTCCGGAACTTGGAATGATTTATGATGTCTTTGAGACAGTTGAGAGCGTGCACTTGGGGAAGTGACTGCTCTGCTCGTGCGGATTCTTCTTCGGATACTGCCAAGCTAGCTTTCTGTTTTAGGGCAGACATAGCAGTTGCGAAAAATCTTGCATCGTCGGGAGAGAGAATAGCGTTGAACATTGCAGGGAGGCCAGCAGAGCGCCGCGTCACTTTTCTGGCCTGGACGTCAATTTCTGCAAGGGCGTTCTCGTACCATTTCGAAATAAGGCGTCGAATGTTTTCGTCCGGATGTGATCTTGCTTTCTCACAACACAGTGCAAAGGTCTGCGCAACTGTAGAGAAGGCGCCTCGATGACGCAGCCGCGTCAGTTGCTCCAGGCACAGTGCACCGATTTCTTCAAAATGAATCTGATCCCATTTCATGAGGGTCTGCAACAGGAGGCTCGAGTCTCGTAGTGCTCTCCAAGTGTAGGCCAGCAGATCTTTGGGGCCTCTTATAACTTCATCCTCCATGTCTTCCGTGCCCGTCTCCGGAGAGTCGATGCATAATTGCGGCTGGGTGAGTAACCAGATCTGCGTGCAGATGTGTAGCACCCTGGAGATCTCGCTTTCTTCGATCGCGAAAACACCATGAATGTGGACCAAACCTAAGATGTATGCATGCAATGGAAACAGAGAGTCGGAACGTAGCTCTTGAGAAGTGTTCAGATGATTCTCGAGTTTGGTCAGCAACGCCATGGAGTTGGAACTTGATGCAGCAGCCGCATGAGCGCTGTGGTTCTGGTTAGCCGGCTTGACGGACCTCGCCACTGCAAGCATACGGCCGGCGGCATCGGCATGATCTTGGCGGCAAGAGTCAGCTGCGAGAGAAACAACTTTCGTGACAAGGCTGAGATCCAGGAGCTCTGCCGATGTTGTGTTCCCGCGATAAATGGACGACAGAAGGCTGGCTGACAGTGCTCTCACATCATCGTATGCATCCAGAATCAATGCTTCGATACGTGAGTGCAGCAGCTGATTGGTCGTCCAAGCCCTGTAGGAGACTCTGAGAAGGAGCTGGAAGGTCTGCAAAGCAAGGACATGTCGTTGATAAGATACTCCAGTCTCCAGCTCATTCGACAAGAATCTGCTCAGTTGTGTGAGGAAAGCCTCGTATTCTCCCATCCTGACAACCTCGCTGTCACTCAGTTTGCTTGACGAATGCAGCTTGCCGAAACTCGTATAGCTGGTATCAAGTCTCTTCAAAAAGCGACGAGTGATGCCAAGTAGCTCACCTCGTTCATATGCGTCGTTATCATCGTGTAGATAACGTAGACAGTCATTCAGACAACGCAAGACACCGGCAGGAATTGTAGCCTTTGTAGCGAAGGACGCAGTGATGAGATCGTAGGCTCGGAGGCGAATCCCACCGTTTCCAGCTTGAAGGAGTACGCGGAAACACCGGTAAGAATCATCATCGACGTCGAACGCTACTACGTGGTGTTTGAGGCCGTGGTTCAAAATTGACGGCAGATCTAGCGAACGTTAGAGCCTGATGCAGGACCATGGCACAGCCTACTCACCATCCTCGGAGACGAAGCTCTTCAAGCGTCCGACCTTCAACACAGCCAGATACAGTATAAGGCGAGACTCTGATTGAAGCTTATCTGGAGAATAGAGGTCGAGAAAGGTCCTGAATTGAGTCGCGCTATCCAAGATAACGGGTAAGACGTTATCCGCAAAGTCACTCAATGAGCCTTGGTTGTAACGGATGTAGTGCTCAAGTACCTGTGCTGCCTGCTCACTTGCACCGTCATTGGAGCAAAGCTGGGCGAAGAGTTTCAGAGCGGCACTCCTGGTTTCGAGACTGGTGATGGCGAAGAGGAGCGCCAGGAACAGCGTTTGTAGACTGGTATAGCCATCGGTCGGGCTGGCTGGGGCGTTGTATAAGAACTGCCGCTGCTTCCAAACAGCGGTATTCTT
Source organism: Cyphellophora europaea CBS 101466 (assembly GCF_000365145.1). Taxonomy (NCBI): domain Eukaryota; kingdom Fungi; phylum Ascomycota; class Eurotiomycetes; order Chaetothyriales; family Cyphellophoraceae; genus Cyphellophora; species Cyphellophora europaea. Next base: position 1,777,888 of record NW_008481811.1, read on the forward strand.
CTCTAGAGAAGCTGTGATGACCGAGTTCAATTCCGACAGCAGTGTTGTCTTTTTGCAGAAGCATGACAGAGAGATGCATGATGCTTTCAGACATCCCTCCGGCTCGTCCGTTAATACTGTGCTTACCATGGAGCTGGCGCTATCGAAAAGCAGTTTCGAGGCTGTTGGCTGGTCAGAATGCTCTTTAAGCAGATGAGCAAGAGATTCGAGCACCTGAAGGGGCGGCTTCGTTTTCCCACAGCTAAAAGCATACTTCACACAGTGGTAACCTTCATTCCAGACCGATGAAGACTCCACAAAGCTCCTGACAGCTTCTTGAGGAGCCTTAGATGCAGTCAGAAGGAAAACAGAAACGCTGTTACAAGCCGCGGCTAAATAAGAGTCTGACGTGTTTGGGGTAACAACACTGCCTGACAATGTTTTCCACAGTAGCTGGAGGTCGGCGACAGCGATTGGATGGTCATCTCGTTGCAAATGATCTCGCAACGACCTCCTTGCGAGGCTCGAGAGAAGTTGCTGTTCCAGAGGGCCGTTGTGGGCCAGGGCAGCGTTAATCTGTTCCATCGCAAAGGATGATTCAGTTCAGATGACCTATGGCTGCTTGTCCTTGCACCTGGCAATCAGCATATTGCGAGCTACGGTGTTTGGCATTCCGGCTCCTTCTTATCAGAGGCAGAGGCGCATATGACCTACTCGAAGGCCCAGTATGTGAATTCGACCCACGAGGACATTTTGATATTGACTAGACCAGGCTTGGAATAGCTTACGGCTCCGGAAAAACACGCTTACCGCGGACGATCGCGGCGCAACTTTTCTGTATCGCAAGCTGGAGACGACAATTTGATCATCTTGCCACGACTCGACTCCTGTTGCTCCCATCTCATCATCCGACGTCTCTTCCTTCGCTGCCCTCTTTCGTCCGCCTCATCTCCTTCGGCAGCCAAAATGTCCATTTGGGACGCCTTCACGGGTAAAAGAAAACAACAGTCTCCTCCGTCAGAATCGCAATTACCTTCATCGACGTCCGTTGAACATGCGCCTGCGCCGGGCTACGCTCCCACAGTAACCGATGCAAACTCTTTTCTAGGCTCTGTGTCGTTGCCAGATGCATCTCAATTACATCCCCTAGCTGGCTTGAATCAACAGACCCTCGACTACCTCTCCTTAGATGAATCAGCACTCTCAGAACTTCCGGGTGGACAATCAGTATTGCCATCAAGAGGATGGTCGGACGATCTTTGCTATGGAACTGGAAGTGTTTACTTGGCTGCGCTGACGACGGGTGGCGCTTGGGGTCTCATCGAAGGCCTGAACAGAGTCCCAGCTTCCGCGCCCCCGAAGTTGCGGATCAACAGTGTTCTAAATTCTGTGACAAGGCGAGGACCGTTCTTGGGAAACTCTGCGGGTGTCGTCGCTATGTGCTACAATGGCATCAACTCTACAATTGGCTATTATCGAGGAAAGCATGACACCACGAACAGCGTGGCTGCCGGCATCCTCAGTGGCATGGTCTTCCGAAGCACGAAAGGCACAAAACAAATGGTGATATCCGGAGGTATTGTCGGTTCTATTGCCGCGGCATGGGCTGTAAGTTGTCTTGATTTCAAACATGCCATGTCTAACGAGTACAGATCACGCGAAAAGTCGTCTTCGAGCCTCCTGAGATGAAGTCAGAGCCCTTATAATTGACGAAGTTCCCCACCAACATTCGACTTGTGCCTCCCATCATTCTATCCATCTTCGAATGTCGTCCAAAAAGTCGGCATATCCAATGTATGAACAGTAGCCATCGGGCTGAGGTGTGTTAAAAAGTAGACTTTGAAGGTCTTACGATGACTAGAATCTTCGCTCCCACCGTTACGACTTGCATAGCGGGATTGTGCGTGGCGTTGGAGCAATCTCGATTTCGACGAAGAGCTGTGTGTACGGTAGAAACGTGGAAGCGGTTGCCACAGTGTACCCCATAAGAGCCAGAGCAATGAATCTAATCGGATCAAACTACCACGTGTTCCAACAGCCCGATCTTTTGCCCTGGATGGGCCCCTGCTGCCATTCTCCCATTTTGATAAGCTTACAATCGATCAGTGTGTCGAGATGCGATGTCCAGTATTAGTACAAGCGTTCACCTCACAGCATTGTCTTCCGCCATGCCTTTGCGGCCAATGCTTCAATGCTCTTCCGGTCCACGATACCCTTTGTTACCTCGTCCGCGATCGCCTCGACCACCGCCTCTGCTACCAGATCCGCTTTCAGAGGTTTCTCCACCGCTGCACCGAATATGCTCGTTAACCTGCCGCCGACCAGCTCGTTCACCGTGTTGCCCACAGCCCCAGATGCTGCAATCGGCAATGTGAATTTCCGACTCGAATCATACAAGAAAGGAGGCCGCAAGAACACATTCCGCATCTTCACCATGTTACTGGCAATTGCGTCTTCCGCCTCCCTCTTCGTTGTGATGTAGCGTCCTGGCAGCACGGGCGCTCCAGCCATAGCACTGATATAGACAAAGCAACCCGCGCCTTGCTCTTGAGCCTCTTGAGCCAACGCGATCGCGCTGTCCCGGTTCATCAACTCGTATGTAAGCTGTCCATCTTTCTCACCTTTGCCTAAATCTTCTCCGGACTTGCGCTCAAGTGGATTGACTGCGGAGCCAGCTTTGTAGGAGGAGAAAGCGCGTTGGAGACCGGCGATAGGAGACTCTTTTCCCTGCAGAACGCCTTTGTAATCGGCTTCGAGGAGGATGCCCATGGTGTGCACGACGGCATTGGCAGAGGCGAGGTGGGAGTTGTATGTCGTGGGTTTGAGTATGTCACCGGTCGCCCAAGTCACCGATCTGGACCACGGGGGAGGATCTGGAGAGGAAGAGACGGAGGACCAGCTCGGCTCGCCGGAGCGACTGAGGATTATCAGTGATGTGGACCATGTAGTAGAAAGCCGTCTACCTTATTGAAGTCACATCCCATCCCCGTGCTACCGCGGACTTGCAGATTCGCGAGCCCAAGAAGCCATTGCCCCCAGCAACAACGATTTTCTTCTTTGCCGCTGTAGACATGGTATGACAGGTATTCCGGTAGCTTCACTCGCTCTCCGGTCGTGCTCGGAGCAGTGGATTGCTCGAGTGGACTGATGTGTAGAAATTGTTCAACTTCGATGGTGACCTCATGCGGCAGCTCGGCAAACCTTCCGTTCAGGAATTTCCGTCTTGAAACCAAGTCGGTATTGTCTTTGACTCTCCGCAAGCACCACCAAATCACGGGATTGCATTCATGACACCTTGAGACTCGAGCAAGAACGAGCTGAAACGGATATACTAAGGCTCCCGACACGCAGTTCGAGACCCAGTACGACACCATGGTGTCTCCCGCAAAGAAGCGCAAGATCACGCCGGTCTCAAATGAACAATTAGACGCCGCAGACGGCACATCGCCTAAGTCGCCCGTAGAAGCCAGTGAGAATGTGCCCGCGGAAGCCTCAGTCGCGTCGGAGCCCCCAGCCTTGAGCGAGGAGCCCTCTACAACAGATGCAAAAACAGCCTCGAAACCTGCAGCAGCTTCTTCAGATCGCGCCGCTCGCTTCGCCGCCCTCAAGGCTCGTGCAACAGATTCTGCACGATCGAATCTCCAAGCCGCACAAGACGAAGCCGCCCGTGGCGCCGTCGACCAAAATCTGCTCAACAACCTCTCTCGACGCTCAGACATTGCGCGGCACAAGCTACTTCAAGCCGAAACTGAGGAGTCGGATGGCAAGGGGGCCTTTGAACGCAAGCGCGCCTGGGATTACACGATCGAGGAGAGCGAAAGATGGGACGAGCGAATGGCGGAGAGAAAGTCCCGGCGAGACAACAACGCGTTTCAAGACTACGGCGCAGAAGCGGGGAAGATTTATGACCGACAAGTTAGGGAGTTGGAAAAGTCAAGTGGACGCGCAAAAGCCGAGTACGACGCTAGCAAGAAAGCGATGTTGGAGCGGGCGGCACGACAGGGTGATCTGGAAATCGTGGAACTCGAGAACGGAGAGATGGTGGCCATTGATAATGATGGCAGATTCTATGCCACCGAGGATAGCACGGGCTTCGTCGAGCAGAAGCCGAACAAACAGAACGTGGATCGCTTGGTAGAGGATTTGAGAAAGGCCGAAGAAGTGAGGCTGAAGAAAAGAAAGGATAGAAGAGGCGGCGTGGACGAAGGAGATGTCAGTTATATCAACGAAAAGAACAAGCAATTCAACGCGAAGTTAGGGAGGTTCTACGACAGGTATACGGTTGGAATCCGGGAAGCATTCGAAAGAGGTACCGCCCTGTGATAGGAAAGGGGCATTGAGAAGCTGTAGGAACGTGAGCGTGGTCCATAGCTGGCAACCGAGCAACACTTTTCGATTTGGGGAGACTTTGGCTTTTCATGGCTAACCGATTATGATGTCGGATAGAAAGACTTCTGATGCGATTTTGATCGCACAGCATCAGACACATCGCGTGCACAAGCCTGGCCCCAGCCTCAAAGATCCCTATGAGCTATCCATAGCAGGATTGTCGCTAGAGTCACCTCGTCATCGCGTGCGCGACCCAAATTTGTAACAAGGCGTCCATGCGACAGGGCGTCCACAAGGCGGCGATCGTTGCGATTGCCCCACTTCTAAACAGCCTTCGAGATCGCCCTTTGCCCTTGTTCGAAAATCGCGAGATGCCATTCTAGAAACACGCAAAGCTTGCAGCGATGAGTCCTGTCTCACGCCACTGTATATAAGTCCACGCACGCCGGTCTCATGGTGAGCAGGTAGACGGACCGGTGCAGCCCAGCACTGATAACCGGCTTCTCCGTACCGACTTCGGCATCGGCTTCCTCCACCGATATACAACATCCCGAGCACATATCCCTCGCCCATCACTCGAAAATCCACAGGTCACCTCTTCCCCTATACCCAACCCTCTTTTCAACAACCATGTCCCCTCCCGACCCCATCATAGTCATCGGCGCCGGCGTCCTCGGCCTCTCCGTCGCGCACACACTCCAAACCCGCCACCCCAGCACGCCCCTCCTCATCATCGCCACCGAACTGCCCACAGACCCCCAATCGCACTACACGCCCGACTACGCCTCCCCCTGGGCGGGCGCCCACTACCGCCCCATCCCCGCCACCACGCCACAACTCGCCTCAGAGCGGACCCTCGCCCTCTCCACCGCCACCACCATGCAGCGCCTCGCCTCCACGCACCACCCCTCGACCACGGGCCTCGCCCTCCTCCCCGCAATCGAGTATCTGGAGCGGCCCGGCCCGGGCGAACTCGCCCTGCGCACCGGCGACACCTACGCCTCCCCCACCGACAACTTCCGCATCTTGGCTACCTCGGAGCTGCCCCCCGACGTGCAGTGGGGCTGCGCCTACGACACCTACTGCGTCAACACGCCGCTGTACCTGCGCTGGCTGTTGCGGGAATGCCAGAAGCGCGGCGCCCGCGTGCTGCGGCACCGGCTCCCCAACGCGAAAGCCGCGTTCGGCGCGGCGGAGAAGTTGGGTTTTCCGGGGGCGCGCACGGTCGTGAACTGCAGCGGGCGGAATTTCGACGGGGATGCGAAGGTGGGGATCATCAGGGGCCAGACGGTGCTGGTGCGGCGGGAGTTTGACAAGACGGTTACGCGGCAGTGCGGGGATGGGAGTTGGAGTTTCTTGATTCCCAGGCCCGGAGGTGGGGGCACCATTGTGGGTGGGACGAAGGAGGTGGGGGATTGGGAGGGGGAGGTGAGGGTGGAGACGCGGGAGCGGTTGTTGAGGAGGGCGAGAGAGTGTTTCCCGGAGTTTGCGCATGGGTTGGGCGCTGAAGAGGTGGTGAGGGATGTGGTGGGGAGGAGGCCGTGGAGGGAGGGTGGGCTGCGGATCGAGAGCGAGGATGTAGGGGGTGGAAAGACGGTGGTGCATGGGTACGGTGCTGGGGGTAGGGGCTTTGAGCTGAGCTGGGGCGTTGCAGAGCATGTGGTGGGACTGGTAGAAGAAGGAGGGAGATTGAAGGCTTCGCTTTAATTTGCTCGATCCGGAACAAGAGGTATTGAGCCGGTCTATACAGATACCACGGTGTGCCTCTTCTTGTGGTGTGCAGTCTGACTCTGTCGTGCTCTTGATCGAGATACTCTTCTTCCGCCAATAACCACGGCGTGAGAGGCTGGCTGGAGGCTCTGATGCGTAGTAACATCACGTGTCGAATCAGGGTGTTCTGGAATACAAGCTCGACATTGTTAGCATGCAGAGATCTTCGGATTTCGACCGCCGCATTGTGCGCACTTGGACCACAAGATGGATTGAGCCGATGCTTGAATGCTGCGAGAGAAACAGATCCAGACGTTTTGTTCCCCCCGTCCCTATAGTCTTGTGATGAAGCTCTCTGAACATTGAGGGGCCAAGTCGAGCAACAGAGTGCTGATCCTGAGAACCAAGTTTTGGCAAGAGTCGAGTGAAACTGCTGCTCGGCTACTGCTGAGGTCATTTCGAATATTGCTTCCACACAACAATGTCGCATAGAAGGGCAGGCTGAACGCACACAAAGCACGTCAAGCACTTCCACTCCGCCATCGTAATCCCCAGGCCTCGAATCGCAGTATCTTCCTGAGCGTTGGGATCTCAACAGCAGGTTCGAAGTAACTGAATTGAGCCCGATTGAGTGGAAAGGCTCGACGATATCCACTCAAACGGAGCGCTTAGCTGCATGGTGTGCCCCTGCAGCGTGTAGTGGCTTGCATCTGAGCAGGCCTCGGATAGGTCTCAGGCTCAGCCTTGAATATCGCGTCTATCGAACCTCTAAGACCACGCATCCACGGTCTCGACAGCAGAAATTCCCGGTTCTCCTTCAGCCGTTGCCCCGTAGGCACGTATAGAGTGTTTTGGCCAAGGCGGTGTGGCGATGGGGACGGCGAGGAGACGATCGCAAAGGCGATTGTTGCCATGCCAGTGCGAAGGGAACGACAACCCGCCTAGGACTGACTGGTGGCTCTGATGCGAGGCAGGCGAGTTCATGTCGATGGAGCTGAGGCTTTGTGGAGAGGATGCTGAGGACGAACTCCTATCGTGCAGACCGGAGATGCTCTGCTGGTCTGGGATAAGAGCAGAGTAGGCCTCCAGTGCGCCTTGAACCTGAACTCGAGAGGGCTGCGGTATGACGGCAACTGATGACCCTCATCATGTACTCTGACCTCACTTCTTCTTCACAGGCTTGCCCTCAGTTCGTTCCAACTCCTGCAACTTCTTCTCGTCCTCAACGAGTCTCACCTTTTCTTCCTGCACCATCTTCTCGACCTTCCTGACCGCTTCACCCAGGCGATCTAGTTCCTTACTCTCCTCTTCCCTGCTGAACTTGTTCCCAGGACTGTTACGGTCGGGAATCTCAGCCGTGTTCGCCTTGTTGGCCGCCTTGCCCTTCCCCTTGCCTTTGGTATTCTGAGGTCCTCCCGTAAGAGCCTCGTAAAAGACATCCAAGGGCTCATTGAACAGCACTTCCTCGTAACATATGCTGCGCACAATTGCCCGCTCCAACTTCTGCTTCTCCACATCGCCTTGGTAAGGATGCAGCTTCAGTGCATGCCAGATCTGCTGCGGCTTCTCGTTACTCTCCGGCGCAAAGTAGAATTTGATGGCGATCTCAAATTCGCCCCAGCCCGTCTCTTCAACTTCGAAGGGCGGACCCTCTATCATCCTGACTGAGTTCGCATAGGTATCGTGCAGTTTGAACTGCACGCGCCGCAGCCAGTAGCTGATGTCTTCATTGTTGATGCCGCGCACAAAGACCTTCCATTTGTGTGTGTGGTCTGGAGGCGCGTCTTTCGGCCGGTTGGCGGGGTCGAAGGGAATGGCTTCGGTGCCGTAGATGAAAGGACGGTGGATCTGCACGCCGCGCACACGTTTAGACCCGTGCGGGGCGGGCATCTCGGGTGCAGATACTCGGAGCGGCGTGGCCCGACGAACTGGACTGCGAAAAGGAAGTTTGTGGCAGAGGGTGTGCTGAAAGAGAGATCAAAAGTTGATGCTGGGCCTGGAAGGAAGGCGCGAGCGGAGATATATCAAACTAACTCCGTACCAGAATGTATGCCTTACGCCTGAATGAGGCGTCTCTCAGAATGGCATTCTACTACAGCCTTGGCTCTGGACCAGAGTGGAACGATTTCGCATGACTAGATGGGTTTATGTATCTGGGGGAGGAAACCAGCGGTGAGACTATGGGAGCTTATCCATGTCAGTGCAACCTGTGATGGCAGCCCAAGCAATATCTATGTCAGGCATTGATCTTGATTGAAAGAGGTTTGGCATTTGCGGCTCACTACAGCCAGTGCGAAACTGGAGATCGCATCATATCTACTGACTTCACCACCCGCCGACCTCCCTCACTCTGAGCCAGAGACCGTCCTTTGGCCGGGCTGTCACACCTCCCTTGATCTGTATGCGCTCAAGCTCCTCTGGGTTCTTCATCTCAAACTCAAACCTGCCCACGAACGCTCCGAGCAGCGCCGCCAACTCTGCTTTGGCGAATCTCTCACCAATGCAGCTTCTTGGTCCGTGCAAGAAAGTCAGAAAACTGTAGTTGCTACTTGCGCCACCGGCATTTGCCTGACCAGGCGCCATCCAACGTTCCGGCTTGAATTCCTCGGCATCTTCACCCCACAGCTCTTTGCTGTAGTTGACCGCCCATGGGGAGATGATGATTTTAGTGCCGCGGGGAACGTACTGTCCAAGAATGGTGGTGGGGGCAGGCGTGTCGCGAAGCGTGAGCGGAACTGGTGCGTACAAGCGAAGTGTCTCGTTACAGACGGCATGCAGGTATGGCATGTTGTCGATGATCTCGGTGGAGACGATTTGCGAAGATGGCTCCGGGATGTGTCGGCGGACCTCTGCGCGCAGCTTCTCTTGCGTGCCGGGAACCTTGCACATCAGGTATAGTGCCCACGTAAGGGCCGAAGCTGTCGTTTCATGGCCTGCGGCAAGGAACGTCATCATGTTGTCGACGAGCTTCTCGTTGGTGAATTCGCCTGATTCGAGTGCAATTGAAATGATATCTGGTGGCAGCTCCTGCTTGGCTGCGAGGGCGCGCTTCTTCTCTTCAATCAGACGCATCGAGGTCTCCCGGGCGACACGGGAAGCTGCATGGACGTCGTCATTCCGTTTGATGGGAAGATTTTGGACGATAAATGCTGGGATGAAAAGCTGGAGCAGTCCTAGGATCTGACCCGTCCGAGAAGGCGAGAATATGGACCGATAGATTCGATTGAGATCGGTGTTTGGATTGTCAATGGAATTGAAGTCTTGACCAAGGCCGGCCACTCCAATGATGTCCAACGTCGCTCTCGATGCCCATTCTCCAATCTCGATTGCAGATGCTGAAGACAGGTCTGCTGGTTTTTCGGATCCTAGGCTTTCCGAGACAATCCCATCGGTCATCTCTACAGACTTGTTCCAGAAGATGGGGTACAGTTGCTTGATATGACGAAAGCTGAAGGCGGGTGTAAGGGCCTTGCGTTGCCTCTTGTGTTCATCGCCTTCTGCGAAGAGCACGCCAATTCCCAAAATCCGTCCAATGCCAGTCTGGACGAAGTCTGGCTTAACAAAGTCGTAGGACTTTGTAACGAGGACTTCAGCCAGAGCTTTGGGCGATGTGACCAGGAGGCGATCGCGGTTGAAGATGTGGCGATATCGTATGAGACCGTCATTAGGTATCTCATTTATCCACTGGCGCGCTGGAATGCCAGAGGGCTCTCTGATAATCTTAGACCACTGGCCCATGAAGAAGGCATTATTACCGGGTTCGGGTAGATGGCGCAGAGGTGAGACATATCGCGGGTAGATGACAATGGTGTATGTCAAGTAGACCAACCACTGCCAGAGAAAGAGGGCGACTGCTGTCCATTTAAGAGATTGGGCAACTGTGTATCGCGGTGCGTAGATATTGAGGAGGACAGATGCAATTGTGGAGCTGCCCACCCAGAATGTCCATGTTGCGAAAGGGTTATAGTCGAACTTGCTAATGCCGCGAACGCTCATCTTGCTGGATGTGGTGCTCGAAAGCGTACTACCACTGCTGGGCCGGGTGTGGTGTTCCAAGCGGCGATGCTCACTCAAAAATGCAATGAGCAAGAATATTGGAGATGTAGGCAATAGATAGCAGAGAGTGAACACGACTTATCCCGGGTGCCTACTTTAGAGCCCGCGAAGCATGGATGACGATGACGCTGTCCACACCGATTGATTTCCTACTCGAAAACATGATTAGAAGAGGCGGCGAAGTGAGGAACTCTTGCTGCGAGACCTGGCGGAGCGAAGCTGTTCCGAGCGACTCCAGACCAGCCAAACTGTTTCAGGCGAATCGGGGCTGGTTTTTTACGAAGTTGTGACGCGTGGTGCTCGATCGAGAGGGGCATACACCTGCTTCTTTTGGTATGAACCACGAGGTGCCGATACGATAAACGACGGGTCTTGGACTCGGGAGTTGACTGGCGGCAAGGTTCCGTTTACTTTGCATTTGAAGACCCCGTCTGCACGAACAAATCTAGGAGATCAATAGAAAGAGCTGCCGCTGCTTGCGCCCATTGCAACGTCAGCATCGAAGCCTATCGCATCCTCTGAGACGCGCCATCTCGGCCCTGAGATTCATCCACCAATGCATTGAACGCCTATCATCGTGTCCAATTGCAATGCAACCCTCATTCCATATCGACATCACTCGTAACGCCGTAATAATGCATCAGAATCACTCACACAGAGCAAACCATTTCAGTGGTAGCCGTTGGGTCGCGCTGCGGTCGTCCGCTGTGAGTAGGCGGCGCTGCCCGCAGCGAAGTAGGGATGATTGCAAGCAGCCTTGGCCGAGAGACGATGCGAGGGATCGTACTCCAGCATTGCTTCTAGTAGCTCGATACCAGCGGGCTCAAGCGTCTTGACGATACCACTCAACTGCTCTCTAGGCCACTTGGGGAACGAAGACTTGAAGTCGGGGAAGGCAGTGACGCCGGGCCAGGTCTCCTCATTAGGGGTACCCAACAACCTGTGCGATGGTTAGTAGTGTCAGACCGAGGGTCAGGAGCACGAACTTGAAAATCTTGAAGATCTCATCGATCTCAGAATCGCCAGGAAACAGCGGTTTGCGGGTGCACATCTCGGCAAAGATGGCGCCCACTGACCACATGTCAACACCAGTCGAGTATTGTCGGCCACCAAGTAGAATCTCGGGAGCACGATACCACAGAGTGACCACCTGAAGTACTGTTAGCGAAGGTTCTCTACCCGTTATGTAGGACACCGACCTCGTGAGTGTAAGTCCGTAGCGGAACGCCGAACGCGCGAGCAAGGCCAAAGTCAGCCAGCTTCAAGTTACCCTCGCGGTCGATGAGCAGGTTCTGAGGCTTGAGATCACGGTGCAGGACGCGGTGGCTGTGGCAGTATCGCACGCCTTCGACAAGCTGCGCCATGAACTTCTTGACCATGTCTTTGCCCAACCCGAGCCGCGACATCTCACTAGAGCCCTCCGGAAGAGGCTTGCCACGACCACCGTCAGTAACAGGTAGTGCTTCCATGTACTTCTTCAGATCGAGATCTAGGAACTCGCAGACGAGGTAGAGTTTGTGGCCATCGGCATGGACAATGTTGAGCAGGCGCACAATGTTGGGATCGTTCATCTCTTTGAGGAGCGAGATTTCTCGAATAGCGGTGCTGGGGACACCTTCATCTTCGGCTTCCAGACGAATCTTCTTCAAAGCCACGATGCGATTGCCGTTGGCAAGGTCTTTGGCTTTGTACACCACACCGTAGGTGCCTGCTGACTTTTAGCATAACGTCAGGACAGTACCGCACTCGAATTACCTTCGCCAATCTTCTCGATCTTCTGGTAGTTCTCCATGCTGATGTCGGTGGATCGGTAGACCGAAGGTGAAGATGCGGTCAAGGGTCTAGAGGAAAGGGATGTCGTGGATGAGCGAGGGGCACGGATGCTAGCAGCGACAATGAGTGCAATGCCACAGGGAATAAGACAAGCAGACCTGTATGTTAGTACGCGGGCTCAACAACGTGGCAATCTTGTACAGCCTGTGGAAGTACACCGTCGAAGGCAGGTTGATGGTGGTGGTGTTTATTTACGAGTGGCGCGTCTCTCATTGGGTGGAGCGGCCTGCGGATGCCCCGCAATTTTTGATATTTCGTGCATAGCGACGTTCTCGAGGAGTGAGTGACTCAGAGACACCGCTTCACACAACACTGCTCCGAGCACGAGTCGGCTGGTAAATCTCGTGTGAGCAGCTGACAAGCATTGCGCATCCGCTGCTCGCAAGCGAAACTCCTTCCACCCTCTACAAACTCCCCGGCCCCGGCCCCGTCCCCCACCATGGCGACCAAAGAATTGACTCCGGAGGAAAAGCTCGCCCTCATCAAGCAGAATCTAGACGAGGTGATGAAGGAGGATATTATTGAGAACATTGTTCTGAAAGAACAGAGACCGCTCGTCATTTACTGGGGTACTGCTACCACTGGCCGACCACACTGCGGCTACTTTGTCCCCATGATGAAGATCGCACACTTCCTACGGGCCGGGTGCAAAGTGAAGGTGCTTCTCGCCGATGTACATGGCTTTCTCGACAACCTCAAGGCGCCCATCGAGCTTGTCAAATATCGTGCCGAATACTACAAATTCATCATCTCTTCACTGTTACGAGCGGTCGGCGTCAGTCTGGAGAAGTTGGAGTTTGTTCTTGGTTCGTCGTACCAACTCAGCGCAGATTATGCCATGGACCTTTTCCGATTGAGCACTATCGTCACCGAACATGATGCGAAGAAAGCTGGAGCCGAGGTAGTTAAACAAGTCGACAACGCTACTCTATCGGGTTTGATCTATCCGCTAATGCAGTCTCTTGACGAGCAACACCTGGGGGTGGATGCTCAATTTGGTGGTGTCGACCAGAGAAAGATCTTTGCCCTGGCGCAGGAGACATTGAGCAAGGTGGGCTACAAGACCCGTGCTCACTTGATGAATCCCATGGTGCCCGGACTGGCTGGCGGCAAGATGTCTGCGTCCGATCCCGACTCCAAGATTGACATTCTAGATACGGCTGATGCTGTCAAGAAGAAGCTCAGGAAGGCTTACGCTGCGGCTGGCGAAGTTGAGGGCAACGGGATCATCTCGTTCGTCGAGTACGTTCTGCTTCCTTTGACGGCTCTGAGGCGAGAAGATGGCAAGGGGAACTTTGTGATCGAGCGAAACGAGGGAGAGCCGCTGGTCTACACCGACATCAGCCAGCTCAAGGAAGATTACAAGGCAGACAGATTAACGCCACAATTACTGAAAGCGGCCACGAGTGCGGCTCTGGCTGACCTTCTCGCTCCGATTCGGGCGGAGTTTGAAGCTACTCCTGAATGGCAGGAGATTGAAAAGAAGGCGTACCCACCAGCGGAACCGGTGAAGAAGAAGAAGCAGCCCAAAGACAAAGGCTCTCGCTACCCAGGTGCAGTCAAAGCCAATCCTGATGGTTTGGTACAAGGTAAGGACAAGCAAGAAGTGGACGTCGCCAATAGTGCGACAGAAGCTCTGCAGAACCTTGCTGTGAATGGGGAAAAGTCATAGAAGGTTCCATACGATGAGGACCGCCGCATAGAACCCAGGGACAGCTCCCCTTTCCATGTGGCGTTGGCCGACCCTGAGGTCTTGGGGCTGCGGCGTTTCTCGCACCATGCAAATAGACTCGCAATCGTGTTGCTAAGGGAGGTCTCGGCCAAATGCAAAAACGAGGAAAAGAAGAAACCATGTGACATGAGGGTCGACGCAGGAAGCCCGAAGAGCCCAAGATGCAATTATTAGACGAGGGCAGGAGTTGGGCATCAAATGACCAAGTCTGTCTCTTCTCATTGTGTCTGAACCCATACCTCTATCAACGTCAGACCTGGGGTTGCCTGAGTCGGCCCGACTTTCGGTGCGATGGCGGATATGCTGGCCGCAACTCTACTCCCCCTGCTCGACATCACCTAGATAGTCGCGTCACATGAGCCTCATGGTGGTACTCTACACGCGCTTAACGGCAAGACTTTCTCTTCTCGACTGCTCGCAGTCTCGCTAACAACTCCTCTGGTGCTCGTGTGCGCCACCTCGAGGCAGTATCATGCGCATCAAGTATCTGTCCTTGAGTGACGACTTGCATTAGCTTCGGCTGCGGAAGGGACAAGACAAAAGCCTACAAAGACACCCCTTTCCAGAGCCTCCGGTGCCCACCCAGCCCAGCCAGGGTGGTGCTCGTCGCCTAAATTTTCTTTTTCCACTATGCCAATCTTAGCCCTTCGTTGTTGTTGTTGTATCCTCGGTCATACTCATGGCTGACTCGATGGATCGGCGTTTTGAGAATCTGTACTCTAATGTCAAGCGTGGAGGACAATTTGGCAGAACTCCGAGACAGCGGCTGATCGAGTCAAAGTACAGCAGCTCTATGATGAAGCAAGCGGAGTTCTCCTTCACTTACCACGGACGGCATATGCAAGATACACGATGTGTTTGAGATCTTGAGCCTCTTTGACCCTCGCCTACATTGGACGGCAAAGTGTTCGAAGTCGAAATGCGGGGGAAAACCCGGGGGGCTCCCTGCTCCCTCCTCGCTGCTGTGGAGAAGCGAAGTCCTGTCAAGCACCTTGACGCGACCTCTAAGCTTGCGCCCAGGAGCTCGACCCCTCCATCCAACCACTCCTCGCTCAAACTCACCCTGCCAGCTCCCATGCAAAGCTTACCCGAGCTTGCTTCTCTTTGCTTAGCAGCTCTTCCCAAGACACTTGACCGATGTCTACCTTGAGCTTAGCTTGAGGTCTGGGCCATACGGATCGGCGCAATGCCTCGTGAATGATCTCAGTTATTCTCCTCTGGATGCCGTCAACCCCAGGTGGCCATCATGCTATGCAAGCCTCCAACATGCCGCTCCGCTCTCAAGCAAGCTGCCCATCAGCGCAGACTGCCCGATTGGTTTCCAAGCTCTGCTGTACGATCCGGCTTTTGACTTCGATTCTCGATAGGCCCGACTCTCGTCAAGTCCGCTGTCGCTCGCTAGAATCATTGGTGCGGTCGAACTCAGTTCGCGTCATCTGAACGCTGGTTGTCTCAAGCTGAGTAGCCGAGCTGCTGTGTATATCATCACTGCTACCGCCCTTGCCTCTCCTCC
The DNA here is from genome assembly GCF_000365145.1 of Cyphellophora europaea CBS 101466. NCBI lineage: Eukaryota > Fungi > Ascomycota > Eurotiomycetes > Chaetothyriales > Cyphellophoraceae > Cyphellophora > Cyphellophora europaea. Next base: position 1,793,040 of record NW_008481811.1, read on the forward strand.
GCGTCTCTTGTTCCAGTATACGCGTTCGTGGTCAGTGCGAATCGCTTCAATCATCTCGCTTGCTTTGTGAAGATACCAACGTCGGCATGGCTACACCGGGACAAGGCCATGGTGGCCGCCATATGTCGGTCTCCAACTATGCGGCCAACTTGGGAACCGACACCTACGACACCGGTCGTCGCCGCTCCTCCATCGCCCCTGCGGGCTCCGTGGGTGGCGTCGAGCAGAAGAGCGGCGTCCTCAATCAGAGGGATGAGACCTTCCGCAAGATGTCCGTCGCCGTGCCCAATCTTGCCGAGCTCAGCGCCGATGCAAAAACTGCCGCCGAGTCGGAGCGCAAGATGGGTTTCCGCGAGGGTGTCAGACTCTATCCGAGCGCTATCTTCTTCTCCTTCGGTCTGTCCCTCGCCGTCGTCATGGAAGGCTACGATACTTGGCTTCTCGGCTCCTTCTACGGTATGCCTGCTTTCGCTCAGAAGTTTGGCGATGCTGGTACGGACCCTCAGACCGGCGAGGTCAGATACGAGGTCAACGTCAGCTGGCAAAACGCTCTTAGCAACGGTACTGCCGCTGCTCAGATTATCGGTCTCTTCATCAACGGCATTGTGTCAGAGCGCATCGGTTATCGCTTCACGATGATGGGTGCTCTGGTCTTGGTCGCCTGTTTCATCTTCATCCAATTCTTCGCCCAGAACGTTCGAATGCTCCTGGCGGGCTATGTCTTGGCCGGTCTCCCCTGGGGTGTCTTCCAGACCCTGACCACCACCTATGCGGCTGAGGTGTGCCCCGTGCCCCTCCGCCCGTACTTGACCACCTACGTCAACCTATGCTGGGTCATCGGCCAGCTGATCGCCTCCGGCGTCCTCAAGGCTTTTGTCGCTGGCACCAGCGACTGGTCGTGGCGCGTTCCTTATGCCATCCAGTGGGTGTGGCCCGTCCCAATCTTCTTGGTGACCTTCTTTGCTCCCGAATCTCCGTGGTGGCTTGTCCGCCACGGGAAGCTCGACCAAGCGCGCGCTGCTCTCCTCAAGCTCACCTCGAGGAAGAACAACCCCAACTTCAACGTCGAGGATACACTTGCCATGATCATCCACACCAACGAACTTGAAATCCAGCAGACGTCCGGCACTTCGTACCTCGACTGCTTCAAGGGTGTCGATCTCCGCCGCACCGAACTCACCGTCATGTCTTGGGTCATTCAGCAGACCTCCGGGTCACCCATGATGGGATGGGGTACCTACTTCATGATCCAGGCCGGTCTGGACACAGGCAACGCTTTCTCCCTCGGCGTGGGCCAATCCGCCATGGGCTTCGTCGGCACTGTGTCTTCGTGGTTCCTGATGCCACACTTTGGTCGCCGCACCTTATATCTGTGGGGTCAGGTCGGCATGTTCGTCATCCTCGTCATCATCGGCGGTTTGGGCATCCCCAAACTGGGTTCCTCCACCGGCTGGGCCACCGGCGCTCTCATCCTCATCCTGACCTTCGTCTACGACATCACCGTCGGCCCCGTCTGCTACTCCCTCGTCGCCGAGCTGCCCTCCACCCGCCTCCGCATCAAGACCGTCGTCCTGGCCCGCAACGTCTACAACGTCTGCGGCATCATCATCGGCACCCTGCAGCCCCGCTTCATGAACCCCGAGACCGGCTGGGGCTGGCGCGGCAAGACCGCCTTCTTCTGGGCCGGCGCCAATCTTCTGGGGATCGTGTGGACTTATTTCCGTCTTCCCGAGCCCAAGGTAAGCTACCCTCCCTTTTTTTTGTCTCTCCCGACCTCCAAAATAGATTACTAATGTTGTAATGTAACACAGGGTCTCACCTACGCCGACCTCGACGTCCTCTTCGAGAACAAGGTCTCGGCCCGCAAGTTCCGCCAGGTCGAGGTCGATCCCTTCCGCTCCGACAATTTGGTTATTGTGCCGGATGAGTACGACAGCGACAAGCAGGCTCATATGGTCCAGCATGAGAAAGTGTAAAACACACATCCACACATATCCGCGTCTTGCCTACTGGTATCGTCACCGGTCCAGTCGTCCTGTTATTTGGCTAGGCATATAGGCATTTCAACAGCTGGGGATATGTCCACCACATGGACGTCGTCGAGAGGGAAATGATATCTGTACCGTGATTGTTAAACGCGCAACGGAGATGTGCCCTTTGTAATCCCTGGCTAAACGAGGCCATGCTACTGTGGGAGGGATGAGATGGGATAATGACGAAAACTCTTATATCATCTACCAGAGGCGTGTTTGATCGTATTCCGCGTTTGGGGGGTATGTTGTACTGTATGAGGTATCGCCGTTTCCCGAAGGTTTTACAGCACATATCCCCCAACCAACCCCTTGTAGGTAAAGAAAAGAATTTAGAAGTAGTTGCCCAGACTTTCCCCCTGGTCTGGTCCGGTCTGAGAAATCATCATCCTGTTCCTCATTTCCTGGTGTGTGTGTCTTCCTGTCTGTGGTACTACTGCGCTAGTTCAAAAGCTTCCCCTGCACGTTAGTACATTACCGTGGCCTCCACTTGCTGAGTCTGATACTTCGTTGCTATTGCTATTACTGCCGCTGCCGCTGCCGCTGCCGTTGCCGTTGCCGTTGCTGCCAAAAAAAAAGAAAAATCGGACCGTATCCCCCTCCTACCCCGTTCCTGGGTATCTCATATCTGTTTTCCGTCCCTCGACCGAAGATACCTCCATCCCATAGTAAGAACAACTAAAGACGCCGCGGCATTCATTCTCGGTCGTAAGCCAGTTCGTTACCCGAATCAATCGATCCCATGTAGGTCTGAATTTTGGGTCGTCAGGGGGCTGATAGGATTGGATGTTGATGGATTGGCTCCCCGCTGGACTCGCAAGCGAGCAGACCATCAGCCACCAAAAAGCTTCTGCTTAATTCAGTCAACCCACCGCTGTATAGGTTTCACAATTACATCGCTTTTGCTTTTGCTGTGGTGTACATCATCATTCCCGCCCAAAAACCAGCTTTGGCCAAATCACGAGCACAACTTCCCCGTGACAGCCCGAAACGCCAATGCCTCGATGCGCCTCCGATAGACGCTCATCTGGTGCATGATGGGGTCGCCAAAGACGACCTTGCGCAGCTCCTCGTCGCGGACAACAAAGGCGCCGATGCTCTCGCTCTCCGGTCTGCCATCATTCTTGGCCACGCGCAACGCCACCAGTCGACCGGCGTTCGAGAGCGTCGCGGGCGGCACGTCCCACCATAGCTTCTGCCGGAGGTCCTGCCGCTGCCGCAGGTTCGGGCGGGACTTGGTGGGTTTGAGTGATAGGTCGAGGCGGGACATGCTGGCGCCGAGGACACCGAGCGAGGTGAGGGCGGTGTTGGTCTTGTGGCAGCTGGTGGGACCGGTCGTGATGGGGTTTGGCGCCGCGAGGAGATCGATGAGGGATCGGATATATGCGGGCTCGGCGCGGACGACGGGGTCGCCTTCGTTCATGAAGGAGTGGAAGAGGCATTTTCGCAGGCGGCCGTCGGCGGTGGTGGGCTTCTGGAGGGGGAGGAGGCTGATGGGCGGCGCCCCGAAGGTGACACAGTGTACTCGTTTGAAGCAGTCGGTGAGGGTGTTGAGTTCCGAGTGGATCGATGTTGAGAGCATATGCGCGTACAGCAGGCTCGCCACGGCGCCACCGGCACTGTGTCCCGTGATGAGAAGTGAACAACTTGTGCGATCGGGGTTCTCCTCGAGAATCTGCCGCAAGCGCGCAGCGATGGGGCGAACCATGGCTCGGGCGACCTTCAGAAATCCGGTGTGACACAGGTTGCCTTCGTCGTCCAGGAAACCTTGGGGCGAGGACGGAGCATTCTTCAGATTGACGCCCCAGTCTCGCAGGCTCAGGGCACTCGTCCCGCGTATGGCAAAGACGATGGTCTTCTTGTCGTCGCAAGGCACGCTCTTGACGACCATAGCCTTCGCACCTGTTCGTCCGTCGGCCGAGACGTAATGCCGCTTCTCACCGCTTGATCGGGGCGAGAGATAAGCGTCTGCCGAGTATTCGGCTGCCAGGCAGAGTAGAGGGTAGGTTGGCATGTAGAGCTGCAATGGTGGAAGCGACAGTGGCAGCTGAGAGTTGAGGTAGTAGTCCAACTTGGAAAAGACTTCTACAGTCTTGTCTCGAGCATTCTTGGCCGGTGGCTTTTCGAACTGCACCAGCCGCCGATCTGATGTAGCTGGAGGTCCCTCGAGGTCCAATTGCGGCAAGGATGGTTGATCAATAGCAAGATCTCGGTACCCTCCCACGAAGTCATCCTCATCAATGCGGGCGATGACACTGCAAAACTTGTCCGCACATGCGTCGTACAAACCCAATGTTCTATTGTATGAGTCTACAGTTTGGTTGACTATTGGATACGGTGTGTTGGCAGGTAAGGTGAGCGACGTGACTGCGTTCTGAGGCTGGCGATATGGCAGCGGCGGACTAATATATTGTGGTAGCTGCACGTGCGATGGCGCCGGTCTGATCGACTGGGAGGACACTGCAACTGGTCGTGCCGCGTATGGAGGAGGTGGAGATACGGTCTGTACAGGAGGCGGCTGGCACTGCTCCTTGTGCAGGCGGTTCTTCTTCTTCTGTCGCGACTCGAACCACATTTCAGTTGTAGGAGGACACGGGCTCGAGGCTCGAGGATGGAAGAGTGTTGGAGACTGTGACTATGGCGGGGTAGTTCTGGACGTTCTGAGAGCCCTCCGGTACATCACAGTCGGCATGGCGTGCTTCAGACCAGACGACGGACGCGCGATTGTGCGCGGATGGGAAGGACGCCCTTTTCAGATGTTTCTGGGCGGCACAAGGCGGGCTGTGAACATGGCCACGATGGATGGATAACAATGGGGGATGGTCGATCCGAGGTGACTGGCTGCTCGGCTGCCGGCTTCCCGCATGCGCCACAATCGTGGGCCAACCATGACGACGAGTCTTGACTCCCCAGCAGCTACAGCAGCTCTCTTGTGACCTGTAGGCAACCCAGACGCTTGGACTGGGTTCGAAAAGTAGCAAGGATCATCCTTATAGCACCGATTAGTTATCATGCACGTTTCAGGCGTCGGATTTGCTGCCAATTGGCTGCGTGTGGGCTTCTCGCAAAGCTCTTCCCCTACCGGGGTATCGAAGACGCTATCGATACGTCAATTGCTATTTTCGTGTTATTGATGTGCAGCATAATGGTCTGATATCGTTGGAAGACAACCTACCGCAAGACAGTACAGTTCTCCTTGGATTTGGGTGCTGGACCAGTCTAGCATCTCCACAGCAAGGCCATCGCCCATGCAGCGAGGCGATATCGCTTGTAACGCTACAGCATACTTTGGTCACCAGATCCCCAACTTGGGCCAGGATGGGTCGATTACGTCGGGGCGTCCATAGATTGTAGCGACCTAGGTGATCTCAGGCAGTGGAAAGCTTGGCAACAACTTGCTTTACTTGCTATCATACCAGTAGGCGGGTTCGCCGCAACAGCACCTTCTGCCCGGCTGGACAGAGCTCTGCGTAGAGTGCGGTCTCTTCGCCCCAGTTCCTTATTTTTGTGAGTCCCGACAACTCACCATAGACCAGAAGCTTAGTCTGATGTCAACCTACCTGGACAAAAAGCTTCCAAAGAGCAGACAGGCATCGTATGTGATTAATCTTTTATCTATTACGGGTTGTACTGTTCTACCCCCAATCATATATACTGGGAGTTCCAAAGCCATGCTGTCTACTCAACGGATGCCTTACCAAGCACCTGCCCACTAGGTAATTAGCTCAAACCTCCCTCCCTCCTCACAAGACCCCGCCCTCAAACCCGCCTCCCCGTTCCTTTCCACCCCTTGCCCTCCATGGCTGCGCTTGCCGCCCTCACACCTTCGCGCCAATCAACGTCTTCTTAACGAAACACTCCGCCCCCTCATCTACATTACACACCGGCCCCCTCCCCAACCTCTTATCCCTCGGCCCCGTTGGCCCCGCCGTAAACTTCCTGGCACCAAACAAATTCATCTGCGCCGGATCCCCATCCGGCAACTGCGGATCCCCCCAGCGGCCCCTGTAATCCAACCACTTCGTCGGCGCCGCAGGCCCTCCCTCATTCCCTGGCGCCGGCAGCGCCGTGAATGTATCGCTCCTAATGTCATACTCATAAAAGCAAGCATTCCGCAACGGATCCCACAGCAAGCCCGCAGAGGTGCGGTCGGTGAGGATGACACCTGGGAAGGCGAGGCCGGGAAAGGCGGTTTCGTGCGGGCCCGGAGTGGCGTAGTTGGCGTGTGTGCCGCGGGCGGAGTAGACGAGGGGCCGGGTGGTGCCCGGGGAAAGAGAGAGGGTGGAGAAGGTGAAGGCTTGGCCGGAGGCGTGTTGGCTGTACCACGTTGCGAGGGGGGTGGAGGTTGTGGCGTTGAAGCGGATCCTGGAGGGACAGTGTCAGTAGAGAGTCACATATGGATGGGCTGTTGGCGGGATCAGGGCAGGAGCAAGAGGAGGAGTGGAAGATAGGTGCTACGGGAGGATGCCAAGAGACGGGTGATCACGTACATGTTATGCTCCCAGTCACCGACATGGTTGCCGAACTCAAAGTTGGGAATGCTTAATGGAGCATTCCCTTCGTTGTAGGCGTAGAAGTAGAAGTAGAAGACATCGAGAATGTCGTTGGTTTTGGGCACCGTGATGACTACGCTAGCCACGGCGCCTGGGGTGGATCCATCGGGGGTTGGTGCGACGCCATGAAACCATTCTGGCAGGGCGGTGATGCCTTCGTTGGAGGTTACGTAGACACCTTCGCCGGCGAGAGAGTTGAGATTCGAGAGCGTTAGGGGAGAAGGGGCGTTGGGAATAGGATTGGAAGAGGCGTCGGTTGGGTGGCTGTTGGTGAGCTGTGCGGTGATGTCGGAGGGGAACCATTGCTCTTGTTCGTCGAGATGGACGAGGGGCGCGTGATCGAGGACGTATTGTGGCACAGAGCTGGTCTGGCGTCTGATTGGTGTTGTGGAGGCGAGTGTCACCAACACCAGAGAGAGAATCGTCCGTTGCATAGTGAACATCGTAGGTGAAGTGAAGTAACCGCGGCCGAGGTAAAAGCAGTCGGCGCTGTATCATGGACAGCCGGGCAATTGTTAAGAGAGAGGCGGCCGGTCAAGACTGAAGTCAGCAAAAGAACGAGCGACTGATGTGAAACGAGCGACAACGCGAGGGCTGATATCAGCCGACCTCGCGTAGGAGAATGTAAGGCACCTGGCTGGGAAGTAGAGGCATATTGGACGCAACAACGCGCCCATAGGCGTATAAAAGAAGATGTACACCCCAGTGAAGACCGGGGTGAAGGGTCATCTGCAAGTATTGCCATACTGCATGTGATGTGCATGGATGCAGTCGAGGTTAGTCGGTTTCATCTCCGGCCTGGCGAATCAGAGTGTACAGTGTCTTCACGCGAAACCTGTATTGTCAATGGCTCGAACAAGGCAAAGAGAGTGTAGTCACGAATGAGGAGTGCGAGCCGAGTGAGAGCCGTTCGAAAGGGTCCGGATCACCACAGGGGTGGTGCTCGGCTTTTGCTGGGACATGAGCTTGTTCGTTGGAGTTGCAGAGCCTCATATGGGGATTCCGTTGAGATTCGTCCTCCCATAGATTGGCTTGGGTGCAGCCACCTTTGGTATAGGATACGATTTGCTCGTGGACGCCGTCACCTTACCGGAATTCTTTCATTGGTGATATGCATGATATTAGTGTCCGCCGACTTGTCCTGGTACCGATCGTTGTGAAGGGAGGGGTGGAAGAGACAGCGTCGGGTTGGTGGCGGGTACATGAGTAGGCATTAGTGCCAGCTGGCATTCTTTGTGATAGTGCCTAGTGACTCCTGATGACTCGAATATTCTCGAGCCTTCTATAGCCGAATTAAGGCTATTTGGGGCATGCATTGATGACAAGGACCACAATGCCAGGTGGCTTCAAGGGGCAGTTCGGGCTGCGAGTGATGATTGGGTGTTATGGGCCATTGTGGGGTGCTGCGGTGTGGCGGGCTGCACTGCAGGCCAGCTTGTCCTTTCGATGCCGGGCATTTTTAAATATCTTGCAAAGGTTTATGCTCTTCGCCGTTCATCCCCCCCATTCCCTCCTCGCTCTCCCTTGAGGACTCGATAGTACTGTTGATCAGTTGAGCGTCTCTCTTCGTGGATCATAGCAGCCTCCTTCTACTGACTGCGACCGCCCCCGCATCATGGCGCGCAGAGCGGCTTCGTCCACCTTCCAGTGGACTACCATCTTCTACCTCCTCCTAATCTTCGTCTGCCCTCTGGCTCTGATCGGTTCTGTCAACGCCCAGGATCAAGAAAACCTCACCAACCCTGAAGATGTCGGCACTGTCATTGGTATCGATCTGGGCACCACCTACTCCTGTGTCGGTGTGATGCAAGGAGGCAAGGTCGAAATCATCGTCAACGATCAAGGAAACCGAATTACCCCTTCATATGTCGCCTTTACCGATGAGGAGCGTCTGGTGGGTGATGCCGCGAAGAATCAGTATGCGGCGAACCCTACCCGCACCATTTTCGACATCAAGTAAGTTGCCTGCGCCCTGAATCTGATGGTGTTACTAATCTATCCCAGGCGTATGATCGGTCGCAAGTTCAATGACAAGGACGTGACCCGCGATGCGAAGCACTTTCCTTTCAACGTTGTCAACAAGGATGGCAAGCCTACCGTCGATGTCCAAGTCGGTGGCTCCAACAAGAACTTCTCCCCTGAAGAAATCTCCGCCATGGTTCTTGGAAAGATGAAGGAAGTCGCTGAGGCTTATCTCGGCAAGAAGGTCACCCACGCCGTCGTTACTGTCCCGGCCTACTTCAACGATGCCCAGAGACAAGCCACCAAGGACGCCGGCACTATCGCTGGTCTTACCGTCCTTCGTGTTGTCAACGAGCCTACCGCCGCCGCCATTGCCTACGGCCTCGATAAGAAGGGCAAAGAGTCCCAGATCATTGTCTACGATCTTGGTGGTGGTACTTTCGATGTCTCGCTACTTTCGATCGAGGATGGTGTTTTCGAGGTCCTGGCCACTGCTGGTGACACTCATCTGGGTGGTGAGGATTTCGATCAGAGAGTTAGCGACTACTTTGTCAAGCTCTACAACAAGAAGAACAACGTCGATATCACCAAGGATCTCAAGACTATGGGCAAGCTGAAGCGCGAGGTTGAAAAGGCCAAGCGTACCCTGTCCTCTCAGATGTCCACTCGCATCGAAATCGAGGCTTTCCACGAGGGCAACGATTTCTCCGAGACTCTGACCCGCGCCAAGTTCGAGGAGCTCAACATGGATCTCTTCAAGAAGACTCTCAAGCCTGTTGAACAGGTTCTGAAGGACGCCAAGGTCAAGAAGGCCGACATCGATGACATTGTTCTCGTCGGTGGCTCGACCAGAATCCCCAAGGTTCAGTCTATGATCGAGGAGTACTTCAACGGCAAGAAGGCTAGCAAGGGTATCAACCCCGACGAGGCTGTCGCTTACGGTGCTGCTGTTCAGGGTGGTGTCTTGTCCGGTGAGGAGGGCACTGCTGACATTGTTCTCATGGATGTCAACCCATTGACTCTTGGCATCGAGACCACGGGCGGTGTTATGACCAAGTTGATTCCTCGCAACACTGTCGTGCCTACCAAGAAGTCTCAGATCTTCTCTACCGCTGCCGATAACCAGCCGGTCGTCCTCATCCAGGTCTTTGAGGGTGAACGCTCCATGACCAAGGATAACAACCTTCTCGGCAAATTCGAGTTGACCGGTATCCCTCCTGCCCCTCGAGGCGTGCCCCAAATCGAAGTCTCCTTCGAACTCGACGCCAACGGTATACTTAGGGTTACGGCCGGCGATAAAGGAACTGGCAAAGCTGAGTCCATCACGATCACCAATGACAAGGGCCGGTTGTCTCCGGAGGAAATTGAGCGCATGGTTGCTGAGGCCGAGATGTTTGCCGAGGAGGACAAGCTTACCCGCGAGAAGATCGAAGCCCGCAATTCGCTCGAGAACTATGCCTTCAACCTCAAGAACCAGGTCAATGACGAGGAGGGTCTTGGCGGCAAGATTGACGAGGATGACAAGGAGACCATTTTGGAAGCCGTCAAGGAGGCCACCGACTGGCTTGAGGAGAACTCGGCCACCGCTGACAAGGACGACTTTGAGGAGCAGCGTGAGAAGCTTTCTGGCGTGGCTTACCCCATCACCAGCAAGCTCTACGAGGGTGCTGGTGGGATGCCCGACTACGGTGATGATGAGCCCGAGGGCCACGATGAACTGTAAGGTGTGGAAGCGACTTGCGACGATGCTCATGATATCCTCTTTTTCATTGTACACTAAAAGGAAAAGCATAGACTCACCCTGAAGTGCAGACGAGCCATTGGGGGAGCAGGGCGTTTGAGCGGTGGATTTGACTTGGAACTGAGTCTAGATAGCTATCATCCTTGCCCGAAATGCCCCAAAAAAGAATTTCAAGCCATGATTCTGAATACTCTGTCGCGTCTAAAGCTGGCGGTGACAAGGTTGGCCCGCTCGGACGAGGGTCGGTGCTGACTGCGGTCACTACAACTCCCAGGCGCCGCCAAGGGCATCCATATGGAGCACAAGACTGTTGACTCTTCTCTCTTTGATTATCTTATCAGCCTGGAAGTCATCTGGCGACCAACCGAATGAGGTGGCTTGTCCAAGCCAGTGACAGACAATCTTCCCTTACGAGCATCAGCGTGAGCCGAGATTTCCTGCTGCCCCTGATTTCACTAGTCGCCAACTGAACACGAGCTGCACCTGTACACCAAGTGCCGGCCCTCGAGCGCAAGACGGATCTGCGCCCGATCATCGATAGAGACTGCCACGCATGCACACGTGTGAAGAACACCATCAAGAACGACCTGCTGGGGGGTTTCTGGTGAATACTGAGGAGTTTGGCCAGACCTCGCTTCGCTCTCAAGCGATACTCGCCTGGCGTGTACGCCACCCATTTTCAACGTGAGATAACACACGTCTACCCCTGGAACTCTGTGCCGCCGATCTACCAAAGCTTAAGTTCCAAGGTCTTTGAGTGATGATCGTTGCCGTCACTCCTACAGTGATACCACTTGTGGTCAGCCATCGGGCTGACACATCTCACGACGCATGCTGCCCTGATGTATAAGAGCCACCGCGAGCCTGGGCTGGCAACGATGAATAGACGCGCTGGAGCTGACGCGCTCGTCAGCGGCACGGTTTATTTGTGGAATCAGCCCAGCTAGCCGAACACCAGCTGCATGCGTATCCACCACCCACGGCGCTCGAGCACCTTGAATGCTGACTGGGATGCGAGGGCACTTTGCTCAATGCTGCTTACTTTTCCATGTTCGCGTTACCTGCACTGGGACACATTCGCCAGTCACTCCTGTCGGAGCTTTATCGAAAGCCTTCGGGTAAAGAGTTCACGACATTGACGATCTCACTTGACTACTCCAACCTGGGAACCAAATCAACGCCACCACCCCGCCTCGTGGATGGGGTGAATACGGTTTTGGGAGACTCTAAGGACTTCCCGGAGCGCCTCTCTGCTAGTACGTGTAGAGCACAAGCTGATTCGCACACCCTTTCAGCTCAATGCCACAGACTTTCTGATCCGAGTGTTTGCCCCTAATGGCAGCCCGATATACTTCTCTACTGTATGTCCCGTTCACCTGCGCTTTTGTCAAAACTGCCTGCGCGAGAATGGCGCGAACGACGATTTCTCGCTCTGCGCCTTACATTGCTGTCTTTCTCGTTTGTTTCATTTGGTATAATTTTCAGCTTCATCCCTTTGCTTCGATAAACCCGTGGCAGCGACCCATACGCGACTCAGCCCAGGAGCCTTTTCTCGCGAACTCATCTGATCTTCCTTCGGGCGGTCGGTTGGCGACAGCGGAATATGCGGAAGATGGACAGTTACGGCTTGTCGCAGACACTAGCAACTCGGCGTCGATAGATAGCCTTATAAAAAATGCCGGCAGCCAGTTTGAAACTCTGCTCAGAGAACGATCCTCCACCCTCGAGGATGCCGCAAGAGCATATCGGGAACGAAGAGGGAGACATCCGCCTCCCGGCTTTGACCAATGGTATAAATATGCGCACGAGAATGGTGCTATTATTGTTGAGGATTTCTGGGATCAGATATACGAGGACCTGGAACCCTTCTGGGCCGTTAATCCGTCCTTGATACATTCGCAGGCGAGGAAATTGGGCATGGCGGTGGAGATCAAAGACGGCAGAGCGAATGCGACCACCGACTGGTTCTGGCACACGATCTGGGCAAAGATGTTTGCCGAAGTGTCGCGCCACCTACCTGACATGGTCGTGCCCATGAACCCCATGGATGAGCCTCGTGTAATGGTGCCGTGGGAGAAGATGTCGGAATTGATGGCCGAAGCTCAGTCTACCAAAGAGTGGCTGCCAGTAGGACAGATGCGCCGGCGAGTACGCGGATGGGGAATGGAGACAGAGGAGGAAGACGAAGAAGACTCAGATCTCATGTGGCACGACAGCCCACCTTTCTCTTATGCGCGAGCGGCATGTCCGCCTGAGAGCCCCTTGCGTCGGCGTACCGAGTCGACCACTCCACAGATGCTCACTGAAGAGATCATGCTTCATGCAAGGCAGCGGACCCACGACCCCGATCTCCAATCGTATACAAACCCCAGTTTTGTTACCAATTTCACCGAGTCGACAAGCCCGTGCAATGAGCCGGCGATTCAGTATTATCATGCGGCCCTCACAGATCCACTCACGGCCAGCACCTCCACCGACCTGCTGCCACTGTTTGGTGGGTCGAAATTCGCCACGGTCAACAACGACATCTTACTTCCGGCCCCCATGTACTGGAATGAAGAGGAGCGCTTCATGGAAGATGACCCGTGGGAATGGAATGCAAAGACGGACAGCGTCATCTGGCGCGGCACCGCCACGGGTGGTTGGAACAAGCCCAACACATGGACGCGTTTCCACCGGCACCGCTTTGTCGCCCTCGTCAACGGAACCAAGTACGAGAGCGCGCATCAGAGGGCTTCTCGCGCCGACGACATTTTCAGTCCTCTGTGGCACCTCAGCGCCGTCTCACCCCTCAAGCCCGCGCTGCAACCCCATCTCTCCGCTTACCTCAAGCACCACGTCGACGCTGCCTTCACGGACCTGTTTTGCGATGACCACGACGACACGAAGCCCGATGACCGTCCGTATGGCTCCTGTTGGTACACGTCGCCGCATTACGACGTCGTGCCTGGCCAGCGGCTCTCCGTGCAGTACCAGTCCAAGTACCTACCCGACATTGACGGCAACTCGTTCTCCGGCCGCTACCGCGCATTCCTGCTCTCCAACAGCCTGCCCATCAAGGCGACGCTCTATCGCGAGTGGCACGACGCGCGCCTCGTGCCGTGGAAGCACTTCGTCCCCATGAACAACCGCTTCGACGACTTTTACCGCCTGATGGAATACTTTGCGGGCTGTAGCGCGGAGATCTGTGGCCAAGATGTCAAAGGCCACGACGCGGAAGCGGAGGCCATTGCAAAGGCGGGCAAGGAGTGGGCGCAGAAGGCGCTCCGGAAAGTCGACATGCAGATTTACGTGTTTCGACTGCTGTTGGAGTGGGGGAGGGTCACGGACAAAGACAGGCGCAAACTGGGATGGACGGACGATATTTTGAAGCGTACAAAGGCCACGGAGGAAAGATGAGCTTCAAGTGAGTGCTGTGGCGACAATCATGGTGGGAAAAGGCGCCGTGCGGACGACTCCGGTCGCTTTGGCTGCTGAGCCACACTCCCACATCACCCGCTTCGTTCTCCAACACGAGCCAAGTTTATGCGTCAGCATGGAATAAAGACTCCAGACTTGCAAGCGAGAGGTCCTCCCGCGACCCTCCGACGCCCGCATCTGAGGCTCACGCCCACTGGCCCGAAACATGCTGGGCCAAGTCTCGCTGACTGTCAGAAATGACGGCGCTCATCGCGCTGGATCCAGGCCAGGTACGAGCTGAAGTCTAATATTCGACGGTCTCGACAGAGATGAATCGCCGTTGAGGATTTCCATCTGGCGACCCTGTGCTGGGGAATCTGCCTATTCACGATCTAGACATATACTCAACGATAATTGCTTGCACAGCCGCGAATACTCAGCAAGACGCCTTTTCATCGATGAAGCACTTTTCTCGGTGGCCCGTCTTTCTGATCGCCAGCACAGTCTTGATATATGGATTCTACACCGCCAACAGGGCATTCCCCATAATCCCTACGCCGAGCTGGATCACTCCAGCCGCACCGTCGTCGCTGCTCCTGGCCCAACAAGATCTCTGGGCATTGTTGTTTCCGCGCCTAGTCGCACACGAGCCGCAATGCGAGCCCATAAAGCACGTCAACGGCGGCGACTTGGTGGTCGGATACGATGCATCCCGTACCACGCAACGGCCTGATCGCCTCAACGTGACCGAGACGCAAGTCTCTGCCCTCCGCACCGCGCATCGAGCCTTCAAGACCCATCTCGAGGACATGCGCTACCAACTGCCCTTCGTGAACGGCACCCGCGGCATCGTCACCACAGCCGGAGGCAACTACCTCCCCGTCTCAGTCGTATCGATCCGCATGCTGCGCGAGACGGGCTGCATGCTACCAGTCGAAGTCTTCTTGGCCTGCGATGACGAATGGGACGCGGAAATCTGCGACAACGTGTTCCCCAGCATGTCTGCGCGCTGTGTCGTGCTCGATAGCGTCTTCCGCCCTTCCCTCGCGGTTCGAATCGAGAAATATCAGTATAAAATCATGGCCATCATCTTCAGCTCGTTCCAAGACGTCCTGTTCCTCGACTCCGACTCCTTCCCGCTGCACGACCCGAGCGGCCTCTTCACGGCCGAGCCGTTCCAGTCCACCGGCATGGTGCTGTGGCCGGACTTCTGGTTCGCAAGCGAGAGCCCGGCGTTCTTCGACATTGCCGGCCTCGAAATGCCGCCGCTGGCGCGCATGCCGGCCACGGAATCTGGCGAGCTCATGTATTCAAAGTCGAAACACACGCAGTCTCTGCTTTTGGCCCTGTACTACAACTTCTACGGCCCGGACTTCTACTACCCGCTGCAAGCCCAAGGCGCGCCCGGCGAAGGCGACAAGGAAACCTTCCTGTGGGCGGCCCTGGCGTTCAACGAGTCCTTCCACAAGGTCCAACAGAAGATCCGCGCTTTGGGATATATCACGACGAGCAAGGAGTGGCGCGGTTCGGCGATGGTGCAGTATGATCCCCGCACCGACTTGCCTCGAGCGGCGGCATCGTCGGATGGCAGAGGAGACGATGAGGGCAGGACAATGGCACGGCCGTTGTTCGTGCACGCCAACTTCCCCAAGTTGAATCCCGGCTCGATCTTCCAGGACGTGTCGTTCGGCGTCACGGGCCCGACGAGGGATGCGGACGGGACGATGCGCCGGATCTGGCACACGAGCGCGGACGAGGCCGTCGCGTTCTGCGGGTATGATGCGGAGAGGCGGCTGTGGAGTGTCGTAAGGGAGATTGCTTGTCGGTATGAGGGCAAGTTCGTCACGTGGGAGGGCCGGAGGGATGTCTGCGTGAATGCGACGGTGTATTGGGACAGGGTTTTTGGGTGACGTTGGATAGCTGGGAAAATTAGTGGAATTGGGTTACTGATTGGCCTTGTTGTGGCCTCTACTTTCGCTGTCACCAAGTGCTGCCTCGATCCCAGTCACCTTCGGAACGCCTCGCAGGTGGTCGCAGCTGGATCTCCGGATGTGACCAGGTCCATCCTTGACCGCATCATCGCCTGATGCTCGTCAGAAGAGGTCCAAAGCCGCTGCGCACACCCGCGGTAGATGGGTCATCTCCCCCCCCCCCCCCCAACCCCGGAATGCACGGTTGGAGCCACAGCGGCAGCTTTCGCGAGGACTTCTCGAAGCCTGCCGAATTCAGAATAGGTCGCTCAGCTGTGCGAGAGCTATCGTAGTCTCCGCGTTGGAGCCGGGCCGCGTGCCGGGAAGCTATGCAGACCCGGCATAGATGGTCGATGAACTGTAGAACAGAAATGACAGTGTTGGCGCATCGAGCATGTGTCCAGAACCTTTGTAGCGTTCCCAACCTTTTGCCCTGGTCTGGTACCAAAGTGTCGCTACCAGTGCGGGAACAGGCTTCACGAGTTCTTCCGCATAAAGTTGTTGGTTGAGATGACCCATACTATACCTAACCTACGCCATCGGCCCAGAGTCTGTCCAGATGCTTCGCCGGTGAGAAGAACTATCGCGGTATCCCGGGCCGGTCACTGCCTGCGAACCAGGATACTCCCTCTTGGCAGCGACGGAGCGGGAGACCGACGTCCCAAGATCTTCCTCAAAGCACTTGTGTACACGGGATCAGCGCCGGATGAAGCTTGGGTGCCCACTCTCTGCACATCCTATTAGTCTTCCGATTCCACTCAGACCACATCTCACAGGCGCTGAGTCGCTCGGACTGCCATCTAGCACCCCGGTAATGCGCCGGCCTAGCGGGCGCGGTTGGTCCTCCGATAACTCCCTAGCAAGCATGCCCGGCCCAGGCAGGGTATACCAACAAGTCCCTGTACTGCATCGACTAAACCCTGCTGAGATGAACAATATGTCCACGAGGAAGCAGCTGTCTCCATCGCTATCGGCGGAGCATCCTGGCAATCCACGAGATAACGCACGGCAGTGGACCTTGCATAGCCGGTCTTAGATACGGCTCTGGGGTTGGTGAGGGATACAAAATGGTCGGACAGTCCATCTCTTCGTGAGATAATCAACTGGGAAGCGCGTTACCGGTAGTCTCTCTTGAACCTCTCACCACTCTTTCTTGTCCATCAGGGACCTACGACTGGCTGGTACAAACCCATCATTACGCCACCATGGACGCCGAAGCCCCCACCAACAAAGCAGTCACGGGCGAAATCACGCAGGCCCGTGAGCCGTCCGTCTACGAGGATGACCTCGACAAGCCCCAGGCGCCGGCGCGCATGCAGACGCAGCGCCACCTGCGCTCAAGGCACGTGCAGCTCATGGTGCGTTGTGACACCCTCTATATCTTACCGCAATAAGCAACGTACTGACGTGGCACAAAGGCCATCGGCGGCGCCATTGGCATCGGTCTCTTCGTCGGCATCGGCGTCACGCTTACACGCGCGGGCCCCATCGCGCTGCTCGTCGGCTACATCGTCTATGGACTCGGATACATCTGGCCGCTGTGTCTGGCGGTGGGGGAGATGACGGCTTGGTTGCCCATCCGAGGCTCCATCTTCGAGATGGCGACCCGTTTCGTGCATCCGAGTTTTGGCTTCGCGATGGGCTGGACGTATTTCTACAGCGCGACCATGTTGGTGTGCACGGAATACAGCGCCGTGGCGACGGTCATGCAGTATTGGAACACGTCTGTGAACCCGGCGGTGTGGATTGCTATGGCTATGGTGGTCTGTCTGTTCTTGAATCTCGTGGGTGTGAGGTGGTATGGCGAGAGCGAGTTCGTCATGTCGAGCACCAAGATCCTGCTGCTTGTGGGCTTGATGCTCGTCACTTTCATTACCATGTGTGGCGGCAACCCGAATGGCGATGCTGTGAGTACTTCCCTTCCTCCCAATTGCTTCCCGCGATGTCTGACACGTCGCCCCGCAGTACGGCTTCCGCAACTGGGTTGACGGCAATGCTTTCCGCGAATACCACAGCTCAGGTGACCTCGGCCGCTTCCTCGCCTTCTTCGTCTCCTTCCGCTACGCCGTCTTCACCGTCGGCGGACCCGACTACATCTCGCTGTCGGCCGGCGAGATCCAGAACCCGCGCCGCGTGGTGCCGCGCGTGGCCAAACTCATCGTCTGGCGCATCGTCGGCTTCTACGTCTTGGGAGTAGCGTTCCTCGGCATCATCTGCAACTCGCAGGACCCGACACTCATTTCCGCGATCGAGGACTCGCGCCCGGGCGCCGCCGCCTCACCTTGGGTGGTCGGCATCAAGAACGTCGGCATCCACGGCTTCCTCCCGGGCCTGATCAACTTCTTGATCCTGTTGTCTGGCTGGTCGTGCGGCAACGCGTTCCTCTACACCAGCAGCCGCACGCTGTACTCGCTCGCTCAGGACGGACAGGCGCCCAAAGTGTTCCTGCGCTGCACCAAGCACGGCATCCCGTGGGTGTGCGTCGTGGTGGTGTCTCTCATCAGCTGCATCACCTTCCTGGTCTCGTCCAACGCCGCGCTCGAGGTCTTCTTGTGGTTTGTGGATCTGACGACGTCCGGCCTGATCGTCAACCAGACTGCCATGTTCTTAACTTTCTTAGGCTGGTATCGGGCCCTCAAACGCCAGGGCATCGACCGTCACGCCCTGCCGTATCGGGCACCGTTGGCCCCGTACGTACAGATCTTTGGCTTGATCCTGGGTGTGCTGGGCATCCTGTTTATTGGATTTGATCGCTTTGCGCCGTTCACTGCCAGGGGCTTCATCACGAGCTATTTTGGCATCTTTTGGGCCATGGGCTTGTTCATTTTCTGGACCGTGTTCAAGCGGACCAGGTTCGTCAACCCAGAGACAGCGGATGTGTATGGAGGTAAGGCGGAAATTGACGCTGAGTGTCGGGTCTGGGAAGAGGGTGGGCTGGAAGAGAATGAGAAGAGGAGATTGGCTGGAATGAATGTCATGAGGAGGACTTGGGAGAAGATGTGGTGAGCTGAGGCACTGGCCATCCAGGGGTCTGCTGTCTATGGTCGATACGCTTTACTACTATCCGGTCATCCAGCATAGCACGGCCTAACGTCCTATCTTACGAAAAGTTTACTTCCATACCATGAATCTGCCCCTGACAAGATCCGCAAGATCCGTGGAGTCGATGCCAAGACTCAATTTCAGGAGGCGACTCGTTTTCCGCTTGATACTCTGTTACCCTCACATAGCACTAGAGACAAGGATCCCCCATTAATTACAATCCCTCAACTTGTTCAGATGAGAGGACCTCGAGCATGTGACCGCTGCCACCGCTTCAAGGAGAAATGCACCTCCGACCCAGGCGCAAAAGGCTGCCAGCCGTGCACCCGCTCCGGAGCTCCCTGCACCGCCATCCGGCAGCGCCCACGCAAGGGCCGACGGCCGCAAGCCAAAAACTTCACCAACGGTGCCGCCGTACGCGTGTGGGACGCCGGCGCCGCAGCATCGCCCAAGCCCACCACACCGCACGCGATGGCGTCGCCCATTATTGCCTCGTCAACCGACAGCTCGCTCGA
The DNA here is from genome assembly GCF_000365145.1 of Cyphellophora europaea CBS 101466. NCBI lineage: Eukaryota > Fungi > Ascomycota > Eurotiomycetes > Chaetothyriales > Cyphellophoraceae > Cyphellophora > Cyphellophora europaea. Next base: position 1,812,252 of record NW_008481811.1, read on the forward strand.
CGATCTATGCCGAGCGGCCTTCGACGGCGAGCCGTGGCAGTGCACGCCCGAGCTCGTGCGGAATTTCTACCGGTCCTTCCACCGCTTCCTGCTGGGGCCGAGCTTCGCGTCCGCGCTGCGCCGCGTCTCGCAGCGCGCCTTCTACAGCTCGCCGCCGCTGCTGTTTGACGTCTACCGCGCCATCGCGGATACCATGCAGGACGCGCGTGAGAGTGTGGGCGCGCCCAACGAGGCCAGTATCGCGCGAGGGACCTCGTCGCTGGAGCGGTTGCGGACCGTCGACATTGCGGGCGAGGACGATGCGCTGGCGATCCTGGCACTGGGGCAGACGCTGGCCGCTCATGACCTGCTTACGAACTGTAATGGGTGTGTGTTGATTATGCGCTACTCGCTGTCTTGCGCGGAGCCGTGGTATGGACGCTTGGCGCGGGATGCTTCGCTGGATCCTATTACGACCTCTACCGTCTTCTGGGATATTGTGTGCTGTCTGGTTCGCGGCCAGATGCCTGTTGTCAAGCCCCAGGTTAGAGAAGAGGGCGCTGTCGACCGACTGGCTGGCCTGTGCACTACGATGCTGCCTATTCTATATGACCTTGCAGTAGCGCTCAACAAAGCTAGCGCTGCGCGTACGGGCGGTGCTGAAGCAGAAACAACGTCTTTCCGCAACATCGAGGCCATGCTGCGAGCGTGGACACCTACACCACCAGAAAACTTCGACAAACGTTACACCGAGGTGGAAAGGCTGAGGATGCGCGCACAAGCGTCCATGTACCGCAGTGCTGCCCTGCTGGTCGCGCATCGGGCAATGCATGAATTCGGGACGGCGGATGACATTGCACGGGCCCACGCGAACCACATTCTGCACGAACTTTCGACGCACGAGGAGCTGTTGGGGCCGGATCTGTGCCTACGCCACATCGGATTCCCACTGTTCACGGTCGCTGTCGAAGTCCCAGAGCTATCCAGCAGTCTTCTGCACAAGATCGACCTGCTGGACGTGGCCCCGACGGCCCGCCAGCAAATGGGCGCGCTTGTGGACTATGTGTGGGCCCAGAGAAATAGCGGCTTCCGAGGGTACCTGCATCAGCTTGTGCAGAGAGGTCCCACGTTTGTTGCTGTTCCCTGAGTGAAGCGACCAACCTGCGACATGCTGGCGGTCAATGTCGGTACGTCTGTTGGTCTCCACCGGTCTATTAGTGCCGTTGTTGGTCTAGCGTGCTTGCTAGTGTGCGTGCCTGACTGAGGTGTACTCCAGACTACCAGCATTCATTGTGTAACCAGACCAGGGGGACCCGCAGCCGATGCCTCCGAGCATAGCGTCGAGAGTAAACCACGGCTCCCGCCCAGGGAACATTTCTTGCTCGACAGCAGCGGTCCGTAGCAAAACCACCGATTCATGCAACATGCCATCTGCTGCCAATCAAAGCTCTCCACCTCTCAGAACAAGCAGGAGCTCCTGGCCAGAGGCAGCATCTGACGAGTGCCAGCAAACACAGTCTAAGCAGTCGAGACCAGCAGAAAGAGACAGCAGAACCCATTACACATCACCGGTGGAGAGACCCACTTTCGACGTAAAGGGCTCGACGCTCACCTTTGAAGATTTGCGACTCGCGGCTGAGAAGCATGGCTTCAAGATCGGTATGCCACAATCTGCCAAAGTGAATGGTACATACATCCATTCAGATTCGAACTCCCTAGGACGTATACTAACGCAGGGCAGCAATATCCTCCAGCGACGTTTCCAAACAACTAGATGCATTCTTCCAAGCGCTGGCGGCTCAACGTGCACAAGGAGATGCACCTGTCTTTTCTCCTTCTGCAGACGTGCTTGACGGTCGACAAACCAGACGGCCCATCCGGCACCTCATCAGCAGGAGGTCATCGGATGATGCAATTGGGGATGCTTTCTAAGCTGAGAAAGGCATAAGCGTCTTTCATTCGTCCTCCACGGGTTTCATCGATGCTCGACTAGAGCCAGCGTCTCCATAGCGGAACTCTAGCTCCTTCCAGCTCGTTTCGAGCAGCCAATATGACGGATAGTCGAGCTATTATCACCCTTGGCAGCGCACCGTGGATCGTGTGGGCTGATGTTTTGAGGCATGGTCCTAACCTGGTGAACTAGTATTCAGTCATCAAGAAGCCTGGGCCACAAGTCGTCCACAGAATGTATGCATGATCTCCTCAATGTGTGACCTACAATCAGAAGTCTGCAAGAGCTTCGCCCGACTTCTCCCTTCCTCTTTTGCTACAATGAAGGTCAGTGTGGGGAGATGATCTCTCGTCCTCCAGCCCAACTCGCATGGACGCCTCGTTTTGCCCCACACATACAATACGAACTTGCAGCTACTCCACCTACCCCAACTCCCGAAAAGGATGCTAAGTCGGATGCGTCTCTCCGCAACCCCCTCTGTCGGGGTCATCTGCTTGGAAGATCGTGTTGCTTGTTGGACAGAAAACCAGGACCGTGAGTACTAAGGTTAACATCTTGTTATGAAGCCACATAAAGGAGACGGTGAAGAGAGCCTTGATATTCGTCTCCCAACGTCCCTCTGGCGGGAAGTCACCCTCAGTCTGTTAAGTGTACGACGCGTGATAGTGAGCGATCGGCCTGCCCGATAAACGACATCCTCGCCGTATACTCCCCTGAAGACCATAGACAGGCGCTGCCAGAAGCCAAGCGCTCTTTGTCTCTCGCTCCAACTCAAAAGCAGACGACACATCACTCCCACCAACCCAGGCACGCCTCAACGCAGCAGCAGCAGCAGGACACACACACTTCCCGCCCCCCCAGAGCCCCTCCAGCCATGCCCGCCTCACCACCACACCCACCAATCCCCCCCACCATGCGCGCCTGGCACCTCACCGCCTTCAACACGCCCTACACTCTCACCCCCTCGCAACCCACCCCCCACCCCATCCTTCCCCACGACATCCTCATCCGCGTCCTCGCCTGCTCCTACTGCCACACCGACGCCCTCGTCGCCGCCGGCGCCGTCCCGCCCCAACCTGCTCTCCCGCACATCGGCTGCCACGAATTCGTCGGCAGGGTCGTCGCTTTCTTCCGTGACCCCGACAACCCCGCCGATGCCGCAGTCGCTCCAGCAGAGGAAACGCGCGATGGCCTGCAGCTGCAGCTGCAGCTGGGCGACACCGTCGCCGTCCCCGGCCGCGGCAACCACGTCTGCGGCGCCTGCCTTGAATGCCGCGCCGACAGCGCCGTCTCGCCCGACCCGGCGGGCTTCAGCGTCTACTGTCCCGCCTCGGGGGCGGGGTTGGGCGTGGACCGGCCCGGCGGGTTTGCCGAGTATGCGGTGGTGGACGCGCGGCAGGTGGCGCGGGTGCCCGAAGTGTTGGCGCCGTGTGAGGTGGCGCCGCTGATGTGTGCGGGCCTGACGATTTTCGTGGCGCTGAGGAAACTGGGACTGCGGAAGGGGGACAGGGTCGGGGTCGTGGGCTGTGGCGGTGGGTTGGGCCACTTGGGGTTGCAGTTTGCGGTGAAGATGGGGTTGAGGGTGCATGGGTTTGATATGGGGAAAAGGGCGCTGGGGTTGGCGAGGGGGTTGGGGACCGGGGCGGAGGTGGTGGATGTTAGGGAGAGGGGGGCGGAGGGGGTGAGGAGGGAGATAGGGAGGGAGGATGGGAGGGTGTTTTTTGAGGAGATGGGCTTGGATGCCGTGGTGTTGTTGGCGGAGAGTCAGGAGGCGTGGGATTATGCGGTTGGGTTAGTGAGGAATGGCGGGAAGATGATGGTGTTGAGTTTCCCGCCTGCGGGGTTTCGCTTGAATCCGTTTGATTTGGTCATTAGGCGGGTGAGTGTCGAGGGGAGCCTGATTGGGAGTAATCGGGCGATGGCGGAGATGTTTGCCTTTTGTGTCGAGCATGGTGTTAGGGCGAAGATCAAGAGGTATCCGTTTGAGAAGTTGAATGAGTTGGTCGAGGACTATCATCAGGGAGAGCCGGGGAAGCTGGTGTTGGATATGGAGACAAGTACGTGAATACCTCTGCGTACCTGATCAAAGTCTTGCTGTCGCTGCCAATCGCATCGGACGCATCAATTCTATATCGAAGCCGAAATGTGGTTGATTGTCTCCTTATGCCGCTAGCACGGTCTTTCTTGCGATCGACGAAAACGATATGTGCCGAGGCATGCTACTCGTATCAGATGTTCTTCAACCCCCCATGAACCTGGCCTTGATCAAGGTATCAGCTTGATCGAAACATTCAACGTTGAAGACCGACATGCTCCGGGGCATGTCAGGAAGAGTGTTCAGTACTCAACTGTTTGACAACACGCAACAGACAGACGCGGACTGATGTAGCACGTGATGATATCGTTATGTGTCAATACTATTATCCATGAAGCATCAACGAAGGGTTTGAAAAGCCACCCTTTCTGCCACCCAAGCGTGTCCCACATGGTCAGGCAATTTGTCTCGAGCTCCTGATGACCCATCAATTCGACTAAAACCCTGATCACTACTCCACCTCCTTATTCCTCACAACCTCCCTACGTGAGTTCATAGTCGACACACACTCATGCTGCGGAAACTTGCGGATCGGCACCTTGTCGTTATAGCACTCGTCGATCTCCTCGAGCGTCCGCTTGTTCGTCTCGGGAATGACGAAGAAGGTATAGACGCAAATCAGGAGATTGCCGACAAACCAGATATAGCCGTATTGAGCGCCCTGAGACAGGTCAGTAGTGAACAAAGACACCAATATCCGGGTATTACTTACCCAATTGAGCTCAGTCGGGTTGATGAAGTACGGGATGGTAAAGGTGATGGACCAGCCGCAAAGATAGGTAACGGAAGATGCGAAACCAAGTGTATGGCCTCGAAGACGCTGGCTGGGGATCTCGCCCGCCACCTGCCAGGAGTAAGGCGAGGTCGACGCGGACGCCACGAAGAGGAAAATGCTGGCCATGGCGATGATGACTTTGCCGCTGACGGCATCGATGCCGCGGACCGAGTACGAGATGCCGACGCCCATCATGCACAAGGCCTGCAGGAAGCCGCCGACCATGAGAATGATGCGCTTGCCGACGCGGCCCGTGAAGAACGGAGTCAACATGGCGCCAATCAAGCCAACGCACTGCAGGATGACGCCGGTCTGAAACGGGTTGTGGTCGCCCGAGAGCATGAAGAAGTAGATGCCGTACTGAGTGATGAAGGGCACACCGTTGGCGGCAGAGAACAGCGCCACGCCCAGAGATGTCAGGGTGCGTTTGATGTTGGGCTTGTAGAACATCTCCATGTAGCCGACGGTGCTGGTCATGGCCTTGTCGGCCTCGATGGTGTGGTTGATCTCGGCCAATTCCTCTTTGATTTGGAGGTCGGTGAAGCAGGAGTCGCGGTGGAAGCGGAGGGCGCGCTCGGCCTGCGTGAGCTTGCCCTTGGAGGCGTAGTAGCGGGGAGTGTCGGGCATGAAGATGAGTGCTATGCCAAGCAGAATAGGCACGATGTAAAGGACACCCAGTGGGATGCGGTATGATGACCGGTCGAGGCGCTTGGCGGTTTCATTGTTGACGATGACTCCGAGCAGAGCGCCGAAACTGATCCAGAACTGGTAGAATGTGTAGCTCAAGGATCTCAGATTTGCTGGGACAGTTTCTTGCATGTAGAGTTGAGCACAGACCATGAGTAAACCATTAGAGAACCCTAGGATGAGACGACCAGCGTACAGAGCTCCCTTGTTGATGACGGCAATCTGGATCGTGACACTCAAGATCATAAGAGCAATGCCGGACCAGATACCGCCTCGACGTCCGGTCTTGTTGCAGATCCAGCCGGCTAGGAAGGTTGACACAAACATTCCCGCAGAGACGAGCGAAGATATCTGCTTGTGTCAGCCAGGTCGTGGGAAAGGGAGAGGATGAAAGCACTTACGAGTTGTTGTACAGTAGTAGAGATACCATAACCTCCTGGCAGGTGAGGGTCTTGATAGCCGAAGTCATGCAAGAAACCTGGCATGGCCTGGAAGCCATTGACCATTCCCTGGGAAGGTGTTAGATACCGTTTTTTCGTAGGAGTAGGAAGAGGCTACTTGCCTGGTCAAGACCGAACTCGAAGAAGGCCAAACTGACGATGAGGCACATGAGGATACCCTTCTTGTTTTCCCAGTACCCATCTCGGGTGATCTTCAGAGTTGGCGCAGCAGGGTCGCTGTCAGCTTCACGAGTGCCCATGTCGGCATGCTCGACACGGCTCTCCTCAGCTTTGTCGTTGGGGTGATTCATCGCAACTGTTCGCAGAGAGCCTAGTAGCGAGTCCAGCGACAGAAGATGAGAGAAGTGAGCACTCTCTTGATCAGAAATGCCGAAGCGAAGGGGAAAATCTGCAAGTGCCTGCTGATACTTCTGCAGGGCCCGGGGGCCGCATAGTGGATTCAACCCAGCATAATAACATCCGAGCTCCAAAAGTTGGGGCATGCCACAACTTGGTGTCTGGTATCTTCCCCACACCCCACAAAGGGGATGGCAGCAACCCCGGATTTGGAGTAGAGCAGTAATAAGCGAAATAGGTGCATTGCCGGTCAAAGAAGAACCGCCGAAGAGTGGCCTGGAACGGTCTGTGAATGCAATGCGCATGAAAAGGCTGGGTTTGCGGGTCAAGCACAAGTCTGTTGGTAGTCGAGTTTGAGGTCCAGCTGGTCGAAGCGACTATTACGGTCGGCAAGTGGAAAACTTCTCCAAGCGAATGAGAACAGTTTTTGCGACACTTTCGAAACTTCATGTGACTTTGATGTAGCAAGTGATCGATGGTATACGAGGCCTATCTCCCCAGGCAGTGCTCCCAATTGGTGTCCCTTAACAAGTTAATTTGATTGTTTGAGAACAGAAGCAAAGTCTCGAAGACGCTTATCCATGATCGTGGCACACCGCCAAACCCGACCATCAAGCACGGACAGGTAGAAATCGACGGGGCTGAGGACGGGGTTTCCTGACTCATCATAGGACACGCCCTGTTCATCGAGCTCGTTCAGTATATCATCAAAAAGTCTTTGCACGACCGCTGCAGCGGCACGGTCATCCTCTGTACTCGATGTTTCTTCTTCACCCCGTTCTTGGCCCTGTCCGCGACAGTTCAACCACCAGGCCAGTATGAGGGCACTCTCGTAGGCCGTGATAAACGCCTGTGATCCAAGCTCGAGCCCACCCGTCTTGTTCAGATAAGTGATGCCCAGCTTGGCGCGGACCAACCACGAATTTGCCGCAAACTTGATGACTTTGAGAGCACGGCTTCTGTTCTGGCAGGGTGGTAGGGAGAGTCCGCTGCGAGGGTTGTTGGCTATCTTTTTGAGTGTGTCCAATTCCTGGCCGAGATACAGATGGTAGTATGACGACCCAAGAAGGGATAGACAATCATTCAGAAGAGGATGGTCTAGCCTGGTCATGTTACGCTCGGCTCGTGGATGACGGCGCCATAGACCCTCCCAGGTTGCAATGGCTTTTTCCATCCTCTTGCGCTCTCCATTGAACGGGTCGTAGATGTCCATACTGAGTCGTTGCTTGGTACAAATTGTGGCCAGTATAGCGCCCATGATTGCCAGCAGGGCAAAAGCACTGATAGGACCGCAATTTTCAGGCGTTTCACCAACCATGACAGAAATGGTAAGCGTCCATAAGTCAACATTGCCGATTGGAGGATTCATCTGAAGTGCGAAGCGCCATTCAGGCTCTGACACTGCATGCCACGCAGACTCGTCTGATGGTGGCGGCATAGAGCAAGGCATAGGTGGCAGGATCGTGACAGCGGAAGGATCCAGGGCCAAACACATGGCTGAGACGATGAACATCCAAGAAATAACGCGGCTGCAGGATTCTGCGAAGATCCATGTTGCCCAGCTGTCCACGGATATCTTTCGTCGCTCTTCGATTTCGGGGAGACCTCGGTAAACAATATTCTGGACGGCGAAAAGATGGCTTTGGGCCCGATGAAACAGATGGGGGTCACCTGTACACGCGCCAAACTGTGCGCAAAGCACCGCGGCCTGAGCGTACCACAAATGGAAGCCAGTGTCGTGGGCCTGAATGGCCTGCGTCTCGTGCTGAGCAAGAAGCAGACACGATGCCTCATAGGCCGACTCTGCAAACTTCTGCTCCGACAGGTGCACCGCCCCTATCGCAAGCATGATGAGGATCAAGGCGGGGTGAGCGTCAGAGATCTTGAGAGAAGCGAAGTGGACAATGGGGGTGTGGAGGTCGAAGTGCTGATAGTATGCAATTAGGCATCGTAACGTGCGCGACAAGCTCGGCCGTCTGAACTGCTTGAGCACTCCACCGGGGTCGGCTTCGTTGATACTGCTGTGGAAGATTTGGAGTTCATCGAGCGTAATCTGAAGGGCGTTGTGGACTGCCGTTACCGAGCGGACATCAGACACGGATTCGGGGGTGGCTAACTGGAGTGGATTGATGCTGCTCTCCGGTATCATCGGCAGGGACGTACTTGGCTGGTTTGGTGTCGACGGGATGGTCAGCCCGGAATGGTTGTAATTGAATTGGAATAACAAGGTGTCCTCGAGAAACATATCATTGTCGAAGGCGAAGTCTGAATAATTTACGGACTGTTGCGCTGTTCCGGCGTCCAGAGCCATGCCATGCTGGTGGAGGTCATTTGAACCATACCCTCGACTGACGCCAGTCTGATTGTCACTTTGGTCATGCTCAAGCAAGTCGCTGTGTTTTGCGGCTACCTGTCTGAGATGGTCGGGGCACTTTTTGGTATGGCGATGGAGGACGTCTGCACGGCCGTAGCTGGTGCCACATCCACTACATCGGAACGGCTTCCGCTTATCATGCGCTAGAACGTGGCGATTGAGATGCTCCGAGCGAGAGAAGGCTCGGCCACAGCGCTCACAGATGTAGGATCTCGACCTTGCGGCGCCAGCGATGTTCGTCATGTTTGACCGGGCACACGGATCGAGGTGTTCATCATCCGAGGTGCTTTAGCATCTCAGCAGACTTCGCAGTCATCTAAACTGACCGTTGTCCATAGCCATCGGGAACGCGCTACAATGAAAAGACTCAAGTGTAAAGCTATCCCCATCAGCTTCATGTCTGTCTCCATGCCAGCCCTTCGGTGGATGATTGGGGAAGAAGCGGGGCCTGGAAGTTTCCCCAACAGCCACCCTGCAGCGGACCCCGACGCCCAAGCATTCTGGGGCAGGCCCCGCCATGATCTGGGGCTACCTGACAGGAGATCCGATAGCAGCATTAATCAATGCACCATGAACCTGGCCAAGAGAACAACTAACTCCAGCTGATCTATTTCGAGAGACTAAGCTAGGGGGAAGAAAGGGGAAATTCAAATACCTGTCAAGGCTGTATAAAGCTGGCATCTAAGCTAGTCCTCAAGGACTGATAATCTAGTCCAGATGTTGTATCAGTATAGTTCTATGCGTAAAGCTCTCTACTACTGTAGGCGCACCAATACAAACTTGATCGTGGTGTAGACGCTGTACGCTACACTGTTATGAGGTATAATTCCACCTAGGAACTCATCAGAAGTAGGCGCCGGTTAGTGGCACGACAAGCAACATCGTTAGAATATACTTGTGAAGCGTTATGGAGTGAAAGGCTACATAGGTAGATCAACAGAGGTCAACCACTTGTACCATCAGACGTGCCTCGTGGAGAGAGCCAACAACAAATGGTAATACTCCTACAGTATAGTCGGAGAACCGACTCTGGGATAGACTAGACACGGTACTGTGCACATTCCGAGTCCAGCTCAAGTTTCTCATGCAGTCGCCAAGTACCATAGCACATTTGCAGAGCAGGCCCCCATGGCACCCCCTGTACGATATAATCTCATGCCGCTGCACAAAAGTCCACCAACAAACGACCCAATTTTCTGATATTCAACACTCCAGAAGGATCTAAGACTCCTGAATCATGTAACTCGACCTTACATGAGTTTGCCTCATCGTATATTGGGCGCCGACCGAGACGAGCATTCCGGTCGACAGACCTATCATTGATGTAGCTCCCCAAATTTGATTGGCATAGCCTGAAAAGATAGGCTGGATAAATATTACGCGAATTAGGCGTATATCTTGTCCATGTCGCAACTCAGTAGAGTCATACTGGCATCGCCCGAGTCCAGTATTGGAAGGGTTGGTAGATGTGCGACGGGCGACTTGAATCTTTCGTGTGTGCACATGTGATGTCGTGGCTTCGTCGCGCGCGCCTTGATTGAGACTCTGAACAGATGGAGAGGATCGGGGGCGATGTGGTCTCTTCCCCCCGGATGTCGGCTTTCCATCGCAGTTCGAGAAGCTTGTGAGAGAGCATTGTTGCGGATTGCGACCGATTGAAACCCAAGTATACCAGAGCCAGAATGATTGCCGTTGCCAGTGTCACATGTGTGCTGAGTGCGCGTCGCGAATTCTTGCCTTCTTCTGGTATGTCCTGACCACCAGACCACTACATTCACGTCGAGTTCGAACTTCTCTTGAGCGTACCACGGTCGGCGTGACACAGCTTGCTGATCGTTCTTTGTTAAGTATGCCATCATAAGACTGACCCAAGTCTCTTTTCCTCGTCTCGGTAGGGGCAATCTATCGCACAGTAAGTAGGCGTTTTCTTGTAGTCGCCTAAATCAAACTCTCAGTCCATCTCCCAGTAGTACTTCAACCACTCCACATAGTACTTTCGCACGTCTCTCAAACAGCCACGGGCAAGCTCGCCACGATCTTGACATCTTAAGCCTTCGAAAGGAATGCTGATGGAATAGTCCAGCACAATGTAGGTGTTGTCGACCACTTCCCGCTGCTCATATTCGTCCAGGTGGACTATCCGGCGTCGCGAGTCGGAAATCTCGCTACCGTTCTCTTCTTCATGTTCCTTCACCTGGACGTGCGATCTAAAGAAGTTGCCAGTGCTGAGCTTTGGATCGCCGTCATCGTAAGTGACGACTGATAAGCAAGGTCCTTCGCTGTTCCTAGTACCCAAAAGTATGAATTGTTTGAGATGGAGCGGGTCTCCTTCTTTCGATACCTTGAACAAGCGACCCGGTTCGAACCACCCTAACTCGCGCTTATCGTATGATGTATCTTCATCGGACCCTTCCATACTGTCAGGCTCGATTCTTGCGCTAGGCACGGATCTCAATTCTGGTGCCGCTGGCTCGAGAGCAGAAGATCGAATGGACGGTGCTTTCGTTTTATGACCGTTGACCCTAGACTGGGGGCGATTGGCTGTGTGATGCATTATCAGGAACACGATCTCAATGTCCGGGCGCATGTCCATACTGGTCGGAGGCCCCCGCCGCCGTTCGCGAAAATAAGAACGAAGTGATGATAACTTACACATTCTCCCCAAGTCACCAAACGTATTGTGCGCTCCGTCGGAGCTGGTGATGGTCAGATTCTTATAGAAGTGGCCGTTGTAGTAATTCGTTATGTGGAGGACTGGGGCGGGGTCGTGAGAGGAGTCGATATGCGGTGCTTGCCTCACCAATGTGCTGCTGACCCGTTCGAATTCTTCGTACTGCGTAACATCCACTCCAGGCATGCCGCTATAGCACCATAGACTTTGTACCCCTTCATGGACTACCCTGGAAGCAGACTTGAAGAGACTGGAGCCAGCGCAGTCCTGGGGCTGGGACAGTGCGTAGCCTGAACAGTCCCGATTGTAACATGTGACCAGCCTCCAATCAATCCAGACCACACCGGTCGCGAAGGCATGCACCACGTCTGACCTGCAGGATGACCTCCATGGACATGCACCCTAACGCCAAAGTTACACCGGCGAGGCGCACATTAGGCTCCGCTGGCGACCAGCGTGTCACAGGTTGAGAAGAGCTAAGCACGAATTCGATACAGGTATAAAGCAGTAGTGAGCACTGGGGCTCCGGTCTCCCAAACTCCCACTTACGGGCCCGGTAGTACCTAGCAGATTCATGCTATGGCGGAAGTAACGGGCCTGGTCGTAGGAACGATAGGCCTGGCAGCGCTGTTCCAGACCTGCGTCGAGCTGTTTGATTGCTTCGAATTGGGCAGGAATTATGCTAGCGACTACCAATTGGCATGCACCAAGCTCGACCTGCTCCAGGCTCGATTGTCACATTGGGGAGGGGTGCTCAGCGTTGATCTGCCAGGATGTGAACACCCCGCACTTCGCCAGAACTGGCCTGACGAGCAGCACGTTATCGCTCGCAGCCTCAACGGCATCAAAGACATCTTCCGTAATGCAACAATTTTGGCTGAGAAGTACAAGTCGAGTGCTCGCAGGGTCAAAATACCATCAATACGATCGCTCCAAAAACAGGAGAGCGCTGCTGCTATCGGTGAGCCAGCGCAACTTATCAGGCTGTCCAGGTGGTCCTTAATCGGCAAGCGCACCCTGTGGGCCATCCACGACAAGTCCAAATTTGACGGCTTCATCGATGACCTGAGATTCCTGATCGAAAACCTCGAGAAGGTGCAAATTCGCATCACTATGAGCGGCTCACGATCGACTGCTCAGCGTAAGCCGACACCCAAAGCGACCATGACGGAAGAGCCCGCTCGCGGTCGCTCAGGCGATCGTGGTTCCACGAGCCATGCTACTCCACCCCCCAAGACACAGGCAAAGACCGCTGGTAAGCCGTCTCCGAAAGATGATATCAAGCGGCCGATTGAGCCGGTTGGAAGGAATTGTGGCCACGCAACCGTGGACAACGATTTCACGAACAACAACCACTTTGATGTATACGGCAATGTGGGGGATTTGGGCGAGAAGGCGAAGAAACATTTGTTTCGGAACAACACTTTCAAAAATACTGGTGGCTTCTCGCTGCATGGCGATGCTGCTAGCGGCAAGGACCTTGCCGAGGTTCTGCGATGTTATATGACATCGTCAGACGCTGCAGACCGAGATTCGGAGGCCAGCACCGAGACATACTCAAGTGACGAGACAATACAGGCTCCGCTCAGTCGGGGCAGCTTGCGGAGAGGCCAAAACTAGACGTCCTCCAGAGAGCTTGGCCTGGGGCCAGCGGTTTGATGGTGGACATTGACCGCTCCCGATTGGGTATGTGCGAGCAAGAAACTGGCAGGGCACTATAGAATTGAAGCTAAGTCCTGGGTGCCATTATCGTGTGCGAAGGGAGGATGATGAGGAATGCGGGTGTTGGTGTTGTGCAACGGTTGCAACAAGGTTTTTGCTGTGCCGAAACTCTTAGAACTGGCTCCGCCGTGCCAAGAGCCGGAATTTCCGCTGCGGGACGATCTACTTTTCGGGGCGTGTCGGTAAGGACTCCCGGAAGCAGAATGATATGTTGTTCACACAAGCGAGTGTATGTGGTAGCAGCAACATAAATTGTCGCCATTGTTGAGTGGCGCTAGACGGAGTCGAGGAGGCTTTGTGGGGTATCGGCTAACAACTCACCAGGTAACCATGTGGGGGGATCATGGACGCTCTAGGTGTACCCCAAGGTACGGGGTTGCGGGGCCGGAAACCATGCTGTGTACAACCAGATGTTGCCGAGATATTGAATTGGTCTTTGGCATATCAGGAAGATTGCACTGGCCAGGAAGGATCATCAAGCAAGCGATGCAAGCCTTGAGTACCACATATAGCTGTTGGAGCTGCTCGACCCATTGTTGACTACCAGGGACAGGGACTAAGACGAGACCTCACGCTAGCAAGATGATCATGGCGCCCTCAGAGTCCGACTTCCATGTCGTGATCGTTGGGGCCGGCCTAGGTGGCGCCTCCTGTGCCATCGCCTGCGCCCGACAAGGCCTCCGCGTCACCCTCCTGGACGCCGTGCCCGAGTTCTTCCCTCTAGGCGACTCCGTAGGCGTCGGTTCCAACACGTCCAAACTCTTCAAGCGCTGGGGTGTCTATGACGACATGTGGGCCATCTCGTCGCGCGCCGAGGAATCAGTGATGCGCAACTGGGACGGCAGCATCATCACGCGCGATCCCACTCTCGGCAAGGCCGTCGAGATGTACGGGCACAAGGGCCTCATCGGCCACCGGGGCCATTATCACAAGATCCTTATTGACCACTGCGTCAAAAACGGAGTCGACGTGCGCATGGGCCACAAGATCGAGCGCTACAACGCGGACAAGCCTAGCGTCTTCCTCCCCTCGGGTGAAGAACTCGAAGCCGATGCCATTATTGCGGCCGATGGGGTCAAGTCTACCGGTCGCACGCAAGTCCTCGGCTACGAAGATGCCCCAATCCACAGCGGCTACGCCGTCTGGCGCGCATACTCAGACGCCGCGATGTTCAAAGACGATCCACTCGTGGGCCCATTACTGGAGAAGGACACCACCCAATTATGGATCGGGCCGGACCTGCACGGGTTCGTGACCGTGCTCCGCGACGCGACCGAGATCAATGCCGTGCTGACGCATAAAGACGTGGCTGACGTTTCCGAAGGCTGGAACTTCCCCGCTGTGCGCGAAGACATCCTTAGCGCCATCCGCGGCTGGGATCCTGTCTTCGTGCGTGTTTGGGAGAAGATCCAGAACATCATCGATTGGAAGCTCGTGTACCGGCCCTGTCTGGAGAAGTGGGTGGCGGATTCGGGCTTGGTGGCCATAATGGGTGACGCGGCACACCCGTTCTTGCCGACCTCGACGCAGGGAGCGAGCCAGGCGGTGGAAGATGGGGCCACGATCGCATTATGTTTAGCAAAAGCGGGGAAGGGGAATGTGCCCTTGGCACTACGAGCGTATTTCGAGATTCGGTACGAGCATGTCAGGGACGCCCAGATGGTGGGCATCAGTCAGCGAGATAAGTGGCATAATTTGCACGACAAGGAGACGGGGAATATGGAGAAGGAGCTTGATACGTCGAAAGGCATCTTGGACAGCTATCATTTATGGGTGCATGATGCGGAGGCGGCAGTCGAGGAGGGGTGGGATGATGCTGTCAAAAAGGTCAGGGAGAAATTTGGCGAGGATCTTAGCGTCAACGGCGTCAATGGACATCTATGAGAAGGGAATCTTTCAAGCTAAAAGTATCTATCTGACCCTAAACAAGGACGGCTTCCATCATGACCGTAAATGTTCGGAACCTAAAGAGGCGGTCTATCCTCAGCCCGGCCGTGGCCAGCAACGCTTCATACTCCTGATACGACCTCTCCTTGCCTCCAAACAGCGAGAAGGTGCTCCATGTCATGATGTTCGCCGTCTCTGGGAGCGCCGACTGCCGCGTTGGGATGTGATCTGAAGGCGGCGAATTCGATGAGGGCGGAATGATGTTCGGACTGGAGTTCAGCACCTCGTTAATGACCATCTTGGCTCTTGGGGTCCGTCTCATGGCGGTGGTGATGTTCTTGAGCAGCACGAGTGCCTGGTCGTCGTCATATTCATGCCTGGAGTTATTAGATTTTATGCTCACGCATCACGGGGATGAAGCCTCACAGGACGCCTCTCATGTACCATACAGCCCCGTCGCTGACATTGGGCTTGAAGTAGTCTTGCGCCACAAACGAAATACTCCCATCAGCAACCTTACTCTTCAAATCCTCCGGATAGTTCTGCATCAGACCAAAGTCAGCATCCCACACCAGACCGCAGCATTGGTCAGAAAACATACCGTCTTCAACAGCGCAATAACCGGCTCCAGATCCTGATACACCCACCGGATCCCCTGAAACCTCCTCATAACATCCACACCACTATCCCCCATCCCCGCCCCCAAGTCCACCACCGTCACATCTCCCAGCTCCCCCCAAGGATAATCCCCCAACAAACTCGCCCTCGTCAGCTTATTCAACCAGCCCACCACCCCCTCATTCCCCAACTCCACCATCGCCGCATTCGCCGGATCCCCCATATACTGCGCGAACGTCCGCCCATCCCCCGCCACCACCTTGCAGAACGGGGCCGTCTCCTCGGCAAACGAGTCGCGCGTGTCTGCGTCCCTGACGTCGTCCCCAATCCCCGTCGCGCAGCGCATGCCGAGATCGGTGATGAAGGTGAGGAACGAGCGCGCGCCCGTCGAGCGCAGCGCAACGCTGTGTCGCGTGTTGCCGAAGACGTCCGGAGCGGTTTCGCGGAAGATGAAGTCGGCGGCCAAAGTGCGGAGGACGCGGCCGAGCTTGTGCGCGTTCACGTTGGTTTGGGCGGCGAGGGAGGCGAGGGTGGCGGAGCCGCCGAGGGTTTCGATGAGGTCGGCGACGTTGAGGGTTACGGCGACGTTGAGCGCCGCGGTCTTGTAGGGGAGCATGCCTTGCTCGACGAGCTTGAAGCGGGTGGGCGTCAGCAGGGAGTCGATGGCTTTGAGGTCGACGCGGAGCTGCTCGACGAGGTCGAAGATTTGTTGGGTGGGGAGGGAGTCGGCGTCGTCGAAGAGGGCGTAGGGTCTGGCTTCGAGGAGGTGTGGGAGGTCATGATTGCCGTGGGATATCTCGTCTTCCAGCTGCTGCAGTTTGTCGTTGATTGAGGTCCGGAGCACGGAAAGGTACGGCATTGTTGCTGATCTCGCTGAGTCTCCTGGAGAAATGGAGCTCTGAGACGACATCTAGGTGTTGACTTACTGGCATCTTTAATGCAGCTTGCGGTATCTGCGCTGCCTCAGGCGCCCGCATAGGCGGCCGCAGAGGGCCTGCATACGCTCTAAGCCCAACTCTAGAGACACATGGGGTAGCATGTCACACATTGAACGTCCAAGCAAATGTTGCGGGGAAATGGTGGAGAGCCCCACATGTTCATGGGGTTGGCCGACTTCCAGATGTGCAAGCAATGCAGCCCTGATTCATTTGCGAACAACAAAGTATCGCAGGCCTTCCGCAGCTACAGAGAACCGTCGACAGCGAGCTCACATGGCGGAGGGTTCCCTTCAAGCCCCCTGCTAGGCGGCCAAGGAGCTCAAGGCGTTCGCAGGCAGTGAATGAAACTGTGACTTGTTTAGTTCCTTGGCGTCAGGCATCCGTCCAAGGCAACGAGTTCATAAGTCTGTTTGTTGCATCCACACGGTAAGAGAGGCGCAAGGAGATGCCATGAAACGTAAGTACATTGTGGACATCAAAGCTTCCTATGTAGGTCTTCCTATGTAGGTCTTCCATGGCTTTCTGGTCGTTGCAGGGTTCCGCTCTTCCCCCTTGACACAAGCGCGGCTTTCAATACACGGACGAAAACGGTGCTGATGCTCCCTTTCGACCCTGCCCCATTCCATCGTCCTCCCAAGTATCGTTTCGCAGACGAACTGCAATCAAGCCCAGCTTCACCATCCTATTGGTTCCAGAAGTCATAGTCGACGTCTGGATAATCGCGAAATTCGTAATCCTTCACGCCTTCGTCATCCTCATCTTCCGAATCTCCATCTTCCGAATCTCCATCATCAGAGTCCTCCTCATCGTCAGCGTCGTCCCCATTGTCCTGAACACCGCCTTCATTGTCCCCAGCATCCGTCGATCCACCTGCAGTTTCTGAACGTTCAGCGGCCATTGTTGAGACTCCAACTTCAGCTTCTCGTGCTTCAGTTTGCCGATCTCCTCCTTCTTTTCGCCCAGCTCGGTCTCAAGAATGCTGCAGTTGTCGCCTGACCTCGGTTGGTCGCGCTGCCTGCAGATTCCCTCCATTTTTCTCTTCTGCACTGCAATTGACCCCTCCCACTCGGCCAACTCGTCCTCTAATTCCTTTTGCCTCTCCAGCAGCTGCTTGTTCACCTTGAGTCTCCACATGAGATGTAGTACTGTTGAGATAGTCACCCTGCCCATCCTGTACAGAATTTTCCCGCGTCGGCAGCCGGGAATAGTCCGCCGTAGTTTCGTTCTGGCTGCTGTTGGGAGGCGCTGTCGCCGACTGCTCTTGCGTGTCCTGTTCGGAGGCCGTCTTGAGAGTCGCAAGTTCGTCCGAGACGCGTGTCAATTGGTTTCCCAGCTCCTCGTGAGCGATCTCATTCTGCCTTTGCCGAGCTTCGTAGATGTTGATTTTGGCATTTAGGGCACGGATCTTCGTACCCCTGTAATTGATTTCAATGGTGAAGTCCTCCTCATAATCTTCTTTCTGGGACGTAGCTGACAGCGGAACGGCTGCAATTTCCGCTGGCCATTGGCTCTCTCTTGTTTCAGCAAGTCTTCGTAGTGACTTTCTGCATCTCTGATCGCCTTGTCGAGTCTAGCTAAGCTGCATTTCTTCTGTGCCTCACAGGCAGCCCCAGACTCGGCTAACTGCTGCTTGAGCTTGGCCTCAGACGCATTGAGTTCTGCGATCTTCTCATTGCTTTCGGTCTGTTGGTCGACTTGGCATATCAGACGTTCGCAGCTTTTGAAAGCTCTGTTGGCTTTGGACCAGGCGCTGGTAGACTTTGCAGGTACATCCATCGTGCATGTAATACAACTTTTCTTGGGCAGTTTCGGAATGAATGCTAGTTGCACTCTTCAGGACCCCGTTGTCTGCGTTGAGGAACAGTGTGCAGTCGACTCGTTCAGCGACTTGTGTATTGAGAGTGTGGATCTCGTCTCGTTGAGCCTCGATTTCCGCCTGTTTGGTGTGACATTCGGCTGCAGATTTTGTCGTCTGGTTCGCATGCTCAATCGCGACGCAGCGCTCACTGAGCCGTTTGATAAGGTCAACGAGCTTCACAATTGACCAGAAGAAGGTCTTGATGCTCGACAGGATGCACCTACACATGGTTCTGATATACCAATATCCGAAACTCTGGAAGGTGTGGGCGATGGCCCAGTCGAGCTTGTAATCTAGACTGATCAGGGATGTGATGGGGAGGACTGATGGTAAGAAGATGTATTTATAAAGGAATTCGAGCTCTTGTTCGCTGCGCTCCCACACTCTAGAACCCCAGACGAGGCCAGAATAGGCGGTGGCAATCCAGTCTTGAGCCGCTCGAGTCGCAATAGTGGTGTCGTGCGCAATTGCTATGCAAAATTCGGAGGCATCGGAGAAGTCGTCGGAGATTTCGAGCCCAAGACGGAATGCACGTCTGCAAGCGATGGGTAAGAGCCACTCCCAGATATAGAGATAGACCAGGAAGGAGAGGATACCAGTTGCCAGAACATTGAGCGATGTGAGGAGGGCCGCGCGAGAGAGGTCATCGCAGATGACAAGGTACAGGCGGCGGTGATTGAAGAAGAGGAAGATGAGGAGGCCCAGGAGAAAGAAAACAAAAAATTCATACATCATGTCTGTCATGTCGACGAAGCAGATCTTGATAACGCGACTAAGATGGGATGAGAGTTGTGAGGATGAAGCTGGTATTGCCGAGGATCGCTAAGATGAGGATGGGCTAGAGTGTGGTAAGAAGGTCGAAGAGACTGTGGGCGTGGCGCAGAAAAGGTCTTTTCCAGTTGTGACAAACGCGTGAAGCGACGTGACGAGGCTGCTGCCGGCCGTTGTCAGGTGAGGAAGCCACCGAGGCATCTATGCGCCAAGGCTTGATGAATGCAAGGCAACGCGCTAGGCAGGCTGGGGAAACAAAGGAGAGCCAGCCTTGCAATCGTGAGATCGCGTTCGAATACATGCTCGATATAGTACAGAGTCTCGTCGAGAGGAACGCAACATTTCGGGTGTGATACGAAATATTGATAAGATCGACATACCGGAATTCTATCCTTGATGTCCTTGACTTTTGCTGGTGTATTAATAGTCCAGCCCTGCAACCGAATTCCTACCTAGATTACACTCGCACATGGCCACTAACCTTGTTGGCCTAATAAAGGCTCGCTCTCGCCTTTGCCTCCCTGCCTCTTCTTTCTGCGGCGCTTTTTCTTTGATGAGCTCTCTCGTGCTGTTTCTCCTTTGCTCTGATTCTTTGAACTCTGGGCAGAACTGTGGCCTTTGTTTGCGCCGCTGTTGTCTTCCTCGCCATTGGACTCGCTGCTGGAAGTCGTCTCCAGAACAACCTTGCGGATACCGTTCGTATCAATAATGTTCTCTGTGATGCTACCACTTCGCGCTGGGCCACGGTGTTGATAAAAAGGACTCTTCGATCGAGGACTGCTGGGCAGGCTACCCAGCGTGCTGGAACTGCTGGTCTTCCTGGACTTAGGACGTGGCTCATCCGGGCTGGGGGATTGGCTCTGCTTGGTTGGGGAATCGAGTTCGGAAGGCATAGCTTGAACAGCTTTGCTGGAACTCATTGGGCGATGCTCCGCAGGGGATGTAGACAAGGTTCCATAGCCAACCTGCAAAGCCTGTACTGCGTCACTGGCTTCTTTCCCGCCTGACTGAAGCAAGCCCTCGCCGATGCCACCTTTGACAGAAGAAGCATCTTCCGAGATCCGCCGAACTGGAGTTCCTCGATCAGCAGTCACAGAAGCTTGTTTGAGTGCTTCTGATCCGGAACCGGGCTTGATCTTGACAGTATTGAAACGTGTAGTTTTCGGTCGACTTGCAAGGTTTGATGGCCCCAAGTGCTTTAGATGCTCCTTTAGATCATCCGTAGGTGTTCTTCGGAGCGGTCGAATGTCTTCGCCCTTGCTGTTCGTACTGGAGCGGCGGCGTTGCTCTGAGACTGATCGTCGCATTTGAGCACTGACCTCAGATCTGGACCTCTGAACGTCTTGCGCGGTAAGCGTTTGGTCTTCGCCGATGTCGACCAGGTTGCCATTGGGAATGTTGAGGCTGTTGGGATCTTCGACAACATGGCCTTTGGGAATTCTCATCCGAGGAGCTGGCAGGGCGCGGCGAATGGCTTTGTGAACATCGATGAATACATCCGACTCGTCGACAATTTCTTCTCCGATCAACTCTTCAATGACATCCTCCAGGGTTACGACACCGAAAGAACCATGGTCCTCACCCGGGAACTCAGAAACAAGAATCATATGCGATTTGCCTTCTTGGAAAAAGTTGATAATGTCGAGACAGCTGGTGTCGGGTCGGGTTTCGGGCAGCGTGGCCAAGGCGAACTCGCGAACTGGCTTAGCGTCTTCGGGATCGTAAGTGATGAGCATCTTGACCAGCAACATCCCAACGAAATTGTCATTGTTATCGGGGTGGTGGACAGGAATTCGAGAATAACCACGAGACAATATGTCGTCCATGGTATCTTCATCTAGCACATCGTCCAGAGAAAGGGTGAAGACATCATCCATTGGCGTCATGATGGACCCGACAGGTTTCGCCTTCAGGTCCAGTACGGCACTGATGATGGTGACTTCATCGGCGTTAAGCTGCTGATTCACATCGCCCATACTCTTATGGAGCGATACCAGCGTCTTCAGCCCTGCTCTCTTGTACACAGTACCATGGTCTTCACCCAGGAGGTAATCGAGTAACTTTGCGGTAGGCCAGGCTACTGGAGCCATGAGGTACATCAGGAACAACACCGAGGATGACATCCAGGATCCGATGGGCAGGCCATAGCGCACACAGATCGACTGTGGAACAATCTCGCCAAAAATGACAATTAATACAGTTGACCCAAGAACAGCCGGCCAGCCACCGCCCAGGGACCGATCGAGTACAATGGGCAGGGTCTCATTGGTGATGACGTTGCTGAGGAGTAGAGTGACGAGAACCCAGTGCTTGCCCTTTTTGAGGAGGCGTAGCACCTTGCCGGCATGTACTTTCTCTGCACCCTCGCCTGACTCTTTGATGACTTGTAAGTAGATTTCATCCTTATCACATGTCAGTTGTCTCCTACAATTTTGGACGCGCTAGAACCTACCTGTCCCATTAAAGCGATTGTCAAGCCTGCAAAAGCGCCACCGAGCAGCACCAAAGCGGCCGCAACACCGAGATACAGCCATAGATCCGGATCATCTGGGCTCTTGCCTTCTTCCCCCTCTTCCAGCGAGTGTATCAGGGTTGAGACATAGAGAGGAGCTGCTTGCGCAATCGGAAGTTGCGCGATCGCAACGAAAAAGAGCTTGGACAGACCGAGTACGAGAGGTCGCTTCGAGAGGTAGGCGTTGGCCGTTGACGCCGGCATGGGCGTCAGCTTTTTGGGGTGGTTTGCCGGCAGTAGATCAGCAACAGATCAGTGGGCGGAAGGCCTTGAAGATTGGACGCGGGCTGCGGGTAGTCCGACGAGCTCAAAACCCTGTAGCAATAGGATGTGGTGTACAGTGCGCGAGCACGAAGAGCGTGTGAATGGTACTATCGTAGAAGGAAAAGCAGATGATGAGGTCGGAAGCCAAACGTGAAGAAGCGAGTGGAACGTTTTGAGGGAGGTGCAGAACGCTCGCGGATGATCTGCATGGCGCCAAGCGTCATACAGCCACTGAGCAGCCGCGTCTCCACTGACCTCATTTTCCGCGGCAGGAAGTAGCGGATTTAAGGTGCTGGTGCGCGCTCGCGTCTAAGCCGAGGCTTGGCGCGTTGGGGCGGCTACCGTCGCTCTGCCTCGGATTTGACGTTGGAGTCAATGTCGATGCTCATAAACCTAAGGGTGAGCTCTTTGCTGCCCTCGGTCACCTTCCTCTCAGTGAGAAACAGTGAATGAGGCATAGCTGGCGAACATGATGGAAAAGGTCGTGAGAGCATCAGCTCGTGGATGCTCGCGTCTGAGCCGACATGGGCTGCAGCAAAGGGGATATGCTGCACCCGCGTCCTCCGCCAAGCTGAACAAACCCATTGATTTCAAGAAGAGCATCGTTCTAAATCAGTCTCAAGCAGCCGCCAGAAAGGCGTTCGGTCTCGAAGACGAAGCTCCAGTGGATTTTCAGAACCTGCATTCGGCCATCAACACGGCCATGCATCATGCCATGAAGGCGGATGAGACTGTTATGCTGTTTGGCGAGGATGTTGCCTTTGGAGGTGTCTTCAGATGCTCGAAGGGTCTCTCTGACGAATTTGGCTCGTCCAGAGTCTTCAACACGCCTCTATCGGAGCAAGGTCTGGTCGGTTTCGGGATAGGCTGTGCTGCGGAAGGCATGAGGCCCATCGCTGAGATCCAGTTCGCCGATTACGTCTTTCCTGCCTTCGATCAAATCGTGAACGAGGCCGCCAAATTTCGGTATCGAGAAGGTGCCACCGGCGGCCACTGTGGTGGCTTGACCATCCGGATGCCTTGTGGAAGTGTCGGCCATGGAGCGCTATATCATTCACAAAGTCCCGAGTCTCTCTTTTCACACGTTCCTGGGATGCGGGTTGTGATGCCCCGATCACCTGCTCAAGCTAAAGGCATGCTCACCAACGCTGTGCTGCACAGCAACGACCCCGTGATTTTCATGGAGCCCAAGATCCTATATCGGGCCTCGGAGGAGTTCGTTCCACGAGATCCTTACACAATACCGCTTGACAAAGCCGAGGTCATCAAATCCGGTGCCGACTTGACCTTGATCTCATATGGGCAGCCTCTGTATCTCTGCGGGATGGCAATCGAAGCTCTAGAAAAAGAAATCAAGGGTCTGAACGTAGAGCTGGTTGACCTGAGAGCAATTTATCCTTGGGATCGCAAGACCATCCTTGGCAGTGTCAACAAGACTGGACGAGCTGTTGTGGTCCATGAGAGTATGCTCAACGGAGGCATCGGCGCCGAGATCGCTGCGAGTATTCAAGAAGGGGCCTTCCTGAAGCTCGAAGCACCGGTAGCCCGAGTCACCGGCTGGTCCACACATCCTGGGTTGATCTATGAGAAATTCAATGTTCCAGATGTTACGAGTAAGGACCCCAGTTCGCTGAGACCAACCATGCTAACAATAAGGACAGGAATATATGATGCTATGAAGCGAACATTGGAGTACTGAGCCTCAACATGCAAACCAGCGCTATTGATACTCCTCTCGGAAGACCATTACCTTTGGTACTTCTTTCCCATCCCGATTCTTCTCGTACCAGGCACGCCACATGCCCAGACAGTTGAAATCGAACACCACTTCGGCTGCTCCACTGGCGCCGACTTCTATACCAATAATTCCTCCCTCGCCCTCGCCAGTTCTCCCAAATCGAGTTCCGGCAGACTGCTGCAGCTCACCTCCAGGCCCGGCAACGGCACTCACGGCCTTGGATAGCGGTTCTGGGCTGGAGCTATACCTGCATCTCGCGCCAACACTTCGTGCAGCGCTCGTCCGAAGGAATGAGTCGCCGTTACCTGTGCCACTCAGTGCTACAGCCCGATGCGATCGTGGCTGAGAAGATGGCTCAGCGAGAGAGCCTGTATAGACATGCGACCGAGAAGTCGCGGAGATGAGCAAGTTCGACCGATACTCAGATGTCTGGGGATCGCCAGGAAGTCGATGATATGTGGGTAGACTCGTGCCTGCAAAGGCCGGACCCAGGCAGTCAGCGAAAATGTCAAAAAGCTGTGCCTTTGCCTGACCGATCGCGTTCGTCCACGAGGAGCTCTGAGTATCCCCAGAGGCCTCATGTGCTGACTCTGCGAAGCTCTCGGCCCAGAACCCAGCACCAACCGTTGGCGTGTCGCCTATCCTTCCGGGTTTCTTGTTCGTAAGACCGCCTGTACTCGTGGTGACCGCCACATTTCCATAGCGATCCAGACAAACCGCGCCAACCGTCCCTTGACTAGGCAATATCATTCCATCTAAGTCTCCCATACCAAAGCTGCTGGTCATTACATGACCGTGCCCCAATTCACGCTTATGCTCCTCCCACCGCCGCCTCGTCCAGAACCACTCCTTGCCCTTCTTCTCCAGTCCCCTACTCCAACCCCACTCCTCCACCTCCCGCCCACTGAGATGGCAGTGCATGCCACTGACCCCCGCCCCTTCCCCATCACCCTCAAGCAGCACCTCCCTCGCCAATTGAATCGGATGCCTCGTTCTTCTCAGCAGACTCACGGCCGCGGCCCTCTTCTTGAATCCACCCATCGCGGGCCCACCGCCACCTTCACAATCGCCATAAGCCTCTGGCCTCACACTGGCGACCATGACACTCGCCTCCATCTCGATCTCCCCCGCAAGATTGAACACGCTGCCCCTACCGCAGTTGAAGAGCTCGTCATCCTCCATGCGACTGACGGCGTGGACCGCGGCATCCAGCGCGGTGGCGCCTTGGTCCAGCAGTGCGCGAGTATCCGTCAGGTAGATGAGCAGCGAGTGCCGGTACCGGGCATAGAGCTCGGGGGGGAGGTGGGAGCGGGCAAGTGCGCCGGCGCCGCCGTGGAGGATCAGCGTTGGCTTGAAGGGGGCTACTGGTGCATTGGCCATGTGGTCGGTGATTTACGGGCTGACTTTTTACCAACAGTTTGCTCTGCTTCCAATTGTAAGAGTTCACTTGGGGTCGGGGATGTGGCTTTACAACAGACACGCTACGCATAAAGAGCATAGAGCGTCTCACTAAGAACGTAACGATGATCTACTTCGATCTTGGCACAAATCCATGTCATATGGCAAGTCTGTCTTGGTCTCCCTTCTGTTAACCTCTTCTGGGCCGATTGTACTGTTGCTCTCATCGAATGTCATGGACACAGCCCTCTTGGCGACGTTGCTTCGCGCAGTATTCTCCTCCACGCCCTGATTTATAGGTGTTGCGGGACGCGAAAATTAACGACATGAATCATCCAGAATCTACAAATCTAATGCCTCGCTACTTTGAAACGATCAATCCGTCGTATGCTCCACGTGCCACCTTCCTCCCAGCACCATGCACTTCCCGCCTTTCAGACCTCTGGCACGATAGCATAAACCTTCTGACTCGATGCCATCCCAGCCGTCCTTCATCCACCGCGTGCCCACAACATACTGATGCGGGAAATTTAGCCCGCGCCAAATGAGCGAAGCGCGCAGGTACAGAAGCGTCGCACCCACTGTGTCCAGCGCCAGAAGGTCATCGTCTGATGTATCCTTAATGAGCTTGTCGACGTGATATTGCCCCTGAAGGTCCATCTCCCCAGCGTCAATCTCCTTCTGATCCAGATCCCAGCCCCTCGGCCCTTCTCGGGTTCCACGCCAGGCATTCAGGTCGTAATTGTACATACCGCCCAGGGAGCAGCGCGCCGTGATGATACCGATATCATCTCGCGCCCGCACGTGCCTCAGGATGCGGTCCACGATGCCATCATCCAGGCGAAACACGTCTGCGTCGAGCCAGACAATGTGCGCCTCTTCACGCAATGTTTGCAGCATGAGATAATTTCGCAGCTTCGAGATTTCGGCGCGACGCAACGTCTGCACATCGCCGTCGTGGCGGTGCTCACGAGCGACAGTTGGCCCATCATTGAAGCCTGTGTGCATGAAGATCGTCACTCTTGCGAACGCGTACTCGGTAACGGCCTCTTTGTATTGGTGATATTCGTCCATTGAGCTCGTTAGGAGCCCCAATGACGTCTTTTCCACATCATGTTGCGCGCTTATAATGTTCAAAAGGTCGTGAACGCATCGTATGCTGTTGTCAGGCTCAGGGTTGTGACCCCATGATGTGTTGTCATAGGTGATGGTGAGCCAGAGGAGATCGGATGAGGCTGCTAGCCTTGTGTGGGTATATTTTATAACGCCAAAGTCGTCGGTGGTCTCGCTCTCGTACACGGTGCCATGTGCGTTGTGCACGGAGACCGGTACGTTGTTGTCCCTGGACGCTAGATCGGAACCGGGGCCAACTATGGGTCAAAGCATTAGAGCCTGATATTTGTATAGCCTGCAATGACTTCAGTACTTACCAACATAGAATAGCACAAGCAAAAGAACGAGAGCCCCGCTGACTGCCAGGAAAGAGTTCTTGTTCCGCTGCATCACAGAGAATGCAGCGCGTTCAACGCGGCGGTCAATGGGAAGGACACATGAGGCATATCAGTCAGAAGAGGCAGAGAGTGCCAGAGCAGACTCTAAGCCGCAGTCTGACCCGCAGGCCGGATACGAAATTATTCAGCTCCCACCAGGCGCAGAAGGAACATGAGGTGGCTAAGATTAGCACGAGGGGTCGGGGCCATTACCCCTTTACGTAACAAGTCTAGCCCATGATAGCAGGCGACTCTGGAGATCATACTTTCGCTTTCAACCTCGTCTGAGCCCGATCTCGTATCCGACTACTCCACTCTAGAAGCTAGATTTCAGATTTGGCGACGGTGAGGGTTTGCTCAA
Organism: Cyphellophora europaea CBS 101466; assembly: GCF_000365145.1. NCBI lineage: Eukaryota > Fungi > Ascomycota > Eurotiomycetes > Chaetothyriales > Cyphellophoraceae > Cyphellophora > Cyphellophora europaea. The sequence continues at coordinate 1,839,138 of NW_008481811.1, forward strand.
CTTCGCGGACTTCAGCCTGATGGTCAACATGGTCGGTATGGAGCCGCGCAAGTCACTGGAGAGCAAGCCGCCGTATACAAAGCAATACTGCCACGCAGTGCGCTTTTGATCCACATACAGCAGTCAGAAAGCTCGATACGAATGGCACACACGGGAGATCAACGACGCACTAAGATTGAGGCGCATGTCCTTGATCAGTTATTCAGCATTGATACGGCATGATAGCGTCTCGGCGTACCTCTCACACTGCAGAACCCAGCGCCAGTCACCAAGGCTGCCCTGCTAGCCCAAGCATGTCCCTGGGCTGGATCGCAGGAGGCCGTGCCTAACACTGTCACTATCTCTTGAGCTCGGCAACGGGGAACTATAACCTCAGTGAACCTCTTTCGGAGCGTGAGAAGTCTTTTTCGGCTGCTCTCAGCCTTGCCTCCTCGACCTGCTCTACCAGATTTTGTATGTGTCATTGGAGACATGGCAGGAATTGTCCTGGATTCAAATACTCGCTATCGCATTTTCTACGAGCCGTGGGATTCTTATGTGTTGGCTGCTTTTAGGTCGGGCGATCCTAACAGCGCTGGTGTTGCGTTGCAGGCAACCAACATATCGGTCAGCGATAGTTCCGATGCATGGCAAATCATCACTTTCACCGAGGCTATCGGAACCTACGCATTTCGCTCGCTCATGTATGCAGACAGGACTGTACTGCTGGATGTCTTTCAAGTGGACAACTCGAACTCAACACGCCCACGCCTTATAGGCAAAGCCGATGACGATCCATACCTCGACTCGAGTCTCTGGACGCTCGCTCTAGCCGGCGGGGACAAGTATTTCATACAGAATCTCGCGAACAGTACCAGCTGGTTTCTCGGAGCCGGCCCTTCGCCTGCAGCCACTAGTGGACAGATCATAGAGATGTACGAAGGGACTGGGGCTGGTACGTGGAGGTTCGAAGAAGAGGGAGTCATCAGTAGCACCTCTGCAGCTTCAAGTACAGTGAGTCAGTCTCGTCCCATGCACCAGCAGCCTAGCTAACGACCCCAAGACAACATCCAGTTCCACCCCAACGAGCACCTCTGAAACCCCATCATCCACCACGACGTCTTCTTCCCTAGCAACAGCTACATCATCATCTGCAGTCTCTTCAGGCAGTTCCCTATCGGGCGGCGCCAAAGCTGGTGTCGCGGTAGGTGTTGTGATAGCAGTTCTGGCCGCCGCCCTGCTCGCGCTTCTATACCTGCGGAAACGGAAGAGACAGCGCCTCGTTGGCAAGAGCTACGTCTCACCCAACACAGGGGGGGTGGCGCCCGTGGAAATGGACATGAACGACAGCTCCGACATTAGAAAATCAGCAACACCATCTGAACTCATGGGCAGCTATTCGTCACGGCAACAGTCGACATACCATGTCGTACCGCAGGAGCTGGACGGGTCCACGGAACATTCTAGTACCAGAGTTAGATAGCTCCGGTAATATTCCCTTGGTCACATAGAAACGGGGTAATAGTCATGGTGTTCGGCGGCAAACCTTCAGAGCAACACTGAGGCCGCCATAATATACATATAATCCTGTATATAGAGACCTTGTGACTAGATATTCTTTCACATTCAGTGTGAGGTTATTCTCGATATGATTTACGCTGTCATTGGTCTTCTGCCTAGTCTGTTTGATCTTATTGTGAACTATGATGAGAGCTATTCCCACATGTTACTCAAAAGCATCAGTCATTGTGTTAGTCGTCCGAAGACTTGAATCTGGAGTCATTCTGGCTGTTCGAGCGCCACTCTGGGTGTATGCCGGAAGCCACCACCAAGAACGAACTCAAAGACTTCAAGAACTCTCCACGACGGACGAGACTGGATTCGCCAGAGATGAGGAAGATGCGCAGATCCCAGGGCCCTTCTGCTTCTTTGATGTACCATATCAGCCATTTTGAAGCTAAACACTCGCAACGGTATCTTCCAGCCTTCGTCGAGTCATCGACATATTCCATCTACAGGGTATCAAGCAACTGTTCACGATGTATGAGCATGACACCAGATGACTCAATCTACTGGATCCAAGTACACAAGATCCGACATGCTGATGTTGGGGTTTTTTATCTTTACGCCCGACACCTTCAGAGGACATCAGTGCTTATAGCTGGAGGCTACCTCTGGACGACTTACTGAGACCAGCAACGAATCTGCCAGCGTAGATGGGGTCCAGGTTGCCTTGACTAGACATAAAGATTGCGATGCCAATCGTCCATACGAGACAAAGCTCGCAAATAGCCCAAAGACGGCCCATGCGATATATCCGTAAGTAGAGATTCCTACAGCCTGAAGACGGCGTATTTTCTCTAACTTACATGAGTGATCCTGACACAGGTCCAATCAATTTCATGGCTGTAACATTGCCCTTGATGTCTGCCCACTCAACGGGCGAGTGTTGGTCAAAATGTATCAGCTTCTGAAAGGCCGGGCTGTTGAAGGCAGCAGCTATCAAGCCTTCATCAATGCCTCGGGCCATGCGGAGCATGCCGAAGTTCAAAACAGCGAACCTTAAGAGTCCTAGTACTCTCCACCAGCTTCTACGAACACCCAGCTATGCCTTTCAGCGTTCCATAACCGATCCTTTCGGATCCGAGGCCTTTGATACGTATCAACGAGGCGTTCGAGTTGCTACCATGAAACAATTTTTCCACACCTTAGCTGTTAATCTTATACTATAGTACTTGGATGTCCACTGCCTGTAGGCAGGAAACATATTTTATTACCTACGTGATCAGATCAGATCGAGATTCTGTCTGCAGTACCCTTTCTGAACCTTGAGACCATCGGCTAAAGACCTAGCAGTGACACCCCTAACAGCGTTTTTTCTCTACAGATAATGACTGCAACATCAGTACATGGTCCAGTCACGGGACGAAGACCATTGCAACACCCTCAGACAGTCACTGGCATTTGCCTGATCACGTGCACTTGATAGCTACAGCTACAGTGAATACACTCATTAAACCCAGCCCGCAATCTCGCGTTGACAACAACAGCAACAGCAAACTCATACTACCGCAACACCATCACCTAGGATGCAAGTCTCCCACGGTGACCCACTGACACCATGTCATTCCTTCACAAGCAACCCTCTGACTGTTTTCTTTCACCTCTACCACTCACCACTAAAGACACAACCGTGGACATATCAAGTTCGCAGCACAAAGCACCAATTCCTCTCAATCCTTTTCTTCTCGACAACCAGTGACGATGCCTGCCAACCAGCAGCAGCAGCAAGACGAGGAGGCGGCCGCTGTCGTTGTCGACCAGGAGGCCCTGGTGAATGGGCGCTGGGAAGACGAGGAAGATGACTTGCAGCCACTGAACCGTAAGTTGTAACTCTTTGCTTTTCACTCTCGATCCCTTGACTGACGCTTTTCCGTCAACAGAGACCATCTTCACCATGTTCGCCGAGTTCTTTCGCAAGGTCTTCGACACCCTGATCGGCGGCGTCTTCGACAACGGCGACCGGTCCGTGTACCGCTCATAAAGATGAGCGCTGGGCAGAGAAGGACGATGATGGCGGCTGGAAAGGCATGTGATCCGAGAAGGAAGCGCCAGAGCCGGGGCATCAAGCTTGCTTTTTTTTCATTTGCTCTAAGGCGGTAATGTGGCCTGGCATCCGAGTGCGCGTCTGATACAGGAGAGCATCTCCCATAGCTCGAGCCAACGATGACCAGAAATCGAGGCCATAATAAAAGAACAAGCCGTTGCGCTTTGTCGTCGAGCACCAATCCTATGGCCACTCCGAGTAGACATGCTGAGTCTCTTTCCATCACCGAGTACAAAATTTCCGTCCTGACGCAAAACCGAGATTTGCCGACCCTGACACTTATGCCCTTCATCCCTGCTGTGCGAATCGCTGCTTCCTCGCCTCTGCCGCTGCCCGGTCCACTGAACTCAGAGCCGATCTCTTGTCCACACCTGTGGGCCGCGCCCCAGCGCTCCCCTCCCTCCGACTTCTGCCCCGGCCCCGGAAGCGCCCGCCACGGCCTCTCCTCAACAAGCCTGGATCGTCGTTTGCCGCCGCCTCTCCGTCTTTAGCAGGTCCTCTTCTCCGTCCCTTCGGCCCGTCGTTCGATAGTGCTCCATCAAGCTTGCCAATCGCCGTTTCGCTCTGCTCCACGCCAAAGCGCTTCGCACGCTCCAGCGCCTTGGTCTGTTCCGCGGACGGATCTTCAGCAGTGGCAGTCTCCGTGCTAGTGCCGAACCGTGCAGCGCGGGCTTTGCGTTTGGCCAGTTCGTCGTCTATGTTGGAGGTAGGTAGTTGGAGCGAGTAGCTTGCTGATGCCGCGAGGGTGGCATCTGTAGTGGATGCAGCATCACCAGCAGCGGGCTGCGCGACAGACTCAGTCACAGTCTCGGTGGTGTCTGCGGGTCCGGACTCCGGGGCAGTGGGCTTTTGCACAATAGTCTCGGGTGTTTGCTGGGGCGGCGCGGAGGTTACTGCAGGCGCAGGTGGAGCGGCTTCGGCTTCTGCAGGATATGTCAGTTGCGATGAAGGTGACGAGATACCAGAGCTATGAGTATGCGTACCGCTGGCCTCGGCAGCTTGGTCGGCTGCGCGCAAGCGCTCGATGAGCTCAGCCTTCTTGCCGGAGGTAGGCAGTTGGCGGGACTTGAGGATTTCTTGCAGCTTAGCCACAGTTTCGCGCGCGTAGTCGACCATCTTGAGACCGAAAGCGAGCCGATCAAAGGAGACGTTGCGTGATTAGTCCAATCCTTGAGGCGATTGCTGCGATTCGACGTGGAGACTCGGATGGATTTCTCATCAGTGGCTGGCGCGACTGCCTCTTTCTATGCGCGTCGCGACTCTGACGCAAACAAGAATTGCCAAGCCTTGGCATAAAGGAGCATATGGCAACGTTACGACCTTCTGGAATATGCAGACCAGTGCGATGGCGTGGTGTTTCTTCACATGTGGCGTCGAGGATGAGTCTAGCTGCGAGTTCGATCTCGCCTTCTCGCTGAGAAGTTGATATTGCTGCGATTGCACTCTAGATCTACAACTATACAGCTTCGAGCTGCACGTTGCCATGGCATGGCGCCCCATTCCTGTCCACCAGGACGGTGCGCGTGCGCTTGGGTACCACATCCTGACACCTGAGGACAATGCCGACCCGGCCTTTGACGTTCATGTCAACTCGTCGTCCTCCAGCTCACTGAATGCGCTGTCTTCTGAATCTCCCTCCGCAGTCAGCGAGCTCACCTCTCTCTTCTGCGAACCTTTCCCCTTCCCAAACATATCTCTGACACTCATTTGCCCCTTTTTCCTCTCTGTTGCCAGCTTTTTCTCCTCTTTCTGGATCTTCTTATCGTACAACAGCTGCTGTTTTGCTCTCTCCTCGCGTCCCTGTTCACTCAACTCTCGGTCCAAATTCTTGAACTCCTCGCTGTCCGCATCCATTCCGATCAGGCTCTCTAACAGCTTGATCTCTTTCGCCCAGACGCCCTTGTCATCTATAGTCTTCTTTCTCTTCGGATCGCTGGGATCAGGCCGCTCACACGGCGTCTCTAGAATTAGCGGCAACCCCTCGAAGCGTGGTTCGTTCATGACGTTGTGGAACGCGCGCAACCCTAAGAAACCAAGGCCAATGTTCTGGTGCAGGTCTCGATGGCTACTGAAGGGAGCTTTGGAATCATTGATGTGCAGAGCCTTGAGGTATTGCATGCCAACGTTGCGATCAAAATCCTCAAGGGTTGCCCTGAAGGCCTCAGGACTGCGTAGGTCGTAGCCTGCTGCAAAAGCATGGCACGTATCAATGCAGACACCAATGCGCGACTTGTACTCAGGTTTGATAAGTGCAATTACTGCCTGCAGGTCGGCAAATCGGCCACCAATGATAGACCCTCGTGCCGCCATGTTTTCAAGCAAAGGGATGACGGTCGATGTCTCGGACAGCGCACGATTCAGATTGGCGGCGAGTCGGCCAATGGCTTCGGGCATAGGCGCTTTGCCGGCAGCTCCTGGATGGAAGTTGTAATGCCGGATGCCCAAGGCTTCACAACGACGAAGGTCGTCAATGAAAGCATCGTAGGACTTCTTTTGCAGTTCGGGATTTTCGGTGGCGAGGTTGACGAGATAGCTTCCGTGAGGGACGATATGATTGAGGCCATCGTATTTGTGTGTGATGAGGTGCTGCTTGAACGCGTCGCGGTTAGTGTCTTGGAGTGAAGGATTGTCCCATTTCCGTTGCGACTTGAGAAAACAGGCAAAGCTGTTGCCACCTATGTGAATGGCGTTGGTGATTGCGTTTTCGACACCTTTAGCAATTGAAGTGTGTGCTCCTACGTACATCTTGAGATTGGCGGTGCGAATGGCGAGTGGCATGGCTTCAGCTTCGCGCTCCGCTTTAGTCTTGCGCTTGCGTTTAGTGCCACGTGCTTGATCTGCGTCCTCTTCTTCGTCTGCTGCGTCAGCAGATGCGTCTTGAGCTTGAGCAGTCGGCTCTTCTGTCGCCGTCGCCTTGCGAGCAGATTTTGGTGCTGCCGTTCGACCCTTCTTGACCGCTGGAGTTTTAACTGGAGTCTTCTTCCGAGCTTGCGCAGGATTCTTGGTCTTCGATAGCTGTTCCACCTTCGCCTTTTTGCGTGGCTTAGCGACAAGATCCTCGCCTTCACTCTCACCGAGTTCCGATAATGAGCTGCTTTGATCTGAATCGTGTTCTGGCGAATCCGACAGATCATCATCTGCGCCGGACACCTCTTCGACTGCTCTGGCCAGTGACTGAAATTCCTCCTTGAGCACAGGATGCCGATATTTGCTGCTCTCTTTGTTCTCGGCAGGAGCTTGCTGTCGACCGGACCCTGATTTTGAACGTGGCGAGGTGCGAACCGGCAAGGTCTCTGCTGGATCTGCGGCAGCTCTCAACGCTGCTCGTACCATTCTGAATATTAATCTATGCCATTGCCTGCATTAAGGGACGGTTGTTCAGTGTAGGCGCGTGGGAGTGGCCTTTCATGACGCGTACTGGACCTGTGCAACCCCTGCATCTGGTGGGTTAGGCGATCGCGGGGCGGCCGAAAAGCTTATTTCTAAGCATGCATTTAGGCAATGCCAGGCCCGAACTTCTGTTCTCCAACAACTCATCAATTGAATTCCATTTCCTATCTACTCAACGCGGTTGGGCGCCACTTAGCTTGCGCGATGGCCGATGAAGAGATACAAGATGCCGAGAGCCCTCGCCCAGACTCTGTCTCCAGTGACGACGATTCCGAGGATGAACAGGTCGAATTGCTGATCACTGGTCGTGAGAAGCGCAAAACTGCTGGCAATCGCTACAACCGCGACGCCGCACTTGAGGAAGCAGACGAGGGTCAAGATGAGGACGAGGTTGCTCTGCTCTTTGCAGACCAAGAGGGTTTGGAGGATGAAGAGTTCAAGAGCGACGACTCAGATGAGGATGTAATGTCCAGTTCGGATGATGATGATCAAGGGCCCAACGCTGGTGCTGAAGATCTTGAAGGAGAGAAAGAGATCGTAAAACAAGCAAAAGACGAGCGAGCAAGGAAGAGAAAGGCGGACCTGGCTTTGACCACCACCACTGGTTTACGAAAACGTCCTAAGATCGATCCTACCGTGCCCAAGACCGCCCCAAAGAAGCCATCGAAGAAGAAAGAGCGTGTAACTTGGCTACCTGACCCGGACAATGCCAATGCACGCAGTTCTCTGCGCAAGCAGACCATCGCCCACCGCGAACACACTCTTGCCAGACTGAAGGAGAGCGAAGCACAAAGCAAAAAGTACAAGGCACTGAAAGAAAAGCGCGACAAAGAAAAGGCCAAAGATGCACCAAAGGCCATGACCCAAGCCGATCGCCTGGCTGAAGCGGAACGGACAGAGCGACGTAATGCGAAGAGCTTGAACAGGTGGGAAGCCATGGAAAAGAAGAGGAATGAAGAGCAGGCTGCAAAGCTGGCCGCACTGAAAAACAGAAAGCTCGAGGGTCCCGTCATTAGCTGGCGCAGCGGCAAGGCCAAGTTCAGGGGTCCAAAGTATCCAGTACCCTTGCCAAAGTTGGACATCTTGATCGAGGAAGGCCCTAAGAAGCGTGGTCGAAAGTCCAAAGCGTACCACGAGCAAATGGCCAACATGAGAGAGGCAGCCGTACAAAATGTCACGTTGGGTCAGCCACCTCCTAGCCAGGCACCTGCACCGCAACTTCAGCAGCAACTACAGCTTCCGACAGGACCCCAATACGTACAGCACTCGCCACAAACATGGCTAGGGCCACCTCCGCCACCTTCGCAACCGACCCACTATTCTACGACTCAGCGAACTCCCTCAGATGCTTTCCCAGGCCAGCAACTGGCGCAATTTCCGTCACATCAACAGACGCCGCCACCACTACCAGCATTATTAACGGTGCCGGTAATGTCACCACAACCTCCGCAGCCCACCTCCTCGCCTTACCCATCAATGCCACCGGATGGTGAGCATCAGGCGGGAACTGGAAAGTCTGTCGCCGAGAAGCAGCCCGAAACACCTGTCCCAACGAACCCAGATAGGTCTTTTCTTGGTGGAATTCACGAATGCGCTACTATGCAGTCTGATGTCCCGGCTAAGAATAGAGCATCGGAGATACCATCGCCAAAGTTGGCCGAACCTCCAGCTAGTCGAGACGAAGAGACTCAGGCTTTCGATGTGTCTGCAGCTGGGCCTGCCAAATCTGAGCAACCCAAACCTATTGACATTCACATGGCTGATGCGAAGGACGCCTTGGAGCAACCAGCGCAAGTAGCACAACCGAGTCCCGCACAGATCAAGGAATTTCCCAACACGTCGCATGAGAAGCTACATCCGACGTTAGCTACGATTCCAGCGCCTTCTTCCGCGGAGGTGACACCCGTCCTGGAGTCTGGATCATCCCATCCCGTTGAAGGCGTCCCAGTGGCAACAGCACCGCCATCTCCTGAAGTCGAAATAGAAGAAGGATTCATGACTAGCAATCTGGTGACGCTAGAAGACTTTGATGATCTGTCGCCTGAAGCGAAGCAAGAATTCGGTGTCTTTTTTAACACGAGGAGGACGGCCAAACCCAGCCGGCACAGTACCACAATCTGCCCGATCACTCTCATGCCAGCACGATATCGAGACCCTTCTACCGGTATTGGGTATGCCAACCTGTATGCGTACAAGGTGCTGCAGGAGCTCAAAGAACATAAGTTTACCTGGAGCAGCATGCTGGGCTGTTACGTTGGGCGTGATGGCGCCCCGGTTGCTCGTGGATGCCCGGAAGGATTTCTAACAAAATGACACAGCCTAGTCGCGCCGTCATCTTCTATCGTGCAATAATGAACGGTCACAGAATCCTACTGGCAGCGGAGGGTTCTTTTTAGATGTGCTACGTAGAGCTTATGGAATCTCCTCGCGAGGTCCACAGCCCAGCCCATTGCGGATAGCCGGCCTCCGGCGATCTTTGTGGCGCTGATCGCCCTGTGCCTGGCGTTAATCCCAACTGGTTATAATTAGCTGTGGCTGTCCACGCCTACTCCCTACACCCTCCACCCCTGCTCCCTGGAACTGGGCCTTGTGGAACTTTGATAAGTCGGCATGGTGCTTTTGTTTGGGAATGCAAGCCACCCTTATCGCAGACAGCCCCGCGGCAAGTGCCTCTATGCACGTCAGTCTTGGTCTCAAAAGCCGCGACACCGCCTCTTTATGACTATTTTCCTCCTTTCAATAAATATTACCGCATTGCAAGCGGTCTCGTCTCTTACAGAGTACTCGTTACACTAGCATAGCATCGCTAGAGGGCTGCTCAACAGTTGTTTGAGTATAGACGTTTCGTCCTCGCAACTGTCCAGCGCCCGCCGCTTCATTGACTCATTTCTGACCACGCACGCGACCATGGCCGCAAGTTTCAATCAGTACTGGTGAGACCAACAAAATCCCATATGTGCTCCGACTGACTGCTTCAGCGCTATGTGCGAGAAGCAAATCATGACTCCAAGCAATTCCATCCTCTACTGCTCTCAAGCGTACGGTTCACATCCTCCCCTCAGCCGCACTTGCCTGACATGCACCTAGATGCCGTCGCAAAGACGATGCAAAGCCCCTCTCTGCGAGCATCCTCCCGCCAGTGGATGCCCGTCGCTCGACGCCAGGCTTCCATGGCCGCTCCCGTTCGAACTCTCCCAAGCCGTCGTTCAAGTCACCCCCGGTGTCCCCAACACCCACGATTCGGATACCTCCCGACAACCACACCCACAAGGCGGATCTAGACCCCACAGAATGGAAGCCAAAATTACGTGGCAGCCACGCGCGCGCCTCCGAAGCTTACAGCTACCTGGCCAAATTCCATGCTCGCATGAACCAGGAAAGCGAGTTCGAGCCTACCCGCGTGGAGCGCCCCGGCCACAAATTCTCGGCCAGCATGTATAATATCCCAACGCTGACCCCAAGCCTGGACAGTACTGCTACGACTGCGGCTTCTAGCTTCGATAGCTTCGACTACGACTTCAATACCCGCCCACTCCAGGCTCGTCAGAACCCAATGTACGCGCTCAGCACCTGCATTCGAAGTGATGACCTAGTCACACCACATGTGCCGCCCCCGCCCGTTCCTTTGGGTGAGCCTTTGAGCACTAACGATGCGTTGTGGGAGAAGAAGGTGGTTATGAAGCGCGTTGGTGCTGAGCATGAAGGATTGGGAAAGCTAATCCAAGGGAAAGCTGTATGATCGTTCAGCAGCCTCCTAGGAGATCTCACAGAGACAACCTTTCTGGAAGGGAGAACGCACTGCCACGTGTCTTCATCTTGCAGCAGCAGCATCATCAGCTGTGTGGTCGGAACTGCCCGTCGTTAAAGCAGGTAAAGGAATATGTCGCTCATTCAGGAATCAACCATTGTTAAAACATTGCGGATCTCTACGCACTAATTTCCCTTGTGCCCGGACTGCGACTGGCGGATCTCTCGAACGTCTCGCTTTTCAAGTCCCGACTGTTGTGATAATCTGGCTTGCTTCCAACGCAGTACTGACTGCGAGGTTATCGTGCGTTTGCTATTCGTTACACAGACACACGGGCTAGCCGCGAGGAGAAAATTGCAGGCATTCGTTCTTTCTCACACGTGCGGCTACACACAACACCCGCTATTCGACGACAGTATCGACAACGACAGCACGGTGATCACTCACCCTCCCGTCGCTCCCATCTTCAAATGTGTTCGGCGTCACCGCGTACCCTTGCACGCCGCCTTTTCTGCTGCCATCAGACGAATTTGGCACAAAGAGGAAATCAATCCTTGTGGGACCCTCATCCACATCGCCCTCGCCATCAAAGCCGGTGTACGTGTTTTCCTCTCCCCATACCATGTCGTTACTCACCACCATCCTTGCATCGACCAATCCGCTCTCTTTACTAGCAAGAATCTCGTACGCTTCATCACTCTGGGGCGAATTAAGATCCCCACCTACAACCCAGTAATCTGGCTCATACCTCTGCTTCAACTCGGCTAAAATGCTCAACAACAGCTTCGCGCTCTCCCGCCTTGCCACGACGCCCTGGTCATCGAAGTGCGTATTCAAGAAGAGAACCCTCCTGCCACGCCTCACACCATGACCCTCCTCTCCCTCTTCATCCTCCTCCCCGATCCCCCTCCCATCCCCCTTTCGAGCATCCAGCACCACCGCCGTCGCCACCCTCACGCTTGCCGCATCCCACCCCCGCTTCCCCACACTCCCATCCTCATTCAACCACCGCGTCCCCCACCCCACCAGCTTCCACGCCTCCCTCCGGAACCACACTCCCTCGTACTCACCCGCCTGCTTGCCGTCATCGCGGCCCACGCCTAGTCCCTCCCAGCTGCGACCCAGGGCAGTTGATACGTCGCGGAACTGCTCGTGCAGGACTTCCTGCAAGAAGATGACCGTATGTGCAGGTGAGAAGCGCGGGCGCGTTAAATGCAGGAGCTGGCGCGCGAGGAGCTGCCGGCGGGTGGGGTTCCAGGGTGGCTCGGTGGGGAAGCGCTGGAAGGGGTTCGCGGCGTAGCGGATATTGTGGGAGATGATGCGGAGGGGGAGGGGTTGGTGGTGTGGAGATGTGATGGCTGTGGCGGGCGGCTGTTGGTCTGGCTTGAGCTGCATTGTAGCTGGGGAGATATGTGACTTCGGGGTGTTGTTAAGTGAAAGGACATCTGGGTGCGTGGACTGACGTTGATGCAAGAATGGAGTCAAGCCTCGGCCCGGACTTGGCAGGTACAAGCTTTCCACGTCCGGCTCACCTTATCCTCGTCTTTCGTCCACCTTTTCGACTGAGTAACGAAGATGGCTGAGCAGTGAGCCTCGCACATGTCGTACGACTCTGACCTGGACTTGCGTGGTCATCCCGCATCGCCAACGTGTTCTCTCCATATATGGCCGGTTCGTTCCTGGAAAAGGATATCTGTGCCGAGGACTCCGACCCTTGTGTACGAAGACTACATCTGTCCCACCTCGTCTTGACTAAGTCATCGTGATTGAGCAGGGCGCAAAAAGACATGAGAATATCTACGTGAGTCAGCACAGGAGGCACTATCAGTATCTGCCCAAAGATGCTTCACCTGACACCTGTCGAATTTGCTTGCGAGTGCGATAAGGACGCTTTGCCCTCTGACTCACTGACGGGGTTGCCCGGTACGAAGAGGTCGACATCATGCTTGCGTGATAGCTCTTCAATCCTTGGCGATACGTGACGCCTGGCCTCCCATTTGCATGAAGCCCTCCACCAAGGCGTTCGGACTCGCAAGCCAGTATTTACCCAGCTATCCACTGCTGTTGGATGTTCGGACATCGTTAAAGAGTTCTGCCAAGTTGATCGCCTTCAAAATCTAGGCGGAGAAGTCTCGGAAGCTTGTGAGACGATCCATAGAACCACGTGGTCGCTTTCGCAATCCAGGACGGTAGGACTGAGGTAGGGCATGGTGTTTTGGAGGGGCATCGCGTTCGCTGCTCACCTCGATATCGATAAAAAGATGGACTCGGGCATTCGGAAGCGAAGATTTCAATCTCTTGAGACTCAAGCTTGTATAGATCGCCTTCGTGGGCGCGAGGGCGAAGTACGACCACTCCGCGCTACAGTGCAAGTCGCAGGATGTCGCGTTGTCTCAAAACAATGTCTTGACTGCCAACCTTCTAGAATTCGTCGATGCGTCGCCCTCGCGCACCACACGTGAGAAGGACCTCGTGAGGTCCCAAGCATACGCTCCTGCGGCACGAATATCGCACGAATGGCGGAGGACAAGCCTCTATGGGAGGGCATACTCATCAGTCCAGCAGCCGACCCAGACCAATCAGTCGCAACTTGGCGCGAGAAATGGTTGGTTTATACCCTTCATGATTTCAAATGAAGCGACGGAGCTCAAACCTCCTCCGTCAAGATGTCCAATGTGTGGATTGCAGACTACGTCAAGTCCCGGCTTAGACAGCCAATTTTCACGGGGTTGTGGATATGGGTGCGGACATCGGGTCGCGCAAGCAAGCTTTGGAGCAGTGTTCAACTACTCAGAGCAGCGTCCTGGCTGAGTCAAGGTGATACGGCCGACTTCCAGTTCTTCTTGGAAATCTTGGGTGCCAGTGCCCAGCAGTACTCCGTGGGAGGATTCTTCAATATCATGATTCCCTGTCTCAGCAACTTCAACGCCGGAACTCGCGACCTGGTGTTGGCATTGGTCGCCACACAGCGCAGCCTGTTGGCTCCCAGAGGCTCGAGCCACTCTTCAGCCAATATCCACGCACTCGAGCGCTTCAACAAGGCCCTCAAGCATCTCCCCCAACGGTCCGCTACCACTCCATCAGAGGTACTACAGGCATCCTGCATTCTGCTTAGCATGCTGGTACAATCTGCGACTCGATCCAAAAGCTGCTGCAACTAGCATTCGCGTGGCTGAGGGCTTGTGTCACATGGATAGAGACACGAGGCTTAGATGTCGCGTCGAGTCAGCACGGAACGCAACTGACCCATAGGCCGTGAGAAACTATCGACACTCCACGTTTGCTACAATAGTGGCCGGGACCATAGCAAAGTGTCTCTTGGAACCCTCGGTCGATCGCGTCGCGCTGACTGCAGAATGACGTCTCCTTTCAGCTCGACTTACCTTCAGCACATGAGGTTTGTGGTATCCATTCAGAGACATTCACGACTTATCAAGTAGTCTGGAGGCACTTGCTCCGACCTACCACCACCTGATGGCAGCAAACCTGGCGTATCATGCACATATCGCTCAGGGTTGAGCACTCGCACAAAGCTTACTCGCCCGAGTTGACCAGATAGCCAAAACATTAGACGAAGCAACAGGTCAAGATGAAAGCATGGCCACCGCCATTGGCACGCTCTGGTACTGGCAACGCGACTACCTTATCGGCCTGCACTGTCAGGTTCTCTCGAATTCCGAGATGTCTTGGGACGCATACACGCCTGACTTTGCCGCGCTAGTCGTATGGAAATCTCTCACAGGGAGGATCGCAAGGACTCTCTCCCTTTGTATTTCGACCAACCGCAATGATCATTCAACCTTTATGGTTCACCGCCGTCCACTGTCGGACCCCCGACACTCGAAGGCGGGCGATTGCCACTCTGCTGAAACATCACCGCAACGAGGTCGGTCTGGATAGCTGGTTCGCCGATTATGTGGCCAGGGAGCTCATGTACCTGGAAGAAGGAAGTCAAGTCGTCCACGATGCTTCAGACGTTCTGGAACGCGATCGAATCCTCTTGCGGGGCTTTGAATACGTGGATGACCAACTTTACCTGTGCTATATGTATGCCGCAAAGGTCGGGCTGCCTGGAGACATCGCTCTGCAGCGACACGCGCTCTCGATCCCTCAGGATCCTCACGGTACGGTGCAGTTGAGGAAACCGAATCGGGACGTTGAGCATTTGTACAGGGTGTTGGTATTGGAAGCGCAAGCGACGCCTCTGGTGGCGCCGAGAGGGTATCTCGTACCAATTTACTGCGATGGAGAGTTTGTCGATATTGTAGTACCGACAGACCAGGACGCTTGACCAGAATAGTGTTCAACCAGGTCTGAATTGACCGACTCACGAATAGACTGGATGGTGTCATTTCACCACTGCCCAGACTTCATCGGTCATTAGAAATGATATCTACATCACGCAACCAACCATTCTACTCGTTCACCTACACCTTCGGAATCCATCTATACAAGGATGCGGCTCCTACACACCTCCACACTAACATTCAATGAGTTCTTCTCCAGCGACACTCCCGTCTACGCAATCCTCTCACACCGATGGAACGCCGCGCCCTCCTCGGAAACCAGCTACCAGGAGTTCCTCGTTGCCCGCCAGGAATTTCCGGATGCAAGCTCCGTCGGCGGCGATGCCTTCAGGGAGCAGTACCGCAACGCGCACGCCACGCATCCAGGCCTCTGGAAGATCGTGCAGGCGTGCGCGCTCGCACGGGTCGATGTCATCAAATGGATCTGGATCGATACCTGCTGTATAGACAAGAGCAGCAGCGCCGAGCTCAGCGAGGCCATCAACAGTATGTTCGGTTGGTACCGGGAGAGCTTCTTCTGCTATGCTTTCCTGAACGACGTGTCGCCGGTAGCGCCAAATGAGAGCGTGGCCAAGAGCGCGTGGTGAGTCTTTTGCCGCTACCACTTTTTTGCAGTACGGCCTGATCAATCGGCCCGTGTGTTTGCCTCTCACCTAATTCCCGCTTTGCTGACGGTGCCGCCACGTCGGTGTAGGCACACCCGCGGATGGACGTTACAGGAGCTGCTGGCGCCCCAGCATATGGCGTTTTATGACGCCGAGTGGACGCGCATCGGCTCTCGCCGGGAATTGGCAGGAGAGATCGCCGCGGCCACGGGCATCGATGCAAGTTACCTCATACACGGCCCTTATTATGACAGCAGTGATGATCGCGAGCCATTCCAGGACGTGTGCGTTGCCACCAAGATGAGTTGGTTGGCTCGCCGGCAGACCAGTCGGGTGGAAGATATGGCGTACTGCATGCTGGGCATCTTCGGCGTGAACATGCCGCTGCTATATGGTGAGGGTACGAAGGCATTCATGCGGCTACAGCTAGAAGTGCTGCGTAAGAGTGACGATGAGAGTCTATTTGCATGGTGTTATCATGAGGGGTATGATGTAGAAAAGCGTGGTGGGATGCTCGCGCCGTGGCCTTGGGCTTTCGAAGAGAGCCGGAATGTGAGGCGCTATAGCGAAGGGCGGCACGAAGCAAGCAGATTGCCGTATGCTATGACGAACAAGGGTCTGGAGTTTCGGGTGCTAGTGGAGCAGTGGGCAGGGGAAGCAGATGAGGTCGAGGGGTCGGTGGTAGAGGTAGGTTTGAACTGCTTTTTGCAGTCAAAGAACGGGCCCAACTCAGTCTGGATCACCTTGATGAGGGAGCGAAAGGCATGGGCGAGGGTGGAAAGGGAGACGATCAAGGCGAGGCCGCATCTGTATACTGCTGTGAGGAGGATGGGCAGTGTACCTTACGGAGCCGAGACCCGGACTGTCACTTTTTATGTGCGGCAGCCCGGCCTGTAACGTTTTCCATTTCCAAAGATTGATCGTGTGTTCATTTGATTGAGATTCCGAGGTATAGTCCGGAAAATACTACGAGTGGGAAGTACTACTGAGTAGGATTAGCGTGGTAGAGCTGCTCGCGTAGCCTGGCTAACTTGGATTAGTCTACCTCTACTCTAATAGGTAGTATGCGGGTGCCTACAAGGCATCCCAAACTCCCCGCCTCAAACTTCCTTCAACCCCCGCAGCTGGAGGCATCGTTGGCTAAAATAAATAGCCGCCGGCTTCTAGAAAATATCATGATTGAACCACAGCGGGGTACGTGGTAACCCTAAAGCTTCACCCCGCACATTCTACCGATAGGCGAGATCGAATGTAGATATAGCTCGGAGGTTTTCTCTGGTTCTTCTGAGGTATGTGAAAGACAGCGCGATGAAGAACATCTGGATCTTGGCAGCAATACAGCTATGCGTGGCGTCAGCAAATGCATCGCTTGAGCAAACATGCATGTCCTTCGACCCCACAGAGTACTTGACCAATACGACGCTTCGCCTGCACGAGTATATCCGTGCCAACACCACCATCTCACTTCCGGGCATGGATGCATCCTGCAGCCGATCCAAGCAGCTAATACCCACCGATGTCTGTCGAGTAGCTCTCACCGTGCCCACGAGCAACCGCTCCTCCTTCATTATGGAGCTCTTCTTGCCCGATGAAGCTACCTGGACCGGCCGTCTCCTTGGCACTGGCAATGGAGGTATCGATGGCTGCATCAAGTATGAGGATATTGCGTATAGCCTTAACCACGGTTTCGCGGTCACAGGTACCAACAACGGCCACAACGGGACTGGAGGAAAGGATTTTTTGGGTAATTCGGACGTTATACTGGACTTCTCTTGGAGGGCGCTGCACATGGCCGCTGAAGCTGGGAAGACACTAGTCGAGGCGTTTTACGGCAAGCCTCACGATCAGAGCTACTATCTCGGCTGCTCCGGTGGCGGTAGGCAGGGGATACAAGCCGCAGGTTTGTTTCCGGAGGACTATGATGGGATATTGGTCGGTGCCCCGGCGCTCAACTTCAACTATATGTCGGCATGGCGTGCCAGATTCTTCGTCCTCACGGGTGCAGCGAACAGCTCGGGTTTCATCGACGCGGCAACGTGGGAAGGTCTCATTCACGACGAGGTCCTGAGGCAGTGTGATGACCTGGACGGTGCGAGTGACGGCATACTGGCCGACCCAAATTTGTGTGTAGCGGTGTTTCGACCAGAGGCACTGCTGTGTGGCACCATGAATGCAACCAACTGCTTGACGATTCATCAAGTCGAAACTGTCAGGCAGGTATTTAGTCCACTGTATGGTGTCACTGGGCAGCTGATCTACCCACCATTGGCCCCTGGCGCGGAAGTTGATGCCACAGATCGTCTGTTATCCGGCTCACCCTTCCCATACTCGGTCGATTGGTACCGCTACGCCGTATACAATGACTCGAGCTGGGATCCTGCGTCATGGACAATCAATGACATCGCTCCTGCAGACGAGATCAATCCGGGCAACGCACGTACCTGGCCATCCAACCTTTCCCCGCTCCGCGATGCCGGAACCAAGCTACTCATCTACCACGGTGGTGCGGATCAGCAGATCACGGGCTTCGATACTGAGA
Organism: Cyphellophora europaea CBS 101466; assembly: GCF_000365145.1. Taxonomy (NCBI): domain Eukaryota; kingdom Fungi; phylum Ascomycota; class Eurotiomycetes; order Chaetothyriales; family Cyphellophoraceae; genus Cyphellophora; species Cyphellophora europaea. The sequence continues at coordinate 1,857,313 of NW_008481811.1, forward strand.
GATGGTATAACTACCTGTCGACGCAGATGGATGCGACGAGCGAGGAGCTGGATGATTTTCTGCGCTTCTTCAGGGTACCTGGCATGGGCCATTGTGGTGACGGCATTGGTGCATGGCAGATCGGCCAGAATGGTGCCGGTGCGAACGGGACGCTTTACGATGCGGAGCACAACGTTCTGGCAGCGCTAGTCAACTGGGTGGAAGAGGGCAAAGCGCCCGAGGCAGTCCTCGGGACTAAATTCAATAACGATAGCGCGGCCGAAGGTGTGGCTCTGACACGGTGGCACTGCCGGTATCCTCTCCGCAGTACCTATCTAGGAGGCGATGCAGCGCTGGCCACGAGTTGGACTTGTAGGTAGTACATGTCCATGGGTGAGCGCAATACAAACCTATGTAGTCAGATGTCACTGATGCATCGGATCTCACACGAGTCCAGCATTGGACTACTCGCGCGACCGTGTAGAGGACATATAGTAACCACGGTAGTGCATGAATTGATCTGCCGGGTGTAACTAGGATCTACATCTCGCTTAGTCCGGGCCGCTGCCAACAAACCAATCCTATACACTTAAAGAGATCGCGATGACGATTGATCACCAACTGTCATTGCCATCGTCATGCGAGTCGTACGGACCTCTTTTCCGCAATGTCAAGAAACCAGGAACTTACGCTCGCTCGCCGTGATGCCGCGACCGCGCCACCAGCTTCGCTGCAACATCGATCACAGCAGGGAAACACGCGATATTTCCCGACCATTCGACAAACCCGGACTCTTTCATCATTTTCATTATATTCTGCAGTATCTGTGTCTTCCCACGAGCGTTTCCGCACTCCCGTCATTCGATAAGTGTTGGCCATGTCAGGAGAGGATGACCCCTTTGTCTCCTTTGGACGATGCTATTTCGACGACAGTGGCGACGAGGCCCCAGACCGATTTATACCCTGCGGAAATGTCAACTTTGGCAATGTGACGTGCTGCGAAAGCCAAGACATGTGTCTGTCTTCGAACGCCTGCTACAATGGCCAGTACGGCATGACTTATGTCGCTGGTTGCACGGACGATAGCTATTCGGATGATTCGTGTCCGCCCAAGGGCAACTACGCCGGTAAGTTTTGTGATCTTACATAAAGGCACACGTATGACTGACATGGCCAGGCGATGCGTGGATGGGCGTCACCTACTGCAATGGGACCTCGAATGAATGGGTCGGCTGTGAGGACAACAGAGGCTCCGGAACAGTAACAACTACTAATCCCTGTTGGTGTCCTGAGACCTCTCGAACGGCTGCCTTCAGCGGGGCTTCATCACTTGACAATGTCGTCAGTCTTGGAAGGGCGACCCTAGAGAGCGTAGATTGGCAAGGCGGCTTTGCCCCATCTACGGAATCGAGGGATGGCGGGCAACCTTCAGCCAGCTCTGGCAGCGGTGCTAGCAGTGGCTCAAGACCTGCCAGTACTTCAGCCGGAACTACAACACGATCCACCACGGTCGATGGGACACCAACTATGACCACAGCTGTAGTCTCCACAACGATAGGCTCTTCAGCCGATGATGCAACTGACGGCGAGAGTAGTGGACTCGGTACTGGGGCAAAGGCTGGAATAGGCGTTGGCGCAGGCTTAGGATTCGTCGCCGCTGTCGCCCTCCTAGTCTTCGCCCTGATGCGATGGGGCAAGCGTGGGAAACCTTCCCCAAAAGCCGCATCGGAGTCAGACGAATACCGCCCTACTCCAAGACAAACAACGGCCCTCTACAGTCAGCCCCCAGATCCACAAGCGGCGTTTTTAGGTCATAAGACAGAGCTTGACGCAGTGGGCACCACGACAACAGCGTCCACACCATCGCCACGGCGCGACGAGTTTAACAGGCCTAGATCGGAAGTCGAAGGTAGTCCGGCTAAGGGAGCGGATGGCCGGCCACTCAAGGATGGAGGCTGGGAGATGCCCGGGCAAATGGGTACGATTCATGAGATGCCATAATGCTTCACTGTCTCGCAGAGTCTAAGAAAGTCCTGGTTCCTATCTGGTACCATTAATCATTTGCGTGGAATGCTTGAAACAAAGACCACATCCAGGAAGCAAGGCTTCGGCCCCCGGAGCCCACTTGCTGAGATGTTGATTGCTTTTTTCTTTGTAACTTTGGATCTCGAAAGACCACTGTACAGTCGTTGATCCACTAGCACTGTGTAGCACGTCAGTGCCTCTGTCTAGCATGGATTGGCATCTACACTAAAATCAGCTGCATCGGAGTACGGCGTTCATCTACATGGACGCCAGCTACCTGTACGACGAGACATAAATATTTTTATAGTCCAGGGTCGGACCACAAGCAGCAAAGTCTCATTGGCGAGCTCCGACAGCTGCTCTCTGCAGTATAGGTGTACACATGTCTCTATCAGCTTGAATATGCTACTCTAGTGACTACATATCGATAACTATAACCTCCTCTCTAAAGCTGACGGCTTTATCACGGGATATGCCAAGCCTTCATTCACTGCAGTGCCTGCAGGCTGGCGCCTCATTTGCATCCAGTGCGGGTACGCCAAGAACTGTTGCTCAACTCTGCTGCGACCTCAGCTGTATTATGAATCTGACACTTAACCTGGCAGTTGCCCACCGACGAGTACACTATCCGGAGGAACGGAGATAGTTACGGGGCACGGTCGCCGACTCACGATCATCAATCGTGTAGCTCGTTGAGACAAGGGCACGGGCTAACAAGATGTCCGGTGACCAAGGCTTCCACGGAACGCTGATACATTCTCCGTCACCAGAAGCAATCACAATACTCGAGGACACCCTTATCATCGTCAGCGATAGGGGTGTCATTACCCGTTGCGACGCCAACATCTCCCGCGACACCCTTGACCGGCACCTCGCCCAATATGCCCCTCATATCCAATCAACGGCCGTCAAACGCCTCCCAACCTACTCTTTCCTCACTCCAGGCTTTGTAGATACGCACAATCACGCTCCTCAGTACCCACAGCGTGGTCTCGGTCAAGGCCTACACATCCTCGATTGGCTCTCTCAGCTTACCTTCCCGAACGAAGCCAAGTTCGCTTCACCAACCTATGCACATCGCATGTACTCTCGCGCCATTGACACTTTCTTGCAGCAAGGCACCACCACAGCTTCTTACTATGGCAGCCTGCATGGAGAAGCCACCAAGATCCTCGCAACGCTGTGTCACGCCAAGGGCCAACGCGCACTGGTAGGCAAGTGCAACATGAACCGGAACTCACCAGCATATTACAGTGATGCTTCAGCCACGGAGTCTCTGACGGTAACGGAAGACTTCTTATCACATGTCCATGCGCTCGATCCTGGAGGTGATCTCGTGCGGCCGATACTCACGCCTCGCTTCGCTATCTCCTGTACAGATGACCTACTTACCGGCCTTGGCCATCTTGCGGAAGCGAATCCAGACTTGCCAATCCAGACTCACTTCAACGAAGCTCAGCAAGAGATTGATGCAACTTTGTCGTTGTTTCCTGCTTCTAATGAGGCAGATCTGTACGATCACTTCCGCCTGCTGACTCCGCGGACCATCCTCGCGCACTGCACTATTATGGACACAGAACACGAGTATGATGTGCTCAAGGGCCGGGGATGCGGTGTAGCGCACTGCCCTATAGCGAATACCACTATCGGAGGCGGCTTTATGGCTGCACCGATCCGTCGCTTCCTTGATCGAGGCATCAATGTCGGTCTTGGCACGGACTCGGGCGGTGGTTTTAGTAGCAGCATCCTGGACGCGATACGGCAGGCGATCGTCGTGTCGAATGCACGTGAAGCCCAAAGCGATGGGAATGAGAAATCGCTGAGTCTGGATGAAGTGTTCTATCTGGCAACTCTAGGGGGCGCCAAGGTATGTGGGCTAGGTGAGAAGATCGGCAGCTTCGAAGTGGGGAAAGAGCTTGATGCTATGATCGTGAGACCGAACTTAGTGCTCGGCGAGGACTCGGAAGGCAAAGAACAAGTGCTGAGAGACGATGATGGGGTCATGACCCCGGTCGAGGTCGGAGATGATATCAGAACGGTGTGGGAGAAATGGTTAGTCAGTGGCAATGACAAGAACATTGCCGAGGTGTACGTGAAGGGTCGTCGGGTAAAAGGGTAGAATGCCAAAGATACTACTACAGCGTCCCTGCATCATTCTATATATACCACACAGTGCCAGAGCGGTCCCCAGCGAACGATCGAGCAAGCGTGCCATAACCTTGGGTAGCGATATGCTACATGGTCCCACCCATTTGCGCTAACGGACACACCACGAGTCATCAGGCTTTAACTATTGCTGCCAAGTGAGCTCTCGCGTGCTTGTATCCACCAGGATTGCTCGAGACGTTCACCCTTAAGAATATAAGAAACCAAGAAAAACGGCGGGCCAGCAAATAGTGGCTCCAGATCGTATGCTGTCTCGGCTTAGACATGCCTGAATCTTACTGCGAGACAGGACCCATGCAGCGGAGCTCTCGCTTTTACTTTAATTGCGACAAATCCACCACACAAAGGCAGGTATGAATGGGACAGATACGTTGAACTGTTGGGCCTTCAGAAGAGCAATATGGCGTCGTTCTCCGGCGTATCCGCCAGACTGATAAAGGTGGACAGTTACTAAACATCTATTGTGAAGATAAAGCGATAAGTAGCTTTCTTTGTGCCTCGGCGATAGTCATCTCCCATGCACGCATCTGGCGTTTCAATACCGCGGGGACATAGGCCAGAACATATCTGTTCCGGGCCGCCCTTCGGCTTTGAGCGGGAAACACCACGATACAGGCGCTGAGAGCCGAAAGTGTGAGCCGGATAGCGGCGCAGAGTGGAGACTCTCCCCGCAGGTCCACCTACCGCCAGCGATATCTGTATTGCAAAGCTTGATACCAAGCAGCCGCCCCTTTCTCTAGATATTTCCCCAGCCTGTCGCTAGGGCTAGACCATTCCAACCGTCAGTCGTAGAGGGTATATACCGGGCACGCGACCCGTATCATTATTCTCATCACCAACTCCTTCCGCAATCTCACACCTTTGAGCCGTTCGGAACCACCAAATTTTTTAAGATGTCAGTAGAAGGTCACCGAACCTCGCAATCAACCCCAGCGGAAGGTACCGACTCGATCGGTAGCAAGAAAGAGCCCATGACCGAGTTGCACGCGGTGTCGACCGTCGACAAGGGCGATGTGATCGAGGTCTCAGGTAGGTCCGGTGCTTTTCTTTTTGGCAGGCACCGTTCTAATGGCATGATGCACAGACTACACCGCGGAGCAGTACGCGAAAATCAGATGGAAGGTCGACCGTCATGTGATGCCCTTACTGTAAGCACTCGACTCCGCTGAACCGTGCTCGCAGCTAACAGGCGCCAGATTTTTCATCGATGGTATCCAGATCGTCGACAAGAATGCGTTGAGCATTCAAGCCCTCTTCGGGCTGCGTCAAGACACGGGCCTCGTCGGACAGCAGTACCAGTGGCTAACCACCATATTCTACCTCACATATCTGCTCGGCCAGTTCCCGTCTGTGTACATCATGCAGAGGTGGAAATTGGGCATGTCACTGTCAACCTACATGTTCTGTTGGGGCACGGTCCTCATCTGCATCAGTGCGAGTCAGAACTTTGCCACTCTGATGGCACTACGAGCGCTACAAGGCTTCTTCGAATGTCCGGTCAAGCCTGGTTTCCTGCTGCTGACGGGCGCCTGGTATCGAACTGATGAGCATTCCAGCCGCTCCATCATCTGGCAGTCATCGGAAGGTCTGATGGCTATCATTTGCAACTTGATCCTCTATGGAATCGCACAGCACGCTGAGAAGCACTCCGGAATCGATGCGTGGCGGACAGTCTCGCTCTTTCTGGGTTCGCTCACCATCGTCGGCTCGATTTGGAGTTTCTACAGCTTGGGTTCTCCTCATGAAGTGCGCTGGCTGAACGCGGATGAGAAGCGCATTGCGTAAGTTCTTTGGCACTATGAAGACTTGGTTGATCTGACGGCTGAACAGCACTGCACGAGTCATCCAGAACGGCGCCGGTCAGGACACCACAGGAAAACGCTGGGACTGGGCTCAGGTTTTCGAGGCTTTGAGAGATCCGCAGTTCTACTTCTCCTTCTTCAACACTCTGCTCGCCAATATCCCCAATGGGTAAGACATCGCTATGAAAATTGACATTCCGTCGCTAACCAACCCTACAGAGGTATCACAACCTTCAGCTTCCTCATGTACCAGACTTTTGGATTCAGCTCGTATGAGTCCATGCTCTGGGGTCTCCCTCGTCTTGCCGTCTACGTCATCGTCTTCATTCTGGTGGCCTTGTACACTCAGAAATTCCAGAACCAGCGACTGTACATCATGATTCTCTGCTGCCTTTTACCCTTCGTTGGCATGCTTGTCATGTCGTTGCTGCCAAACATCCCCGAGTACAAATGGATCAAATGGGCCATGTTCATGCTCACGGTTGTCTTCTCTCTGTCGATCTTCCTGGCCTGGAGCTTGAGTAAGTCTACCCGCAAGCACCATCTATGTTTCACCCCTTCCCCTTTCGCCTCATGTTTGTGTCTTCGATCAGGTCCTAACATTCCAACACAGTGCCCTCCAACATCCTCGGCAAGACCAAATACTCTTTCACCTCCGCCTCCACGCTGATTGCATACTGTGTGGGCAACATGGTCGGCTCGCAGGTCTTCCGCACCAAGGACGCACCCCGCTACGTTGTCGGCACTGTCGTCTGCTCCGTCTGCTTCGGTCTACAGGCTCTTCTCATCCTGTGCTGGCGATTCTACTACATGTATGAGAACAAGCGCCGTGACCGCCTCATGGCTGAGCAGGGTATCTCCAAGGAGGACCAGGAGCGTCTGGCGAAAGAGCTGGGTGAGCAGGGGAAGACGGATAGGGAGAATATCTACATCCGTTATGCAATGTAAGGAGATGGGCGAGGGTATCTTCTGCGGCAAATGTTCTAGGGAGGATAGTGCGTGATGATTGATGTTCCTGTTGCGTGCTGTACGACACATGACCAACTCCTTTGGCTAATGCTGTGGGTACGCATCTGCTGTTTGATAGCGCAATCTGAATGTTTCTGACAGTGACATTTGTGGGTTCTCCTAGGTCTTGAAAAGTCTGGCTTAGTACCCGCAGGCTTTTGAGTGTCACCGGCTTTATCGAAGACTATACGGTCTCATTTAGTTTACTGCATGACACCCTGGATACCGGCAAGATGCAGCAGCATTGAAGACAAATTTCCAACTGAGAGCACCACGAGTTGTACGGATTTATAATTTGCTGCGAAGTTCTGGTTCCCGCGCCCCATCCGTGCCCAGGATATCATTCCTCGTGCTCGCCAAACGCTCTTCCGTAGCCTTGAAAAGCGACGGAATATTCGTTTCTTCGAACGACTTTCCCTCCCGCAGCATCTGCACCACGCCCTTGGCCGACAGCAGAATCAACGGCATGCCGTGCCCGGAGAAACCTGCGAGCATGCTTTGACCGGGCTTCCCTGGCACGTCGCCGACGTGGGGCATGAAGTCGGAGCTCCAGCCCATGACTGTGAATTGTTAGTAGGTAAGATCGGGCAGGGAGGCGAGACCTGTAAAGCCAGAGGGAAATGGCGGAGAGGGGGGAATGAAGGTACTCACTTCCTGTCCAGACTTTGTCGGTATAAGCGCCACTACTCTCCCACCCAGCGAAGGTCCGCTGCATCAAGCCATCGAAATATGACTTCGCCGGCTCGATCAGCTTGCTGTCATCGGTGACGTTGTACCAGTGGGACCGATCGGACCAAAAGTTGGGTTTGGCGCCGCCCACAATGATGCTGCCGTCTGCTCGTGGGATGAGGTAGTCGAAGATACCTGGCCCGTGCCGGATGCTGTACGTGTAGGGCAAAAAGGGTGGCGTTCGACCTTCCGGAACCACAATTCGGCTGCAGATACCACGTACTGGGATGATGTGGTTTCTGAACTGTGGTGCGAGGTCGCGCGTGAAGCCGTTGGTGGCGAACAGGATCTTCTTTGCTGCGATCGTGCCTCGTTCGGTAGTTACGAGCCATCTGCCGTTTGGCTGCGGTGACTCGGAGATGTGGGTAACGGGCGTGTTGGTCTGCAGATTGGCTCCCTTGGACACCGCGCCTTGGAGCAGGTGCATGATCATCTTATAGGGCCAGATATGCCCGGCGGTGAAGGTGAAGCAAGATTTAGCGCCTTTGACTCCGGAAAGCCTCTCTGCATCCTTCGCTTTCGCATGATACACGTCGGTGACGTCTATCTCGCCTTCTTTGACCAGCTCCGCAAAGGCGTCATCGGTCTCTTTCGCAAGGCCAGGGTCAATGGTGGCATCACATGCCCGGGTGAGCACAAAATCACAGTCGATTTTCTCCTTCTCAACGAGTGCTTTCATAGCATGGACTTGCGAAGCTTCGAAGCGCGCTACTTCCGCTGCCTTCTTGACGCCGAACTTTTTGACATGTCCAGCGAGCTGAAAGTAGACGTCTGGTTTCAAATGGCCGCCTATTCTCGGAGCTTAGGATTACTTATGGCAACATCGGACCGTGGAGGCTTACCATTCCGGGCTGACGCGCCTGAGCACGCCTCTCGCGCTTCAAGTATCACGACCGAAGGCGGTGTTGGGTTGTCTTCGAAGATGTAGTGCGCTAGCGCCGCGCCCGCGAACCCTGCACCGATGATGGCGATGTCGCATTCCTGTGGTAATGTTGGCGTACTCCGATGGGAATCCAACGGATGCAGGTCTGTTCGCCAGAACGGCAGCGTAGAGTTGGGCACAGGCCCACTGCGATGATCGGTCATGTTTGCAATGTGTTTCCAAGTATCAATCGTAGGCAACGGTACATTCTCGATATCTAGTAATTGGTGAAGCGGCCTCGACTGTAGTAGGGTTTTGGCCTAGCGCGCGGCTGTGGAGGCTGGAACATGCCTGAAAGGTGCTGAGCGGCTTTCTGCGAACGATCGTACTACGCTAATCATGTCGCGGGCTGACATTTGGTACAGACTCTGTGGCCTGACAAGAAACCCACAAAAACTGATAGACATCGGCAAACAATCGGCCTAGAGTTGCTGACGTGGGGCATACGGCTCGGACTGAGTTACCGACCCCAATCGCCCGCAATTTGTGGTCTCGTTGGGCCCTGGCTCAGGAACAAGGTCTACCGGCGCACAGCGTGTAATCTACAGTTTTACGCGTCGAAAGCCGATGGCCGGCCCGGCGGGTGATCGCCTAACAAGGCGTCCGCCCTTGCACAAATTGCTGCCGAACTTAGTAACTTGGCAGCCTGGCACAATTTGGATTGCTCAAGGTATCAGACGACTTTCGTGAGCAGGTATTGAAGGCAGAACCCGAATATGGCAGGAAACAATAAGCACGTCGTCTTCGACGTTGTCGGTATGGAGCTTCCCCGCCCTTCGTCAACTGGATTGCACCACTGAACAGATGGACCACAGGTACTTGTATATCCTATGATTTCTTCTTCGAAGCGCTCGAGCAGCGTCTTGGCGAAAGATTCCGCGCACATAACATCGGCACTCGTCTCTTTGGGTACTGTTGGATGGAAGCAGGAGAGCGAGAGTACACCTATCTCAGTCTCTCCGGTAAGTATATGAAATGTATCGACGTCATCGGATCGATTTTCTATCGCACTCTATGGCAAGCTGGCATCCAGGAGCCACGCAAGTTTGCGAGTGACGAGGACCGGGACTTTCTCCTGCAGGCATATCGTTCGCTCAAGCCGAGAGAAGGCATCGTCGAGTGCTGGGACCGGCTGCGTAAAGCTGGCTTCAAGGTCTGGTGCCTGACTGCTGGCGATACAGCCCGTGTTGCAGGTTACCTCAAGGCTGGTGGAATTGATATGCCTGAAGAGAACTTCGTATCTTGCGATACTATTGGCATTGGAAAACCCGAGCCTTCATCATACAAATACCTGCTTGACAAGTTTGATCAAAACGGCTTGGAAGCGTGGTTCGCTGCTGCGCACATGTGGGATGCTGCTGGCGCAAAACAAAATGGGTAGGTGATGTTCCTCTGCCAACACAGTATTATGACTTACTCGTATCTAGCTTCAAGGGTGCCTGGTGTTCAGCATGGGAAAAGGAACCATGTGCAGATATCTTTGGTGAAATGGATGTGACAGCACCAACTCTGGTAGCCATGGCAGATGGTATCATTGCAGCTTCTTCAAAGCAAGGTCCATAAGTCTCTGTATAAACACCATGGTGATATTGGAGCAAAATTCAAGTCTACGACATGTTTCAAGTGCCTTGCTAGCACTCCTAGAACTTTGTTCATCTTGTAGCAGACTTATGCTATATATATCTCCGACCTTTTATTCCCGCCGTCGATCCAGTCAAGTGCTCTATGACATTGATGACAAAATCATGCTCCTAATTCAAGCAGTGAAGCCACAGTAGCGTCCACACAGTCGTGAAGAGGACGGAATTGCATGCCCAACACCTGCTTGATCTTGGTATTATCGAATGTATACTGTTTGTCGAAGAGTTCGTCGACTGGATTCGTAGGCAGTCTCGATGCCAACTCAGGATGAGTATCCTTGATGGCATCAACAAGGGTCTTGTTGGAGTAGTGGCCACCAGTGGCAAAGAAGCGCTGACCACCTGCAGCTTCAACTTCAACTGCTTTGACATGAGCTGCAGCTAGATCGCGCACATCAATCCACATCAAAGTGCCTGTGGATGGCAGATCGCCGTGACTGTACTTGCCTTGGATGAAGTCGAGTATCCTCTGATTCGACGTATTCACAGCCGCCAGACTACTGATCTTGTGAACGATTGGCCCGTAGACCATTGGCGGGCAGATGGTGACCAAATCAAAGTTGGGCTTCTCCTTCGCCATGAACTCCCACGCAGCCTTCTCTGCGAAGGTCTACCAAGATTGCATTAGTTGTGATGACTTCCGGTCCGGAACGTGCTCACTTACCTTACTACCACGATACGCCTGATTACGCTTCGTTGTTGCGTCGTCCCAACTCACCGGGTTCCAACAAGTCTCGTCGTAAACCTCTGGCGCCTTGTTCTCGTTGACCATTGATGCAAAAGATGATGTTATCACCACCCGTCTCACTGTTGGTGCATACTTGGCAATTGCCTTGAGAATTCCAGTAGTTCCTTTTATTGCCGGGTCCAGCAGCTCGTTTGGATCGTCGAATTTATCATGAAATGGCGAGGCTGCATGAATGACGGCCTCAAAGTCGACATGCTTTTGGAATACCTGCATCCAGACGGATCAGTCTTGGAGGTCCCTCATTACGATCATTTCGTGGCTCTAATCACCTCATCAAAAGCACCATCTTGTGCGATATCGTTCACAACCTCAAATGAAAGCTCACCAGCCGCTATGTCAGGATGACCGGCTAATATGTCCTCACCCTTAGGTTTTGACCGGACCGTTGTCACGACTTTGTGTCTGTTGTTTGTCTCAGTGGCTGCATTGACTTCCAGACTCGTAGTTTATAGCATGCACCTACCCGTTGGCCAGTAGCACGTTCAGAATGTGAGCAGCAACGAAGCCACTGCCGCCTATGTCTCGTCAGTGGTAGAACCTCCAGTTTAGGAGAGTCTCTCATGCCTGTAAGCAGTATTTTTGCCATGACTCTTGACAAGATTTGTGCTAGTGCAATTTCACCTAGAAAGGACTCGGCTATACAACGTCCGATAGCCCTCCCAAATTTTCTGAGTCAGCTTTGAAGCATCAAACGGTCCAGAGTGTTGACAATCGTGCTCGATTCGCTTGTCGCGCCCTGCAGCTTGATGCAGGGCCATACCCCACAAATTGGCAGGCCCGGGGAATATTTGAGAAGGCTTGAAGTCGGCGAAGAGCGGGCAAAGTCCTTATGCTGGCGCGTTCCGCCGAATCGCGCCCGCGGAAGGTAATCACCCTTGCTACACCGCGATGCTTTCGTCTAATTGGTGAATCGTTCTGGTTTGCTGAGTGGCTGAACACACGTCGCCCAAGTCATCAGGCAATAACCAGCCTCACAGACCATCTAGGGCGACTCACGTAATTGCAAAGTCCAGGTCAGACAAGATGGTTGAATTCGACATACACACATCCATTCTCTTTGATCCCAAACAAAAATGCATTCGCAAGAACATTTCTATCACAGTCGACAGCACAAGCGGCTTGATCGTGCGCGTCTATGAACGAACGGGGGACGTCGATGGCTTCAAGAGCGATGATATTGACCTTCGAGGCAAATTTGTGATGCCCGGTCTCGTAGACGCGCACACTCATGTATTCCTCCATTCCTACGAGTAAGTTTCTGATCAGATCATGGAAAGTATTCCTCCGTGATCGCAATCCCACAATTCAACCAAGAGTCTCCTGAGCCCTGACAATTTTGTGCGTTCTCTTTCCTTAGCGAGACCGATGCTCTCCGGCAGAAGCGCGACGAGAGCATGACAGAGCGGATCGTGCGTGCCGTCAACCACTGCCGCACCGCGCTGCTGGCTGGATACACCACGTACCGCGATCTGGGCTCGGAAGGCATGCAAGAATGCGATGCAAACCTTCGCGATGCCATCGCGCGTGGCTTGACGCCAGGACCGCGGCTCTTCGTTGCCACCAAGGTGCTCGCCAGTACAGGCTCGTTCGAAGCTCGCACCGAGAATACCCTGGGCGGGCACTGCGTACCAGCGCAAGCGGACGCTGTGGACGGGCCGGAGGAGTGTCGCAAAGCTGTTCGCCGGCGTATCGCTGCGGGCGCCGATGTGATCAAGTACTTCGCCGATTACCGACGGCGCATCATGCGGTCGCCGCCCGCTCAGCAGCATCCTTATAAAGCCAGCGTGCTGCATCCTCCCAAGGAGCCGAACCCGGATTACATGGTCTTCTCGCAAGAGGAGATGAACATGATTGTACAGGAAGCGCAGCTGGCGCGGTGTCCTGCCGTGGCTCACTGTTGTACGCTGGAGGGTGCACTTGGAGCCGTTGAGGCTGGAGTCACGTCAATCGAGCACGTCTACTTTGCGACTGACGAGCTGTTCCGACGCATGGCGGCCAAGAACGTCATCCTCGTTCCCACGCTGGCCATCGCCGAGAAGCTCCACGCTAAGCGCTTCGACATCATCCTCTCGCAGGTCAAGCGTGCGCACGAGCTGGGAGTCCGGCTGGCTTGTGGTGGTGACACGGGTACATACTCGCATGGTGAGAATGTTCGGGAGTTGGAATTGATGATCGAAGCTGGCATCCCCGTCGCGGATGTTCTTGAAGCATGTACTGTGGGTGGTTGGGAGTCGTGTGGTGGTGACTACTGTGGGAGGCGGTTCGGTTGGTTTGAGGAAGGCCTCCAAGCCGACATCGTGGCATTGGATGAAGATCCCCACGAGTCGACAGCGGCACTAAGGAAGGTCAACTTTGTCATGAAGGATGGCATTGTATGGAAAATAGAGAATGAGCCCAGTACAATGTAATGAGGTGCTCCCAGGGGGATATCGCGACGCCATGCTACAATGTTTGACTTCTAAATGTCCCCTTCGGTCTATCGTTTGCCCTAATTCCGCTTAAGCTCTTCACGTGGCAACCCTTCATTGCTAGGTTCAGCAACTTCCTGTGACCTTTCGAAACATCTCTCCAGAGTCGCTGGATCTCGAGCGGTCAACTTGATCTTGAATTCCGATGCAATTGCATTCGAATCGGCCGGGTCTTTCTTGTAGCTGATATAATCTATATCTGCTGGCATGGTCTTGCTCTCGGTGATTTTGAAGGATAAGATCAGCCGGCAGTACATAGCATACAAGATGCGGTTGGAGAAATTCACTGCTGTGCACATGCGAGCGCCCGCACCGAAAGCGAAGTGAGAGGGAGGTGGGATCTGGCAGTCTTTACCAACCCAGCGCTCGGGACGGAATAGATGAGCGTCAGGACCGTAGACGCTGGTATCTACAGGTGGAGTCAGCAGAAGTTGCAGTGGGGGAAGGTTGGTGGTCATCTCACCTCGAGATATTGCCTGGGTATTCGTGTAGACCAAGAGTCCCTTGGGAATGACTGCGCCTTGGTAGACAAAGCTCTTGTACGTTTGCCTTGCTGGCAACAGCTTCAACGGTGGAAAGTAGCGCAGAGACTGTTTTACAAGACCCATAACATATGGGGACTTCTCCTCCAGTAAGCATTGGTCGAAGGCTTCTTCCGGTGTGTCGTAGACACTCATTATGTCATCGTAGGCGCGCTGTTGTATTTCTTGGCCTTCGGCTCGTGATAGAACACCCAGAGCAATGATGGCAGTCGAGTACACTGTCTCAAACCCACCAGACATGAGGCCTCCCAGGATCGTCTTGACATCAACTAGAAGCTGTCAGAATGCCTCCTATCCACAAGCAGCCAAGTGGCAGAAATTCAAAGGTGACTTACGTTCGGTTAACCCCTCTGTGTTGTCGGTCAAGAGCATTTCGGCGACGGTCTTCTTCGCCGCTGACTGTGGCCCAACTTTTTGACGGGCCCCCTCAAGCATGGTTGCCAGCCAATGGTCGCGCCTACCACGAACTTCCGTGGCCGTTTCACTGCGCTTACTTTTGCTCAAGTAGCGTAGATGAGGGATGAAGTCTTGCGGGTTAGCATTCGTTGATCGAAAGCTAAGCATTGATTAAACTCCTGCACGAGGTCCTCAGAGATGGGCAACTTACCTGGCAATGGTTTTCGCATCTTTCAAGATCTGCAACAGAATAGGGTCCGTAGTGCTGGTGAATCGAGTACCATAACAGAACATGGTCATCACGTTCAACGCCAGGCGTTGGAGATAGATATGCGGAATAAGCTCTACCTCACCACCTTTGCTGTCATAATACATTGCAGACACGACGGCGCAGGTCTCCATGTCCAGCATCGGCCGTAGCCTCTGGATAGCTGGTCCCGTTGTGTACGAACCAACAACTCTCCTCTGCTTCTTCGTCCTGTCGTCCCAGGGACTGGTGCCAATCGTGGCAGCTATCGATTATTAGTACTGACAAAATCACGGAAGATTCACCACCGGAGAACTGCTACTGACCCGAAGTTTTGGACACAACGCCATGAAAAGTGTAGAACCATGGACGGTCTAACGTGGCTGATTGATTCTTCACTAAGAATTCCTGAGCGCTATGGAATGAGTTGAGCATGATGGCTCTTCGGCGACCCATACGCAGCTGGAACGCTGGCCATCCGTATGTTCTGGCCCAAGTCTCTGCTGTCGTAGCATGATCGGATCCCAACCGGTACAAATGCCCAGCAAGCAGTTCGCCGCCAGGGATCTCAGGGATGCCCTTGATTTTCGGAACGTCAACATAAAAGAACAGCAAGTACAGAAACAAAGCAGTCGCAGTGACTGCACTGATAATAGCCACCAAGCCGAAGATGTGTGCGCCGGGAATATCCATCTTTGAGATCGCGACCAACGTATGTGGTTTGGTGAACTAGGTATAGAGACCTTTAAGCACCAATACGAACGATGTCAAATTAGTCCATAAGCAAGTCCTTCAGACGTACTGGACCCAGCAACAGGGCGTGCTCTTCTCCGCCGGCCCATGGTTGTATTGTATATCCACTTCGGGTAACCCCATGTTGAGTGGGCAGAGAACCGCAGAAAGCCGATGCTATAAATTAACCTTGGCAGGTACTCAAGAGACAGGAGACATTCCCGCCCTTCTCCGGAATCTATGTGTGTGTTTTCCGGTCAACTGGATGCCGTTGAATACAAGAGCGATGGCAATTCTGTGGACCCAAGGTCCGCAGATCAAGCTAAGAGAACTAACTAGATTCGTTTTGTCGGAGTATTGAGCAAAAAGGCACAGGCATGCCAGAAGAGCACAGAGTATTGTAATCTTCAGCATACACCCACCCTACCAACATGACAAGCAGCCTGCAAATCAACGCGCTTTTCGACATCTCAGGCCGATGGGTCGCCATTACGGGAGCTGGTAAGTCCTGGGCTAGTTCTATATTGCCGTGGTATGCTAACGCAACCAGCAAGTGGCATCGGACGAATGCTTGCTCGAGGCTGTGCGGTAAATGGAGCTAACACAATCCTGATTGACGTCAATGAAGAGGCGTTGAAGTCTCTCAAGGTCGAATTGGAGGGTATTGCGGCCAGCTTCACGCACCCAACAAAAGCCACCACGTGAGTATTCAGCCCCCTCGGAATGCCCAGCATCTAATCAAGGAGGACCGAAGTATTCACGCGGATTTGTCTTCACAAGCGGGCGTGAGGTCAGTTGTAGAGCAGATGAAGGCGAGTCATGCGTCCCTAGACGCTCTGATACACTGCGCCGCCATCCGCTTTATGAACGAGTTGCCGTACACGCCTGGGGATGATTTAGAAAAACTGGAAGCCGCCACGTCATCGGCGCCGTATCAGGACTGGGAGCTGGCCCATCGCGTGAACGTGCTTGCGCCATACTTCCTCACCGCAGGACTAACCACTCTACTCGGCGCGGCTGCTGCCAAAGGCGAAGGACGAGGATGCGTCATCATGTTCAGCAGTCCGGCCAGTGTGCACAACCACCAGTTCGTCCCCGTCTATCAAACCACAAAGGCAGCGGTCGACCATCTGGTGAGGATCATGGCTGCTGAGTTCGCTGATTTCTACAGTGAGTGTCCCTCTCCAGATACGGGGAGGCTGTCTTGCTGACAAAGGGTGCTAGTTCGGGTGAACGCCATCTCTCCGGGCATCGTCCCCTCGGCCATGACCCACGATGGCCCAACATCCAACTTGCGCTTGGCAGCTGAGGCGCCGGCTGGAAGGGCTGGGAATGAAGAAGATATGGTCGGGACCGCGACATGGCTGATGAGCAAGGCTGGATCGTTCATGGATGGCAAGGTCATACGGGCGGAAGGCGGTCGATTGTTGATCTTGAAAGGCGTAACTTCCAATTCGGATTAAATGGCTTCTCTTTCTCCACGGAGTGTATCCCTTGCAACAGACTCTTCGCCTAGCACTAATTGCTTCCGCGTTCCTGGCTCCGGACAAACGCCAACTGTAGCAACGGCGCGTAGATTACGTGCTATCGTTGCTGTAACGTCTTTGGTAAAGACAGGGAGATTTCCAAGTGCATCATGGACCCCCCACTGGATAAGACCGGGTAGCCGTCCGGGCCGGGCAGCGTTCATGTAAAATTTGTTACACCCGTACCGGCTAATACCGCAGTCTTTCAGTCCGATACCGCCCAAACCCGAAGCAATCGGCTTTGACCCTTAGATACGGGACAAGAGCACGCAGCGTTGCGCGCATTACCATGCACAAGCAAATCAACACAACACTGCACAACACAACACCACTCAACTGATCCATCTCTTTGGCATTTCGGTGGCCAACACTTCTCCGCAATCATGGGCTCCGTCGGCGAGAATCAGGATAGTGCTCCCTTGTGGAACGGGGTTCCTCAACTTACCCTGAGCGGTACGGCTTGGGAGATAGGTCTATCTCATGGCAGGCAGATACCAAATCGCATCAAGACCTGTATCGCCAACTATGAACGCTTGTTCCTTGAGACAGCTGAGGCTGATTGGCCAGAGTCAGTGGCCCGTGCCAAACAGTATCTACCTGCCCTCGAGCAGAACGAGCCTGAGCTGGTTGAAGAAATGAAAGGCATAGCAGCCGGTGCTGGGGTGGACCTCGGTGATATTCTGGCTCTCAACCTCCGCAGCGAGATATCTCTGACCAACTACTCTGATGGCTGCACGAGTATCGTCACCAAGACTTCTTCAGGTGATAAAACTTTTGTCGCACAGAACTGGGACTGGGTTGGAGAGGCTGGATTGTCCACTGCCTTCTTCGACATTCAAAAGCCCGGACTACCACGGATTCGCATGCTTGGCGAAGCCGGGATTGTAGCAAAGTTCGGATTCAACGACGCAGGTGTGGGCATCTGCATGAATGCCATTAGGTGTGGTACAGTCAACCGAAATGCTTTGCCTGTACACCTTGCGATGAGGCGAGTCTTAGAATGTCGGTCCTTCGACGAGGCATACGCCTTGCTTAGCAAGAGAGGCGTCGCATCATGCGTCAATTTCGCGATAGCCGATCGAAGTGGAAAGTTTGCGACCATTGAATGCACGCCCAAAGGCCTCGCTCCAATCCACCCAGAGTCTGGGGCATTGGCAACTTTCCACACGAATCATATCTGGTCCCCAAACGTTCCAGACGGAATTCGAGATCATCCATCCAAGAACTCTTTCTCGAGACTGGATAGGATACGAGAGTTGAGCGCAGGCGAGGAGCCAAGCGTTGCGAAGATCAGGAAATGGCTTTCTGACGAACAAGGCACCCCTGTGTCCATCTGTCGATCGACACCTCCGGGAGCAAAGGGAATTGAGAGGATGGAAACTTTGGCGACCGTGATCATCGACCTGCACAACAGCAAGGCCGAGGTATCTCTTGGGCGACCGAGCCTATCACCGCCTGTTCTGACATTGTCAATGGATGCTTGAGGTCACCATGGCGGCGTAACAGCCCTAGTTGATAGCGATATGTAGTGCAGCGTCTCCTCGACTTTAATTGAAGTTGACTTGGTGCTTGTCGAAAAGGTCTAAGATGGTGTTCCATACTTGTAGGTAGCCCGGTCCCCCTCTCCAATGAGGCATGAAGTATGTCAACACTTCGGTACACTGTGATATGGCTTTGAGTTGTGGTCGGTTAGAAGTCCAGTGCTTCGAAAGACTGAGCAAGATCGTACATCCCGCAGCTATGGCCCTTGAGCTTGCGACCAATGGCACAACGAAGCCGTTTCCTGATCTGGTGGTTTTATGCGTGTGCTCTATAAGAGTGACTGCAGCTTGCAGCAATCGTTGCCTAAGTGATCGCATGCCCCACGTGCTAGAGTCGTCTGCCTCTTGGAAGCAAGTAACGCATTGTTTATGGCGCACACATGTTGGAAGAAGCAGGAGCCACGTCTCGTTGATGGCCGTCGATTGCCGCAAGGAATAAGTGTCCATAGAAGACATCAAGTCAGCCATATAACCGACAAAAGGGCATCCATGAGTATCATACAGCTGGCCGGGTCTGTATATGTTTCGCTGTACGTCTTGATACAATTGGAACACCAAGTTTTCCTCGGCGTTAGGGAATGGTAGCCAATCACCTGGAGTACTTGGAGCATTGAAAGTGAAGCTCATGGTTCGATCTGCTGTTCTGATCACGGACAACAAGCGGTCTTTTGTGGCCTTCGATTCAACGTCGTCACTGACTTGGTCCGTGGTAGGGCTTGTTTGAGTCACTGGGTGCTCCGTTCGATGCCATCCCAGCTGTAATGCCGTGCGTTTTGCCAGGTCCATAAGCTCCCACATGCTGCCTCTGGATGGCTCAGACAGCTCATAGATCAACAAAAGTAGAATGGCGGTTAGTGAGCTTCCGTCATTGGATGACAGCGCTGTATCGATGTCCTCTGCGGCCCACTCTCGACACATCTGAGCTATTGATATCCAGAAGGGATTCCGATAGCTCTCCTGTGCGGCGGCAATGGCGCAAACCATGAGAGTCTCAAATCTGTCGGGAAGTGGAAGCTTCCTGAGGCCGAGGCCATCCTGCACCAAGATTTTGTTATCAACAATATCGAACTCCGGGCGGATGCAGCTATTGTAACGGGAAAGAAGGTACCGGATGGAGCTCGGAGTCAGAAGAGATCTATCGGTTTGGGAAGTGAGTGACGAGAAGCTGTCTTCGTCGAGACTGTCTCTAAGGTCCAAAGCTGTATGGGACTGGGACAGCGCTTCGCAGGTGATCATTACGATAATCGATGGTGGCGAATGCTCGAGATACATGTACTGTTGGGTTCCGGGCATGAGCACGTAGGCTGTTTCGCTTCGCTTTGTCGACACTGGATATAGGCTAGCATCCTGGGGCAGATCTCTGCTCAATCAACGCCATCAGTTCGTTGGACCCCTTTGATGTGTTCCGACTTTCGTACCTTGTCACAAAACTCCCCTGTAAAGCCACTTGGGAGCTCAATTCCGAAATTCTCTCATTCAGTGATTGAACATAGCTGACTGTACATGAGTGTGGCACAGACACACGCAAAGATCATTCATACCTCCGAGGAATATGCTCTTGTAGGGCCTCATCATAGAAAGTGCATTCCACATCAATCTTGGAGCAGTTCTGACATGCTGGGAGTCGAGAGTCGCACTGGACTCTTCATCAGCATAGTTTTCCTATCCTGCACAGAACCACAAACCTTTATCCTGCGGCTGCGACACCTCGTACAAGTCTGGAGCATTTTGGCATCTAATGGTTATACATCACGCGATGCCGACATCACGAGCAGATTCAGAAGCAGCAGAATCATGTATTGGGTTAGGCGGTCACGGGTAAGGCTGGGCACGCGGGGCCCTGTCAGTTCGGGGTACCTCCACCTGCGGCGCCGCTTCGCATTTGATGAGATTTTGGAACTCATGCAGCGAGAATAGCACGTCGACCTTGATTCGCTGTCAATTCTATCCTACGACACAGTCTCCTCTGCATCCAGAATGCAGCATAACAGGGCCTATCTCGAGCTATTGTAGCTCCGGCTGTGGATGTTCAGATTTGTTGAGTCGCGTCCTGAAATGAGCGTCCACGGGCCAGAGATGAGTAAGGGTCTAGCCCCTCCAAGGCCCCGGATGACTCGTGCAGCCCAGTGCCCATTTCCCAGACTTGGAGACAGCTCGGTGGCGCAAATCAACGTGTCTCGTCGTCAAAGACAATCGTTCTGCATTGTCTGTTTCTTGCCATCATCTTAACGACTGAGGGTCTGGAACCCAGCTTGGGAAGGATGCCCTGCCGATTATCTGCTCAGGCCACACAAAATCGATATGGCTCGCCCAGATGCGCAAGCATCCCACCGGCGATCAACCAAGGTCTGCACTCGCTGTCGGAAGCGTAAGACCAAGGTAGCTTCCATGAACATCCCTTTGGCTCATTCGGAAAGGTCGCTGACAACTTCCCAGTGTGACTTCAAGTTTCCGGTATGTTCGCCATGCGAGTCGGCAAAAGCAGCGTGTATGGGCTATGATCCCGTCACCAAAGAGGCCGTGCCCAGGAGGTGTGACCCCGTTTTCCGTGAAAGCACATGCCCAAACCTGACCCATCACGTGACAGTCTCGTACGCTCGCTGGAGGCTAAGGTCGCGGAACTCGAGAGCCAATTGCAGGCATATCATGCCGGGCCCGAGGACCTGCCCTTTTCCCTGGCATCGAGGATTGCTCAGGCCTCACTATCTGTGGGCGTCCCTCGCCGAAAGTCATATCTAAGGTCCAAAGTATCCCCGGCTCTTATATATCGACCATCTTTCCCACCTTTGGCTGTGGTTCGAGAACGCCAAGAATCCCTAGAGGAGCAAGTGTCCACCGAAAACGAACGTACCTTGATCTCTGACGAGCATCGCCAGAGCCCGGCAGTTGGGACTCTTATGGATCTAAGTAGCGTACCTTTCTCTGCGATCAAGCGAATGGTGCAGAACTATGTGGATGTGCATAGGCCTCAATATCCCTGCGTCTCAACCAGCTTGATTGAAACCATCGTTGAACGCATTCGGGGCGAGGTGGATGCCACCAACACCTTTTTCTCCAGTGGCAACCCAGACGCGTCTGGGCTTGGCCACTTCGACTACTTCGTCCTCTTTATCGTTCTGGCCATCTCTGCAATGACCCTGACATGGAAGGCTGAGGACCAAGCTCGTGCTGCGTCGGAGACCTTCTACAACTCAGCCACCAAGCATTTGCAAGCCTTGGACGACAACGACGACATTCAGGCCCTTCAAATCTCGCTCCTGCTGGCTCACTATGCTCACTTGTGTCCAGAACGCGTAGACAACTGGAGTTGCATTATGCATGCTGTTAGAGTGGTACTCAACCTTGGATTGCATAAAGGGAGCCCGGCAGCCTTGGATGAGGCTCAACGACAACAGCGATGCCAACTTTTCTGGGTCACTTATGGGATGGAAAGATCACTCTGTGGAAACCTCCGTCTGCCGTTGTCTTTCACTGAGGAATCTATAACCATACCAGTAAGCCTTATCAGCCATATATCTACTCTGCCATACTGACCACCCCGCAGTTAGACCTCGGCGTTGACGCTAACGCAGCAATGTTCGCTGCTGAGGATGTGCAAAGAGAGTCTTCCGCCACCCATATCTATCTGTACCGTGCCCTTGAAACAGAAGTTCACCGTGTACTGCATCTCGAAGAGGATCTCCAGCTCTTCGGCCATGTCGAGATCTCCGGCTGGATTGCCGACATGTCTAGTCGCCTCGCACTCTGGTACGAGAAAGCGCAATCATACACTCGATATGCCATGCTTGAGTTCAAGAATGTGCAATACAACCATCTACGTGCACGCCTTCATCGGCCCACGCCGCGCCTGCGCGTCCGCAGCACCGACGATCGTCAGATTGTACTCGACGCTACCGCGGCGCTGATTGACGACTACTTGTCCCAGGAGCTCCGCTGCCGCCTCTTCTACCCCTGGCATGGCGTACATATTCTCTTCGAAGCGGCCACTATTTCACTTGAGGCATGCTGGTCGCTCCGTACGGCGGTAGAACCGCTTCGCAGCATAGTCGATCACATGCTGCACCACGCGCTGCCGCAGTGCCTCCAGCTCCTAACAAAGATTGGACACCGTTGGAGCGCTGCGCGTGTCAGCGCCAAGTTGCTTGAGCCGATTGTGGCTGAGGTGGCGGCGGCATGCGCGAGTGCGCGCAGTAGTAGCGACGACCAGCGCCCATTTGGTGATGCTGCCATCGATGATATAGCAATCGCCAAGAAAATTGACAGATTGTTGTTCTCAGACGGCCCGCTGGTGTGGGACCAGCAAGTCTTGGGGGAGCAAGTGCCCGCGATAGGCCTAGGATTTGGCAATGCAGGGTTTTCGGACGACATTGAAGCCTTCTTTGACGAGACGGAGCTTTTCTCGTGGCAACCAAACTGGGGCCTGGCATTCGACGATGCAAGCGCTGGTGACTGGTCCGAGCACACTGCTTGATGCTGAACGATCAAGCACTGCCGTAGGGCGAACAGCACGAAGATCGACACGATTTCAGGCTGCTAGGAGTTCCGACGGAACATGAGCATCCGCGCGGGCTCCGCACCCATCCGTTCTGGAAAGGTGACAGTTGTACATAAACGCCCTTCGGATTCCGAGGACACTTTGATCAACTTCACATCAAGCCGACCAAGTTTCGCCTACTCGACATTCACCTGCAGTTCTGCTAGACGTCACAATGCACCTATCTGCGCACACTTGGATGCGGCCTGAGCCTCTGGAGACAACTCTGCAACGACTCAGTCGTCTCGGCTACTCGAGTATCGAGCTCGCCGGCGAACCTGACCAGTACTCCGTGGAACAGGTTCGTCCACTTCTCGAAAAGTACAACATAGAATGCTGGGGCACGGTCACAGTACAGCATGGCGCTCGCAACCTACTCGCTGCTGATTCACAACAGCGACGGAGTACCATCGACTATATGAAAGAGGTTGTTTCGCTCGCCGCTGGCCTACGAGGCAAGATCGTCACGGTTGTTCCTGGAAACGTGGGCACGCTCGTGCCAGACTCTACTCCCGAGAACGAATGGAAGTGGGCCGTCGAGGGGCTACGCGAAGTGGCAGCATTCGCGCAAGAAAAGCATATTCGACTCGCCATAGAACCTCTGAATCGGCTTGAAACGTACTTCTTGAATCGAGCAGAACAGGCGGTAGCCCTTGCAAAGGAGGTCGGTCACGGCTGTGGGATCGCCTTTGATGTGTTCCACCTCGCCATCGAGGAAAAAGACATGTTTGAGGCGATGCGCACTTACGGTCAATACATCGTTGATGTTCATGTCGCAGACAACAACCGTCTTGCCCCAGGAAATGGCTCTTTCGATTGGCCCAGGATTATGGCAACTCTAAAGGAGACTGGCTATGACGGAGCGGTGGCTGTGGAGGCCATGCCACCTATTGATCGTACACCTCTCGGGAAATTTGGCACTCTGCAGCTCGAGACGGGAGAGGTTAGCATCACCCCTGACCAGCATGATTTTATTATCAACCATGGCTCAGGGCTCTTCTCTGAAAGTTATTACAGCGGAATCATCGCCCG
The DNA here is from genome assembly GCF_000365145.1 of Cyphellophora europaea CBS 101466. Taxonomy (NCBI): domain Eukaryota; kingdom Fungi; phylum Ascomycota; class Eurotiomycetes; order Chaetothyriales; family Cyphellophoraceae; genus Cyphellophora; species Cyphellophora europaea. The sequence continues at coordinate 1,881,350 of NW_008481811.1, forward strand.
TTCCGCCGAGACACTATTGCCATTCCTCAATTGAAACATTATTGCAATGGACTCAGGGAATTGGCTGGAACATAGAACAAATGGAAAGTTAGATGTAACAGTCACGTCGGTTGACTGCAGAACCATGAAGGGTAGGAACATAGCTAATCTCACACCTATAGCGATCCAATTAGATGCAAGTGAAAGAAAGCATCCACTGACATGATTATACGCGACAGTACGGAGGTAATTTCTTTTGGTGAGAGTAGAGAGGGGTATGAGTTACTGGTAAGCGAGCAGGCATGGGCGGGCTAGGCTCGGATCTCGGGGTTCCTTGCGGATCATTTCGTTCCGCAACTTCCTCCATCCGATTCATCCGTCCTTGTCGGAACTTCTTCTCAACTTCCTTGACTTGCCGTCCTCGCCTCAACTGGAAAATGAGCACATTTCACACTGTAACACCATCTCACAGACACCAGGCACTTCCGACGCCCGGTAAGAACTATTGGACGGGCCGAATTTGATTTCTGCGCACGATGCCCGTCAGTAGCCGTAATCGGAAGCAACGGGTCACCGCTGCCTGCGATTTCTGCAGGCGAAGAAAGGTATGAACGAATAGCTAGCCTTGGCTGTGTGATTATCTCTGTGCGTTGGTTCCTGGAGACTGACGGTTCACCGGCTGGGCTGTGATAATGTTTCGCCAGTGTGCGGGAACTGTCAAGCACACGACACAGACTGTACTTACGCCGTGAGAGTACGGCAAATGAGGTAAGACTTCATTCGCTCTAGACGAGTCCAACGACGAGCAGTGCAGTGCTAAGCCTGCAAGGCCATCCAACATGCGCATCAAAAACCTGGAGGCGGAGATTGCCAGACTCCATGCTTGTGGCGCTGGGAGAACCTCCATTGGCGCAGGGCAAGTAACATCTATGGACAATGTGGCTCCAGTTCCCGCAAGGGCCGAGCAAACTAATCTCTCGAATGACTACCTTTCACCTGCCATCACGCCGTCAAGCCTCGATAGTCTTCGGACCAGGGGCCAAGATTACTCAGAACGGTCTCGAACTGATACCCACGACGACGCCGGCGCAGGACACGACGACAGGCGCAGTCGTTTCCATGGCCCCACCAGTGCCATGTTCGATGCAGAACACCTGTTCAGAAAGGGCAATCAAAGCTATAATATTTCGGGTGATGTTCACCTGAAATCAAACCTCCTAGCCAATGCTACAAGGCAGCGTATGCACCGGACATGTTCAATACATAGAGGCAGACAGCTGCTTACAAATACCAGGTCAGATGGAGACTATCAATTTAAAATCGCAAAAGCTCGACTTTGATGGAGTCGATTCCGAACAGGGGATGAAACTACTATCCATATATTGGAACCGTCAGCACCATATCGGACCCATCGTGTATCGGACAGCGTTCATGAGAGACATGGCGTGTAATGGCTCACGCTTTTCGAAGCTACTTCTAAATGCCATGTACTTCTCAGCTTCCGAGTACTTGTCACGGGCTGCTGCCTCATCCTTGGACGGTTCTGTGGCTGCACGATGTGCTGCAGCAGATAATTGCAGCGAAGGCATGACTTTTCGACGCCGGGCTGAGGCCCTCCTTCACGCCGCAGACGCACAGCTACTACTGAAGAGCGACTTGACTACTGTCCAGGCGTTGCTGATCATGTCGCATACTCTTTTCTCTTGGTGTGACGAGAAGAGCGCATCCTGGCACTACGCTGGGATGGCGATAAGCATGATCATCGATCTGGGCCTCCACAATGAAGCGGGTCGGCGGCCCGACATATCATCTCCTTATCAAATCGAGGACAAAGAGATCTATCGCAGAGTGTTCTGGGCCGCTTTTGGTGCGTGATGTGCGCCCCTGACGCTCTCTTCATCGGATGTGCACTTACTGACTCCCATGAGATGCAGCTATTGACAAGCTCCAGTCAGTGTACCAAGGTCGTCCTCCGCGTCTTCGAGAGGCCGACAACTGCGTTCCAATCCTCTTCCTCGACGAATATGACGAGCTTGATCCATTTCACACTGATGGATATGCGTTGGAGCCCGAACAACTTGGCTATCCAAGCCATGTGGTCTCAACCTTTGAACAGCTGTGTAAGCTCAGCATTATCATCGATTGCATGATTAGCAATCTATACACGGAGAAGAGTTCGCGAAAGAGCCCCACTGAGCTTCTACGCATAACTCGTTCATTGGATGAGGATTTAACAGCATGGAGACACGCACTGCCGTCTCATCTTTCTGCACTACTGGAATTGCCCAACAAGGCCATCTATCTTCCTCATACCATAAGTTTGATGTGAGTCCACAAATAGAAAATCGAGCGTGGGGCAAGCTAATATTGTTACACCACAGGTCGTTGTTTAATGCCGTTATCATACTCTTGTACCGACCATTAGTATCCGATAGCCATCTCCAAACGGCGGATGAAGCCATCGCGAGCAAATCCTTCGCCAGGTGCGCTGCTGCTGCCACTGATATTGACTCGCTTCTACGACAATATCAAAAGAGCTTCTGTGTCAAATCGGCACCTTATACACTCTCTTACGCGACATACGTCAGTGCAACAATCCATTTACGTATTGCAGCACAGCACAGAGCTGGTTCCGCAGCACATATCCGTCTCCAAAACTGTCTCGAGATACTTTCCGAGCATCAAGTGGTATCTCATGCGTCGAGAAGATGTCTGAGGATACTGAACGATCTGGTGAAGCGACTTGATGTCAATGTGTTACTTGGGCCTGAATTGGCTCAAGCCAGAAACACTGACATCTCGACTTTGAGCAATGCCGTACGTCTGACTGGAGATGTTGACCGATACACTCAGATGGACACAACTAGTTCCCAGCAAATTATGCAAGCGAATGGAAACGAAATGACTGGTATCACACCGGGACTGGAAAACACATGGTCAGATCTCGACATGGATGAGATCATACGAACTTTCACTTGGGATGCGGGAGCGATGGACACGACTTTCAACCCCAACAATCTAGATGCTGGTGGCATAGCATCCTGTACGGGCTTGAGTGCAAGCGCCCAGGACCGAGCTGAATCTTCGTATTTCGATGCTCTGTTCGGAGTCGATTTGTAGAACAAGGATGTTCCGAAAACTTTGCAATTTTCAATGGTTGCAGCCGTGAGGCACTGAGCCTACGTGCATCACTGCATAGATGTAGCCGCAGCCATCAAGGAGCTTCGTAACACGATCCTACCTCATCTTGGCTAGAAGTCTGTCTTTGCCGAAGATAGCAAGACATTTGTGTGCTCTAGGACATGAAGAAGTAGCCCCAATCATTGGTTGAGCTGTCCGACGGGTTATCGATGGACATCGTTGCGTGCAAGCATGACATTTAGATGGAGCGGGCGGTGTATCGACGACTCTGGCGGATGCGGTCCTCTTCGGGGACGCTCAATCATCGCACCGATTGAATTGATTCCTCGGCAGCATATCCAGTATCAGACCTCGCCGAGAACTTCGGACCTTATTACGAAGCAATCAGAAAAGTCCAAAAACGAGGCGATGTCGATTCCAAAACTACCGACGGATGGAAATAATCCGCGGAAGCTAGGCATCCGGAGGATCAAAAGCCACCAGCTTTCTCCTATTCGAGAAATGCTTGCGCCACCAGTACAAATTATAAGAGGCTATGGGGAGACTATTGATGGGCTCTATCATCCGTACCAGTCAACCATTTCTCACCATCTGCTCCCATTAACACAACGCATCTTCCGCCGAACCATAATCCGACCACCCTCATCAGTCTGCATCGAAGATCACGATGTCAACTCATCGGTATGACCGCGAATTTGAAACCGCCGCAAAGGCTTTCTTGCAACAGAAAGCACCAGTATTCACAACACCTACAGAGATCCGCGCTCTCAACGAGCAGTTTCTGCCCGAGATTATGAAAGGGTACCCTGTAGTCCAGGGCATCGAGCAAACACCATTCAACGTGAAGAGCTATGACGGCGAGTCAGTCCAGCTCACCCGCTTCGCATCGCCAGCCGCACTCGCTTCAGCCACGCCCGCACCTGCGGTCCTCTTCATCCACGGCGGCGCCATGGTCGCCGGCTCTGTCAAAGTATACGGTCCCCAAATCGCCTACCTCGCCCACCGCACCGGGTTCCCCATCTTCGGCATCGACTGGCGCCTCGCCCCCGAGCATCCCGCGCCAGTTGGAATGGAGGACTGCTACGCCGCGCTCTCTTGGATCTCAAGAAATGGACAGGAGCTCAATGTGGACGCTTCAAAGCTCGTCGTCATGGGCGACAGCGCCGGCGGTCTCCTCTCAGCCAGCACAGCGCTGATGGCGCGCGACCGTCAGCTCAGTCCGCCGCTTGCGAAGCAGGTCTTGATCTACCCAACGCTCGATGACCGTATCGACTTTACGGAGAACGATCCTCGCAGGGACTTGCTGCTCTGGCGGCCGTCGGATAGTGCGGCTATCTGGAAGGCATACCTCGACAACGACAAGGCCGGGACGGAAGAGGCCGTGGTTGCTGAGAATACGGTGCCGCAACGGATCAGGAGCCTTGGAGGTCTTCCGTCGACGTATATCGACGTCGGGACTTTGGATTTCTTCATGGATGAGATCTTGACGTATACGCAGCGATTGGTGTCGGCGGGCGTGGAAGTCGAGCTGCACACGCTGCCTGGCTTGCCGCACGGGTGGGAATTGGCAGGCGGAATTGGCTGGTTTGAGAGGGCGATGGACTTGCGCGTTGCTGCCATAAAGCGAGTATGATCAAAAGCTGTGATCATTTCGATATTAGAACAGATTCTTTGTCTCTCTATCAAGCATACAGCGTGTTTCTCCTTGCAACGCGCACCTGATCAGACAGGCCAATAGCAAGATACCCCAGTTGATTCAACGGCAGCTCGTTCCTGAAACCACCCTGCTGATACTGCTGCTGGTGTGGAGCAGCAGCAAGACCCGGCGGCTCGCCCACGTCCCCGAGCTTGATCTCCACATCCCGCATGAGCCTGGCCCGCTGCAGTCCATCCATCGTAGATCCGCCGCCGGGCATGTACTCGAAATACCTTGAGTCTCTCGTCAATGATGAGCAGTAGCTCAGCACGTCCGGGATGTTTGTGTGAAAGGCACACCAGATGGTCAATAGCGCCGCGGCAAGCATGACCAAGATCGAAACGCAGTACGCGACCAACCACCCCCACGAGCATACATAAACCGGCTCTCCTTCCGAGTAGCTAGCCGTGATGTTCTGGTGGTCGAGATTGTAGGCCATGGTGTCGGCCGAGACCTGGCCTGCGAGGATCCAGGTGTTCAGCAGCTGGCCGAGCCGCACCGAGAACTGCTCCGCGGTCACGTTGCTGTAGTTGGCATATTCGCGGCCGTTACCGGCGAGGATGAACTGCGCGCTTGTGTTCTGGAGGTAGTACTCGGCGAGGGAGGAGTACCCGGAGCTGCTGAGCTTGTCGGTCGCGAGAATCCATTCGCTGGCCAAGTATTCGAAGGTACTTGGGAAGCTGAATGTCGTCACGGCGGAAGGAGCGTGCTTCCTGGACGATAAGCGCTGGGCTCGGACTGCGCAGCCGGGGGTGGAGACTGTATTCTGAGCGACGCATGATACGTTGGACTCAACGTATGCTTGGTCAATTTTGCATATTGAGACGGCGTTGCGCGTTTGAAATAGAAAGTTCGCTTGCTTCACTTCATCGGAGGTGAAATTCTCAAGTTGCTGGGGGTAGCCGTAGAAGTACGCATTACTGACAAATTGGTCCATGGCAACCTGCCAGGAGGGATATATTCCGACGCTGCCGTCAGTGACAGTGGTGTTAGGTCCTAGGAATGTGCCATTCCTTGCTGTTGTGAAGTTGGTGCGGATATCGACCAAGGGTTCGTCCTTAGGTTTCTCGCAGTCAAGGCTGATGTAGGTCGTCTCGATTACGAAACTTGAATTGAGGTTTGCAAGATTCGCGATAGGCACACCTACTAGAGCGGAGTAAGAGTCCTCGCTGAAGCTAGACTTCGTCAAGTCAGCCCAGCCTTCATCATCCTTTTCGAGATCGTCTCTCATCCAAGGGATTTTAACATTACCCCACAAATCCATGGACGAATTTTGCGTTGCTGGCGGACTTAGAATCGTGGACACGTATGTTGGCTTCAGCGACGTCAAAAGCGAGCTGACGCCAGACGTGCTGTCAAAAACCTGGTTTGTGATGGTATCAACATGGCTCACAAGGCTTGAGCTTACCGTATGCTCTATCTTGGTTGTGATTAGCCTCAGACAAGCTTGTGAGCCAAGGGGAGAGAATGTCCAGGTACATAGAAGTATGATGGCGGTTATGTTAATGAGGCCCAAGGAGATTTGTGTCGTTACAGCGGCGAAAAATGTCCGGCTTTGCATGATTTGTTCAAGAAATCCAATCTTGACGCCCTTTCCCAAGCAATATGTCCCAAATCGTTTCAGAGTCGTGCCTACTACGGCCGCAAACAAGATTGTAAAGAGCGTAGAGACTGTAGTTGTTGACTGCTTAATAAACTCAGAGTCGTGGGCAGTGACGCGTTTGCCGTGATATTTCGCCATAGCTATTGCGAGCCATATGAACGGGACTGTAGCAAGAACGGCGGACGCGCAGAGCAGAATTTCGATTACTAGGTCTGTACCAAACTTGCCGGTCTTGCCAGGCCCCAAAGGAGCTGACGTGAATTGTCGGTCCCCTCCGGGTGGTGGCCCGGTAGGTGCGAGGCCTTGTTGATCCCAGTCATCCTCTGATCCTTTGATAGGGTTGTATCTAGAAAACGGGCGCTTCGACTTCACTGGCTTGAATGAAGTGGTTGATGGTCGCGGCTCGATTCGAGAACTCGAGCCATAATGAATGGGCTCATAGGGGCTGGACAGCTCAAAATTCTCCGAAAGACGAGACATAGGTCAGGCGGAAAGAACCGGTATAAAGTGAATATTGGAGGTTTCCCCCGCACATCACGGCCACAGTGCCTAGATGGATTGACTTAGTCGTGTTGAAAGGACTGTTCAGCCAAGTTATGTCGTCGTCTTTGCAGCCTGGAGTCGAAGATATTTTGGCTTGCAACGGGCCCAATCCACGGATAAAAATAGCTCACGCAAGAGGCAAGGATGCTGCAGATCCACCTTGTCTGACAATCGTAAGCCAAAAAATCCGAAAACTGTATACAGGACTAACGCAAATCAAGGGTCTGTCAGTGGGGAGCCGAAATCGTCTCAAGGGGCCGTGGCTTGGGGCCATCTCTGTAATCCTCGGTAATCTCATCGAATCTGTCAAGATATTGCCCATGCTTCCTAAATCCACCTGCCTTGGAAGAGACAGACTGCTCTTCCTTTCTGTTGCTGGACACTAGTCTGACAAGTGACTGTTTTCGTCGACACCGCAGAATAAAGTGTCCGCTCGTCCCTTGTGGTCCAATTCGTCCTGTGGTACACAGGTAACGGCTCTACTCTGCACTATATCGACGCGAAAAGTTAGGCAAAGAGGACGAAAGCCGATGGGGCCCCTGTAATGCTACGGCTCGTCCGATCGTAGGTGAGGAGTGGTACGTTGTTTCGACGGACGAACATCACGAAGATGGGGAAAGTAACTGAGGGCCAGAGTCCGATTGGTGCCATACGAGTATTGCACATCTGAGTTCTATTCCGCGGTGAGCTATGCTCGGCGTGCATGTGTTTTCAGGTTTGACCCCATCAGTCTCACATATCCTGGTCTCCTTGTTGAAGACTGATTCTGCCAACAAGAAAAGCTATCACATCCCAATGCGGAAATCGGCCATCAGCGTATTGGAGCTAATATCTTACACCTGAAGCTAGACCGATCTCAATGGCAGCCTCATATGGCAGCTGTACCAGTAGTACACATCCCAATAGCTCACCAAAACCACCATCTCTTTCCCTTGTTGGCGTTGTGCAGTAGGCGCTCCTTCAACCACGGCACCTCTTCCTCTGCGTACCGATATGCACGAAACAAAGCATTACTCTCGCCTGGAAAGCATTTACGAGTACCTTCATCGCCGTATTCCGCAAACCACGGACTCACAAACTCCCACACCACCTCCCCTTCCCTTGTGACTTCGAATACGCGGCCGAAAGCGCTCTCACATAGCAACGTGTTGCCGTTCGCCAACCTCTGTGCACTTCCCATGAATGGAGTGAAGAAGTACACCATTTGCGAGCGGTCGCGGTACTCCCAGACTACCTTCTTTGTCTCGCGGCTTACCTCAAGTGCACGCGTAAATTGCACAGACTCCCCAGTGCGGAACGCGCCGTTGTCGAATATGAGAATATTGCCATTCTCCAACTCCGTGGCATTGTGCTGTTGCGCTAACGTCTCCGGGCCCAGGCGCCAGATGATGTTGCCGGTGGACTTCTCGATGATGACAACCGCAGACACGGAGCGCATCGAGGCGAGAATGTTGCCGTCCTTCAGTGGCAGCACTGAGTTGATGAGCGGATAGTGTTCGCGCGTGTAGTGTGGCTGCAGAGGAAATTCGTCCCGTGGTAATCGCTCGGACACCTTCCACTGCCACACAAGCTTGCCGGTGTCATCAACCTCGTTGATGGTGTCGGCGTAGGAGATGCCGCCTTCGGCTTCTGTGCCGGGCACACCGCCACGCACTTTGGCAGACTCGGTGGGGCTAAGAGCTTCCAGGCTAGTGTAGAGCATGCGGCCGTCGCCGTAGTGGTATTGATCGTGGTGGCCAAGGGGGTCGGTGTACTGACGTACGATCTTGCCGTTAGGGTCTAGCTCAGACATGACGCCACCACCGTACTTGTTGAAAAACATGAAAGGTGCGCTATGGCCGGGTGGAAGAGTGTTCACAGCGAGATTACCGTTGGGGAGGAGTCGGGCGTGGCGGCCGATTCGTCCTGGTAAGTGCCACGTGTGTACTTCAGTGCCATCGATATCAATCAGATGGGCGGTGGAAGAGGTGAGAGGACATATCAGGGTGTAACCACCGAATGATTGGTTCTTGTCCACACCCGTCAGGCCCAGGCGACGGGTGCGTTTGAGTGTGTTCTGCTCCATAAAAAAAATAGAAGTATATGGATGATCTCTGTGGTCGCAAGGAACTTGCGGCGGCTCCCTTTGTCAAACGGGTCCCCCTTGCTTTTATGTCAGATCAGAAGTCGTGCGGCACTGTTGTTGGTAAAACAGAGTCTCTTCGGTATGTCTAAAAGCAAGACGGAAGAGCCCGTGGAAAAGGATCAGTATGAAGTACGGTGCGGTATGCCGACGGCATGCCGCGGGCACTAAAGACGCCTATCTCCACTATCGTCCAACTATCTCTCTACGACACCCTCTCGTCCAGATCCTCTGGGTTCATCGCGCAATGATAGCGCATATGTCGTTATCATCGGGTCGAAGCGAAGTTGTTAATTGGCATGATGCTCAAGCTCTTATCACGCAATCGTCAGTGCGAGGTATGCCGCAGGCACCACAACCGTCTATAAAATGAACGGAACAGCACGAGTCCGACACCACTATTTTTATCGCAAGATCATCACCAACTATTGCAAGCAAGCGAGAGCTACCTCTATACAATGGATAAGTCAATATCAAAGGACACGCTGGAGGCACAAGTCACTGCTCTTAACGGCGATGCTGCCACTCACGCTACAAGCATGCCTCCAGAAGCAAAAGACATCCCAGGCTACGATGAAAGTCTCAGTTGGACGCCTTCAGAAGCTCGAAGGGCTGTGCGTCGCGTCGACTTCGCCATCCTGCCTTTCATCGTTCTCCTCTTTTGCTTCTTGCAGTTTGGCAGAACCAATGTTGCAAACGCATTGACGGACACACTCCGGGCGGACGTGGGCATCAACAACTACCACATCAACTTGGCACAAACACTCTTCATCGTCGGTTTCATTATCACAGAGATCCCATTCAACATGATCAGCAAATACTTCGGGCCCGAAAGATTCTTGCCAGTGACCATGGTGTTGTGGGGCTGCGCAACATGGAGCCAGATGTTCATGACGGGGCCTGCCACTTTCTACGTTTGCAGGTTCTTTGTTGGAGCGCTCGAAGGTGGCTATATTCCCGGTATGGCGCTGTACATATCGAAGTTTTACAGCAACCAAGAACTTGGACTGCGGTACGCTCTGTTCTGGGCTTCCAACTCAATCGCAGGAGCACTTTCGGGACCCTTGTCTGTAGGATTGCTGTCCCTACGAGGAAGAGGTGGACTGGCTGGTTGGCAATGGCTGTTTCTCATCGGTAAGTGAACAAGACCTTGATTACAGCGTCATTTCGAGGCTAATAGGTCGGCAGAGGGCATCTTGACCTGCTTCCTTGGCTGTGTGGCATACCTGTATCTGCCACATGGAGCGGCCCAACCCAAAGTCTTCTTTGGCAGATCTTTCAATCTGTTCCCGCAGCGAGAAGCCGCTATTCTCGTGACCAGGGTGATGCGAAATGACCCTTCAAAAGCGCTCAGGTACGGGAAGCCAGTCCTTCCATCCCATATATTCGAAACCTTCGCCGACTGGAAACTGTACGGACACTTGGTCTCGGCTTTTCTGTCTATGGTGATGATTCAGCCGGTCAACACCTACGCACCCTCGATCATCAAGTCGCTCGGCTTTACGGGCCTTCAAGCCAATGGCCTGAACTCAGTGGGAAGTGTAGGCGCGTTGATCCTCTCGGTGACGCTTGCATACAGCAGTGATCATCTGCGTGAAAGAGGCATACATATAATGATCGGCTTTCTATGGGGTGCAGCTGGACTTTTATGGCTGGCCCTGGCACCAAGTGTGGTGGGGAGATGGGTCCTCTACGGTACGACGAACTCACTTCTCATCGGGTGACCAACATGCTGACAGTACACAGGTGGCGTTGTTATGACGCAAATGGGCATGGGTACTGCTCAAGCCATCAATGCTGCTTGGCTCGCCTCGAAAATGGAAGACTACAAAAGGCCTATCGCTTTGGCTGCATATGTAATGTCGATTCAGCTGGCAGGTTTTCCTGGAAATCAGCTGTTTCGACAACAAGACGCTCCACGCTACCAAAGAGGTCTCATTATCGCCGCAGTGTTAGCTATATCGGGCGCTGTGGTTATTGGGATCTGGAAGTTCCTATACCGGATATTTGACCATGGAGATGGTGGCGTTGAGGTCGTACCTGGCAGAGACCCGGAACAGTAATCGCTGATTGTAGCCGGTGTACCTAGATCTAAATTGAGATATGGACCGCAGAATACTGAAAATCCTTATTTGGTAGCAGCCCACTTAAGAAATTAGCAGAAGCTTGAAATTCAAGCCCCATTGACCCCCTAATCTGCCAGCCTTGCCAACCTGGGCTGCCACACTTGACGCCTGTAACGCAGGTCGGGATCGCACCCTTACCAGTGCTTCTAGGCTTTGGTTTTGGCACAAAGATGCCTAAAGCTCAAGAAGTACGGGGCCAATGCTCGCCCGGAAGGCACCATCGAGCCACCCAACTACACCTGTGATGACAACATCCGATAAGGTCAGCACGCCATCCATTTCTTGGCGCGATAAGGACGCATACCTATCGATGTCCTCTCGCGCTGCTTATGATCTTGATGTCTCTCATTACCTTGCAACATATGAGTCTTGCGATCGTAGACCATGCCACCGCTCCGCTCGGTGCGCTCTGGCAAAGCATGCGAGAGCTGCAGAAAGCAGAAGACTAGGTGCTACCCTTCAGGCAATATCTCCAGCACCTGTCTCCGCTGCCTCACGCTGAAGCAGCAATGCTCACTCACTGCGGCAGTGAGGCAGCCAGATGAAATTACTGGCAGCGGCCAGATCCCGGCGCGGCCGAACGTCGAGACTGGCGTCATCAACACAAGGTAGGTCGTGGAGAGGTAGTTACCCGACCTGGTCACTGACCTACCTAACTAGGCTTGATCGCTTAGAGGCCACTCTGGGAGCATTGCTCGAACGCCTTGACTCCGATATCGAGTCGGTGTCGCGACGAGCTCCGATCTCACCGCCTGTCCGGCCATCATCGCAGCCCGAGGATGCACCGCCTGTACTGATGATCCGCGATGTGGCAAATGAGATGGGCGTTCAGTCACCTGTCGAATCATACTCACAGCCAGGTGGTGACTCGGAGCTGTTGAACAAGGCTTCTATCTCAGCCGCAACCGCCCAAGAGATGATAGCACTGTATGCCTGTCGAGTCTGAAATAGGCCCTAGTAGCTGATCTTCGGCAGCTTCGGACGCCATTATGGTCGCTGGGTGCGGTTTGATGAGACAGCCACGTCACAAGAACTACTATCCAGTCTAGGAAAGTCGCCCTTGTTGCTCTGCAGCAGTCTTTTGATCGCAGTTAGGCACACTAACGACGAACTTGCTCGCGTGGCTGCACCTGTGCTTCTCGGTGAGGCACAGCAGTTACTTGCTCGGTCGCTTCTCACAGTCGCCGATGATCTCACTTTCTTCCAATCAGTTTTGGTGCTCAGCCTCTGGTCAACCACAATTGGACAGGTACCGTTGAGTATGGACGGATGGCTTCTTACAAGCTATGCTATTCATCATGCGCTAGCTAATGCTGATTTCGCCCCTCTGTTCTCGCGCAGCTTCGAGCCTCTCACGGAATCGCAATTTGATACTTGGTGCATCTGGAATCACCTATGCCTAGCCCATCTTCAGTGAGTAGCTCCGCACATGGTGTACCAGACCCTACTAACTAGACAGATACTGCGTGGGCATGAGAAGGAAGTCGGTTCTCACGATCACGCAACTAGAAACCAGTAGGCAGAACGTGAGGCGAGTTATCCCTGGACAGCTGTCCAACTTTGAAGAGCGCATGGTCGCCGAAGTCGCACTGTATTGGATTATCTATGAACGAACATTTTCAGTCGACAAGCGACAGAACACCGAGGCGGCACTGTCCTCATGGCGACAAGAGTGGCAAGCCCTGTTCGGTAAGTCGGCGCTCAATCACGAACAGACAGCTGATGCTCTGGTCACAAATGCTCTAAGCCCTTTGCCATCCTACTATTGTCTAACCTTACGCTTCTCCTAGATCAGCCACGGTCCCAGTTCCTCCAGATGGGCTACTACTTCGCCTTGCTTTTAACAAACTTAGCGGCCTGTCGAGTCAGCAAAACCATGTCAAAAAACATCAGCGACGATGCCCTCGGTGGCCTCATCCGCTTAACCACATCTATCATCAATCTTGCCATTGACACCACAGATGAGCGCACACAGCATTTAACAGATCACATCTATCACATCATCACCTTCTCGGCCATTACATTGTGTCGACTCCTTAGCGCATACGAGGATCAGCTGTCAGTCTCGCACGATGTCGCGTCCCTGGACACGCTGGTGACAAGTCTCGTGGACTGGCTGAAATCGATCGGTCTGAGATCACATGTCGCACATATGCTGGGCGGTGTGGTGCTCTCACAGCAGAGAAAGCTGAGGCCGGAGGCACAGCCGACACCGTATAGCACCACATCCGCCACCTCGCTGCCTTTTGATACGGCATTGCTGTACCCCGAGTTCATCAACGCAGAGATGTTCGATATCCATTTTGATGAGGATTGGCAGGCGTGGGAGTGACTGGCTCTGAAGATATTGTGGTTTGCTTCCCTGATATCCAGGCTATCTACTCGCGGCCTATGTGGCCCTTCCGAGAACAGTCTCCAGCAATGCCTTTGCCTCGGTCAAACTCATCGGCTCGACAGTACCCTCCGCACACCGCCACGCAACGTGTCCGTCTGGCCGTACCAGGACCAGGTCACGCTCGTACACCTTCCGCACATTGTCCTCGCCGTCCCAATGTAGCACTCGTAAGGGCAGGCCGATCTCTTCACTGGCTTGTACAAACGGCTCGCTCAAATTTCCCTGCTGTGAGAAGTCGACAAGGCTGAACCCAATCTTATCAAAAGCATCAACCGTACTTCTCCCATCCCGCATCCACACATGGGGCGCCCGACTCCCCGGCCAAGTCGTCGGTACATAGATGTCCTTGGTCCCGACCGGCCTCTCCCCCATCTCCTGCGCCGCCACCACCGCCTCAGACTGCTGGTAGCAATACCCCAGAATATTCCCATTCTGATTATGAAGCCAGCTCCCCGTCTCGGACAGCTTCTTCAGTTCCGCTCTCGCCGCCTCGCTCTCCTCGCCATCACCATTCAGCACTTCCACACCATACTTCATGTGCGCGCCAAAAAGAGGCATAACCAACTGCCCCAACGCGTCTTGCACGTGTCCCAAATTCTCAAACGCAATCTGCCTCCTCTCCGCATCATAGGTATCCAACAGCTTCTCCCCACCCCAACCACTCATAGTCGCAGCCAGCTTCCACGCCAGATCATACGTGTCAGCGACACCCGTATTCAACCCATGTCCTCCAACCGGACTCAGCTGATGCGCCGCATCGCCCGCCAAGAACACCCTGCCCGCCTCCGCGCTACGGAACCTGTTGGCGATCGCGACATCCACCTTCCAGACACCGCGGCAGTAGATCTCGTCGAACTGGACGGGGCTGGGACCCTGGCAGCCGCCGATGGTCAGCGCCAGCACGTCTTCCGGACTGAGGGTGGCGGGGTCCATGTGCGGCGGGGTGATGAAGTGCGCGGTCCAGACGTCGGATTCGTTCTGGGTGACGAGGATGCCGCCGGCGATGACGTTGGCGTGCCAGAAGCGCTGGAAGGGGAGGGAGTCGCGCAGCGAGGCGGAGCGGAAGTGCACAAAGGAGATTTGCATGTTGCTGGCGAGTTTTTGTTAGTCTTGTTCAAGAGAGTCTCCGTCTGTATGGAGACAGGCGTTTGATAGAATGGGGAGGGGATAGGTGGGGGCGAAGCATACAGATAATCGCGCTTGCTCTCCAAGCCCACGCTCTTCCTGACCCAGCTTCCACCGCCGTCACAGCCAATGACATAGTCGCTCTTGATACGCATGACAGTGCCATCCGCCTTCTTCACCTCACTAATAACACAATCCCTTTTCTCCTCCAGCCCCACAAACCCCGTGCTCCAATGCCCATCCACCAACTCCTCTGCATCCACCTTGTCCTTCAACCACCTCTCAATCAAGATCTGATGGCACCGCATATGCGGCTCCAAATACCCGGACCCATCATTCTTGACCCTCGCCTTCTCCCTCGCCGTCTCCGGCCCATCCCGTTCCCACACATCGACCAGCTTCCCCCCTGCCGCCAGACTCGTAACAATCAGCTCATCCAAGCTATACTTCTCCGGCACTTCTCGCGCCGCCATGGCGCGCACATCGTCCGCCAGGCCCATGGCGCGGTAGATCTCCATGCTGCGGCCGTTGGTGTACTCCATCTTGGGGAAGACGGTGGTGCTGGGCTCGCGCTCGACGAGCGTGCTGCGAATCTTGTGCAGGCGCGCCAGCAGGAGCGCTTGCATCATGCCCACGGGCCCGCCGCCGACGATGAGGACCGGAGTGGTGATGTCGACTTCTGAGGCGTCGGGGTTTGACGGGGCGATGGGCGCGCCGCGCTCCGGGGCCAGCGGGGCGGGGTACATGAGTTGTGGGGGGTCGGAGTCTGTGGAGCCCATGGTTGCGGTGGTTGTTTGAAGATTGAATGACCAGACGAGGGTTGGAACGGAAGTCGAGATAGGCTATGTATTCAGAGCTGGGGACTCAAGTCGCTATCGGGTCGTTGGCGGAACGAAGGGAGCAGGGCTCGGGCACGGGACTGAACGTGAACTGGTGGACCGAGATAAGTCGAAGAAGGTTCCGCCCTATATACCTTAGCGAGCTCTGTGCTGGCGCATTTTCCTCGGCAAAAAGCCTCATAGGGAGCCTGAAATAGATCCTTGCAGCGACACCGAGCCTGGTGGATCCTCTTACTTCCAACCCCCGAGTTTGCATCAGCTATCGCGTAGTAACCTATTTTATGAGGATGACGGCTAATTCGCCGCGGCGACATGCCGTTTCTTCCAACTACGCAGCATGAACATAATCCTGTGTGTCCTGGCCAGCAGCCTCCGCTTACTCTTTACTGCGACGTACGACCAGAGTTTGGATGCTTACAGGGCAGGCCACCTGATTGGCCAAGCCGCAGAACTCTTGTGAGGGGCTACGGAAAAGCCTGACCAATAACTAAGCACTGGACGCCTGAGCTGGGACATGACCTGACGCGGCCGACAAAAGTGATATACAAAAGTCGGGAACCGGTCGGTCGCAAAGACCATGTCTGTTACTTGGTGGGCAGTCCGGAGTAACAAACGACCCGACATGAGCGAGAGCGTAGGGATGTATACAAGTGTCAATACTAGTGGAAGTCCGTTCTGTGGTCAGCTCGTTCGTTCACTTAGTTGTTCCGAAAGGTCGTCAGAGACACGAGCGACAGCCGCGTGCGCTGGATGCACAGCTGATACTGACGGACTGAAAGCATATGGAACAACAAATCGAGGATGAGGATACTAAGGCACGTTGAGGTAACGGACATTCTGTGTGGAGGGACGCATGCCTGGAAAGATGGTGTTATGGAGCTATCCTCTGAGGCTGAACATCTCGATATGCAACGTTCTCATACTGCACAGAAACGTCATAAGCTGTACAACGACTTATCCACCTTTTCCTGGCCGTCCAGATCCCTCGCGGAGTCCTCCTCTTACAAGCCTCTGCCTGCCGTTTGGCACGAAGGTATAAAGTCACAAAGTCCTGGCTGAAGATGGTGGGTCTTAGGAACCACATATTCTCTTCCCGGACGCACGAGCAGTACGGCGTTTTATCAGCGCAGCAAAGCCACGAGCAATTCGCGGTAATCGCCACTCGTCTCACCTTGTACGCGCGCGATCAGGTCACGCTTGTAGCGATGTTGGTACGCGCGCTTGACCTGATCCTTGTGCGCGCGATCCCAGTGTATCCGGACCACGCGATTGACCAGCAGCTTATCCTTGGTCCCCAGGCCGGCCATTGCGGCCTCGAGTTGCACCGCATCGGCCATGGCGCGGTCGGTGGCGCGGTCGAGGGCGAGCAGAAGCGCCGTCTCCATGTGTCCGTCAAATTTCTTCTCCATGGCGCTGTGCAGGGTTTTACGGTATTTCTGTTCGAACGCATGTGCGATGGCGCGGAGCTGGCCGTCGGAGCGCAAGCAGATGATGTTGCAGACGGCGATCTGCTCGCCGCGGCTTTGCAGGGCGCGGTTGAGCTCGTCGACATCGCGGTCGACCTGTTGGGGGTTGACGGGGGTATTCTCTTCGGCGCGGTTGGCGGCTAGAACCATATTGAACAGATCCTTGGTCTTCATGCTCAGATCGCCAGCGACGTCGGCCTCCATGGTTTTCTTGTACCTTACCTGGTACATCTGTTTGATGGCTCTTAAATCAGCGTTTGACCGGCCCAAGACGGCGTCGTTGAGCATGTCCTCATTCGTCCCGGCACCGGCAACAGCGTCGTTCACGGCATACGCGTCTTGCTCGAGCGGACCGCGGACTATCGCAAGCAAGCCTTCTTTGAAGTAACGTGATGTTTCACTCGAGATGTCCTTCGCCAGATCGCGGCCCTTGTGGCGCTGAGTGAATGCATGCTTCACTGAGTTGATCTGTAGCGGATCTAGCTGCGAGAGAACTCTGATCAACTCCTTCTCGTCAGTGCCAAATCCCTTCATCGCCGCACGGAGAGCGTCGGCAGATTGGTCTGCGTTCCATCCTTGAGCTGTCATACCAGGAATGTAGCCTAATGAGGGCTGGCCAACACCACCAGGCCCACCAAACCCTCCCGGCGGACCACCCTGAGGCGGCATGGGCGAGGGCGGCCCCTGCTGGAAATTAGGTGGCGGACCCGACGGCGCACCCCATTGCTGACCAGGCGGCGGGCCCCCAGGAGCACCCCACTGCTGTTGCCCTGGCGGAGGGCCGGGAGGAGCACCCCACTGCTGTTGCCCCGGCGGCGGGCCGTGGGGTTGACCCCATTGCTGCGGCTGATGATGTCCCGGAGGAGGACCTTGCGGTGCGCCCCATTGACCAGGCGGAGGCTGCTGCCAGTTACCGGGCGGCGGTCCCTGAGGAGGGCCCCATTGCTGCTGCTGTTGATGGTGGTGTGGTGGTGGGGGACCGTAGCCGCCTTGGCCGGGCGGCGGGCCGTATGGATTGTGAGGCGGAGGGCCGTACGACATTCGAGGAAGTGGTTGTATAGGGGATACAAGGTTGATGAGAGGTACGAGTTGGGAGTGGTATGCAATGCGAACTAGGTAGAGATACGAGGAGGGCTGACTTATTTGGCTGGTTAATAATATGAGGAACGGCCTTCAACGTCTGTCGTCACCTCTGTGGCGGGGCGCAGATAATTTGAACTTGGCGAATCGGCCAACCCCGCCGAAGAACGCCGCGTGGTGTGCCTTGCGAATCTAAACTTGATGCGGTAATCATGGGGCAAAGACCACAGCCACAGCCACGAACAAGCCACAGTCCTGCCTCGCTTGCTTCGACGAGATCATATGTAAGGAAGTATTCTCTACTGTAGTATCGCCAGTCACATTAACTTCGTGATGAGCTTGCCTCTATTCCCACCCCCGAACAACATCAGCCACGTCTTGGGCACCTCCTCGAACTTTGTATCAACGACCTGTTCCTGCTCATCTCCGATCTTCAGCTTCCCTTCTTCCACACTCCTGACAAACAGCTCCTGGGTCTGCTTCGCGGTGGCCATGAAGTCCGTGGTGATGAAGCCTCGAACTGACAGCCGCATAAAGACGATCTGCATGTAGTCTGATAACTCGTCAGTCCTTTGCCACACAGGCCCCCCCCCCCCGCCTCAGGCTCCCGGGAAGGGGGAGAACACATACTCTTCAATACCGTGGGTTCCTGGTCGTTGTAGCCTGAGATGCCACCGCAGGCCACGATGATTCCATTCTGTTTCACGAGTCGTAGCATAGCGTCGAGGATCTCGCCTCCGACGTTGTCAAAGTAGACGTCTACGCCGCCGTCGCAAGCATTCTCCAATTGCGCGTGCCAGTCCTGATCCTTGTAGTTGATGCACTTGTCGGCCCCAATGCTCTCGACCCAGCGACACTTTTCCGCGCTCCCGGCCAGTCCGATGACTTTTGAGCAGCCGAGGATCCCTTTTGCAATCTGCACCGCCACTGTAGTCCGGTCAGCAAAAGCCATCTCTCTATGCCACACAAACAAGGGTCTCAGCTTACTGTTCCCCGTCGCCCCCGCCGCACCACTAACCACCACGCTCTGCCCCTTCTTGACCTGCCCAACCTCCACCAGCCCATAGTAAGCCGTCAAGCCCGTCGTGCCCAGCGCTCCGATATACTGGCTCCAGCTCAGGCCTTTGGGTGGGTCTGGCAACACCGCCACCTCCTCCTCCCCAAGCACGACGTACTCGGTCCAGCCCAGGGTCGCAGTCACGCGATCACCTACCTTGACTTTGTCCGACGCGCTCTCCACAACCTCAGCGATGCCTCGCGCGCGCATCGGTCCGTTGAGTGGCACCGGCGGGACATATGAGAGCGTGTTGTCGTCCAACCAGGCGCGCTGTGCAGGATCGTTGGAGAAGAAGAGTGGTTTTAGCAGGACCTGGCCTTTGCCGAGGGATGGGAGGTCGACTGTCTTGAGGGTGAAGGTGGGGTTGTTGCCCTCATAGGTGGGTAGGCCCGTCGGGCGGGAGATGAGGTGCCATTGTTTGGTTTGCGTTGGGCGCGTCATGCTTGTTGGTGGTTTAGGTGTTTTTGCAGTCAGTCGTGCTGGCAACTAGTGATGTCGATAGGGATGACTGTCAAGGTTATAAACTTCAAGCTGTCTTGCTGTTCAAAGCCGTCGAGTTGGTCTCGTATTCGGGGCGGGTTGTAGCTACTCCCGCTGGACTCGAATATGTCAGCGACAGTACTATTGTCAGCGCGTAATCAGCGTTCAAACTGCCTTTGGGGAACGCTATCCGCTAGTGCTCATATGTGTATCGCGAGCGTTTGTAAGCCACAGTTGAGCCGGTAGCCCATAGCGGGGAGATCCCGAGGCACAGAAAAGGCTGCGGGGCGGAAGAGCTTTTAAAGTTTTCCCGGCCAACCAAACAACGGAGCTTTTGTTCGGTGCATCCTACCTGCTGTACATGAAGCACGACCGAGACGTTGTCATGAAATGGACGCCGGTGGGAACGTATCGAGGAACAAAAGAATATCAATTGCTCAACGAGCCTTACTGCGGTTAGGTGAGCGGTCTGTCAGATGCTTGGCAGCCGCACTGTGCTCGCCACGTGAGCTGCTCTGGAGGTATCGTTCGGACACCGGGAGCCGCGGAAAATCGGCTGTTTGTTGTGTCACTCTATGCTTGAAATAGCATCAGTGCTAGTTCGGTGCATTGATCTTGCGAGATGGCTGCCATCGGGAAATGAGCCTGGGCCTTGGCTCCTTCATGACCATGGAGTAATTTTCACCACAACAGTTCCCAAAACCGAGCCAGGTTGCACTTGATCAACGATAGCATTCACACGTGGGCCAAACCTAAACATCGCAAACCCGTAAGCCTGGTGGGAATTTGACTCAAGGTAGCAAGGTGGCTTGCAGATGATTGCCGTCGAGTCCTAGAGCGGCATGGTGAACGCTCCGATGGGCCACGCCACATGCTTCAACCCGGGCATTCTGTCGGTAGATCGGCAAGCGACGGCTATCCTGAAGCGTTCGAAACGTGACAACTGAGTGGTCTGCTCCCAGCCAAGATGTGGGCAACGTTGCATTCCCCAACGTGGAGCGAACGTCGGGACTGGGGGGAGGAGGGGAGTCGAAATTGATCGACACCTCGCATATTGGCCTCACTGGCTGTGACGCCGGTGGCTGTCGAGACGGCTCCGCGCTGAAGCCCCCAAGCTTTTACCGCCAAGAGCCTCCGTCCCAGTTTACCAATTACCACCCCCATGAACGATCCGGGTGGCCCCACGTAAACTGTGACGGCTTGCCTGTTTCCCCACAAGTCACTGCCGATCCACACCCTCTAATTGCGACGATGAGACTGGGCACCGGCTAGCCATACAGCGCAAGGGTGTGACGGGGCGCCAGTCAGTGAATCCATTCCTTCATGTAACCTCCGCGGTTCCTTGTCAAGTGACTGTGAAACCTGGCGGAATACAAAAGAGTTGGCAAGTCCTGGTGGCGCGAGCCTCGTAGTTCCTTACCACATCAACAACAACCGCAGTCTGCCTCAACATGGTTCTGCCCCAGATTGGCAATATTTACTTTATTACGGCCATCGCCGTCATCGGCGGTGGTCTGTTCGGTTTTGACATCTCATCCATGAGCGCCATCATTGGCACTCAGCATTATCGTTGCTACTTCAATCAGGGCGGCATCAACGAGGAAGGCCAATGCGCGGGTCCGAACGCTGATGTGCAGGGCGGCATTACTGCCGCCATGCCTGGTGGTTCGTTCTGTGGTGCTCTGACCTCCGGTTTCATATCCGACATCCTGGGTCGGAGGCGTGCTATCCAGATCGGCGCCATCATCTGGTGCATCGGGTCCGCCATCACCTCGGCCTCACAGAACATTGGCATGCTCGTAGTGGGCCGCTTCATCAATGGCGTAAGTATCTTCTAATTGTGACTGACCCTGACCTGATCTCGGTTTGTAGTTCGCTGTTGGTATCTGCTCGGCTCAGGTCCCCGTCTATGTCGCCGAGCTCGCACCACCGTCCAAAAGAGGTCGTGTTGTGGGTGCCCAGCAGTGGGCCATCACCTGGGGCATCCTCATCATGTATTACATGAGCTTCGGGTGCAGCTATCTCGAAGGCCCAAGGGCTTTCCGTATCCCGTGGGCGCTGCAGATGATTCCGGCCATCATCCTCCTTATTGGTCTTCTGTTCATGCCAGAATCTCCTCGTTGGCTCGCTCGCAAGGTAGGTTGACCAACCCAGAGGTATATCAGGTCACTGACTGTGAATAGGACCGTTGGGAAGAATGCCACAACACTCTCGCTCTTGTTCATGCCAAGGGCAACAGAGACGCACCGTTCATTCTGCTGGAACTGCAGGAGATCCGTGACATGTGCGAATTTGAGCGCAGAAACGCCGATGTTTCCTATCTCGAACTCTTCAAACCTCACATGATCAATCGCACTCACATTGGTGTCTTCACCCAGATCTGGTCTCAGCTGACCGGGATGAATGTGAGTTACGATCCGACATGATTGCGGGCGCCATGGATTACTGACTGGCTCAATACAGGTCATGATGTACTATATTGTGTACGTTTTTGGCATGGCTGGCTTGACAGGTAACACGAACTTGATTGCTTCGTCGATTCAGTATGTCATCAACGTTGGAATGACGATCTTTGCCCTTGTCTTTATCGACCGATGGGGTCGCCGTCTTCCACTGCTTATTGGCGCTGCTTGCATGTGCACCTGGATGTTCGGCAATGCTGGTCTTCTGGCAACATACGGTCGTCCAGCTCCACCGGGTGGAATTGGAGGCATCAAGGAACAGTCCTGGCAGATCGAAGGCGCACCGGCTAGAGCGGTCATCGCATTCACCTACCTCTTTGTTGCGTCTTTTGCACCAACATGGGGTCCGGTATGTGGATCTCGCGTGGCTTGAGTACAACGTTTGCTGACTGAAACAGGTCTCTTGGATCTATCCCCCTGAGCTCTTCCCTCTGCGCGTCCGTGGCAAGGCCGTCGCCCTCACGACAGCTTCTAACTGGATTTTCAACTTCGCGCTTAGCTATTTCGTGCCGCCGGCGTTTGTCAATATCAAGTGGAAGACCTATTTGATCTTTGGTTGCTTCAATGTGGCCATGTTCATCCACGTCTTCTTCTGCTTTCCAGAGGTAAGTCGAGAGAGCGTCAAGTGCAGACTTGTTGCTAACGACGGCAGACTTCCGGCAAGACTTTGGAAGAAGTTGAAGAACTCTTCACCACCAAGGTCAAGGCGTGGCAGACCAAGGTTGAGTACCAGAAGTCTCGACGCGAGGAGGCTGGCGAGACCGACCCGGAGAAGAAACTCAGCTACACTCAGAATGTTGAGCATCTGCCAACATCGACTGAGCCAAAGACGGCGTAGTTGCTTAGCCTGGATCGAGAGCTCTACGACAATGAGCGGCTGTGTCGGCTGTCATTGCGCTAGGTAAGCTCCAGATCATGTTGCGGGCGAGCGAAGTCCGAACAATATCGGTATAAATTATCCATGCCCCATGATCGATGAGGTCGTAGCATGGCAGAGCATTCGTTACTGGTAGTGAATATAATGATTCAGTACTGATTCGTGAAATCCTTTGAAATCTCATCGTTGGTAACGTGGGTAGATTTAGAAGGCACAGTTGTCAGAAGTTCCTAATCGGCACTAGCGTCAATGTCCTCCGCGGTCAAAATTTTGGGGATTGAATCGCCATCGCAACCTGGGCTCCTATTACGAACCGTCTTCTCTACCTGTATTCTACTTTCAAGCGTTCTGGAGATATTTCCTGGCGCCTGCATGACGAGCACCGGCAATAACAAGCGACGTCAACTTCCTGCAGCATAATTAGTGGAGGAGCTTTATCGTCCCCAATCGGCCAGTCTTTTCATCTCTCGCCTCGTCGTTCAGCAACCCATCATACGATAGACCATCATGGACCACTCAAGAGATCCGTGCCCATGGGTGGCACTATCAGATTTTGGCGGCGCCTTCTCGATGGGCGCAATCGGTGGATCCGTGTGGCACGGAATAAAAGGCTTCAGAAATTCTCCCTACGGCGAGCGACGGATAGGCATGATCACAGCCATCAAGGCGCGAGCACCAGTGACGGGCGGCAATTTTGGCG
Source organism: Cyphellophora europaea CBS 101466 (assembly GCF_000365145.1). NCBI lineage: Eukaryota > Fungi > Ascomycota > Eurotiomycetes > Chaetothyriales > Cyphellophoraceae > Cyphellophora > Cyphellophora europaea. Next base: position 1,905,041 of record NW_008481811.1, read on the forward strand.
TATGGGGAGGAATGTTCAGCACATACGACTGCGCGGTGAAAGGCATCCGCAAGAAGGAAGACCCATATAACTCCATTATTGCAGGTTTCTTGACCGGTGGCTCGTTAGCTATAAGAGGAGGATGGAGAGCCGCCCGGAACGGTGCCATCATGTGCGGCATCTTCCTGGCCGTCATTGAGGGTGTCGGCATTGGTATCCAGCGCATGATGGCCGACGGGACTCGACTTGATGTGAGTTCACTTCCAGACCTCCATGATCAGCTAATCTAATCGCTGCAGCTCCCTCCTCCCAACGCTGCTCCTCCAGAGGCGAGCAAACTCGGCACAGTATGACTTGAGCTGGCTACCGTTCCGCATTTCATCTAAGCGTTACTCTTCGGGTGCGCGCATGAATCTCTATCAGCCTCGGCCACAATCTCCTCTTCTCGATTTCGTAACGACGAAACTTCTATTTGCATAGCGGGTGTATGATTACGGCAAAAGATCTGGGCTGTTTTAAGAGATATGGAACAGTGGGTGAAGGGTGTGGTGGCCGCAACAATATCCTGAGATGCGAAAGTGCAGGTACTAGTACTCAAGCCCTTTTGATCGGAGGCGGACTGGATCAGATCTATCATCCTGGCCACTCTGCTTTGTGATGGCGCGCGACTAGTTGACGAACGCTTCCACCCGAATGTATACTACTCTCTAATCCCGAATGGAGACATTCAATGTTGCAAATGCAACATATTTACTTCCATTTCGCTTCGTAATTGCAGCGTATAACTGCCTGCAGCGAGGCTAAGTAATAAGGCTGAAATACAGGCGGGACGGCCAATTGCCGACGGGCGCCCATCCTCGCCTCACGCTCTCGCCGGCTCTGTATTACATCTTATTTACAAGGCACCGAACGATTTTTCTGCTGCTATTTACTATCTTCGAACATATGACCAGCCAGTGGCTCCGTTGCGGCTATGCGATCGCCCTCTTCGAAGCATGCCGTCCTGCACTACCATCCCGAACAGTCCTATGACCCGGCGGAGTCATTCGAGGAGTACCAACGACTCCGGGTCAATGCACTGCGCTCTATACCGGCGGCGGTCGCTCGAGACATCATACAGAATGAGCCGCAAGATTCCTATCGCAATATTCAAGTAGAGCGCGACCGTCGACTGCGGTTGATCACCCGTCGCTATGAAAACCAGATACAGTATGGCTGTCACAACCGCCACTGCGCTACTCCCACTTGCTTGAGCTACAGGCGGAGAAACAGCAAAACTCCAGTTCGAAGGTATACCGAAACGAGCGCCAGGGCACTGGCATGTCACTTGGTGGAGGAAAGCACTCGCAACCGCAAAGATCCCACATTGGGACTGTGTCCGAATCAACCAATAGTTCCGTGGTACCAGGACCCCCGTACTACGCAAGAGCGGACAGCCACGCCAGCTTATACTCCGTCGAGAGCGTCTCGTACCTCAGCAAACGGTCAACTTCGTGCTCAGCAAGAGAAACGGTTGAGTACTACATCTCATCCAGTCAATGGCGCCCGGAGGTCCTCAAGGCAGGGCTCTTGTTCCATACCTGGCGACAACAGTGGGCTTCAAAACATTAGCTCGACTCAAAATTCATCCGTGAAGGACACAGCACCGTCAACCAAGAATGACGCACCACTTTCGACACCTTTGAGCTCGGCAAATCTTGGTAGCTCGGCCAGTCCAAATGTTGAATCAGACAAGATGAACAATCCCGAGAAAGAAAATCCCCAAAAGACGAATCGTCCGCATGAACAGATCTTCGCCCATCGTGTGGAGCAGGATTGCATCAAATATCTCGTGGTCTGGAGAGACAACGGGAAGTCCAAGATGGCTTGGACCACGGCGGCTACGATTCAGAACCAGTCGACCCTCGTCAACTACAAGAGCAGTCACGGTCCTGAAGACGCTCTTGACGAGGACCAGATTCTGGCCCTGGAAGCTTCCATGGAAATGATGTCGTTTGAAATGCAGAAGGATCAGGACGAGGTCAACCCGAGACCGGAAGTACGTCAGAACGATAGTACCAAATCGCGCGGTGACTCTAAGGTCGACTTCGCCTCATTTGCCCAGAGCCTGTGGAATACTTGTACACTTCGAAAGCTGAATACGTCAATCGAGCTAAAAGACGATCACCCTCAAGCCCCTGAAGTTCCTGCGCAAGCTTGCCCCGAAGTTGACGATGCTGGGTTCGGAACCATTGATGCCGAGGCCGGATCTCCTTGGGACGAGAACACGCACCTACATATGAATACTGCATTTCGAGGCTTCACATTGAGGCGCCTGTCGTGGGATAACCTGGACTGGCTTGTACAGAACCATGGAGAGTTGGGCGTGCCGACTAATTCTCCGTTTGAAACATTCATCAAACAGAGCATATATTACAGCTTCAGCAATCCCAATCGCCTGATTGAATCTGCGAAGTCTTGGGGCTACGAGGGGGCGCCCTCGGAGAGCGACGGACCAGAAAGCGCGCCGCGTAGCCCTACTGGAGTACGGCTGATACAAGCGAGTCTGAACTCGCCGACCAGCCAACGCCCTCCGCGTCGCAGGGATTCCGCAGCCACAGACCGATACCTTCATGACTTTGACGGTCCTCAGACGATAGCTGCATTTGAGATCGTGGAATTAGTCGCCAACGGCACAGACGTACTGTTCGACGCATTACACGATATGATCCAGCAGTGCTACAACGTGGACCACCCGGCATATGATGGGGAACAGGCTGCAACGCTTGCCCGAAAAGCCTTCAAAGGTCTTGGAGGCGGCAACTACGACATCTCTGGTAAGGGTTCAGCGGCCCAGGCCGACTTTATTCAACAGACTGGGCGCCTGCCGGACCGGAAGCAGATCTCTCAAATCTTTGTTCTAGTATTGATGGCGCTTGCCACGCCACTGCTGAAATTCCGGTGGTCAGATCGTGGCTTCGATGAGGTCAGACTCCTCGGCGTAGCAGATGTGCGCAACGACAACCGAGCCAGCTTCACATTCGGCAAGTTCATCGACCAAGAGGACCGCGAGACTGCCGAGCTACTGATAGAAATACTCGACCACCTCCAAGATTGGCACCGTCAACGACTTATCAGTACCTTCACCGACTGCATTAGCCACCATACGGCCGCCATGGAGATCCGGAAGATAAAGTCTTCTTACAGAGTGAAGCCGAAGAATGTCATGGACGATGTCCTCGACCTGCTCTGCAGCGATCTCCAGCAACTCGACATCGTCTCAGGACACGACGTCAAATACCGGTTCATGCTCTGCCTAAGCGCAATTGACATCGCCCGCACAGTGCTTCTCAAAGACTGGGACCGTACGCCCATCATTTCTCGCACTGGATCCGTCGGTGGCGCCCTGGAGCTCATCTCTGCGTTGTACAACCGTCTCGATATCTTCGAACTTCCTGATCTCGAAGGCCTCTGTGAGATGCCATTCATTGGTAATGCCTTCGACGAGATGGAGTTTCCCAACGAATGGCTGCACTTTACGCCTACAGCCCGTCAGACGCATATTCTGAGCTACCCCTTCCTTTTCGAGACGTCAAAGTTGGTCAAGTATTTCCGTGCCATTAATGTGACGGCAATGAAAGCATCTTTCGAGATGGCAAGCATGGTATTCAGCGACGCCTACCAATTCTTGCAGGGCTCAACGATTCCGGTCTATGGTGGTCGCGAAGTTCTTCAATCCCTGAGGCCATATATGGCCAAGTATTTTGTGATGACCATTCGGCGCTCGCATGTTCTCGAAGACGCAATCAATCAATTGTGGCGGCGGCAGAAGCGAGAGATTCTTCGACCATTGCGCGTCCGCCTGGGCCGAGAGGAGGGTGAAGACGGTCTGGATCACGGTGGTGTGCAGCAGGAATTCTTTCGCCTTGCTTTTGCAGAAGCATTCAATCCCGACCATGGAATGTTCACCGTCGATGATCGCACACAAATGACATGGTTCCAACCGGGAAGTGTCGAGCCGTCATGGCGATTCGAAGCCGTTGGATTGTTGATGGGCCTGGCGGTTTATAATGGGGTCACTCTTCCCATTACTATGCCACTGGCCTTCTACCGAAAGCTACTGGGCTTCAAGGTGAAGAAGCTCGAGCATATTCAAGACGGCTGGCCTGAACTTGCGAAAGGACTTGATCAGCTCATTACATATGACGGAGATGTTGCGGAGGATATTGGTCGCACCTACGAATTCAGCTATGAGTTTGGCGGTAAGGTATACACGACGGATATGAGCAAGACCAAAGGTCACCGCAGGTCTCAATATGCGCCCCTTCCGCGTCCAGGCTGGAAGGGCAAGCAAAAGGCCAAGTCACCGACTTTTGAGCTCCCTCCTATGCTGCATCTGCCGCCCAAACCCGAAGCATCATCTGCTTCGCCCTCACCGTCCCTAGACATCGACACGGGGGCCAGTTCCACCTCTTCGTCCGGGCCAGCCGTTGACACGGCCGTTGTTTCCGTGTCCACGCCCGTCAGCACTCCATCTCCATCATCTTCGCCCGCCGCTCTTCCTTTGTCACAGTCATGCTTGGTCGGTGCGGCATCGTCAGGCTCTCGGTCGCTGGCGTCAAAGGATGAGTCTCCGCTGGTCACCAACAGCAGCCGTCACCCCTACGTCAAGGATTACATTCTGCACCTCACCTCAGACAGTGTCGCGCCTCAATATACCGCCTTCACGCGTGGATTCCATGTTTGTGTTTCCCCGGCTGCTCTGCAGCTCTTCACACCGAATCAACTACGAGACGTCATCGAAGGCGAACGCAAGATCGATATCGGAGACTTGATGGAACATGCGAGTTATGAGGATTACAACAAGGACGACCACTATGTGCGCGCGTTCTGGGACGTCGTGAAAGAGGAGGCTGCCAAAGACACGAGACCAAGCGGTGACGAAGAGAGAAAGGATGGTTTTCTTGAGGGGCTACTTGAATTCATCCTGGCCAGTAGCCGCGTTCCTGTCGGTGGATGGGGTGGCAACGGTGGCAGCGGGGCGCATCGGGGCAGCTTTGTCCTGCAAAGAAATGGAGATGTCTGGGTTGATGCTGGCGTCGATAACACGTCACGGGACATACCCACGACCTCCGGCGGGCAGAATAGTTCAACAGTGCATGGAGAACGGACGGTTGCTGGCCCGGCACAGGTCGATGGCGCTGCAGACACAGGCCCAAAGGAGAAGACGTACAACGCTCGACTGCCCAGCAGTAGTACCTGCTATGGAAGGTTGTTGTTGCCACGATACAGGGTCGTGGGGGAAGACGAGGAGGGCATTGACGGCAAAAGGGCGGGCAAGTTGTATAAGGAGGTCCTCCGTGAAAGACTGTGCAAGGCGATCCGCGAAGGGAAAGGGTTCGGCCAGCTCTAGAGGTTTTGTTAGCTACGAGACGTACAACCAAGTGCAGTCCCCTTTGCGAAATGCGCTCAAGCGTGCCACTTGAATCCCAGTCTCCAATCATAGGGTCACGTTTGCAGGCTCAGATCTCTCTCTGTAGGTACTTGTAAGCACTGCAATGCCCGGCAGGACACGGCCCGTATCCAAGGGCAGATCCCACCAATTATATTCCTGCATTGGAAAACGCAGCAGGCAGTGGAAAAAAAATATCTCTCAAACACAACGCAACGCAGCGCATTTGCCGGCCTGAGTCGTTCCCCACACCGACGCAATCGCTTTCGACACCGTGTTTGCCATGGTGATAGCAGCAGAGTCCAGTCGGAGCCGGATGTGAGCGATTTCGGCAGGGGAAATGCCTAGACGTGCAAGTACTTTCGCCTTTTGTCACGGATCGGACGTATTGGTCATATTGTAAATGTCTTCCTCTTCTTCACCTACGTTCATACTTTACGTCGCTCACTCATAGAATTGCACTCAGTCCGTCATACAGACCTGGTATCCTCGCCCACGGACGTTCCTCTTCCCTATCCTCTATCCCGGCACCATATAAACCTAGGGCCATCAAACATCTAGACCACCAACCCCCACCACAACCACATACCGCCACCATGCCGTCCGCCATCATCCACTGCGTCCGCCACGCCCAAGGCTTCCACAACCTCGGCACCGAATTCCACGCCCTGCGCGACCCTCGTCTCACTCCCGCCGGCGAAGAGCAATGCGCCGCCCTGCAAGCCGCCCACTTCCCCGGCGACGCCCAGCGCCGCATCTCCCTCATCACCGCCTCCCCACTAACCCGCACCCTGCACACCGCCTACCTCACCTTCCAACCCCTCCTCGACCCTTCGCATTCTGACCACGTCAAATCCACCAACACCCCCACCACCCCTCGTCCCAACATACTCGCCCTCCCCGACGCCCAAGAAACCTCCGACTTCCCCTGCGACACGGGCTCCGACCCGACCACGCTCGCCGCCTCCGTGTCCCGCTCATCCTGGCCCGTCGACCTCTCCCTGCTCCACCCCTCCTGGACCGAAAAGGGCCTGACCACGCGCTACTCGCCGCACGCCGCGGCGATCAAATCGCGCGCGCGCGCCACGCGCCAACTCCTACGCCAGAAAGCGCGGGAACTCGTGGCGGCCGGGGTGGAAAAGCCGGAGATCGTGCTGGTCACGCACGGCGGATTCCTGCATTATTTCACGGGAGATTGGGAGGGGGCGAGTCGGGGGTTGGGGACGGGGTGGGCGAATTGTGAGACAAGGGCTTATGAGTTTGAGGGGGGGATCGAGGTTGACGCAGAGGATGAGGATGAGGATGAGGCGAGGATCGTGGAGACGAGGGAGAGTCGGAGGAAGAGGGGCGTGGAGCATGCGATGCCCGGGTGGGAGGAGCAGGTGGGTTTGGAGGAGGAGACGATGGTGGGGTGGGAGAGTAGGGGGTTGCAGAGGCCGGATCGCATTGGGGAGGGGTGGGAGTGGAAGAGTGGGGCGGCTTTGGGGGGTGATGATGCTGCTACCGAGAAAGAGAAGGAGGGGAATATGGTGGCGGCAAAGGCGAGGGAGGTGGACGGTGCAGAGGTCGAGGCCGAGGCGAATAAGGGCGAGGAGCTGGAGAGGGGCGTCGGCGTGAAGGTGCAGGCTTGATTTGGACATGTTGCTTGCATGAGGGTGCAGGTGGGCAATCGGGGAGAGGCGAAGTTGCGCACGGTGGCCGAGGGTTGCAACCAACGTCACTGGGGAAAGCGAGTTCAAAAACAGTCCTTTACCCGGTGAGGTTGAGGAGGCGAACGAGTGATCTAAATAGAGCTGCAGCATTATATTGGCATCTAGCGTCGGTGCATGCATATATCATTAGACTTGAGACGCACTAGATAAAGCATAGAAGTAGCAGCCAGCGTGAGCACCGAGCAAGCATACATAGATAGACGAGACGAGGCGCATTTATGATAGAAAGCGGCTCTCTACCGCAGCAAAGCTTTTGATTCTCTCTCTAAGCACCAGTTCAGGGAATTACCGGTGCTGGCTGGCATCGAAGCGAATGATAGCAGGAAACAGCATAAAGAAGGAATCGGAAGGGAGAGGAATGAGTGAAAAAAGAGCATGCAAAAGCAGCATCTGGTTAAGACGCCGGGGTGACATGACAGACGTGATCTATCCGGGGTATAAAAACAAAAGTCGAAGAAACATCATTCCAACACTGTGCTTGTCAGAGGCAACCGAGTCCTCGCCAGGCTGCCCGCATGTATTAGCGGCGAACCTCTACCCACTCAACACTGAACCCGCTCGAGCTACGGTGACCCCTGCCTCATTGATAGCCCTGAGGAGCCTGCTCCGCGGCACCACGATTGAACCAGCCCATCCAGCTGCCGCGGTTGGCCTTCTTCTGCGCCTCCTCTTCGTCCTTGACCTGGTTGACTAGCCGTAAGGGTCGCATCTGGTTCTGCTTCATGACCGCACCGGGGATTGCGGGTCCCGGCCCAGGGGCATTGCTGATCTGAACGGAGCTCGCATCGGTGACGGACGACTTGTCGTGGCCGAAACTACCATCTGAAGCGACGCTGTTGCGCGAGCTGCCGGTGTTTTGGAGCGACGTAGATGGCACCCGTGCGGTTGTCGTGGTGCTGCCTGCTTGTGAAGTGTTGGATGGTGAGGGGAAGTAGTTCGGTTTGCTTCCAGATGAAAGTTGTGGAGACAGTGGTGTCAGTCCGGGAGACATAGGGCCAGACGAGGGCGACCGGAAGGTAGAGCTGCGAGTCATCTGTTGCACCACGGCGGCTGCGGCGACGTTGGCGTCTTGTTGGGCTTGGTCAGACCGAGCTCTTCTGTGACCGCGATTTATGGGAATGCTAGGGGCTGTCTCAGGGTTTTCGTGTGCCGTGGGAGCCAGTGCCGATGCTTGTAGCATTGATTCGGGACGACTTGGTCGAGGCGCGTTGCCGCGAGCCACAACTGACCTAGCCCTTTGCAAGAAGCCGCCAACGGCGCTTTGCGCTGCCTCATCAGGACCTCCAGCAGGCGTTGGCGGCAGAGCCTTACCTGGGGTCTTGGGCGGTGGCGGTGGCGGCATGTCTGCTTCTCCAGGATCCTTATCCAGAATGATATGTTCAAAGCCGGGGTTGCTGAGCAGACGTCCTATGATTTTGTCGACGTAGAGGGTCAAAGCTTTGTTCTGATCCTTCAAGGCCCGATTCTCGCTTTCGATCTTTTTGACTGCTTCGCTTTGTGCTTCAGGGTCGTCACCGGCGCTCTCCAGCTCCTCAGCTAGAGAGTTCAGACCTGAAACCGCATCTTCGTGGTGATCAAGAGCGAAATCACCCTTCAAAGTCTTCTCACTTAGTAGCATCTGGAAGCTTTCGTTCTCCTCTAACAATCTAGCATTTTGCATCTTAGTGTCTAAGATCTCTTTCTCAAGATCCTGAAGATGCCCGTCACCCATGTGAGACTGTTCGGCAGCCTGCAAGTGAAGTTCAGCGAGTTCAAGGCGCATTGCTTCGATCACTGTATCTTTCTCCTGTAGAGCCGCCAGATGCATGGTAGATTGGTCTGGGCCACCATCCGCAGGATCAGGCAGAGAGGCTGCTTTCATTAGCGTCGGACAAATGCGAAGAGACATTTACTTACCTGCTCGACTAGCATTTGACTTTTCAATGCCTTTGTTCCGCAATGTCTCGTTCAATCTGTTTATCACAGCCTGGAGTTCGGCTTCTCTCGAGGATTGGCTTTCTCTTTCTTGGAGGAGCATACGATGATCGGATTCGTAGGAGGTCTCCAGTTCTCTGTTCTGGCGCGCCGACTCTTTGATCTCGGCGCGTAACTTGTCTAGCTCGGTTTGCCGCGCGAAATCGCGTTCTTCGGCAGCCGTCTGTTCATTGGTGGCATCATCAAGGCGTTGCTGCATGACTTCAAGTTGTTTGCGATACTGTTCAGACGCTTGCTCCGCGCGCGATACTTGCTCCTTCAAATCAGCAATGGGCTGCATGTTCGCGTTCTTCTCATCCTCGTCTTCTTGTTCTAATTGGTCAGGCGTGAAGGAGGTGCTCATACGGGCGTTCGATCTCCTCACTGGCCTCTGGTTTCGTAGTGAAGGACTTCTAGCCAGACCTTGTCCGACACTGGTTGCGGATGCTGAAGAAGTTGGCCTTGCTGGACTTCCATCCAAGGGTCGGCGGGGGCTCGAATTGGGAGTATTGGAAAGGGGCTTCCGAGCGGTAGGCGTCGACATGTTGAATGAGTATGCAGTTTGCGATAGTGAAGGAAGCGAAAAGTGATCGCGTGGTAGGGTTAGAAGCTGCCTGGAGCATCTGAAACATGCGCGTCGGTAGTGGGAGCAGAAGGGTTACCGAATATCCGTATGCAAGGATGTGTGGTCAGTGGACGCTGCGCCACAAGGACTGTGTAGATCAGGTTGGTATCTAGTAAAGATCTAACGTAGCCACCAGTGACCGCTCAGCTCAACGTTTCCGTGATCGAAAGCAGGTATTTCAGGTACAATGCAAGTTAGAGTGGTGGCACATGTCATTCCGCGTTGTTGCTGCGGCTGCCCGTGAGCACACCCGCCAAACGGTGGCATGGGTGCATGGGTGCATGGGTGGAGGGCCGCATACAAGGTCTACCCGCCACCGTAGACAGAGCACGCCAAGCCATCTGTGTGCCAAGGCCGCACTTGTCCACCGCAGTGGCACTCGTTCATTGAAACTTCGCGAACTTTTTTGGGCAACCATTCTTCTCCCCATCACCACTCAATCGCAATCCTCGTTCATCTGCCGGAGCGCCTCAATTCAATCTCTACTTTACACCAGTAGACAGCGCAACGATGGCCCCTAAATCTAAGAGCAAGAAGGATGCCAACTCCATCAACTCTCGATTGGCTTTGGTCATGAAGGTGAGCGCGGGAAAAATGCAATGCTTTTGCTGCTGCATGATGCTAACCGGAGAAATAGAGCGGTACTGTCACTCTCGGCTACAAGTCTACCCTGAAGAGTCTGCGCACCAACAAGGCCAAGCTGGTCATCATCAGCGGCAACACCCCTCCTCTGCGCAAGTCCGAGCTCGAGTATATTGCCATGCTTAGCAAGACCCCTGTTCACCATTTCGCTGGAAACAATGTACGTGCAATAAGAGGCCCTGAGAAGAAGCTCTCTACAGCTTCGGAGGGATGTAACACTAACTTTGGCTCAGATTGAACTGGGTACCGCCTGCGGTAAACTCTTCCGATGCTCCACCATGGCTGTCATTGATGCTGGTGACTCGGATATACTCAGCGGCCAGATTTAAATGGCTTGACGCAAACCGTATGAAGCATGTGCGGAACACTAGAGATGGCGAGCATGCCGCCTGGGAAGGACAGTCTGACGAGCAGCTGCGGTGGCAGTAACTGATCCCCAACGTCAGCATGTCATGACGACTTCATTGTCTATCACCCAACTTCAAATAGACAATCTACGACTTGACCCCGTCTTTCCAACAGTCCGATAGGACCATATAATCTACTTAGCAGTGACAAATTATGTATTTGGAAAACTTCCCGCTTTGCAAATTGACCACCACCATCGATGGGGGTCAAAGAAGGCTATTTGACCAGATACTATCTAATGACCTGCAGCCACAAGCACTCGAATACTTCTTGATGGACTGTCGACAAGTCTGCCAGGGCAGGGTGCCTATTGCACAAGCGACAGCAACCAGGCTCGGTCAAAACGATTCCGATGCCGAGTGGGTCTCGAACTTAAGACTGGCACGGTGCTTCGTGAATCACTAGATAACTAAGCCGCCGAGCTCGCCGACCAAACTTCTTTGCAGTGCTGGTAACGGGGAGTCACGGTAGCTGCTGTCGCAGGCTGTGGCCCGATTTTGTAGTGGTCATGTGTGTGGTGGACAACTGGAATAAGGGTGGAAGTCTTATTTTTGCTCAGGGAGAGGCGATGCCGGTATCTTCGGGGGCAAAGGCAATGCCTTGAGAGCCAACAATCCTCTGTAGCTAGCCACCATGCCCTGAGATTGATCGCATGTTTGCGGGAAGCCTACCTGAATTGGTGCTTCAGGTAAGAAAGTGAGTCAGAGGCGCTCCAGGCCGGAGTTAGGAAATAGACAGAGCCGCCCACAATGCCCAGTGCCAAGAGTGCTTTGAAATACACTTGGGAGGCGCAGGGACGTCTACATCTTGCGCTTTCCTGGCTCTCATCCACCTTGACATCACTCAGTCTTTTAGCAAGTTCTTCTGTCAACCCGTCAAAATGGCCAGAAGACCCGCGAGATGCTACCGCTACTGCAAGAACAAGGTATGTGCCTCTCGTTGTCACCGATAAAATCCTGCGCCACCAACAGCGACGCAAAACCTGTTTCGAAAGCGGCGACAAGTTCTAACAGCGATATAGCCCTACCCTAAGTCTCGGTTCAACCGTGGTGTGCCCGACCCTAAGATCCGCATCTTCGATCTCGGTCGCAAACGTGCCAATGTCGACGAGTTCCCTCTCTGCGTGCACATGGTCTCCAACGAGTACGAACAGCTGAGCTCTGAAGCCCTCGAAGCCGCCCGTATTTGCGCCAACAAGTGAGTAGCACCAAAATAAAAAGGAGGAGAATGGCTACTGATAGTTACAGGTACCTCGTCAAAGTTGCTGGCAAGGAAGGTTTCCATCTCCGCGTTCGCGCCCACCCCTACCACGTCGTCCGCATCAACAAGATGTTGTCGTGCGCTGGTGCCGATAGACTGCAGACCGGAATGCGTGGTGCCTGGGGTAAGCCCAACGGAACCGTCGCCCGTGTCAACATCGGTCAGATTCTTCTCTCGGTCCGCACCCGTGACTCCAACCGCGCCACCGCCATCGAGGCCCTGCGTCGTTCCATGTACAAGTTCCCTGGTCGCCAAAAGATTATCGTCAGCAAGAACTGGGGCTTCACTCCTCTTCGCCGCGACGACTACGTCAAGCTCAAGCAGGAGGGTCGTCTGCTCCAGGACGGTGCCTACGTTCAGTTCCAGCGCAACAAGGGCCGCATCGAGCAGAACATGCGCCGCTTCCCTGGTGCCTATGAGACTGCCTCTGAGGCTTAGAGTCCTTTCATTGTACGGAAATCAAGACAGAAAAACATGGTGATGATGATGAAATACTATGGGAGAGGTGAATGTTCGCCTCTAGCATTTCCGGAGTCGTGCTAAGATAGTATCAATGAGAAAGGCTCAAACTCGTACTCACTATTTCCTGCATTTATTTCGAATGAAGCAGGTCCAACAAGTCGTGCATATGACTAACAGCAGAAGGCATATCAATGGCAAGAAGTTGTTTCGCTTGGCATATTCATACTGATGCAAATGGCTCGGATTGGAAGTCTCAATCTGCAGAACAGCAGAAGTCCAACGATATAGTGACGATGAGCAAATTGTTTGACGTAGGGGCCAGTTGAAAGGATGGCAAAATGACCGGTTTCAGGGCACAGGTCCAGTGATCTTGCATATCCGTCCAGTTAAGCTCATCAGGCGACGAGGGTCCATCCCCTTATCCCTTATCGGATCGCGGCTTAAGCCACCCTCCAACAGAGTACGATGACTACGCACACGCTTCAACGTTTCCATCACAGCTGCACTTCCATGTAACGATTACGAGATGCCTGAATATCACTAACCTACGATCCTCATTCAGTAATCATACATATCACTCCTTCCCATTGAATCAGCACGTCTTTGTTCGCCATTCCGACGGATATGTCGTCACGCCTTTGACAGCGTGACCACTACCCAACCCCACATCTGCTGACTCCCAACGAGCCCAACGCGCTGCCTTTAAGACCTGGAACCATCAAAAAGAGACGGCATCAAGGGAAACTAGACCTCTTCTCCGGCGGTCGCAGGGCTTTGACCCTCCCGCTTTCTCTCGACACCAACCATGGCCTTCCAAGCACCCACTGGAGCGACTGCACGGCGCATTCTTCATACTCCCCTGCAAGATTCAACTTTGATAAGCACCGCTCGTCCGCAGTTGGAAGAGTCACAGGAATGGGTTCTCTTCTCCCCATCACAAATCGGATCCAGTACAGAGAGATCCAGTCGCACGGCTGGTTTGTCCCGGACGAGCGGTCTCGCATCTCTCCAACTTGCTGGTCGGTCACAATTAGAATCCGAAGCACTCGACGAGGACCTTACCGAAGATGGTGAGCTAGACACACTCGATGAGGGCTTGCATGCTTTCCAAGAGCCACTATACCCATCACACACGCAACACTCTCAAGGCGCTGTCCTACCCACGCACGATGGTTTGGGTGGGTTCTCTGCCTCCAGCCCACCTGTGCTGGAGCAGCTCTGGCAGCATGAGCACTATAACCCGAAGCGAAAGCACCAAGGCCATCATCGCCGGCCATCAAGCGTACAACGTCGATTTGACACTGTAGAAGAACTCGAAGCACAAGCCAACGAAGAGAAGAGGGTCCGGATAGAGAAGTGGCGATTAGATCAGTCCCAGGCGATGCTGGAGGAGGTGGAAAGAGAGACTCGCCGGCAGGTACGACGACAATCTGTACAACAGGGTGTCTCCGTCTCAGATACGCAAGACCTGCTAGGTTCAACACCGAAGCAGTCCGATTATCTACGTCCATCTCAACGAGCGGAGGCCGAGTGCGAAAACGAGCCATTCTGGCGACGGTTGACTCGTAAATTCATTCGCGACATCATTGGTATCGATGAACCTCTTTTATCCGTCATTCTTGGAGAGTCACTGCCTGAAGAAGCTCTGGAGCCCAAGCCTGCACCTTTACCTACGATACCAGAATCAACTTCAGCAGAGCTGGGATCATCTCTCGATGATGCATGGCGCGATCGCCTCCTCCATCGTATAGCCCGCGAGCTAGGCGTTTGTGTGCACGCAATCTCTCCTCATCCTGGTGCTTTCACCAGCTACACAGACACCTCTGCCCTCCCAGCTTCTTCGCAAACCCACGATTATGCTGGCCTCCCAGTTACCGCCGTTCCCATTCCCGAGACACGACAGTCTGCCAACCCGCCGTCGTCCCAAGCATTGTTTTCGTCCGCTCTTACGCCCAACTTTCCGCCTACTCTCCACTCTCCTCGTCACGCCGCTTCCTGGGGCTTTGATGACACCGCGCCGGGAACTTCGCTCCAGCAGGGTCCCACTGCGTCAACATCTTCCTCTCACCTCTCTTCCGATACTTTGGACCTTCAGCGCGAGCGCGAGTACTGGGAACGAGAGCTGGACGTCCGCATGGTATTCCGCTTTCTGAAAGAACGCATCACCGGATCTTCTCCCACAGCGCCCCCGCAGCAGCACCAGCATAACAAGAACAGTGGTGGAGCCAGCGGCTATGGCACCAGTCCGGAGGAGATCGGTAAGCGCACAGCTATCATTCGGCAGCACCATCCGCTCGTTGCGCGCGCCCACGTACGACCGGCGGCATCGGCAACGACTCCTCGGTCACCGATCAGATCGAGACGCGAGAGCCAAGTCTCTTTGACGCGGCTAGGAGCACAAGCAGGGGTGGCAGCAAGGAGACCAGGGAGTAGCTGTGCAAGTGAAAGCATGCAAAGTGGCCGAAGTCTGAGCAGGCGCAGGAGCGCCAGTGGGGCAGGTAGCGCGAACTACTGGGACTTGGGCGGCAGCGTTGGCAGCGGGAGTGTGCTGGCGAGCGGAGGTTTGTGGGGAGAGGCGTGAACACAGTCTGACACCATGAACTTGTACGATTATAGATGTGTCGATGGGACGCGCGGAAGACTGCCTGGTAATCAACACAGTGAAAGACCCGTCTTAGGGCTTTACTTGTCTACCTGTCGTGAGCCTCTGACGACATGGTGGCGGGGATCCGATGATGAATGAACGCCATTGGAGTCACGAGATGGCATAGCATATCGCGGGGGCTACAGCATGGAACGGGCGCGAACGGGCGCGGCAGGGCAACTCAGGGTGTACGAATGGCATCTTGCCATACACAGCGGACCTTTTGAGTCTTTAGGCCACTTTATATACCCTCTCAATCAACACCATCGAGATGAATCCAAACACTTAAGCTCGCTGAAGGACAAATGATCCCAGCAAACTCAGCATCTCGTCTCTGCACTTAGTTACTGCTTGAACAGAAGAAAAGAAGGCGACCAGGCAACCAGGCCCACGCCAAGAAGTGTGCCATTTAGTTCGCCTTACGAAGTTGAATCCTTAGTACGTCCCCGGAGCATCATCGATCTGTTGGCCATGCTTCCTTGCTTGAGGTCATGTACTGAGAACATCGGTCACAGCTATTGAGGGTCACTCGGAATCAAAAGTGCTACCAAGAATTTAAATGCCACCTGTTCTGATGAATACTATTGGGCTCATTTCCTCTCCATCAACCATTGGGTTTGCCAGCAACCACAGCAACCACAGACCCTCTGCACGTGAAGATGAGTCAACCTGCAGGGAACACGGCTCTCCTCATCCTCACTCAAGTAGCCTCCCGGGGTCTAACGTTCGTCGGCAACCAAGTCATTCTCCGCTACTCAGCACCTACATTACTAGGAATTGCTGTCCAACTCGAGCTCGTTTGCGTTACTGTACTGTACTTCGGTAGAGAATCTCTCCGAGTGGCCTTGCAACGCCAACCACGCATAGCTCCAGCGGATTCATCGAACTCGAAATCCAAAGATGCAGCGTCTATCCAGCTGCAAGGCGCAATCAACGCCTCCTACCTCGCCATCCTTCTGGGCATCCTGATCGGAGGCTCATCATTCGCCTACTACCTCTCCATCGCCCCCTCAGAAGCCAGGGCATCACCAAACTTCTCCCGTGCTGTCAAGTACTACATTCTTGCAACGTTAGTGGAGCTCCTCTCCGAAGCTTTCTTCGTTGTGATTCAGCAACAAGCACTCTTCGCGGCTCGAGCGGCCGCTGAGACACGGGCCGCCATTAATCGCTGCATATTCGCCTGCAGCGTTGCATTTTACACATACCGGAATGGGGACGAACCTTCGATCCTGCCCTTCGCGACCGGCCAGCTAGCTTACGGCGTCACGCTGTTCATCCTCTACTACCTAGCCGCACAGCGAGCGTTGGCGGCCACGAACTGCACTCTACTGCCCTCGATGATTCCCCGAGCCAGCAACAGCCGCGCCTTCTTCTCCCTCTTTCCCAGACCGCTCCTCTCCCTCGCCACCACTCTCTACGCCCAATCCATATTCAAGCTCCTCCTCACGCAAGGCGACACGCTCCTCCTCTCGCTCCTCGCCCCCCTCCACTCCCAAGGCGCCTTCGCTCTCGCCTCCAACTACGGCGGCCTTTTAGCCCGGCTCCTCTTCCAACCCATCGAAGAATCCTCGCGCAACACCTTCGGCGCCCTCCTCTCCAACCCCACCCCCACCGCTCCCTCAGAGTCCAACACCCGCACCGCCCTCACCCACCTCGCCCTAACCCTGCACACCTACACCCTCGGCGCCCTCCTCGCCGCCGTCTTGGCCCCACCCCTCCTCCCGACCCTCACGCCCCTGGCCCTCTCCCCACAATGGCGCACCCGGGAAACCACCTCCCTCCTCGCCGCGTACGTCTACTACGTGCCCCTCACGGCCGTCAACGGCGTGCTCGACGCCTTCGTCACCAGCGTCGCCACCCCCGCCCAACTGCACTGGCAGTCCCTGTCCATGGCGGGCTTCACGGCCCTGTACGGCGCCGCGGCCTGGTTGTTTTTGAACAAGATGGATGTGGGCGCGCAGGGCCTCGTGTGGGCGAATGCCGTGGGCATGCTGGCGCGCGTTGCGTGGGGGGCGTGGTTTGTCGCGCGGTGGATCGCGGATCATGGAAGCCGGCATCCTGCCGCTGTGGTTGCCGCCGACGCCGCCGCTGCTACTGCTGAGCGACCTCCCGATGATGATGATGATAATGATGCGGGGGAGGTGGTGAAGGTGAAGGCGAGAAAGGCAAGCGCAGAAGTTAGCAATGCCTGGTTCTGGCCCAAGGCCCTACCAGACGCGCTGTCGTTCGTCGCGGCGGTGGGGGTGTGGATGGGGCTGCGACTGACGCTGCCCAACGCCGAGGGGGTGCGAGGGGGAGGAGGAGTGCTGCATCTGCAGCACTTGAGCTTTGTGGCTATGGGCGGGCTCGTATTGGGCGTGAGTATCTTGCTGCAGGAGATGGAGTTCTTGGCGGAGATGCTGAGGACGGTAGTGCCGAGAAGGATCGTGGAGAGGGTGCCTGGGTTAAAGGAGTTTTTGGGTGGGGGTCAGCAGTCGGGGGTGGTGGGGGTGGAGAGAGGCAGTGGTGGGGAGGGGAAGAAGGAGCTGTGAACGTGGATGATTGGATTAGTTCGACACGGTTGTGTGGTCATTGGATCATGAAGACGTCCATGCCACAACTCTACATCTGTATCTAGATCTAGATCTAGCACCGATTTGAGGCTCAAAACAGTCCAAGAACGCCATGCTTTTCCGACACCATGTCTATCGCACACTCTTGAGGCCAATAACACCGATCTCACATGACACACTCAGTCGTCAAACGTGACCTTCGTCGCCTTCTTACCCTCCATGCCTTCCTTGGGACCGAAGGCGCCGTACGCTTCGTGCGTCTTCTTCTTCACGGTCGTACCGAACTTGAGCAACTCCTGGGGCACCGGCTGATTCGCGCCCTTTAGCACATTCACCAGCGCTCCGGCAAGTGCCTTGTCATGCTCTGTGAAGAGTGTGATGGCCAAGCCTTCCTTGCCGGCACGGCCTGTGCGGCCGATGCGGTGCACATAGTCCTCGGCGGTGAGTGGGAAAGTGACGTTGATGACGAGTTTGACCTCCGGAATGTCGAGGCCACGGGCAGCGACGTCGGTAGCGACGAGAATGTTGGTTTTGCCTGATTTGAAGGCCGAGAGGGAGGCGAGACGGGCGGACTGCGCAAGGTCGCCGTGGATGCCGGCCACGGGGTAGCCGCGGGATTTGATGAAGGACTCGATGCGAGTAGCCTCCTTCTTGTAGAGGCAGAAGACGAGGATGCGGTCTTTGCTCTTGGCTCCGGCGAGGTGTTGCTTCAGGAGCTGGAGAAGGCGTTGCTGCTTAGCGTCGGGTTGCACAACTTCGACCGTCTGCTTTATGCGCGTGTTGGCACGGAGGTCACCGGTGTCAGAGGGCGGATGGCCGATGGTGACTTTGACTGGGCTGTTCATGAATGTGGCGGCTAAGTCACGGATGGACTTGGGCCAGGTAGCAGTAAACATGGCGGTCTGCCTTTTCGAGGAGCTGGGCATCTCGGAGATGATCTGCCGAATGTCGTCTTCGAAACCCTTGTCCAACATACGATCGGCCTCGTCGAGCACCAAGTAGCGGGTCTTTGATACGGAGAGTGTTCCGTCAGACATGAAGTCTTTCATTCGGCCGGGTGTGCCAACAACAATGTTTACGTGCTTGAGAGCTCGCCGTTGGTCATCCTTATTGCTGCCACCGTAGATACAGGTGCTTTTCAACGGAGTAGAGGCACAGAGGTCGGCAATCTGATCGTGAACCTGAATTGCAAGTTCGCGCGTGGGAGCAATAATGACCGCGCGAACGCCTTTTTGTTTTTTAAGGGATAGCAGGCGTGCCACGAGAGGGAGCCCAAAGGCTATGGTTTTGCCACTGCCAGTCTCGGCAATGCCGACAACATCACGGCTGGAGAGAAGGAAGGGCCAGGTCGAAGACTGAATCGACGAGGGTGCGGTGAACTTTGAGAATGCGGAGGAGAATTGAGCGGAGAGTTCGGTAGGCAATTGCTTGAAAGAGAGAATGGGGCGGAGACCGCTGGATTGAGGGTCGGAGATCTCGACGGACTGAGAGGTATGGAAGGCGTCGATATCAGACTGTGGGAGGGCGGTCAAAGAAGGATGTTGCTTGTAGTCCTGCTCGCTCTCATTCTCGTCCTTGCTTTGTTCGGGCACAGGCGTTGAGGCGGCAGTGGCATCGGTGGAGGAGGGAGTGATGTCCTCATACTTCAAGGCTTCTTTGCGTTCCTTTCTTCTCTTCTTGCGCTCCTGCTTCTCCAGCGCCGCAGAGTCGTCTAACTTGTGTTTGCTCATCGTTGCTGTGATCTGGGTCAGAAGTAATGCAGCAGACGGACTTGGTGTTACACGGTCGACTCTGGATGTCTGCCAAAATTTTATTTCACTGCCTCGGCCGGAACAACGTGTCCCCGACGGCGGTCTGGTCGACTTCTCCGAGAAACAAAAAAAGTACCGACGACTTCTCTCTGTTGGTTGTCACTCCAGGAACTTCTCTCATAACTTCATTATATCATCGTTGCTGCAGCTATGTCTGGCAAAACACCTCTCGAGTCCGTCCAAGCGTGCTGGGAGCGCGTATCGGCGAACTCGCCGGTGTACAATTTTTTCTTCACGGGCATGAAAATTGTCTCTGCTGAACATGGCTCAATGGTCGCAAGCATCCCGGTCAATGGCAACATGATAAACTCCAAGGGCGGTCTGCATGGCTCTGTCTCTGCTACGATCGTCGACTGGGCTGGTGGGATGGCCATCGCCAGTACTGGTCTGGAAAAGACCGGCCTGAGTACCGATATCCACGTAAGTTACGTGAGCACTGCAAAGGAAGGAGACGTCTTGACTATCGAAGGCAAGGCCAACAAAGTCGGACGCAACATGGGATTTACCACTGTGACTATTTACAAGGGAACTGGCGACCAGCAATCTGTCGTGGCTCACGGAACACACACGAAGTACATTCTGCGTGATCAAGAAAGCAAGCCTCAGCCCTAAACCAAACACGCTTTCTTCTTTGCATCTGGCAAGCTATTAAATCTTGCGTCGGATTCACTCGGATGGCGGAGAATGACTCGGCTCCTATTGCTTTAGATCTCTGCTCTTTGGCATAATGAAAGGTAGAGAATTTTGGATGCCATACAACTATCATGCCGTCAACCGCCCGCTATCTATCCAGGCTTTCCATGGGCCTCCGAGCTGCTCCGCAAGTGTCTTTGGTGAACGTCCCTCGGAATCGTTGACGTTGCGGATGTCGATCCCCTTGACTCGGTCCTCTCTGCTCAGACCCAGACTCGTCATTGCCTCAAGGACCTGTGCAGGAAATTGCGACCAGTCCAGTGTGGAAGCGAGAGCAAGTAGAAGCCAAGCCACGTCTTCCCGCCCATATCGAATAGCAACATGCAGTCCGGAGCCTTCGATTCCTTCAAAAGTGCCCGTGTATGTGAGGAAGTCCGTGTCCGGCTGGTCGTGTACTTCATCCGCGTCGTCTTCGTCCTCGTCTGTGTCCTGGATCATGTGGATGATTGCGTCGACGTCGCCTTCCCGACAGAATTGCAGATACGCATGGGCACGTCTCTCCTCAGGGTAAGCCCGCAGGTAGGCCTCCTCCGTGGCCGACGGGAGGATATCGAACTTCTCCTGGATACCTCCCTCGTTGCGGATGGTGCATAGGACCTGTTGATGGCCTGACTCTGAAAGTGAAGAAATGTCCTTTGAGCAATTGGGGCATTGTGTAATGGTGTATGCCTCTAAGAAGCACTCCCTGACCATAGTCGTAAGTAGAGATAACATGTCACATACGAAAGTCTGCCTACCAGTGGTAATGGCATCCACAGGAGAGTTCCACATCATCTGGAATCGCCTCTGACTTTGCCGGTGCCTTGCTGTCTTCGTCGTCACTGTCGGGCTCGATCTCCAGCCACAAGGTGTCGTGGCAGCTCGCACAGATTTGGTCAGCCATTCTGTCAGATATTGTGTATTCAGGGCCAGAACATGTACCGAAAACAACAGAGCGACGGGGAGCAGACACAGCGTTGTAAAAAAATATTTGGACAGGTGGTGATCAGTTCAACTCTTCTTATTTCCGGTTATCTCCCCGTTGCGGCGTGGAGCGGAACTGCAAGGGTATGTATACAATGAACACTCCTTCTCCTTGACAACGTTAGGCGCTCCGTCTCCAGCCTACTCCTATGCTCGTAACAACATAGCATGGAGGGCCACCCGACTGTGGACGCAGGCTCCGGATCTGTCCTGAACGACGAGAATCCTCCAAATCTCACAAAACCGCAATCTACTCCCTCCGCAACCCCTGTGCTGCCCTCAACGTCGGACCGCCTACGCGCCTTTCAGAACTCGGCGCTACAATTCCTTTCTACCGCAAGCAATGAGACACTTGGCGCTTGTGCTGTTGGTCTTGCAGCCTCTACGTACCTCGTGCTCGGACGCCTTGGCCTAGTTCTGATCGGCGCAGTTGGTGGTATCGTCTTACATGCCACATGGGAGGGCCAAGCTGCTTCCGACGACGGCGATGGCGGCCAAGAGCGCCAACAGAAAAAGAAGCGAGAGCTAGGGATAGAGGTCGTCAAGAGAGCGCTCGACTGGCGGGACCGCAAGCACGAGGAACAGACAAGTGCTGAGACCGGGCAGCTTGACACTTCTGCCCGTCTCACAGACCCGGACTATGAACTAAATTACTCGGGCTTCCAACCAGAGACTCAGGCGGCCCTCAACGAGTTCACAGAAGCAGTCATTCGAGACTATGTGCACTGGTGGTACCGCCCACTCCTCCCGACGGAACATTCATTCCCAGCCGCATGTCGGCAGACCCTTACACAATTTATCCTGTCATTCTCAAACCGGCTGTCTCGCAAACGGACAGCCGACCCTGTCCTCGATTTTATGGCCAACTCCACATCTATCATGATTGTGTTCTTCAGTGAGCTGGGCTCCGCACTCAAAGCATCGCAAAATCAGGACCCAGCTGTTGCCATACAAACATACCTGCAGTATCAACCTGATAGCAACCTGGCGAACGTCATCAACACGTCTCAGCAAGAGCGAAAGCTTGCCGTTGTCTCGGATGATATACTGCAGAGCTTTCTGGACAAGCAATCCTACGAGTGTCCTCCAGTGAAAGCATTCCTGCGAGAAGTGCTTTGTGGCCTCATTCTCCAACCCATGATTGTTATGTGCTCCAAACCGGAGTGGATCAACGGCTGGATCGTTTATCTACTGGAAGATGGCGAGCCTGAGGTAATGAATATCATCGACGCTGGCGTCGGTAACATGAACAAGGGTTCTCAGAGCCCAACCAAGGCTACTTCAAAAGAGCAAGCAAAACATCAACGTAGAGTCAGCAGAGCCGAGGAGGCCATGCAACAGGCAATTGAGGAAGCAGAAAAGCTCAATGCCATGATTGCTGAAGACGAAGCACGGCGGAAGCGTGATGTTGCTACTTCTGAGAGCGAAGAGACCACGTCCGTAGCGACTACCGATACCGGCGTCGCAGGCATTACCACTCCCACATCTTCGGACAGTGGCCGCAACAGGAAGTCGGCACGCTCTTCATTCATGTTCGACGCGGAAGGGAATGCTATTCAGTCAGCAAGCGCAAGCCCGACTCGTAGGGGAGGTCGTACTGCGCTGGACGAGACCCATGAGATTGTCGAAGCACCTCGGGATGATGGTCCTCTAATTGAGCCTCTTGCCTTATCAGCTTCCACAGAAGCCCTGGGCCAGACAGCACAGACCTTCGATGATATGGGCTTGGAAGGGTCCGCCGAACCCGAGATTGCAGAGGTTGTCGTACCCCTTCCTCTCACCTTACAGCATGCTTTTATCACCTTGATCGATCTGGGCGATGGCGATGATAGATCGACTATCAAAAAGGAGCCTAGGGACGACCTGTACATGATCCAGATTGAGCCAGCGTCCTCCAAGTTCCCCGGATGGATGGTGACCCGTGGGTATTTGGACTTTGTCAAGATCCACCCTACGCTTCTGACCATAGCCAAAATCTCTGGTGTACCTGAGTTCTCACAACAGTATCCGGAGCTACCGTCATGGAAAGGCGTGGCCAGGAAACCATTCCGCACCGGCTTGGAGTACTATCTGCGGGATGCCCTGAAGTATGAGCGACTGGCTGAAAGCGATACGATGAAGAAGTTCCTTGATAAGGAGGTCGGCATCTCAAAAGCGCCAACTCAGACAAAGAACGTTTTCGTTCAAGGCGGTGCAGCTCTGGAAAATGTGGGCAAGGGGTTCGTGAACGTCCTAGGACAGGGAGGGAAGGGTATCGCTGGCGGTGGGAAAGCTGTTCTTGGAGGTGTTCAAGGAGCTTTTGGTACCATAACCTCTGGCATCGCGGGCCCAAAGAAGCCGACTACACCGCAACGGCCCATTCAGTCAATGAACAGAACGACCACAGGATCCAGTATTGCTGTTCCTCGCTTCAGTCAAGAACTGCCGAGAAAGAGCGTTGAGATCAGCGAAGCGCAAGGCGAGACTCGACCTGCCAAACCTATACGGATGAGCTCCGACTACAACCAGCAGTCTGGTCCCGCTTCACATGCTGCATCGTCGCCCAGGGAGTCCCAGGAGTCACTCCATCTCCCACCACCGCCCGATGCAATATCAGATGAGTACGTGCCGATCAAACCGATGAGCGCGAAAAACCCTGCCAAAGAGTCGTTGGAGGAGGAGAGGTCGATGCCCAGCACTCCGACGTCTTCTCACCTTCCACCAGACAGTATGTCAGCGAGTAGGGCGTCTCTGCCGAAGAAGAAGACCCAACATAGTCCTATAACCGAAGGCGAGACTCGAGTAATTATCGACCTGATGTTCGCCATCATCACCGAGCTGTACTCCCTGTCCTCGGCATGGACAATCAGGCTGTCGCTCCTCTCCGCCGCCAAAACATACCTGCTTCGCCCCCAAAACCCGCAGCTCGAGTCAATTCGGGTGCTGCTACAAGAGTCGGTCCTAGACGCCAACTTCTCCGACGCAGGACTCGCCGCGCACATCCGAAAATTGCGGGAGAACGCAGCAGCGACGGAAGAAGAACGAGCCAACTGGCCTGCTGAGCTGACAGCCGAAGAAAAGGAGAATCTTCGCATCAAAGCACGCAAGCTGCTGGTGGAACGAGGCATGCCGCAGGCCCTCACGAGTGTCATGGGCGCAGCGGCAAGTGGGGAGGCCTTGGGCCGGGTATTTGATTGTCTGCAGATAGAGGAGGTGGCTCGAGGTCTTATCTTCGCGTTGACGCTGCAGGCGATTCGAGCTACGACGCAGTGATCAATGTTCGATAGCGATGATCACTCCATGTACCATGAAACGACCTTATTGTATGAATAGAAAAGGCATAACGAGAGAGGAAACACGGCACGTGCACAACATCAACTCTTGACTCCGGTAATGCAATGCTTTTTCTTGCCTGTTGATCATGATGCTGCGTACTGGCTTCGCACGACGGCCAGATACTTCCCGAGACCATACATCTCCATCCTTCCTATGTTTTTACAGCATCCCTTTCACCCCACCCAGCTGCCCGCCGCCATCGCCCATTCATCACTTTCACTCAACGCGACAAATGATCTTCCCCATGCTCACATTCCTCTCCAACATCCGATGCGCCTCCTGCACCTCCTTCCAATCAAACACCTTCTCCACCGGCACCCTAAAGCTCCCATCCCTGAACTTCGGCAGCGCGTGCTCGGCCAAGATGTCCCTCAACTTGCCCTGATACGCCTCGTCCCTGGCCCGCAGCGTGCTGCCCTCGAAGCGCAACCTCTTGCGGAGGAACCTGCCGATATCGATCCCGCCCGGAACGTCGACCTTGGCGCCGCCCATGGTGCCGAGACTGACGATGCGGCCGTTCAGCGCCGCGGCATTGAGGTTCCCGTCGAAGTAGGGCGCGCCGACGAAATCGATGATCAGATCCACGCCCTCGCCGCCAGTGTGCTCCAGCACGGCCTGATCCCAGGGCTTGCTCGCGTCCTTGTAGCTGAACCCGGCATCCGCGCCGTAGGACTTCGCGAAATCGATTTTGTCCTGCGACGACGTGGTGACCAGGACTTCCTTGACGCCCTCGGCGCGGCAGAGCTGGATGCCGGAGAGGGAGACGCCGCTGGCGCCCGCGTGCCAGAGGACGCGCTTGTCTTGGACGGTCTTGGAGCCGATGGGGTCCGAGAGGCCGCCGATCATGAAGAGGGCTTGCGTCGCGGTGATCCAGGTTTCGGGGATGCCGGCGGCGGCTTCGAAGCTGAGTTCGTCGGGTTTGTGGAGGAGCATGTGCGTGGAGACGGCGATGTACTGTTGGTGGAAAGGGAGGAGTGTTAGTTTGGGGGGTCCCCTGTTGGTGGTCTATGAGGGGGAGGGGATCTAGTCGCGATGGTGGCTAGGGACAGCACAGTACAGCACCTCTGACCCATGATGCAGCCGTAAAACGTGCATGCAGCCCTGCTGCGCCAAAGCCACGAAAAGAAGACATCAACTCACCTCAGCATAAGCGCCGCCATAAGCCAGCCCGAAAACCGCGTCGCCCTCCTTGAAACCCCGCTCGTGCTCCGAACTCCCAAACGAAACGATCGTTCCAGAGAACTCGACACCCAGCGTAGAGGGGGCCTGCGGCGGCAGCGGGTACATGCCCTCACGCTGCAAGAGGTCCATGCGGTTAAGACCGAAGGCTTTGACCTTGACGAGGGCCTGCGTGGCGGTGGGTTTGGGCACGGCGGTTTGGTCGTTGATGTACAGGGCGTCGATGCCGCCTTTGCCGCCGTGGATGTCGACGGCGTTCATGGTGGTGGGGATTGATGGAGCCATGGTTGTGGAGGCGGGAAGGAAGGGAGGGTCCGCCGGGTGATTAGGTAGCACGAAGGGGATGTGTCGGGGTCGTTGATGGCTTCTTGTTGTTGTTTGAGAAGTAGTGTGATGGCAATGATGGGCGGCTCAAGGCGTCAAGTGTATGTATACTCTTGGGTGCGAAGTATATATACTGTGCCTCGGTACCAGCGATGCGGATCGGAGACTGTACCAATCAGATCAGGAAACAGTCCGCGGTCTTGTCTGTAGCTTAGTCAAATGGTCAGGTCTTTGGCACATGCTCAGCGTCAGAAAATAGTGTGCTGGGAATAGGCGAATTCGCAGGGACAAGTACCCAGGACTACATTGGTGCTCGCGGGCGGGGCGAGAGAAGTGGGCAATGGAAATTGGTGGATGATGTAATTATGCCTGCCCCACAAGGTTAATGCGAAGGTTCTATACACCGGGTGAGGTTGTTTGTCAGCGGTGTTGAGCTGGATTCGCCGACTCCTCGGTAGGCTAGCTACTGAAGCAACAGCTAGCAAAGGTCATATCCGAAGCCCACGAATCACGCGCGAGGTCTTCTATGAGTCGATGGTCATTCAAGGCATACAGTCTGTACGAAGTGCTTCAGTCATCAATCCACCGTCGCCGTGTCCATCGAGGAGCATCTCTTACTTCTCATGCCCTCATGCATCGACTCAATCGCCAAGGTTGTACTGCTTGATCAGCTCAATCAACTTCTGTGACTCGGCAACATAGTTGATCGCGCCCGCGGACGTGACCTGATATCTCACCCTGTTGCAGTTAGCATCACTCGATCTGAATAATGGAGCTCCACATACCTCTGCTGCTCCTGGAAGCTGTCCATCTTCGCCTTGCTCTTGAAATTCCACGTTCTGCAGTTGGCATCGGAAAAGATGTCGCTAGCCTTCTTCTCGTCCACCTCTTTGATATCCATCAGTTCATCGGCGCTCATGCCCATGATGCTTCGGCCGGTCTCGTCAAAGCAGCTGAGCCACAATTGACCAGTATGGTCGCTCACGTTGACACTCATAATGTAGCGGTACTGCGGCTTGGGGTAGCTCTTGTCACATCGTTCACAACGCCACTGGCCGGGTTCATTCTCAATCACCTTCTTGTTGCAACCTTCCGACGAGCAAGCGGGGTAACAAAAGTTGTCTTGCTTGATGTACTGGATGGAGGCTTTGAGGGAGAAGAAGTCGGCCTTCTCGCTGTCCATGCCTAAGCCTTCTTCCTTGACTTGGGCGATCGTCTTGAACGGGTCACGAGAGCCACCCGCACCAAAAACGGTGCTAGTAACGTTCGCATGCGTGGCGAATGACTCGCTGTGGCCTTGCGATTGATACCAGCCTTTCAACTTGTGCGATTCCGGTATGTCCGGGCTGGCTGTCATCGAGCCGGAGCTCAGAAGCGACAAGCTTCGGCCACCAAAGTCGGACACTTTGACGCCCTTGAACGCCACCACCGAGTCCGGAGGAAGCTCGAAGCCCGAAGCCGTCTTGCCCCAGATGGTGAGGCGGACCGAGTAGCCAGTATTGTCCACCAAAGTGAGGTCACGCTTGTCGTACGGCTTGCTTGTAGTTTTGGAGGTAATCTGGTTGGTCTCGCCTACCTCTTTGATGACGCCAATGATATCGATAGTGGTATCTTTCTCGACTGATTGAAGGTCGGAGATTGGTGTGAAGTTGAATGTGACTTGTGGCACACCAGCCTCCTCTTCAGCCTTCTCCACCACCGTATCACGCTCAAACGTCAGCTCGTAGTCGTTGCTCAGATTGGAGAACTGCTTCTTCGCAATCTGGACTCGGCAAGGTGAAGAGATGTAGTAGACTTGGCCCTCCTGGAACAACTCGTACAGCTGATCGCATTGGTCATTGAAGCCAGTCGCTCGGATCTCGCCACTTTCGTCCAACAGGTTCACACTGAACAGTTTGCCCTCACCCTTCATATTGTGCCATGTCTTGATGTCTGATTTGTTGGTGCATCGTGCCTTGATGGTCCATTTGTGGGAATATGGGGAGAGTGCCTCTATTGGGTAGATGTTGGCGTTATTCGACGACGAAGGGCCTTTGTTGTGCGTAGGCAACGACCGGGACTGCTGCTGTTGTTGGCCATAGAAGTTATTGCTTGGGATGTTGTTGAGGTTGGGTTTCGTCTCCTCTTCTGGCTTCGTTTCGAGCGGCTGGGGCGCGCCCAGTTTCTCCATGACGCCGAGTTCTTCGATGACCTCGAGTTCCGTAACGATGAGAATTCTAACATGGTCAGCAGCAGAATGGTACGAACCTGGAAAGTACTCACTTCTTGCCTTTCACGTTGTTGGCCTGATAGCCGAGCAGTTTGACAAAGCAGTTGGTCTTCATGCTGCCACTGGTGATGTGATGGTTGGCAGCGGTAGCAAGCATGGTCTGAATGTAGTTTTTGCTATCGCTGAAGATAACACGATACCGCTCCGCACCGCCCGTATTGCTTGCAATCGGTTTGATCTGAACGCATTGGACGATGGGCTGCTGGACGACAGCGGCGCCTCCATCAAAGATGGCGGAGATGGAGCCCGCATCGATTCGAGCAAGTGCTTGCGCTGGAGTCGCCATCTCGAATGATCCGTAGAGACAGGACTTGCGAGAGTGATCACGAGTGCTGCAATGAGAAGGGAACAGGATTGATGTTTACTAAGGCGGCGAAGAGTTGCCCCGCCGAAAGTTGCCTGCGCCTAAAACGCGTCTCGCTCGACGCGTTAATTGATTTCTTGGCATGTTTGCATCGCTTCAAATTGTTTGG
This sequence comes from Cyphellophora europaea CBS 101466, assembly GCF_000365145.1. Lineage (NCBI taxonomy): Eukaryota > Fungi > Ascomycota > Eurotiomycetes > Chaetothyriales > Cyphellophoraceae > Cyphellophora > Cyphellophora europaea. Next base: position 1,933,736 of record NW_008481811.1, read on the forward strand.
ACCTCCGACATCTTACCTCAGCCACTTCGGCCTTGTCATCTCTTCACTCTCACTTAAGACTGAATAGGTAGCAAAATCAACATTCGCACACAGAGCACAGATGTTCAAAAACCAAAGACCATCATCCCTGATTCGAACCGCCAAAAACGTTTCCCAGAAGCGGTGTCGTAATTCCGGTTCTGGGGCGTTAAACCCTACCTTGAGGGTTTTACCGCATGTACTAGTAGGCGGTACATGTTTTCTCTGATGAGGTAAGCTACCTAGTAGGTGAGGTAGCTGTCGTACTTGACCACCTGCTTGGCCAGAGTCTGTTGGTATGCCAAACCGCTAGCAGCGTCGCAACAACGTCGTATAGGCCAGCTCCTCAGACCCGAGGAATTCCTAATGTCTGATATTGGTACCTGTTGCTGGAGTAAAAAGTTGGTGAACTGATATATATCCAGTGACTGGTTGCCAGGCGGAAAGGGGAGTTGGGTAAGTGACTGACAGTAAAGGAGTGGTAGCCTTATTCCAGGCTGGCGAGGCTGCGCTTGCGAAACAGTGGATTGTCGAGATCCAGGAAATACTACCTCGCCTCCGCCGGTTTCGAAGGCCTTTGGGGGTCTCCTCCCATCAAATAGCAGAGCCGGCACAAAAGCCATTGGCTGTCTGCCAGGGCATCTACTCACAACTTCGGCACGGCGACTTACGATATGGGAGACGTTGCCAGTTCTCGACAGTGGCGTTGACGATTTGAGGGTAGTCAAATGCATTCTCAGGTACCAAGTAGGCGGAACCAGTCCACCACTGCTTTCTCAAGATCGGCAAGTGGGCCATAACACACCGAAAGTCTGGGTCATTCGGTCTATAATAGTACACATACTTTACATATTACCGGCGTACTGCGAGTACTAATAAACCAGACTCCAAGGTTCAATACCACCCGTGCCGAGTATAACATCCTCTTCACGAGCAAGAACGCCCTCATGAGCATATCGCATAGCCGACACCAGCAGCATCGACGACCCCGAGCCTGAGGTACCGAGCAAATATCTTACTATTACTTATCGGCAGCCATTCATACCACCACTGCCACTTCCACCGCAATCCAACCATATAACCACCTCCAACACACCCATTCCTCCCCCCTCTCACCGCCAATGGACACTTCCCCCTCCTCTCTGACACCACTGCCCTCGCCCGCCCTTCCACCCCTTCCCAGCCCCACCATCCACCAGATTCGCCGACATGACCACCTCCAGAACCACCTCTCCACCCACCCCCCCCCTCTACACCACCCTGCTCGCCCTCCTCAGCACCATGTCTCTCCTCCTCCTCTGGCTCAGCATAACCTACACACGGTCCCACGACCTCTGCAACACCTCCTTTACCTCCCTCGCGAGCACCGTCGCCACAGCCGACTATTTCCTGCTTCCCCTTGCGGCCGCCGCCGTGAATCTTTCTGCCACGATAATAGTGGCAATGGACTGGGAGGACAGGCAGTGTTTCAGTGAGGCAAAGAAGAGAGGCGTGTGTGGCGTGCTGTTGGTGAGTGGGGCGTTGCCTCTGGGCGGGGTAGGGTGGTTTTTGTGGAGGATCTGTCGTTGATGGTTGGATGCTGATGAGGGCAGGAGGGGGGAGGAGGGGAGGAGGGGAACGGTTGAGACTGCATGTTCGGTAATGGCCGAGGACTCTGTGGGGAGATTGGTTGTGAGGAGGGAAAGAGGGTTCTGGATGGTCGAGTCGACCCTGAAGGTTTACTACATCCTACAGCATAATGGACGACTTATTCCTACATAGCTTATCTTCGGCCTAACTGGCTCAAAACACGCCTTCTAGATTCTACAGCAGTGATTGATGATAGGTGAAACTGGTGGAATGGCTCGAAAATCAATGCCTGAGGCATTCAGATGCGAACCACCGGCACACAGCAAAGTGTTGGAATATGCTTCAAGGCACTCGGCACCCACCCACATAACCAGACACAATACACAACAATAAACACAAAACACAACACACCGTGACAAGCCGAGTTTTTGTATCCGGCGATATCTATAACAAACTCTGGGCCGTGCACAAGGTTATCCTGTTTCTTCGCAAGTATCACTCCGTATGTTTCGACAGCCTCCCTCAATCTTCTAACACGACAATCGAATACTTTGCTTGGACATTAGTACAAATCGTGAAGCACGGTGACAATGCTCTCAGAACTAGAGATATGGAGTCCACCGCATTCTCCTCGCCAGAGGCCGCATCCTGAAGATGACAGAAACAACGAGACCGAGCACAGTCATCTGGAAATCCCGCCGGCCACAGACTCGTGGTTGCTGGCTTGTCAACAGGCAGCGACCCCCAGAGACAATGCCACTCGCTCCTTATGTTTGACAACGAACTACCAACCCCCATCGGTGGAAGACGACCTGAACGAGCCCGCCACCAAAGTTGCGCCGTCGCACTTGAACCAGCAGCCCCCAGAATATAGTGTAATCACCAATAACAACGAACACCTTCAGCCCATATTGACCGAAAGTTCCAACGCTGCGCCCAGCGCCCCAGCGAGCATCTCACAAGACAGCCTCCCTCCTTACCATGGCGAGGTCATCGCCAACCAGCAGCTCGCCGTGAGCCACTACGAAGCCACCCGCGAAGCGACCTCAAACCAGCGCGAACATATTCCGGCACCTAAGCTAGCGTATCTCCCACGCGGGACGCCGAATGATGCCGAACCAAATGCGCAGGGCTATGGACAAGGGCAAGAAATTGAAGAGGCGGCGCAGGATCCAGCGATAGTCCCTCGGAATCAACGGGCGAGTCAGCCGCCCTCAGTGGGGGTAATATTCTGTTGGCTGCTTCTGTTCCCAGCGACGCTTGTCTTGGCATCAATCATCATCTACAGGGCTAGCAAGTAGATGGACGGCCGGGGAACCGCGCACAGAAGGTTATCGTGAATAAATGGTTGGTCACGGCACTCCCACCGCGTTGCTTGGGCCCTTCGACGCGTAGAGATATACTGGTCGGCCCCTTGGAAGCCCTGACAAAGCAGGTGCAGACGGAGTGTGCATCCTCGGAGAATGCAGTCTTTGAGGTACTCCAGCATTGTAGGTCCTGAGGCTCGTCCTCGTCGGAATGGTAGTAGTTGCTTGTGTTCCAGGATGGTCATGTCTGATAACCAAGCCGATCAACTGGGCCCTCGGAAGACCTCCCACTGGTCAAACAGGCTGTCATTTGGAGGCATGCCCCAGGCATACTCGCCTAGACCAGCCTCCATCTGTCCAAGGATATGGTCCGGATTGGACGGAAAGAGGGACCAATTCTGGAAGTCGTCCAGGCCGAGCTCAAGTGCGAATCCGTAGTCTGGTTGACCTGGCAGTAGTTGTGGAGACTGGAGCGGCTGGCCGTTGGCGCCTGAGATGTCAAGGTGCCCTTGAATTTGGTCTTTTGAAGAGGTTTGGGAAGGGACTATCGCTGTTGTCAGGTTGCCATTGCTAGCGGCGTGTTGCTGACGCTGCTGGCCAACATTGTCTTGTACTGGCGGTGTTGGTGCTCGACTTGGACGTGCTCGTGTTCCGGTGTCAGTGTACTGCTTCATCAATGCCTCGAAAACGACAGCAAACCGACCTGCATCCGGCATCTCGCTCACAAACATCTTCATCACGTCGCTAGCCGCAGAGAGAGCGCTCGAAGCCCGAGCAAACGTGGCGACCTGCTCTGGATCGTGACTACTTTTATCGTGGTTCAAGATAGACATTGTGTACATGATAGACAAACCAGAAGTGAAGAGGATCTGAAAGTAGGATCGTGTCCAGGTAATTTGACCACGGGAAAACAGCGTCGTGTATAAGTCGACAACGGTGGCGGCACAGCTCAGGCACATCTCTAGTAGACCACGAGGTGGGTGGAGGCCATCAACTGGCATTTGCGCCAGCGCACCGCGTATGAGTGTCAGCCGGTCTTTCGCAACCAGGAAATCGTACCAGTCAGACCGCTCGTACAGGCTTTTGGGCTCAGGGAAGACCGGAGCTTGATTCCTGGCTTGTGTGAGCTCGTCCATAAAACGGTTGAAATCCATTTTCACGCGGCCGGCATCAGCTATGGTCCTGCGACTCTGTGGAGACTGCGTAGGAGAGCTGAAAAAGCAGTTTGAGATCCTCGTTGTGATCCTTCGTAGCTTAACGACAAAGCGGAAGACAGATACCTCATTTGGGCCAGGGAAGTACTGTAAGCTCGGATCATCGAGGGAAGACACTTGTGCAGATAAGAGGTCGGGTTCGCTGATTTCGACCGGTAGCTGAACGGTAATGTCTTCCTCAGCTATTGCATAAGGACGACCAAGTATGCCCGAACTATATCTGTCGTGGACATAGCAATCCCAGAAGACATTCCTTTGTATTTGTTCATCCATTGGCCGTATCGGTCGCGCCGGTGGTCGGTGTAGACCAAGGGCAATGCACTGTCGCATGCAGAGTCGGGCCATGTCCCAAATCGAGCAATCAATGTGGTAGTACATAGCAAAGCGTGCGATCAGGAGCAGGTTCTGAACGCCGGAGAGACTTCCAATCAAGTTCACCTTTGTACCGTATTGCAATGCAGCACGGAAGTAGCCATATGGATGCTCGTGAGTGAGCCCTCGTCTGTATGTGGTGACTGAGCTAATGGCAAATACCATGAAGATACGGTAAACATCTTCATCGGTTGCGGCACCACGGACCGGTGTATATACTCGTTGTAGGATGTTGTCCACCTGGTAATGGGGCATGAGAGGGTGGTGAAGAAGCACATGAGACGAGAAACGAGTCAAAAGTGTTTGTGCGACTTCCCATGGCGGCAGCGAGTGCGCTGGAATGGTGGAGCTGCCATAAGGCGAACGCAGCACAGCGGTCGGGGATTCATCTGGATGTGGCACAGATGCTTTAGCGGTCGTTGACAGGCGTTTGAAGAAATTCAGGCCACTACCATCGCCAACGAAGTGACTTTTGGCACTTCGCTGATGAGCTGAATCAGAAGGAGTCTTTGCTGGAGAAGCTGCTGATTGCTCCTTGGCGAGATCTTCCAGCTTTCGAAGCTTCTGCTCGAGTCCATGCAAGCCGTCTCTGGTGTAGCGCTCATTGGTCACAGGGTCGACGATGACACAAGCAGCGCTGCTTTTCGTACATCCTGAGCATTTCGGAGGCTTGTTGTCACAGCGAACCTTGCGGGTCCTGCATCGCTCGCAAGCGGGAAGCTTCAGCGGTCCGACTGAAGCCGTGCAGTTGGATGAGGACATAAGAAAAAAGTCCGAAGCGAAGTGTCCGAAAGCCCTCTACAAAGAAGATACTGCAAGGTCCGACACAGCGCACACAAAGCGCGGCAGACTTGAATAGCAGCAACTCAAGGTCGCCGGTAGTGGGGCGAAAATCTCGGGCCATGTCCGAAGCCTCTCCGCACTCTCGCTTCGTCGGGTCAAACGACAAACTTTGAGTCCCTGCTTAGTTGGGGTAGTGAATCGACCCTCGTTCCTCGTTCACGGCAGTCCCATGCCGTACACTGGTAGTCTAGTGCTGGCAGTGGCTCGTGGCTTTACTTAACAGCAGCCTCCATCAACACCGTCAAATGATATGGGACGGGCAGACGACACGTGGATAATGCTTGTTGCAGCAACTGCATAGGATGATTGCCTGGTGCTGGATTCGAGTGCGGAGAATCTCCTGTTCTCTGCTCGAGGGCAGAGAGAAAGTTCCATAGGAGCTCTTGGAAATCGAGCACCGGGTTGTATCTCTTGGCCATTCTCTGCAAGACATCAGTCGCCATAGTTATAATCCTCATGTCGGCAATACTGATTGTGCGGCTCAGCACCGTAGCGCCATTCTCAGCGGTATGCCGGGGGTGTTGAAGTGCACAGATAAAGGCCACTATGGCGCCCATGATATCATACGCATCCAGAATGCTAGGAGCAACATCGTGCGCGTCCAGGCTGGTCTTGTACACGTTAAGGAGGTGAGGAACCTCGACACGGATCAACTCGCAAACATTGCACCTCAGCGCTTCAGTGTCTGTTTGCCCAAGTGATAAAACAAGCAGGTGCGTCAATGCGCGACACGATAGCTGCCTCTCATTGAGTGCGAGTACGGAGATAAGTTGCGATGACACAGTAGTAGCTTTGGTCGCACCGGATTTCCGTAAGGCACTGACTAGCTCGGCACAAGTCTCTCGCCAGTACTCAAATCCAGAATAGCATTCATCAACGTCAATCCCGGCGTGCCGACGCCAGCCGGACAACATCTGGGCGTAGTGGATCGTCCACACGAAGACGGACTGAGGATCCGAGAGGCTCTGACTTCCGGGAGGACTGGCGCCAGCCTGAGGCAGCTGAACAGTCATATCACCGTCTTCAATGCTGAAAGGTCGATCCAAAACGAATGCAAACCTGCGGTCGAGTTTGTATAGAGCCCAGAACAGCTGCGTTGAGTCACCAGGAGCACCGTCTGTCTGTCGTTGGCGGTGGATCCCAGCAGAGATAGCTTTAGTAATAGCCAAACCCAAGAAATGCCAGCTCGATGCTTCTTCAAACCGGTAGATAGACACTATGGAGGCCAAGGTCAAGCAGCGAACAGCCTCGATATCGGCTGCCTCTGTGGCAACGCCAGGCAGAAGCGCGAGTGACGCTGCGACCAGACGGTCCACCATAGGTTTCGCAATTTGGGAATAGGATGTGTTCATGATACTGAGACTTGCGACTAGGCAGACGAGGATGAGATCCTCGGAAGGTAAGTGATCGTTTTGAGGTGCCATGCCATCCCGCTCAGCTTGAAGGGAAAGGTTCAGAGCATCGATGCAGGAGTCTCGCGAGATACACGGATAGATGTGACCGACTCCATCGCAGTAAACGTCCACGAAATGACGAAGATCATGCTGGCAAAGAGCAACAAGTTCGCGTTGAACATCGAGTAAACGCAACGGCACACCAGTCACTGCCACATTGTTGGATGCCTGTTCGTGCTGAACAACTGCTGACAACTTCACAGCTGCCGTGACCAGAGTTGCAAAAGAGGGGTTGTCCTGCATTGGTTCATTCTGCCCGTCTGGACCGCTCATGGCCGCCACCGACAGAAACTCGACATCGTGGGCTGCTGCTGTGTCGACATGCTGTTGCTGTTGGTGCGTACTATTTGTGGCAGACATTGTTCCGTAGTCCGCTGTGGCTTCCGTGGAGTCTTGATCGAGGCCTCCAAGAGCAAAAGTACCAGTGCCGGAATGTGCATCGCCTCTGCTCTCTAGGGCGCTGATTCGATTCTTGAGTTGCTCGATGGGACTGGGATGAGATCAGCAACTCTCGATGCAGCTCCGAGACTGTCGTACCTTACGGACGCTACGTCCAAGCATGTACCTCCATTACCGTCCTCGACTACGCGGCCCCACAAGCGTGGCACGCAGCGTGCTCCAGCTCGACGACACTCGGTGCATTCTGGTCGTTGGCGACCGCATTTCTGCTTTCTTCGCCAGCATCTCTGGCAAGCTTGGGCGAGGGCAGTCTCGTTGCTCATTTAGTGGACGTCATGAATATAGAGAAAAGCAATGTGAAAGGAAGATGGTATGGAGGGAAGGCACGCAGGACAGCACCATCTACTTCTTGGCACTATCAGACAGTGGAGTCGGCGGAAGGGATTTGATTGGCCACGCGGTGACGCGTACTGCTCTCCATCCCGCACCGATTCTACCCAGCAAAGCACTCTTTCCATGCTGTAGTACGCCGGCAATGTCGCTATGGAACATCATGCTATGACACAGTGACCTCAGCAACCTGAACAGTTGATTGTGGCGCCTTCGTTCCGCTTTTAACATCAATGGCTACCGGCGTCTTCTGTGCGACTGGGACCGGCTCTGATACAGGTGCCAATGCTTCTGCCGTCCGAGCTCCCTGAACGCGCTGGTTGATCTCAGCATAAGTCTGACCGAGCTTCTTCATACCAGCTTGTAACATAGCCCCGTCAGCCCCACTAAGCGACCACGTCGCGCCCGTCTCGAAGAACTTCTCCAAGAGATCCAAGCGGCCGCCGATGCCACCAATCCCAATTGGCTTGCCAGCCTTGACGCCTGCCTTGATCACTTTCGTAACCGAGTCCAGGTAGGCCGCGTTGTCGTACTGCCCTGGAATCCCAAGATCGGTGCACAGGTCGTTAGAGCCCACCAAAACACCATCCACACCTTCGATAGCGAAGAAATCATCGGCCAATTCCACCGCGCCAGGCGTCTCGATCATCGGTATGACCATGGTTTCTCGGTTCAAGAGGTCGTTTTGCAGCAAAGTCGGGACTGCTTGGAAGTTGAGAATTGGCTGGTTGCCGGCACAACCTCGTCGACCCAAAGGGGCATATTTGGCGTCCTTGACGATTTCCTGCACCTGTTCAACTGTCTCACAATGAGGGATGACGACAGCGGCCGCGCCAGCATCTAGCACACGACTGAGGTGCCAGTGTGCCTTGGAAGGTATCCGGACGATCGGACTTACACCGACATAGTTGCAGGCCGTGATCAACTGCGACACTTCGCGCATGGTCAAAACGGAATGCTCCATATCGATGAACATGCCATCCATGCCCGCCATCTTGGTCATCATTGCGATCTCGTTGGAGACAGCATACTTGACGCCCATGACTGAGCATATCTCCCCCCGCAGTATACGATCCCGCCAAGGATTGGAAACTGTGTATGATGTCGTACTCATTGCGAGAGGTTGTTTCTGTGGTGCTTCAGAGTAAGGGTATAAAGACTAGAGACAACAGTGCGGAGGAGTGCTGGATATCGTGTTCGCGATGGGATGATCCTTGGCTAAATCTGCTAGTATCCCACACTTATATGATCGCAGAGACCGAGCCTATCTTGCTACATGGGTCATGTTCAGACACTCAGACACCTGGATCAAGTCCCTCATTACCCCACAGGTGCCGAAGCCCACCGATGAATTGACCTCGTGGAATCCGGCCCCACCACCGATGCTGGCTTGGCATCGGGCGGGAGCTTTGCCCCCGGTGCCAGAAGAGCCCGCCTCGCCCACGCCAAGCTCGGTGGTCGACCGTCCGCAGTCTGGGCATCCAACTTCGCTTGTTCGCCAGAGTTTCCGCAGGGCATTTCGTCTTTGTCCGGGGCACTTGTCGGGGAAGTCCAACTGGGGAAGCGAGCGGGTAGGAAGGGCTTCCTGTGTTATATAAGTGCTGCTCCATTCACCTCTAACAGCGTTTTCGGCATCGCACTCGCTTCGGGCACTTCTGTCTTCAACAATTTCTACGCATCTTGATCATCAAGACCTTGCACGATGGGGAGAGACAGCCGAGCCAACTCGCAACATTCACTGCCTGACAAGGAAGCAGAGGTTCAAATCATCGAGCAGGCGCAGGTCACAGAGGCCGAGTCCTACCTCCAACATTTCGATCTTCTGGCTGGCAAGTCAAAAGACGAAATAGAAAAGTTGAACAAGAAAGTCCTGCGAAAGCTCGACTGGAAATTCTTGCCATGCATCACCGCCATGCTGCTGATGAAGTGAGTTCCAGCACTTGCCCAGGCCAGTCTTGACTAATGCTTCGCAGCTATCTGGACCGCATCAATGTCTCCAACGCGCGCCTTGCCGGAATGCAAGAGGATTTGCACATGAGTGACGTTGAATGGTCTGCGGGTATCTCGCTGTTCTACGTCGGCTATATCATCTCGCAAATTCCTGCCAACGTCATCATCGCCAAAGGAAAACCTAGAGTCCTCCTCCCTGCCGTCATGCTGGCTTGGTCCGTCGTAACCATCTGCATGCCTGCCGTCACCGCTCCTTGGGGCTTTATGCTCTGTCGCTTCTTGGTCGGTGTGACCGAAGGACCTTTCGTTCCTGCGGTGGCGCTTCTCACTTCATCTTGGTACACAAAGTCAGAATCCCCACTGCGTATGGGCATCTGGCATGCTGGCAACATTATTTCAAACGTCATCTCCGGTCTACTGGCCGCTGGCATTCTGCAGAACATGAATGAAGTCGCTGGTCTCCATTCCTGGCAATGGTTTCTGCTGCTTGAAGGCATGGTCAGTATCGTTGTAGCGATCGCAGCGTTTTGGCTCCTGCCCAACTGGCCCTCGACAACTGGAACATACTTCTTCACCCCCGAAGAGGCTCAGATGTCACAGTACAGACAGATGGTGTCTGCTGGCGGCAAATCGGAGGATGATGAAGGTGATTACTGGGGTGGCTTCGTCATGGCTATGAAGGACCCCTTTACGTGGTGCTTTGCAGCAATGCACTTTGCCTTGATCGTGGCACAGTCTTTCAAGGATTTCTTCCCTTCGGTAAGTGGACCCAAGAAAGAACACAATGACCTGTGCACTAACAGATCTATAGATCGTGGCTACTCTCGGCTTTGGCGAAACTGAGACGTATCTTATCCAAGCTCCACCCTACCTGATCGCCTACTTTGTCACGCTTGCGGTTTCGTGGTCGTCTGGCCGCATGCTCGAGCACTGTTGGCATATCGTCGGCTCCATTTCCGTCTGTCTAGTTGGCGCGGCCGTAATGATTAGCACCCTCAACACGGGAGCCCGATACTTCAGCTTGATCCTGCTCTGCTCTGGGCCGTTTGTTGGCCTTAATGTACGCGCTCCCGCCCCTAACCCAAAGAAACCATGCTGACAAACATCAGATCCAACTCTCCTGGGAAACCACTGTGGTGCCACGCCCGCGAACCAAGCGAGCTGCCCTGATTGCCTTCGCAAATTGTGTATCGTCTGTCTCGCACTGGTTTACACCATATTTCTTCCTCCGTTCCCAGGAACCTCGATACCAAACTGGAGGTGGGGCGATCATCGCAGGCACCGTCCTCGTCATCATAAGCTGCCTGGTGACTCGATGGTGGTGCATGCGCAAGAACAAGGCGCTCGAGGCTCGACAGACTCAGACTGGTGAAGTCAACTCTTGGAGATATGCCACTTAGTGTGAGTACCGTGCTCGTGGTACACGAGGGCTCTAGGAAGATCAATGTCATGAGTGCGATGCGAAGAACGGAATGCAAGCGTACGAGACTACGAAGTGACTGGTCTATACCAACAAGATCAGCATAAGCAGAGCAATGAATTCCATGCTTTTGAGACATGATCGATCGACTTATCCTTGACCTGTTATCAATAGTGTCAATGACTATCACATATCGCTGAGCAGCCTCTTTAAACCCATTCAATCATCGGTGCAGTGCTCTATCCGTGACATGGTTCAGTATGAACAGCAACCCACAGAGTCCAGCTGGTGTCAAGTTGAACGTCAGCTGTCGGAGCCGCAGCGACACGCATATACTTGGTGATAGAACGATCTCCTCAGGTCTGCGTCCTCCGATCTGAACGATGGACGCAGCCCAACACCAAACACAACTTGATGCCAAGCCCTGCGGAGAGACAAAGGCATTTCACTGCCTCTTGGCGCGCAAGCAGGGCGACCTCCACGAAGCCGCCGTCCGATAGACCCGCATCGGCACAATTGACCGGTGCGGAGGAGCCATGCTAGAGGTGTTACAGCTCTAGGGAAAGCGACGGGCGATCATCACTGTTGTCGCAGCGGCAGATGGTGCATTCGCAGCATCTTCGGAGCTGGCCCGAGACCAACAGCTCGGAGCCTTCGGGCCCCACCACCGAAGGTAGCAGCGTACCCCCGCCACAAGTCAAATGGCACCAGTGCAAAGACTCATACCGCGGCATCTGAAGATCACCATCACGGAGATAGTCGCGGCAGTCATGGAGAATTGCCCAAGGAACGGCGCCTTTCCGGGCGGGTGACCAGACGACGCGTGAGATCAGGCTAATATATACCCGGACGGCCTGAAAGCCCACCCGCCCGCTCAGTGACAAAATAACATCTTCAAACACGAACACCGTGGCTTACAAACGTATCGCATGCTAGACATCCTCCTAACCACGACCTTCCTCCTCCCACACCCAGGCCAACAGCGACAGCACCCCCAACCAAAACCATGGCCCCTTCAGCAGTCACCCCACCCTCCGGCCCCTCCTCCTCCTCGCAAAAGCCCACAGCCTATCTCCTCGACACCATCCACCCCACCGCCCTCGCCCTCGCCCACAGCCTCTTCAACCTAATCACGCCCACCTCGCCCTCCCACGCCACCTGGCGTGACCAGGCCCGCTACCTCCTCGTGCGCGGCTCTCACGTCACGGCTTCTGACATCGCCGCCTCCCCCCATCTCAAAGCCATCGGCAAGCAAGGCGTGGGGACCGACAAGATCGACGCCTCCGCCTGCGCCACGCGGGGCATCAAGGTCCTCAACACGCCCGGCGTGAATGCGCGCGCGGTCGCGGAATTGGTGGTGGCGTTGGCGGCCGGGCTGGCGCGGCAGATACGCAGTATTAGCGTCAAGGTGGATCGCGGGGAGGTGGTGCGCAAGGAGGAGTGTGGTGGGTTGATTCTGCATCGCTGCACGGTGGGCGTGATCGGGATGGGGAATATTGGGAAGACGGTGGCGGGGATTTTTTGCGGGGGGTATGAGGCGGAAATTGTGGCGTATGATCCGTACATGGCGGAGGGGGCGTGGGCGGAGGTGCCGCATAAGAGGGTGAGGAGCTTGAGGGAGCTGTTGGAGGTGAGTGATGTGGTGACGGTCCATGTGCCGTTGACGCCAGAGACGAGGGGGTTGGTTGGGTATGAGGATATGAGGGGGATGAAGAGGAATGCGCTGTTGATTAATACTGCAAGAGGGGGGATTGTGGATGAGGAGGCTTTGGTGAGGGCGCTGGATGATGGGTTGATTTGGGGCGCGGGGCTGGATTGTCATGAGCAGGAACCGCCTACGAAGGGGAGGTACGAGCGGTTGTGGAAACATGATAATGTCATTAGCTTGCCGCATGTAGGGGCTGCCACTGCGCAGACGCAGATGGAGACGGCGTGTGCGGCGGTGCAGCGGCTGTATGATTACGCGATAACTCAAGAGCCACAAGTGGAGGAAGTGAGGATATAGATGGATGCAGGAGTCCATGTATGCATTGCGACATTTGCAATCTAGCTATAGAGATTTTCTATGTTCAACCTGCAGCAAGCCTTGACCTGAAATTCCACTGCAGCAAAACCCATATGCTGCCAGCCTGTTTCGAATCTTGTCGATATCGTCCTGGATAGTCGATACATCTCAGCCGTGTGGTAGCTATTAACGTTCAGATGTCGTTGATTCATACACGGCTGCATTCATGGCGGGCGTCAAGAGAAAGCAAGTGCGAGGTCTAGTGGAAATCTTCCAAGTCTGGGAGTCTTCATTGCAGAGAGGGTCCTGTAGGATCCGTTAGCTTCAGTCCCCGTTTAGATCTGCCTTAACACGTACAATATCGAAGACTCCGCCTGTACTGAAATCTGTGCTAGCCAGACGCGGGTTGGATCGGTTGTCTAAACGATCCTTGAATCCTGGAAGCTTGAGCATGTGGAAGAAGCTATCCGCATGACCCGCATCACAGTAAATCGTGACGTGTCTCAAGCTCTTAAGATAGTAGTCGCATCTATCAAGATCATCGACAATGTCGGTTCCATGCACCCCGGGATGTGATAATAGAGACAGAAGTGAGTTATGCTATCGATCGCCATATGACTTGATGGCAATGGTACCCATCCGCAATCCGCGCAGAAGATGAAGACCCCTCTTCGAAGATGGTGCGGCATGTCCACAAGATGGACAGTATCAAAGAAGGCCGCAGTGTGGACGCGGTGGAGCTGGAGTGAGACGAATGTGATTCGCGATCGTCTTCTTCGTGGCCAGGTTCCAAGTCGAATATTCAGAGAATGGGTTCGGAACTTGTAGCATGCCTCCATTGAAGTGATTCTCGTACACTGAGACGCGGACCTCGGCTGAGAGATCCATAAGGTTTGGCATTTTGGATGATGGCAAGATGGACCAAGGTCGAAGCGTTCTGAGGTCAGGTCTGGCGAGGCGAGTCGTTGGAGCAGGAGAGCGATTGTGGGGATCGAAGACGGAGCTGACAGCTTGCATAAAACAGATTAAGGAAGAAACAAGTAGCTTCTAACAAGAGGTTGAGGTAGCTGTGGGGTGGAAGTGTGATTGGCTGCTTGGCGGTCGCCTAACTTGCTAACTTCCTCTTTCAGAAATTTTGCCTTGTGCAAGACCAACAACTATAAACAAAGGACAACTGCACACTTTCCACATTCACTTCCCAGGTTGCGCTAACCCTCTTCATGTATACAGAACTCTAGGTAAGGCGATACAATGTTCCGTGCAGAAGTCACAAAATGTTGCGGATTAAGTTGCACATTGTGCACCTCATGCTGTCTCTGCATCCCGTCTTGTCAGATTCCTGCCAAGAACAGAGCAAGCTCGAGTGATTTTGGGGCTGGTCATCGTACACTATAATTATGGCTCCGCCTACTTCTGCCCATGAGTGAGCAAATTTCAGAAGATCGATCTTCAGCAGCGCATCTCCAAAAGACTCGCAAAAACTCGGCCACACGATTTGCAGCAGCCACCGACCAGTCATACCTCCTTGACAGATTGGTACAATCCACGCAAGATCTTCAACTTCAATGGTTTACCGTGGGAGGTCCGCATCAAGATCTACGAACAAGTCTTCGCGGAAGGTTCTGCTGTTCGAAGAACGAGTGGTACGCAAACAGCAGAAGTATGATGGCACAACCTTCGTCATCTTCCCACAAATCCTCGACCCCTTTGTGCGCTTCTCAAAAGCCAAGGCGTTTCTCGACAACTATTGTCAGATCTGCGCTAAAGGTATCAAAATCTTCCACCAGAATCTCACGATCAAGTTCCTCATCAACGGCGCCAACCATGGCTTCCCTCAGACAGTACTTGATCACGTCACATACTTAGTCCGAACCGGCCCATCTACTTGACTAGGATCACGCGCCTATCCTGTGTCCTAGACAAACACACCGAGACCGCCCCACCCGCCTCTCGACTCGTCAAGATCTTCCCAAGCTTCCAGCAGCTCTTGCTCACTATTCGCGAGGTCGGCACCACCCTCCTCAGACAGAACCCGTCTCAAGCATTGCTGACGACTCACATTGACACATTCGACGATGCCCAGCGCCGCTACTTGCTCGCTGACATGATCGAGCAAATGGATCCCTTCAAGGAAGCCGCCACTGCTCTCTACCGCCTCCGCTCCTAGTTTGGAAAGATAAGGATGCCGTCGCCGCGGGTGATCCTCAGGGCGAGTCCAGAGCTCTACAACGTGCTCACGGAGCAGGAGCTTCAAGGTACGGGTGTGGTCACGTTAAATATGGAGCAGGATATGTTGGTTCGGGAGTATGGTGGATATGCAGTGCGCCAGGAGGGGGGGTCATTGAATAACATGGTGAAGAAGTTGAAGAGATGAATTGCCAGGTGATTGAATAGAGGAGTCCGTAGTTGAAAGTCCCAGGAGGCCCCGAGTCCTCATGATGAGACTTCAATAGTCAATCAATCGGCAACTGAAAGTATTACCAGGAGGCCTGGGAACCTTTTCATACAATTTCAAAATCGTAGTTCGGCCGTAGTACAAGGAGCTTGGAAGGCCTCCGCATCGTATGCTGCGCCCTGAATCTCATAGTCTGGCTGTCACAAGAAAGGGTCCGGGAGGCCTCCGATCAATAAAAGTACGACTTTCGAGCTCCTACTTTGGCCGACACGATAGAATCTCTGGGAGGACTCCGAGCTTCAAAACGCAACTTTAGGATACCTACTTTGAGACTGCAGCAACCAGTCGAAAACAGTCCCAGGAGGCCTCCAACCCCCCAAAACACGACCTTTCGCAACTCTACTCTAAATCTTCGCGCCCTCCATCCCCTTAACCGGCTCTCGATCCCTCCTCTTCTTCTCCGCCACCTGGGCCATCCTCTGCTTCGTCTCCTCCGGCCACGCCTCCTCCCGATCATAAAACTCATCAAACACCCTCGCCCCCTCCGGCAACACCACCCATGGCGCCTTCCTCCCCACAAAAATATGCGCGTCCGGCGGCATCACCCCCGGCTCCGCCAACGTACCCACCCGTATGAAGCGCACATAGTCGCTGTTGTCGCCGTACAGCGACCACAGCACGATTTTGCAGGACGGGCAGCGGGAAAGGCGTTGGGGCCTGCCGCTTTGGGTGGGGAGGTCGTGCGTGTCGAGCTCGGCTGTGGCGGTGGTGGAAGTGGAGTTGTCGGTGCTGGGCCTGGGGAGGAGATGCACGCGGTCAGACTCGTACATGGCGTTGACGGCGAAGGCGGCGCCGCTCTCGCGCTGGCAGGCGCGGCAGTGGCAGCAGTGCACGAAGAGGGGTGGGCCGGTGAGGCGGTAGCGTATGAGGCCGCAGGCGCAGACACCCTCGTGGGTCTCGGGAGCTGGTGATGGCGACATACTTGCTGCGGGTGCTTGTGGTGAGATACGTACTTCAAGAATGTTTGCAAGTCAAGGCAGGAGATATAGCTTGGGGACAGAAGAGATTGGGGGTCCAGGCAGTAGAGTCTTGGGACGGGTATTCTGATTGGTACGCGCGTTCTCCGCACGCCCTATTTCTACACCGCGGCTTGGCCATTACCGTACTCGGGTTCATGGACGTTGGCTTAAAGCGACAACAAGGATGTAGCATACACTGATGGGCTAATGACTAAGCTAGTGGATTTCAAGGAGACCACAGATGAATCGGCGCTGGCATCTCCTTCGCCTGAGCTAGACTTCTCCGAGTATGACCTACGGGAGTGCCTCACTTCGCATCTTTGGAGGCTTGTTCGGCAATCTTCTGGCCCTCATCAACCTTCTTCTCCAGGACCTTCTTCACTTCATCGAAGGTCTCCTGCAACAGCTTCTGCGCTTTGTCACCATGCTTGTCGGCGACTTCCTTCAGCTGCTGGAATTTGGACCCAATCTCGCCACTGTTCGGTAGCATCTTGAAGTACTGCTCGAGACTGCCTCCGCCAAAGTGCTGGCTGGCCTGGTCAGCCTTCTCCTTGGCAAATTTCTCCAGGTCGGCCGTGTCGCCCTTTTGAGCAGCTTGCTGAACCTGATCCCACAGCTCGTTGAGGTTCGAGTTCTTTAGCTTGTCCTTGTTCTTCTCGACAAACTCCTTGACTTGCGGGCTCTTGTCGAGATACGGCTTTGCCTGCTCCATTCCTTTATCCCAAGCTTGGTCGCCAATTTGACGCACATCTTGAATCTTTTCCTCGATAATCTTGCGAACTTGGTCGAGCGAGCCGACGCCAATGCCGCCCTTCAGAGCATCTTGAACCTGGTTCCATGTTTCATCTACCTTCTTCTTGGCTTCGGGGCCGTACTGATCGCCCATGCGCTTGAGCTCGTTGAATTTACCACCGAATTTGTCCTGGACTTCTGGATGTCGGTTCAAAACGTCCTTGCCAACGTCGCCAGCAAGCGAGCCGATTTGCTTGGCCGCGGATTGAAGTACCTGCCACGCCTTCATTAGGCCTTCCATACTGGCACCCTTTTCCTTGGTGATCTGCTTGAGCTCATCGTAAGAACCTTGAACGATCTTGTTGACCTCATCTTTGTGCTCCTTGGAGATCTGGTCGAGTTCATCAAATGTTGAGTCTACATATTGCTGGGCACCGGGAATGAGACCAGCATAACCGCTCGCTGTTTGCCGGAGCCACTGAATAGCCTCGTTAGGATTAGGCGCTTTCTCAGTCGTCTTCTTCAGAGTGTCGTCAAGATATTTCTTGGTCTGCGAGACTGTGCCGACGGCTGACTTAGCGCCAGAGAGCGAGTACCATGTATACTATGGTCACCGCCGTCAGTACGCGTCAATCAATTAACCAGAACTTGCGCCAACAGCTGGAGAGCTTACCCCGATCACGACAGCAACAGCGCCGCCTACTAGACCTCCTGTCACTGCGCCTGACGCGCCACCGGCTCCAGCTGGCGTCTCAGGCTTCGCGTTTTGCGCACGACGCGCCGACTGCGCGAACCCTCGCCGAGCTTGACATCGTAGGGCTGGGCGAGCTACACGAGGAACGGTTCTGATGGCGGACATTTTGAAGAGAGTGGTTAAAGTTAGCAGGTCGTGGCAATGAAGAAGCACGAAAGACTGTTTTGTAGTTCCGAGCTGTGTCACAAGCACCAATGTCAATCCGTCGGTACCTGGAGCTAGGAGTCAAATTCCGGAATAGACTCCCACGTCATGTCATGACGTGCAGCTCCAGCTTTTGGAACGCCACAAAGCCGGAGCTGCTTCGAGCTAGCCACATCATTTGGGCGCAGATTCCGAAATGGAAGTACGGAAATGAGCCTCGAGCGCTGAAGCCACAATAGCTTGCAAAAGTCCATAGTATCTCAGATCTGCCTGACGCTGATAGGAGCTGTTCGGAAGATGAAGCGGAGGTGGGGCGACCGGAACAGATCTCCGTTATTCGAGTCATGAGGTCCACGATTGGCAATCATGTACGAGTCATATCTATCAACGTCAGGCGGCCTTCGAAGCCTACGCTCGAGTCCAGTGATCACGTACTCTTCAAGTCACTTCTTGTTACCATACCCATCCGACAGTCTTCCCTTGCTATCTATATCAAAGGCATCTATCCTCTCTATCTCCATTCACCCTCAGAAACCCACCACAGTACCGTCCGGCGCCTGCCCCACCCCCGCCATGAACCTCCTACACTCGGCCCTCGACAAGGTGCGCGACCGCTACGCCCCTGTATCACACACTTCCACATTCCGCAACACCGGCCAAATCACACCAGAAGAGTTTCTTCTCGCTGGAGACTACATAGTATATAAATTCCCGTCATGGTCATGGTCCGATGCTGCCTCCCCCGCCCGCCGCGTCAACTACCTTCCCGAAGGCAAGCAGTTCCTGATCACGAGAGGCGTACCGTGCCATAGACGCCTCGACGACAACTTCGCGTCCGGAGGCGGCGCCGCCGACGACCTCGTACGTGACGGTTTCTTGGGCGGTCCAGATGAGGAGGGCGATGACGAAGGCTGGCTTCGGACCGGTGGTGCAAGCGAGAAGGAGCAAGAACAACTTCGCGGTCAGGTGCGGACAATGACCGAGAGCGGGACCATTGGCAAGAAAGCCGAAGAGGAAGACGACGATATTCCAGACATGGAAGACGACGATGACGATAACGAGGCAATCATCCGCGACAAGACTCAAGGCGGCGCAGCGTATGTCCATACCAGCTTCCACCCTACTAGCAGATATACTGACACTTCACAGACCACTACGTACATATACGCTCTACATCACGTATACTCCATACTACCGCACGCCACGCTTCTGGCTATCAGGGTATCTTTCGCCCTCCGAACCCTTGCCACCACAGGCCATGATGGAGGACATCGTTGGCGACTACAAAGACAAGACCGTCACATTAGAGGACTTCCCCTTCTTCGACAACTCGGTCAAGATGGCGTCCATCCACCCCTGTAAACACGCCTCCGTGATGAAGATCCTCCTCGACCGCGCCGACGCGGCACTCAAGCTCCGGCTGCAGAAGGCGAAGCAAGGAGATCTACAGGGAGCAAGTGGCGCGACTATGGGAATGGAGGGCCTCATAGACGATACGTCACGTCTAGGCCTGAAAGACGGGTCGCGCAAAGGCCACGAGGCGGGCGTGAAGGCCGCGGGCGGTGGTGGCGATGAGTGGGAGGTGCTGGAGCAGGGCGAGGAGGAGGAGGACGAGGCGCGCGTGGCAATCAGGGTGGATCAGTACTTGGTAGTGTTCTTGAAGTTCATGGCCAGCGTGACGCCCGGGATCGAGCATGATTTTACGATGGGGGTCTGAGCAGGTTAATCTATCCTGCCAGGTAATGAATGATGTGTCAATGTCATTAGCCATCAAAGCGATGGCTAGAGACCTTTTTTTGCCTCTCTTGCTCATCATTGAGCTCGCAACAACGAGGCCCGCAACTGCGCCTACGAACCGAAAACTAGATGATCGACGATCGCGGCTGTGCCACTGGTGTTCATGCTATGCATGTTATTGTCGTTGTCCAAGACGGTGAAGCCGTGGAGATCTTTGCCTCGTGGGGAGGTATCTGACTTGTCGTGTCTACCTCTGCCGCATGTTGCGTCCAAGTCACGGCTAACCTGATGCTTTACATGATGCGTAGCAGTGTGCCACATCAAGGTTCCATCGCCACGATTGTGCCGCCGTGCTCTCATGTACTGTCCTGGTTCATTGGGTGCTCCAATGCGATCATCCAATGTGTCCAGAAATTCGCTTGATCGACACACTACCCAAAACTTCGGTCTCTTATGCGATCATCCCCACTGGGTGTGCTTAAATCAAGGTCATTCCAACGGCAACGTCAAGAAACCCAAGCCACTCTTACTCAAATTTCGGATTTGATCTGACGGAGCAGCTTGGCAAACTTCGACGCCCATCTCCCAGTCGCGATGCATTTCGTCGTGTCCTAGGATGGTCTTCATGATCCCGGTCTCGTTGTCGCTTTCTCCCCACACAGCCCATCTGTAATGAATGCACTTCGCCATGACCATTGTGTGGAGTCGTTGGATACCGGGGGTTCTGTGGAGGCCTTCGATGTCGTAGATGTCAGTCAGTAGCGTGGCAGCGTCGGCAGAGTTCAAGTCAAATGGGTGGTTTTCCACAGGTCGGGTGGTAGCGGACGTGAAGTCTTTGACAAGACTAGCGGCGACTTTTTCAGCCAGTCGTGGCATCATGAAGCGGCAAGCCAGCTCGTAGAGTCGGACTGAATTTCTTTGCTCTTGAAGTTTCGACTCATGCTTACGTTTGAGATTTTGAGCATTCAACTGTTTGTGATCAGGGCTATCCTCTGGTGACTCAGATTTTGGTTTGTCCAATTTCCAATCTCCTGGACTTCTATAGGGTCCGAGGCCTGGAAAGATGTTGCCGATGTTTCGAAAATCCCGAGCATCCTCATAGCGCCCGGTGTAAATGAAACGAAGCATCATAGCGAGAGCAATTGGAGTTGTCTCCTTTACGATAGCCTCTTTCTCTGCACCCTCCTTGAACATGGTTCCAACAAGGCCCTTGAAGAAGGGCGAGACGGGCGCAAGGGATGACCGGTGAACCTTGAACGATGTGCCTCCGCAGTGGAGGGTGAAGTCGCTGAAGTCGCCGGAAATGAGAAGATCTTCGCCCATCATTGCGGAGAACAAGTCCATGCTGACGAAGAAGTGCGGTGGATGACAGGGAAAGATGTTGCGTAAGGGAAAACCTATTTCTAGATGGTGGTCAGTGTCTCATGCTTCTTGTAACGGGATGGAGATCTTACTGACGATGTGTTGACGACGAAGGCTTTCTTTCGAAAACGGAAGTCAGAAGGGATGAAAACGTGGTCACGACAACTCCAGATTGTAGGATCGATCTGCAGTAATAAGTCTCGGTCTTGGCGGGGTGCCTGCCTAAAGGTCACTGGCGAGGCTGATGGAAACAGGAGACTGCTCCGATAATGTCACCCAGTTTCTAGAGCCTTCGTTGTCTTGCATGGTTTTATGACACACCTTCAAAGACTGTTTACCACTGCTTTATTCTCGATCTTCACTGTATCATTAATGCTCCTGAGTGGGCCATCCACATGAGGGTGAAAGTCTTGGCAATGATCGTATAGATGTTTCTCAGAGCATGGCAAAGACCTTCTTGAGAACCTCTCGCCCTTTGTAGAGGTTCTCGACTCGTATGCGTTCGTTGTCCAGATGCGCATTGTCACTAGCTTGGCCCATTGGGAACATGGCTGCATCGGCACCGAATTCGCGTTCCAGAAAGCTGATCGCGGGAATGGACCCACCTTCCCGAATGAAGAGTGGTTCATGCGGTGTGTTGGACGTGGTGAACGTACCATGACTGGCGAGGACGGAAGCTCGGCGATGAGGTGGTCGGGCTGTTGAGGTATCACTCGCTGTAGGCGTGGCCGTGCCAGAGTTTGGGAACGATCGCCCGCCCGCTTCAGTAGCAGGAGACCAGACGTCGACAATCGCGGAGCGCAAAGCCTGGAATAAAGGTGAATGAGGGTTGCCGAGCCATGGGTCGGCCTTGGAGGTGATACCGATTGACAGCTTATTAGTCCCACCGAGCTTTGCGAAACGGTCTTCCAGATGGCGGGTTAGGCCCTGTGCGACATCCTCAGCAGTTTGAGAAGGGACAATGCGGATCGACAGCGTCGCCAGAGCCACTCTGGAGATCGTCACGGCAGTCTTGGCCTCAGGAACCGATATCTGATGGATTGTCAAGTTGGGATATCTCCACCGTTGCATCAGAGACTGTGCAAATTCTTGCTGGCTTTTGATCTCAGGATGTCCTTCCAACAACGAAGAGGCAACTCTTTTGTAGACGTTTGCTTCTGTATCAGTAAGCTTGTCTATTGCGTTGTCAAAGCCTGGAATGGTGATCTCAGTTCCGTCACCACCAAGAAGACTTCCAAGCAGCACCGTCAAGTCTTTCAACGGTTCGTGCTGCACAGACTTTCCATCCATGCCGGAATGTAGATCTGGTCGATCGGAGGCGATTTGTATTGTCGCATGGACAACACCACGCATCCCGAAGGTTAGACAAGGAATGTGATCGTCGAGCCAATAGCTATTCGAGAGTAATATGTGGTCGACGGGCCCAATCGCTTCGTGATGCTGCTGTACAGTCGGGCGGAATCCACGGGACCCAGCCTCTTCATCTCCTTCAAGGAGAAAAGACACGTTACATGACAGGAGCCCCCGCTGAGCCAGGTCTGCCGCAGCATAGACAGCCGCAAGAATAGGTCCCTTATTGTCAGAGACACCACGGCCGTAGAAGAAGCCATTCAAAGGCTCAATGTTGAATGGATCTCCATTCCAGGTGCTCGTTGAGCCTGGTGCCGGTACCTCTGCATCGACAACGTCATAGTGGCCATAGAACAAAACATTCTTGCTGTCGTTGCTGTCCACAGAAGCCGTAAACTTAGCAAGGAGAATTGGGCTCACGCCTTCGCCTGGCGACAGGAGGGTCGTTGTGGCTCCAAACGCGCTGCAAAGCTTCCGGAGAAAGTTGACTGCCTCATGGCATTCTCTGGCATACCGTTGGCTGCTAGACACCGTACGATATGTGACGAACTTACGCAGGGTTCTCAGCAGATCGTCGTCACTCTGCGCAGCTTGAGCGACAGACTTCGAGGCTGGGTCCTTGGTATCCCAGAGCGCAATAGTGTTGTCGTTTCCTCCAGTTGCGAATATCTTGCGAGTCGGCATATGCTCGTGGTCAGAAGCGAGAATTTTACCGTCGTGAGCTTTCCAACATGCAGTCTCAGCAAACTGGCTGTTGTACTGCTTGAGCCATCCCGCACTCGTTCCACAGACGATAGATCCACAGCTGATCTGGATTTGACTGACGTGTCCGTAGCCTACATTCAGCTTCTGAACCAGTTGACAGCTGGAGAGGTTGTAGATGTGAGCGAAACCGTTCGACATTCCGGCGTATAAAAATGTCCCTGAATAGCTGAGACTCAGTACACTAGAGTCTTTATTCTTGAACTTGAAGAGCTCGAGGAGTCCTCCATTGTTTAAGTCTTCAATCTTCCATAGCTTGATGGTGCCGCCACCCCCACCAGTGATGAGAACTTCTTCCTCATCGTCGTGCTGGAACAGGCCCTTGACAAGGAGCATGCTGTACACATAGCTTTTGTGTCCGTAAGCATGATAGTGATCACTCGATATTGTAGCTCTGTGGCCACCAGCGTTGAGAGCTCCGTTAGGACCTCTTAGCTGGAGTGGATCTTGTGACCCTCCTGGGCCAAGTGAGTCAAAGAAGCGGTGTTTCCGGGTACCAGGGCTGAAATGGGCATTGTGATGGTCGCCGTTACGTTGGTCATGGAGCTGATACCACCCAATGCTCCCATTCTGCGCGCCAAAGAATGCAACCCGTGTACGATAAGAGTAGCTGATACAGAAGATGTCCCCAACCTCGAAGTGGGAATGGAGGGAGTAGAGCGGCTGCAATGACTGTGTAGACCAGACATTGACTATAGAGTCGGCGCCGGTACTGAATAGAAGGTCGTGCCGCGAACACAGATGAAGACCGAGGACGCTTTCTTCGTGGGCCTGAACGGAGGACACCAGCTCAAAGGTATCAAGGGAATAGGCGGCAACGATCCCCCCTTGTAGCCCAGCAAACAGAATGTCGTTATCCAACGCGAGAGCTTGGACACTGCCAGGAGCATGAATGCGGTGAACAGGATCTTTAGCATCTGACATGGTGGGCAGCCAAGCGGTCAATTTTGAGCGGATGTTAGTGTTCGTTTAGGGTATCTTCGTAGTTTCGACCTGATGGTGGCCGGGCTTTAAGCGTCCAGGGAAGCATACTCGGAGTTGGAGAGGGCAAGGAAGAGGGTTCTTGCTGGTACAGTGCTCACGCGAGCAAAGGAGGTCAATTCAGTGGTCTTGGCATTCATGATGTGATTGCCAAGCCATAACGAGGCTGAACCCCCAGCTGTTAGCCTCGCGCAGCCGACGTCTTTCCTGTTTGGGATGACGGGCTGCATCGACATTGAAGCTCGAGAATCTCGCGAGACTTTTTTTGTCCAGCGTCACGAGCGCCTGTCTAATACCACGTAACTTCGCGATCGCTATCGTCTGTCGCCATATACGACACAATGGCGTCCTCTGCTCCGACCATTGCTTTCCGCAGAAGCTGCGCGCAGTTTTCGAGCAAATCTCAAAACCGATCCCTATCCTCGCAGTGCCTCCGCGTCAACTCCGTTTCATCAACACAGTCATCCAGGCGGCAGCAGCGAAGATGGCAGAGTACAGACGCTGCAGCTGCAGCAGTCAATCCCAAGATTTCTGGCATAGTGGACCAGATTAGCACGTTGACGTTGCTCGAGACCGCAGACCTGGTTCAAAGCCTGAAGGTATGCACAAACAGGGACTACTGGGGGCTTTGGGAGTGGAACATGTCTAGCAGACCTTCCCAGAACTGCTGGTGCACGTCACAGATTTTCGGGCGGCGCACTATACTGCTATCTCCCCTGGCTGCATCTCCTGGCCCCCTCTGCTCCTTTCGAAGTGCCCTTGCTTTTGAACCTGGCACTGACTAAACCTACAGTGCCGTCTCAATATCCCCGACATCTCGTTCGCTCCCCCAACCGCCGCCGGTGGCGTAGCCGCCCCCGCTGCTGCGGCAGAAGAAGACGAGCCCGCTGCGCCGGCTGCCGCTGAGAAGACGCTCTTCACCATCAAGCTCGAGTCATTTGAGGCAGCCTCAAAACCTAAGATTATCAAGGAAATTAAGGGCATGCTGGGACTTTCGTTGGTGGATTCGAAGAAGTTTGTTGAGAGTGCGCCCAAGATGCTCAAGGAAGGTATCACTAAGGAGGACGCCGAGAAGATCAAGACCACGCTTGAGGGTCTGGGAGGTAAGGTATCGGTGGATTAAACTGGACCGGTTGACGTTGAACCGTGGTCTTGGAGGACAAGAGTTGACTGTGCGATCGCACCAGGAGGCGCGTGTCCAGATCCATCGTGGACAGTACAAAATGTGCCAAGTGCCGGTCAAGGTCATGGCGCGGGGAGGACAAGATGGCTGCACATCGCTCAGCGTGTTACAGAATATCATGTATACCATAGCCATCGTGCATTTGCATACAAAAGATTACACTACTTTCGGAATGGAAATGGGAAGCATTGAAGATCCTCAATCCTTTTGTGCATTCTTCAACCACAGAGATTGGCCCGGTACCAGGCGAACCAACAAGCATCAAATCAGTAGCGAAGGAGGAATCGTCAAATGAAGATCTCTAATAGGGCTCCTCCAGCAGCGTGAACCCGAAACACGGCATTTGAACTTCTCCAACTCAAACGGATCCTGCAACTTCAAGGACCTCGCACGCCAAGCCCAGCGGACGCCTTCTAAGGCTATCCCAACGTCATTCACTCCAGGCTGCCGGCAATCTTCGCGAATAGAACCTCGGCGCCCTCTTGGATGAGGCCTCCGTGCTATTCAACCTACTCTTCTGATTGACAGCCGACCATGCTCAAAGACTCGCGCACCAACCGCTTCCTGATCCGCCTAAGCATCTTCGCCCTCTGCGCCATCGCCCCCATCAGCGTCATCTATATCGTCGTGCGCCTGCTCGTGACGCCCAGCGGCTATGGCGCCCCATTCCTCTTCATGCTCGACGCGTACATGCTCGCCGAGGCGTTGTTCTTCCTCCTCGTGCACCTGCCACGGAAATGGTGGATCAACCGCCCTGCAGCTCCTTATGCGCCGCTGAAGACGCGCGCGCAGCGGCGTGAGATGCTGGTGCGGTCGTGGGATGCGACACCGGAGCCGCGGCGCTATGTGCAGATGTATTTCTACGGGGCGCCGGTGGAGAGTTTGGGACGCGAGGATGTGAAGCGGTGGTTGAGGTGGCGGCTTTGGGGCCGATATTCGCTTCATGGAGGTAAGGAGACTGAGGGGTTGATGGTTGATGAGGGGGAGTTGGAGGAGTATGTGCAGTACACAGAGGAGGTGCTGGGGCACGAATTTCCCGAGGGGGCGACAGGGAATGAAGGCCTGGTGGTAAGGGAGGAGCCTGTGCGGCTAGTGCGGCGGCCGTTGATGTGGTATGGCATTATTGGCATCGTGGACACGATTGCATTTGTGGGAATGTGGTGGCGTGGCTTTAGCTTGTACGCGAGAAGTGCGGAATCCGTGAGGAGCTTTCCGTTGAGGCCGCTCTCTGTGCTCGGCAAGAAGAGTCCCTCAGGGGCGTTCAGCTACTGGTATCGTGAGCATACTAAGAAAGCGCGAGAGAACGGTCACTTACCCATGCTATTTGTACATGGCATTGGAGTCGGCTTGCATTTCTACCTCCCCTTCCTCAAGGATCTGATGCTGAGTCCACGGCAGCAGGGTGTGGGAATGATTGCGTTGGAGGTACTTCCAGTATGCAACCGCATTACCGCGCCGTTGCCACCATCAGAACAGATTGCAGAGGAAGTGCTCAGCATATTGCAGTACCACAACTGGGAGAATTGCGTGCTTGTTACACATTCATATGGATCTGCCCTGGCAGCTCATATGTTTAGACATGCCGAAGCGAAGGCCAGGATCGGTCCCATGATTCTCGTTGATCCCGTTGCGTTCAGCTTCCATCCACCAGATGTGGCGTGGAATTTTCTGCGACGACAACCGACCACGGCCAGTGAATGGCAATTGTGGTACTTTGCGAGCATGGACTCGGATGTTGCAAGGACGTTGACGAGGAACTTCCGCTGGCTGGAGAGTAGCCTCTGGCGTGAGGATCTGGACCTACACTTCAATCAGGCTGGCCGGACAAAAGACACGAGAGTCACGGTATTTCTCTCAGGGCAGGACATCATCACAGATGTCAACACCTTGGGAACGTACTTGAGCAGGAGCGATCAGAAGGTCAAGTGGTACCGTCAGACCCCTCAGCGAAGATCTCAAGAGGGTTGGAAGAGCAAAGAGTGGACTGGAGCTGAGCAGCTAGAAGTTGTGTATCTGCCAACACTCAACCATGCTGAGCTATTCGAGGAGACGACACCACGGCATCTCTTGGTTAAGACCGTTGAGGCATATACTTGTATGATATGACCAGAACCCTCTATCCATACATAATCAGGCTGTACGCTGAATGCCATGCTTCGAACGCTCGACCATTCATCTTCTACGTCACAACTGGCCAAAAGAAAACGTGCATAAATTTCAAAGTCGAAACACAAACGCAGTGTCTGCGAGGAAAGAGAACTACCTGCTTGGTGTCTGGGGCATTATCTACCACCCTTATCTCGGCAGCACAGACCGTGATCTTGAGAACAAGCATGAGTATGACGATAAGAAGTCACGAATGAGCGAGACCCAGAGTGGTGGCCAGTATGAGAGCCAGCAGTGTCCCAACGTCGAAAATGATTCGAACAAGATTAGGGCCCAGAGACGTGAATCTTGAAACCTGCTTTCATAAAGGTCCAGAGATGCAGGATCCTGCACAACCCGAGACGCCCCTAATTACCTCCACCGCCCGAATAGGTTCTTATGCGGGCGGTTCACAGTCCTTACATTGATCCGGAAGATGGAATGCTAGGTCCAGGCTGGGAAAAGTAGATTTAGGGAACGCCGTATAATACACGAACATTGGTATATTCGGTCACAAGGTCTTAAAGCGACTCGATACTTGCCTTCCGGCTTTTCCGAGCAATCCATAGACGCGTTAAACTGCACGCTACGCCTCGATCGAAACCCGACTCAAGAATGGCTTAAGGCTATCGGTATCCAGGCTTTCAAGATACCACCGCAGCTAGATGCCAACTGAATCACGCAAGGACTGCGGTTTGCGGCACTAGCATCGCCCATTCTCCGTTCAGATCCTCCACAGTCAGGGTCCACTCATTCTCCTCAAGCTCAACCTCAAACTCGCCGAGGCCTTCAGTCACGAAAGTACCGCTTGCAGCATCCAGCTTGCCGATGACACCTTGTGCAACGTCGATTCTGGCCTTGACGGCCTCGCTGTAGAAGTAATCAATTTTGACGGTGTCGGTGGCCGGATCGGTTGCATCTTGAGTTGAGACTACAAATGTCGTCGGGTCCACGAACAGAAAGCCTGCTGGTGGAGGGACAGGGGAGCTATTTTGTGTCACAGTGATGGCGTTTGCGGCAGTGCCATTGTATTCGGCTTCGAACTCGCCTGCAACCTATTATGCGTCAGTGTGGAGGCCTTGGCAACTGAATGTGTGCCACTTACGTTGCCTGGAAAAACGATGTCGGTCTTAGCGTTGCCTCCGTCCACAGCGATAGGAGTGTCAAAAGTTCCCTCGACCTCCAGCTCTTCTTCGACTCCAGCTGCTGAAGCCTCTGCAGCGATGTTGGCCTCTGCTCCGCCCGCTGCGGCCGCACCAGCTTGGCCTGCAGCAGGAATAAAGATACCCCATTCGCCGTTAAGGTCGTCGACAGTGAGAGTGAGCTCGTTCTCGTCGGCTTCAAATTCGAGTTCACCCTGCTCGATGGCGAAAGAGCATCCGTCGGCAGAGAGCTTGCCGACCTGGGTCGTGGCAAGGTCTAGAGCTGCAATAGCAGGGTCTGGGCCACATCAGTCCCATTCGTACTCGCCACAGGAAGAAAGGAACTTACTGGTCACGTCAAAGAAATAATCAATCTTTTGAAGGGTGATGCCACCGGCAGCACCACCCGCCAGCTGCACATTGAAGGACGAGGGCTCAACCGCAACAAACCCAGCTGGAGGAGCAGCTGGCGTCTTGTTCTCTACCACGGTGAGAGTGCTGCCAGCACTATTCTGGAACTCGACTTCGAATGCCCCAGCCGGCTTTAGCAGATGTCAGTACTGTATCACACTTTCTCCTGTTGGAAGTATACTTACAGAAGGAGGGTATAGCACGTCTTGCTTGATGTCACCGCCCTCAAGAGCAACCTGTTCACCAAAGGCTGCATCCAGAAGGACTTCCTCCTCCTCCGCAGCTGCGGCCTCCCCTCCCGCAGCAGCCTGGCCAGCCGCAGCGGGAGCGGCAGCACAGGCGCTTGCTCCAGCAGAAGCATTTGCTGCGGCAACGGGAGAGGCCTTGGCCTGAGCGATAGCTGCAGGTAGGGCAGCCGCGAGCAGGCCGCGCTTAGACCTGGTTGCATCACGAATGGCGACCGGTGGAGTGGTAAGATCGAGGACTGTGTCGGTCGCAAGTTCCACACGTCGGACGAGGCGGACGCCAGCAGGAGCTGCAAGTGAGCCGGTCACTAGGCAAGCGAGGAGGATAGCGAATGAATGCATGGTGGTGTGGGAGTACAGCTCAGCTTTCCCACGGGTAATTGGGTCGGTAAGGGAGAGGTTCGAAGTAAACGGGTAGCTGTTCCAGCAGCCAAACAGTGGTGTGAAGTGTCAAAACAAGAATGCAAAATAAAGAAAGACAAAGGAAGTAGAGTAGGAACGCTGGCGAGGGCTGTCTGTAGAGTACATCTTGTAGACTAGGGGATCACCACCTACCACTCCTGAGACCAAGCCGCGTGAGGCAGGTAGTCGTCACCTCAATCTCAAGCCGACACACAGGACCACCAAAACATCCATATGCCGCCCGGTGCATGTAGAAGCGCAGGGCGCCAAACGCGCCAACAGGCCTGCCAATGCCATATTTCCCTTGGATAGCCGGCTCAGTACTGACGATAGTCTCTTGGAAATGCCGCGGAAGTGCCCTTCCCATCAGCGTCCATGTTGTGTCTAGCAATACCAAGATAGAAAGGAGCCGCACCAGATATCAAGCGAGCGGCATTCTATGGCCTCCAAGCCCCCGGGAAGATGCTTGGCTCTTCTCGCCAAGGCTTTCCGCCCCCTGCCAAGGTCGGGTGCCCGCTTCTACTTGCCTTCAAGCAAATGCTACACGCGTTGACAAGGCCGCGCGGCATGCTTGACGAAGGCGTAGCTTTTTCTTGAACCTGCGAGGCGACATCCGAGGCTCCAAGATCGGCGCTCGCGAATCATGGAGCAAAACGACGCGAATCGCACGCACTCACGGCAAAGTCTGTCGAAGACTGTCATCAAAGTCGAGCAGAGACAGAGAGATCCACGATTCCTGAATATCTCATCGCTGCAGTCATACCTTCGCACTGTTTTGTCGAAATCTGAAAGTGATTCAGAGCAGCAGTGAAGAGAACGAGGCGCAGCCAATAGTCCAGACCATTCATGAAACAATTCAAGTTTCGTAGGGGTATGCGGACCTTTAGCGCCCTTACACGTCACGACATCCTGAGCCTGCACAGAGGCACACGACAACTTGCCATTTTGGGAAGCTGGAATAGCTCATTCGTTTGCTGCGTCGTTCTCATGCAGAGACATGGCATCAGTCCCGGCTCGAGTAGTCGTTCCCGTTCTTGGCATCGTATGCGCATCGAGAAAAGCGTACGTAGACTGTACATTAACGATCTTGAAGCCGGACACAACGTGATATGGAGGGTAGTCAATCTCTTGCTGCTTGGACCTCGAAGTCGTACGAGTCGTTCGAAGTCTGTAGATCTAGATCCCTGTTTTCCTTTGAAGTCAGGCGGCCGTTATGGACCCAAGTTAAGACCTGGCGTTGCAGACTGAACTCCAGATACTAGAGTCGTGTCAGCCAGCACCAGTTAGAGCACACTCAACCACTCTCAGATCACGGCCACAGCCTGTTTCTGGACAGACTTACGCCTATATCCATCTTTTCGATGTCACTGCTTGTTGCAATGATGGCAGTCCGACACAAGACATTCACTCCTCCCATAGCACTCGGACTTCTGAGATGGTCATACTGTAAGAGTGTCTTCATCCATGGCATGCCCAACCAGCTCTTCGCTAGTATCTCGAACACTCTTTCTCTCGTCTCTGTCTCTGACATCAATCCAGCGTTCCATTCCTGACAATCGAATCTGACAAACGACTTTCTGTCATACGGCCACAGCACCAGCCTCTTGCACGCTGGAAACCCGCCCAACAACTCTGATACAACCGACCGTGCACTAGGCTGTCGATCGATAGCAAAGTCACAGCACAGAGCCAGCTGTCGACACTGAGACGGCTGTAGACCAAACAGATGACCATTGTCGAGGGACTTCAGCATCAGTCTCCTACTCAGAAAGACAATCTCAGCCTCCCTATACAGATACTGCCTTGCCTCTTCCCGCAGCAAGCCGCATGTAGTGAGAATCGCGGTGGGCCAAGAGGACTTGTCTGCGAGACAGCTTGAAAAAACCTCGAACGATGGTGTCTGGGAGAAGTCATGTTGACGATCTTGGACTAGGAGTACCGCAGATTCGAAGAGGTGCATGTAGATCTGGTGGCGTATTTCGAGAGGGAGATCGAGGAGTCCTGGGGATAAGACAGCAGCGAGGCTCTGACTACACATTTCAACACACATCGTGTCGTTGCACAACAATACAACGACGAAAACAACAGGAAGATAAAGGCATATTTCAATCTCAGCCGATGGCTTCCTTCAGGGGACCATCCATGTTGGTATAGCCAGTAACACTGCCCATTCGCTCTAGCAGTAAGGCCCAAACCAGCTTGAACGAGTCCACCAGTCCTATGGCCTCAATGACATGTACCTTTGCGTAGCCCGTCTCACACAATCCAACGTTTGCTCGTTTACTAGTCCGGTGGCAGTCTTCGGCCAACTGCCAAGAGCTCGTTCGCGGATGACAGCAGGGGGTTTTTCGGTTACAATGACCAATCACGGCCAGAAGCTTGTGGATGATGATTGGTGTATCGGCTCTGACCCGTGGGAAATAGCTCTCGTGTAAGCGGAAACATTGCGCTATACGTGGCATGGTTCGGGGTGAGGAATTCTTTAGTAATGTCAGGCAGTGAAAGTCTTGGCGGATACTTGACCTCAACAAAGGTCATTGATACTCAATAAGGGACCTCTGTATTTCTTTTCTGATTATAAGAGACGCATGTGCAACTCATAAAGGATAATATTCCGTTCCATTGACCCGCGCAAGCCTTTGTCCCCATGTACCACCTCCTACCACCTCGAAACCCCGACCCGAAGAGCACCCGACTCATGCTCAGCACCACTGAGGCGTTGTGTACGTGGACTCCTGATCGGGATCGTCGGTTTCTTCCTCGTAGTCCATGTACATCATCCTATGCAACACATGCCACTCCAAATGCCCTTCACTGGGCCACAGCCTCACCACTCCGGCCTCCACTTCGGGGTAGTTGCCCCACCAGGAGCGGACGCGCACCCTGCACTCGATTGTGAAGTCGACCTCCCTATCGATATGGTCGAGCGCACGTAGGATATCAACGACGTATGATTCATAAGGTCGGACAGACCCCAGAATTGCTAACGCCAGCCTGTTGCGACTAGTTTCAGGCGCCAAAGGGTGGATGCCGCCCGCAAGCCAGAGGTATTGGAGATGCGTTCGAACCAAGGAGGTTCCACGCAGGATCTTGAGAGACTCGAGGCTTGGCAACTGCCGAGTGAGTGCGGCGATCTCTGCCGATGCAGAACCTCCACAGTCGACTTCAAGGCGGCGAACATGGTCCTTGGGAATGAGGGCCGACTTGAAGTGGGTCAGTGACGCGATACCAGTCCAGGTACGGGCTACCACTGTGACTCGTGGCGCTAGCAGAGATAGTGCCTCTCTGTAGGTCAGGGAGCAGGCTTGAAGGATGGCCGTGACTGGACCGCGTAGAGACGTGTCGGTTGGTTGAACACGGTTGACCTCATATCGCTGACCGTCGAAGACGTATTGGTAGATTCGGGTTCGAATCTCCGCAGGGATCGACAGTAGGGTTGGCGATCTCGGTTGATTGGATAGAGGACTTAGAGGTTGCGGCGAGCTCGAGAGTGGTTGTGAGAGTCCGACGGAGGATGACGCTTGGGACAGCATGTTGACTCTTGGTTTCGACTGGAATCGATGAGGCGTTTGATTATGCTATGCTGGGTGTCGTTGCTAGGATCAAACCGATTGGTGAGACTCAAGAAGAAGAGTATCTATAAGTTATATCTTATAGTTGACGGCTGCATGTCACCAGGGCAGGTGAATAGGTTGCACTTCAAGATCAGACATGTCACTGAATGTATCCAGCGTATCAGTAGCCGTCAATTTCATGCCGCGACTGTCACCACGGCAGGTGATCAGGCTGTTCCGCAAGATGAGGCTTGTCACTGAATGTATCCAGCGTATCAGCGGCTATCAATTCCCTGCTGCGATTCACTTGCCGTCACAATGAATGATTCTTGTCACCAGCTCTCATGGTGATTGGACAGACTCTGTCACCAGACAATGATCTAGAGAACAAAGCATCGTGTCCCGGATCAGGGTTGATCTTGGATACGAAAAGGCATGAATCGAGACAGTGACGACTGTCAAGGTCGTATTTCGTTGCGTAAACCATATGGTCGTATTGTAGGTCTGTGTAAAAAGGCCGCGGAGGTCGGATCTGTGGTGATTGAGTAATGACTTTGGCCTTGCGGCGACGTGTTCGTGTTGTCGATATGTGCGGGATGTCGATAGTGTGGCGGTCTGTCCGTGGTGCCGGGTCGGACATTGCATTGTCGTCCCACCGAACGGCGTGTCTGGGGGAAAGTGTGGTAGTACGCGCTTGTCCAGTATATGGGATCGCTGTAGTCTGAGCAGGCCTCGTGCTGTATGTTCGCCGACTTCGCTACTGGTCCAACACATCAGACCAAAACTTCTCGTCCCGTGCTGAAAAGGGACAATTCTCTTTTGGAAACATGTTTGGGGCATAATATGTGTATACGTGCTGCATGATCAAACACAATGGAAACCAAGTTGCATACTATGATGCTGTTTGAACAAATGCATATCACACTTAAATCCATGTCACAGTGTTTGCTTGTACAATCATAAGTCAACTCGCGTCAACACCTGCACTAGCAAGTGATCATGAGCACTTTCTTGAGGCAGGGCCCGCTGAGTGATGCAGATACACCTAGAGTCAGACAGGCAGCAGGACCTACCACTCACTGCACAACGTTTACAAAATTGCTAGAGGACCACGTGATTGAGGCTCACCGCGTCGGGAGCTGTAGCCTTCTGCAGCGCTAGCTTTATCGTGCTGATGTCAGCATGGCATTCAGCTGAATTACCTACATGGTACTGGTCTCGAGAGGAACAATCAGGACGCCCTGGTGTCAGATATATGGGTCTCATAAATGTCTAGGCAGGGTTTCTTTACCGGTGCAGGGTTTAGACTTCGTAGCGCTGAGAGTGCACAGAAGCCAAGCGAATCATCTAAGCATGACTTTGGAAGAATCGGAACTTTTCCAGTCGCTTCATGATGCGGTACGCTGCAGTGCCTTCTCTCATCAGTATCGGGAGCCGAGCTATTGCTGTCAATGACTACAAATGCCATCTTCTGCCCTGCAGACAGTAGGCAAACTGCGTCCAATAACGAGGAACGTTGGATCAAGCAGCAGGTGCTTGAATCGAAATCCTCTTACGAGCACTCACCGTTGCACATGCTGGCAGAATACATCATTCTTTCGAAATGGCTATCGCCACTCACATCGTCTTCATCCGTCTACCTCCCGTTCAGTAGCCTGACTGTCCCGTTCCTCCACGCCCTCTGCGCTAAGCAGTCCCGCGATCAATGGCCGCGCAAGATCGTCGTGACGTCTTGGGATCAAGCCGAGGTCGATGCACTGTGGGAAACAATCAGTGACCGTCAATTGTCGCAGACGGGTTGGGAAACAGTTGAGACACGATTGTTGAGTGAAGGCGAGACAGGGCCTCAAGTTGGGCAGGGGTTCAGCCACGTCTTTTTACATGTGGTTACTGACGAGGCGAAGACAACTGAGATGTTAGATGCGCTCAGAAGAACACTCAAAGACGGAGGGAGCTTAGTATGTACGAGCTGGGGTCTCACCTGGCGCCAAAAGATTACCGAGTCTGCGGACTCGATACAGCCGCGGATTGTGGGCCGGACGGCCTTGCCCATCCGGAACGACAGCTTGGCAGAGTTGCGTGCACGGATGGGACCTCAGGGCCAGAACTTGGAGCTGACTGATTGGTCGTGGGAGGGTGTACTTGGGGATTGGAACGTAGATGAGGTCTCAAGCTGGACACAACAGGAGCAAAAGAGTGCCACGGATGGCTGGGTACTCGAAGAGAAGGCGCGCTTCGACCAGGCGTTGAGGAAACGGCTAGTGCGAGCGATGAACAGCCCCGGCAACTCGTCGTTGAATCTGTTCGTCGCGGCCGCCAGCCGGTCAGCTGTGGACGATGCCTAGCTAACGATTGACCTCATCCGGACATCATTCCGGGTTCTCTTCACGCAATTTTAATCTTACCCGTCATTTTTCGAGGGGCAATGGGCGCGGCCTGGGTAGCACATGCTCTCTCGGGGGTCCATTGACTATGGAATCGCTCAGCACTTGATATCCAATGTGCCCAGAACAGCGAGTGATTCTTAATGTATTACGCCAAGACCGGCGCGGTTTTGATCCGCTCCGAAGCCAACCTTCAACTCCCCTCACACCAACTCGATGGGCAAAGACGACTTCTGTATAGACGAGCCGACTCAGTCATCATCTGATGTATCCTTTCTGATGACGCGGTGCTGCTCGGCGACTCTCTCAGCGGGAGGATCGTCCAGGCGTCAGTCAAGGCATATTAATCAGCGATGCTAACATGTTCATCTCCTGGAATGAGCAACGCACGGCGAACACGCGGGAGAAGGAACTGATCAAAGCGCGGGTTAGGGCTCATGCAGCCCGTATAGCTCATCAGCGACAGCTCGACCGGCAAAAACGGCCTCCAGCTTCAACACCAACCAAAAATGAGCCACGGAGACCTCAGTCGCGTCGTCCGTTGTCTATCCCCCCAGCATGGCACGGCGGCTCGGATCCCTTCAACTGCCGGGCCATCCAAATCTCACCGCAGCTGAACCAGCTTCTTGACTTCGTGAGCCGTGTTTGGGTCCCAGCATCCCATATCCAGCTGCCTGATCCATTTCCTGAGAGCATCAGGAGTGCGTTCTGTACCGAATGGATGCTCCACCCAACTGAATCTTTAGACGATGATGCAATGGCCATCACGATCCTGCTACCATACGCATCTGCGCTTGCCACGCTCACGAAGAGTCCCGACCTCGAAAAACAAAGTATTGAGATGAAGCTCAAGACCATGTCGAAGCTCAGAACTAGTCTGGCCGAAGTACACAAGGCCACGAGCACGCCTTTGGCGACTATCGAAATGCTTGATCCAAAGCTAAAGACCCTCGACCCCGACCAATACACAATCACTGCAGCCCAGTCAGGTCCGCCTGTTACTTCTGAGGACAGTGTGGTTGCAATGGCACAAGCGTTGTTCATTGCTGCCGTCAACGACAACAGCTTTGCGGAAGCCACTTTCCATGGAGAAATGCTGCAGAGGCTCATGAAACGACAGACTGATCGATATGGATTTGCTTCCCTCAACTCGGATGTCCTCTGCCAAGCGTTGGTCTACGACCTGGTACGTGCGCAACTGACATTTACGCCGTCGATATTTGACCTCGAGGGGTGGCTTGGGTCGTGTCAGAGTGCGTTTCGGCCTATTGTTCTACAGCAATTCCAGACGTTTCGTGAAAAGATGTCTACATGTCTGGACCCGTCACTTGCCGACACCCCTCTACAGCAAGCCTACCTTGGCACTCACCAGTGCTTCTTTCTCTGGTCGGCAACAAAAGATCCCGAGATATACGTTGAGCCGGACGAGATCTGGAGCTACGTAACAGTCGCCAATGCCGCCATGCAGCTGTGGGCCACCAATTATCTTCTCGAACTTCAGCAGGTAATCGACGCACCGACATTTGCTCTCAAGTTGGACCTGGAAACGCAAGCACAGTGGCTCGTCCGTGCCTGCCTCACGCTCGGACTCTTGCTATGGCAAGTGACGAATCTTGCCGATTTAAGAATCGCTGGTCAGTCATTCTGGCCGCGAGGCACGATCATCTTCGAGATGTTACACAGGTACTTCAGTCACCTTTTCGAGCTCTCGAGAAGTCTGCCCGTGGCTTTCACATCGCGTCATGAGAATGCTTTCATCTTCTTTAGCTGGATGGGTGCTGTATGGGTTAACAGAACAGCCGAGTCCCCCGCTAAAGTCGCGGATTCGTTTTTCCACCGGGTCATCTGCAGACTAGCTGCACAACGAGGCCTTCAAGACACGGACAGCATCAGGGAAATCGTCAAGAGCTTTCTGCCTTCCTTACTCTTGCTGGCTCAAGACTGGAAATGGCTTGAGAGGTTGTTACCAAACGAAGGAGCAGTGATAGAGCGGAAGTGCAAACATCCCACCATCGATCGCCGATGAAAGCTCGGCCATGGACCTGCTGGGAGGGATGTATCCAGAAGGCGCTCACGTGGTCGGATCGAACTGTTCCGGCTGCTACCCCGCGACAGCGACAATTGCGGACGAATGTCAAGCCGCCGGCCGCCCGACTGGAGTTCAATACGCTCCATCGTATTTCGTATTGTGCCTGGGTTCGATACGGCAGCGGTAAACGGTGACTACGGCCCCGAGGACCACATGTGCAGCAGCGAGGCCAACTGAAACGTAACGAGCCCATGGACATTGGCCTGCATATCCCTGCAGCCAACCATGTCGGAGGTATTAGTGCGTTGTAGGTCGACATACGATCCACTAGAGCTGAGTTCCCCGGACCCCTCCACCGAAATGGTGGAATAATTGAACCGTCACCAATTGCTCCTATATAGCTGCCTCGCAGGCCAGTCTGGCTGCGGGTGTCGACCTCCCCTACAGTATCTCTCGTCGTTGGAAAGTGTTTGGTTCCATTATCCAGTCAACATGTATTCATATTTGGCCCTTGTCGGCCTACTCGTTCTAGGCTTGCTCACGAAGCGCCTGTTGACACATCTTCGTCATCAGCGCCTAGCTCGAGAAGCCGGATGCAAACCCGCGCCACGAAGAGCGCATCGTCTACCCTTCGGAATTGACCTTATCAGAGAGTTGATGACAGCCGATGCTGTGGATGAAGTCCCCATTCATTTCGAACGATTGACCGACAAAATGGCGCCAGCCCACACCTGGGAGCAACACCTTCTCGGAAGGATGAATTTTATGACGGTCGAGCCGGCGAACATCAAGGCTATTCTCGCGACCCAGTTCAAAGATTTCTCTCTCGGCCCACAGCGCAAAGGGAGTTTGGCTCCAATGTTTGCCCATGGTATTTTCAGTGATGATGGAGAACGATGGGAGCGATCCCGAGCGCTGATCCGTCCTTCATTTGCGCGAGACCAGCTGGCCAACGTCGAAGTACTGGAAGTCCACGTACAGAACTTGATGCGTGCCATCAATGCCAACCTCGAGGCCTCGGGCTGGACTGGCAATGTCAATCTTGTACCCTTGTTCTTCCGCCTCACCCTCGACAGCAGCACGGAGACGCTGTTCGGACAGTCCGTCAATTCACAACTGTCGGCCTTGACATCACATCAAGACGCCTCGGCGCTTTCCGCCGAAGACCTGCAGTGGCAGAACTTTGGCCCTGCCTTCGATGGAGCAACTGAAGAGGTGACCAAACGGTTCCGGCTGAACTCCATGTACTGGCTGCACGACACCAAGGCTCTCCGCGACCAATGCGCCGAAGTCCACCGTTTCGCCGACCATTTCGTCCGACTGGCTCTGCAACCCGCCAGCGAGAAGGATCCCGAGAGAGGCGAACAGAAGCAGCCCTACGTGTTCCTGCACGAACTCGCCAAGTCGACGCAAGACCCCACCGAACTGCGCGACCAACTCCTCAACGTCCTCCTCGCCGGCCGCGACACCACCGCCAACCTCCTCAGCTTCACCTTCTACCAACTCGCGCGCCACCCGACCGTCCTCAGCAAGCTCCGCAAATCCATCCTCTCCGACTTCGGCACCTACACCAACCCGCACACCCTCGACTTCACCACCCTCAAAGCTTGCACCTACCTACAACACGTCCTCAACGAATCCCTCCGCCTCCACCCCGCCGTCCCGATCAACAGCCGCCGCGCCGTCAAAGACACCACCCTCCCCCTGGGCGGCGGTCCGGACTTCTCCTCCCCGATCTTCATCCCCAAAGGCACCGAGGTCGGCTACAGCGTGCACGCCATGCAGCGACGCACCGACCTGTGGGGTGCCGACGCCCACGACTTCAACCCGGAGAGGTGGGTGGGCCGCAAAGCCGGCTGGGAGTTTTTGCCCTTCAACGGCGGGCCGCGCATCTGTTTGGGCCAGCAGGCCGCGCTGACGACCGCCGGGTACACGACGGTCAGGCTGCTGCAAAGGTTCGATCAGTTGGCGGATCTGGTGCCGCATAATTTGGAGACGGGGCGGGAGAGGTATTGGTGCGCGCTGACCGATGCGCCCGTGCATGTTAATGTGAGAATTCATGAGGCGGCGGCGGCGGCAGCGACGGCGGCAGCAACGGCGTGATATGGGAATGAATGATGTGGGATACTTTGGGCTAGCAGTGGTGAGAGATGACCGAAAACCGTGTGACGAAAATGTCCTTGTCTGAATGAAACCGCGGCGGGAGATGCGACGACTTCTCGAACGGAGGTAACTTTACTTGTCTTTTGGAAACGATACAGAGCGCAAATGACAGTGGGCTGGCTGAGAAAGGGCATACAATTCGACAAGGGTTATTTTAAACCGGGCCTAGACGCTTCAAAACGCTCTCCTCCTCACATCCACCATCAACGGCTTCTTATCCCAAAACACCCTGATCTTCTGCTCGCTCCACGCCCTGGACTCTTCCCGCAGCGCCAGATCAAACTCCCACAGCAGTCTCGCGAAGATGAGCCGCATCTCGTGGTACGCCAGGTTCCGGCCGATGCAGTCGCGCGGGCCGTAGCTGAAGGGCTTGTGGACGTCGCGCTGGTCGTGGAAGAAGTCGGAGGTTGGGTCGGTGGTGGCGGCGGGGAGCCAGCGTTCGGGGAGGAAGTCGGTGGGGCGGTGCCAGTTGAGGGTCGAGTGGAAGGCGGCGAGTTGGGGGACGCCGACTTTGGTCTGTGGGCGGGGTGGTTAGCCTGGAGGGATTCTTTTGTTTTGTGGTTGGAGGAGTGTGACTTACGCCCGGAGGGACCATCTCTCCTGCGATTGGCGTCGTGTGGCCCGGTTGTGTCTGCCGAAACATGACGATTGGGACGGAGGGGTAGATCCTCATGGTCTCGTTCAGGCATGCCAGCGTATAAGGCAGTTTCGATGACACGGCCGCGAAGCTGAAGTCCTCCTTGCGCTCAAACGCACCGCGGACCTCGGCCTTGCAGCGTTCCATCTTCTCAGGGTGTGTCAACAGCATATAGGTGACGCCGCTCAACAGCGTCGAGGTCGTCTCGCTGCCGGCGATCATCATGATATCCGCATTCCCCGCCAGCTCCGCGTGCGTCAGTCCAGATTCCTTGCCTTGGTTCCTCATGATCTGATCCATGAAGTCGCCGCGGTGTCCGTACTCGGCCTTCTCGATGCGCCGAGCCACCATCGCTTTCACCATCTGCACATGGCTCTGTTGCGCGCGCCGGAACAGGCGGCCCAGGACAAGCCCTAGGCCTGGCACGTACTGGGTCATCAGCATGATGATGGGAAGCAGCTTGATCGACGTCTGGATACGGTCAAGCCACGCGTTGGAAGCTTCGTTCTCTAACCCACCCAGCGTCTCTCCGAACGCCAGGTCTCCAATGAGGTCAAAAGTGGTAAAGTTGAACCATCTCACCATATCCGTCGCCTCGCCCTGCGCCGCCACCTCGCGCAACCGGTCCGTCAACAAGTCCACATATGTCCCGATCAACATGTCCTGCTCCGCCAGCGCCTTATCACTGAAAGCCGGCAGCATCGCCCTGCGAAAGCGGCCATGCGTCTGCGGATCTCGCGCGTCAATGATACTGGTGCTCGGCCCCGCCCTGCCAAAGAACTTCGGCAGCTCTGCCGCGCCGCGAGGGCCGTATATGTCGCGCCAGGCGTCCGCGGACGTGAAGGTCAGCATGTCGGGCGAGGCGCGCACCACGGGGCCGTAGGTCTCATGGTAGGCGAGGGTTTTGTGCTCCCGGCGGCCCAGGACCGAGTCGATCTGGCGCGTGATGGGAAATAGGAGCCAGAGTTTGGGACCGGGGAAGTGGCGGAGCGGGTGGAAATAGAGGTTGTAGATGGAGGTGATGAACCAGGAGAGGGCGAGGTAGGCGAGGGAGGCGTAGGTGAGGAGGAGGAGGGTGTGAGAGAGGGAAAGGGAGTCGCTGCCCAGAGCGCCTAGAGCGGTGAAGACGGCCATGCTTGTGTTCTGTCGTGTTGGCAATTAGTGAAAGGAAATGGTTGGAAAGATGGATGTTGAAGTCGAATTATAAGTCATCATTTTTGTGCCTTCTCAAATAAAAGCGTTACCGTCATTGGATGCTGCCTGCTCTGCAGGATTCGGCCGAAATAATCGTCCGGACAATTGTAGTTGGCCTGATAGACCAAGGTGACCGCGTGGCACTACTTTTGCGGTGCATACACCCGTTTCTGGTCTCTAATTCTCGTTTACTCGTTTACTCGTCTCTGGGGAGCGAGCCCGGTGGGGATCGAGCTTAGCGGCCCGCCAGGGGTCACGGCGCAATTGTGTACCGATGTTGACCAACTCATCTTCCAGTCATATAAACATACCTTGAAAGAGGTTTATGCCATCTGGTTTCTAAGTGTTGATGTACGAGTGGACTGGTGGGAGCATGGGGGTTTCTTGCTTGGGCCTTCGATTGGACCCCCCATCCCGGGCAAGGATTAGGCTTGCCATCTTGAGCGGCAGCCAAGCGATCTCAATTGCCTCTTCCAGACATTTTACATGGGGACAAGCATAACTTCTCGACTCGAGAGGTGTCAATTGTCAGCCGCAATGACCCCCATGCAAGCATGTCAGTGCCTGCGGCGACCGACTGGCCTACGCAACGCCCTCCGCACGCCTGGAAGCCCCAATATCTGCCTTGCCAGAACCCCTGCTTGCTGGCGCCTGCATTTCGACATGTTCGACCTCCACGACATCGTTCTTAAGGACCTCATGGGCGTCAGCCGTCAATCTGACCATGACTTGGTCGCCAAACAGCGCGGCCAGTTCTTCCATTGGCAGGCCTTTTGTCTCGGGGATGAAAAAATACACGATCGTGCCGGACACGATGCAGAGCGACATGTAGAGCAGATAGATATGCCACCCGATGTTCTTGATCATCAGCGCGCCAGGTGTAGTGTATGTAATAGCGCCCACAAAGTACGCAAAGAACATGAGACTGACGCCCTTGGCGCGGAGAGTCGTGGGCCAGACCTCTGTAGCCCAGATGAAGCTTGGGGCGTCGACGGCCTGATAGGCTAGGATGTAGAAGAAGAGGAAGAGGAGGCACGCGGATAATCCGGCCTGGTCGTCGGTGCCTAAGTACTTCCACTCCAGAACGGCCTCGGCGAGGAGGATGCAGGCGAGTGCGCCGTAGCCGGAGACTAGGTTGCAGTCAGGGAGGTGCTGCGGAGCTGGGGCTGAGAAGACTTACGGAGGAGGACACGGCGACCCACGCGATCGACGATGACTATGCTAATGAGAACTCCAACCGAGCCGACTAGAGACCAGATTCCTGACGATGTTAGCGGATTCCTGGCTGGGCCAGGGATGCACACCAAACATGAGGATGGGCAGCACGCCAGTGAAGCCCAGTCCTCCCAGTATGAGGACCAGAAAGTTCGCAATTGCGAGAATCTTCATTCACGTTAGTCAGGATGCTCGGCCAATGATGAGACGACGCACTCCGGTGGACTGTGAAGCGAACCTGGGAACCTCAGCAGATGTCAGGAAACGTTCCGCAGCACGACTCACAGCAAAAACATGACCAGCAACGCGCGCTTCCTCCAGGATGGCTTCTTGAAGATATCATAGTAAGCGGCTCGCATCTCTTTGTCATGCTCAACCTGTTGCGAGATCTGTACGAACTCGGCAATCGCCATAGAGTCACTGGGGTCGTCTGGATCTCTGTGCAGCCTGCGGAGAACGTCATTGGCGACCTCGGCATGACCTTTCCAGATAAGATAGCGAGGCGATTCTGCCTCATGTAAGCGATCTACGAAAAGATATTGGTATGAATGTTGTGCATCTCTTACCTGGAATGAGCGGCAGAAGGCAAATCAGCAATAAAGGCGACGTGCAAGCCAATGCCAGGGGCAGTCTCCACTGCAGCACGTGGTCTGTGGCGAAATACGACCCAACGGAAATGAAGGCACACCTAGGTAGCGTCAACAAACCAAACATGAAGACGAATGGCCAGTCACATACGCTTCGTAGCCAAATCCAAAAGCCAGCACCGTGAGGCCAGACAGAAAGCCACGGCGCTTGGGGGGCGCTGTCTCGGCGAGATATAGAGGTACCAGACAGATAACCATGCCGGCACCCACGCCTTGAATGATTCTCACGGTGATGATCATAGCGATGTTGACGCTTCCAGCAGCAAGGGCACCCCCGACGGTAGCGAGCACGGCAGCTA
Source organism: Cyphellophora europaea CBS 101466 (assembly GCF_000365145.1). Taxonomy (NCBI): domain Eukaryota; kingdom Fungi; phylum Ascomycota; class Eurotiomycetes; order Chaetothyriales; family Cyphellophoraceae; genus Cyphellophora; species Cyphellophora europaea. The sequence continues at coordinate 1,977,563 of NW_008481811.1, forward strand.
TGGCCATGCCTTTCTTTCTTCCAAGCCAGTCGGCCACGAATCCCTGGGCGATAGCTCCACACGCGGCGCCGAAAGTGAAAAGAGCATTGGCTGCTCCGATGACACTGCTCGAGCATCAGTACGTCGGCTTCAGTGGTGGGAGATGCCGTACTTGGCTGTATAGGTACTGGTAGCTGGAATATTGATCAGCATTGTTGTCCATGGTTCGGTGGTTCCTACGTACGATCAAGTCCCATGGAGATGTAGAATCCAGGCTGGCCAAGGATGGTAACGAAGCAGGCAAAGCAGTAGCCGTAGGTGTAGCCACCCACGCCCAGCACCCAGCATATCGAGACGAGTTCGCGCGTTAGCTTTGGCATTGTAGCTGTGGCCAACAGGACGTGGCAAAAGATGTCGTTGTTGGCTCTCTTTCCAAGATCATATGAGGCCTATAAGTAGTGGTCGTTGGCTCGGAGCCGAGCATGGGGTCTGGCCCTCCTCTGTAGCCCCATGGGGTTGGGAGATGCTTCGCGGGGCACCCATGCTGGAAGAAGGCCAGAGCGAAGTCTACTGCGTCTCGAAGCCCGCGAGGCTGCGAAGCACAGGTGAAGTCGACATTTTCCGGGAGAAAAGCGTGCAAACAAGGCGAATGGGCAAAGAAGTGAAACGGTGCGCTCTGATTGGCTACCATGTCCAAAACAGACCTCGGAAGGTGCGGGTCGACTACTTTCTGACATTGTGGGGAAGGAACAACCCTCATTCTGACATTGATTAAATACCCCGCCATTCCATGTCCTGCACTTGTTCCGTTCTCCTGTTGCTGTTGCTCGTCCACCAGCCAGGATGGTCGCGGCCTTTATCGAGGATAGCACGTGGCATGGCGTTACAGATCCAAAGAAGCGCAAGCAAATACAGGATCGGTTAGCACAGAGAGCCAGACGTAGGTCGGCCAGTCATGGCGTCTGACAATGACTGACCATTCTCTCTGCAGGGAGACGGCTAGCTCATCGGAGGCTTCAACAGACGGAGCCAAGCAGTCCTTCAGGCTCATCTGAGCAGACAGACTCCAGCGACCCCATGGGCTTCTCGGAGAGCAGCACTGCGGTCAACCCGCAGTCAACATGTCCTAGCCCGGAGAAATTCCCTACCAATAACACCGCGTTCATTCTTCTCCCAACTCCAGCTCGGGACGACCGTGTTATCACCGAAGTCCCATTGACTGTCTTTGCCGCACTATACAATACCGGTGCCATGCTTGGACTCACATGCGGCTGCGTTGTGCCAGCCAAGTCGGCGCCGTGTGCCCCCGACATACCGGCATCACTGCATCCGTCGGCGCTACAGCTGACGACGCTGCACCAGACTTGGATCGATAGATTCCCTTTTCCAAAGATGCGCGACAATATGATCAGCCTGAATAGGATCTTCAACGAAGAGGAGTTCCTCTGCGATCTGTTCAACATGCACAGCTTCGACATTAAACCTGGAGGAGCCTGTTGGGATCCTTCGGCTTGGATCATTGGTCGGGACTTCTCCAAGAAATGGGGATTCTTGTTCTATTGAGCGATTGAAGTCATGCTTTTTCGCTTCATTGTACGTGCGTGGCTAGCACTCTTCGCTGCATCTCCCCTCGGCACCGGCATATCTCGGGCTGACAAATGACCTCGACACCGGTACCGAGCAACGTTGGTGCACGACTGACCTGGAACATGTGAATACATGACTGTGCGGGCCTGACACTGTTGTTCTGAAGACTTCGAACGTTTCTGACAATGCCAAGCCTCGGGCAATGTCAGTCGCTGCCCGAAACGTTGAAGCCACTCTCGCTGACTGCTTAGTTTTCACATATCACTCAGGCATCATCTGATGTCAAGCACTGAAGTGCATAGTGTCGATCTTCATGAACAGGCACCGCCTGTTGAGATCTGCTCACTAATACCAGACAGCATAATTCTAGGGATAGTCCGATAAAGACCCTGCTATACTCTATGTACATCGATGCTCCCACTCCGTAGACCACGAAGTCCGATTACCGCTCAACAGGTACAATGGATTCCCTCAGCCTTCCCTCCAACATCACCATCCTCATCATCCCGGGCTCATGCTCGCCCGCACCCCTCTACTTTGCGCTCGTCTCCAACCTCCAAGCCATCTCCGGCATCGACACCGTTGTCTATGGTCTCCCATCGGGCAACCGCCTCCCGCCCGAGGAACCAGCGAGTCTCGCCGACGATGCAGCCTTCATCGGCTCCAAGATCAGAGAACTAGCCGATGCTGGCAAAGACGTCATCCTTGTACCTCATAGCTACGGTGGACTCGTCGCCGGCGAAGCCTGCCACACACTCGCCAAAGACGAGCGAGCAAAGGCCGGCCTCCCGGGCGGTGTCGTCCGCATTGTGTACCTGACCTGCGTCGTCGCCGGACCCGGTGAGAGCAGCAGTGATGCCTGCGCCCAGCTGAACTTTGACTGGCTGCTGCCGCTCGAAGGGGTACGATCCGACCCCCTCCGTTCCAGTTTTCACAGGTGTACTGACTTGTCTCGCCCAGAGCGACCAGTTCATCTACAACACCGACGCTGGCGCCTCGCGCGTCCTCTCCGACCTCCCGCCCGACAAAGGCGTCGAGACGATCCGCAAATTCAGCCCGCAGTCGACCCGCAGCTTCACCGACAAGGTGGTCCACGATGCGTTCCGCCACATTCAGGCCTCGTGGATCCTGTGTGAGCAGGACGCCGTACTGCCGCCGGACTGGCAGAAGGGAAAGATCGAGTTTTTGAAGAGCGTGCGGCCGGATAAGCGGGTTGATGTGTTGAGCTTGGATGCAGGGCATTGTCCGAATGCGAGTGATCCGGAGGGGGCCGCGAGGAAGGTGCTGGAGGCTATTGCTGTGAAGTAGGTTTAGAGTCGCTGTGAGGAGTCTTACCCTTGGTCCTGAGTCTGAGCTACTGCGGAACGTAATTTACCCTAACATAGCCCTCTGGCTACCCAGTAAGTACTCAGTAGTCAATATATGCGGCATATGTACGCCAAGAGGCAGTGAAAGCTTGGCGTGAAAGATAGTGAACGGATGAATCTGCGCAGTTTTGTGGTGCATCCTACGGGAAGAACAGGCTGAGTAGCTGGAACACTCAGACAAATATAATGCCGATCTCCTCTGCCTACACAATCTGGTTGGTTGTTGATAATACACCTTTCTATGTCAGTGCTTACTCCTTGCATCGCAAACGACCCGGGTGAAGCTCAATATCTCTCCGTCTACCTCTCTGTCTACCTCCCGTTCTGCAGGCTTGTTCCTCGCAACATATTCGCTGCATCATCTCGAGCCATCAGCTTATGCGATACCGTGGCAGCATAATTCGCTTGCCTTTACCATGCCCGTCTATATATCTTGCCCCCCAATCCGATCGCCGCCTCCGCCGCTTAGCGGGACCTCCCCCTCGGAGTCGCAGCTCCAGCTTTCATAGGTTTGTTTAGTACGGTGTCATCTCTGCATCTCTCCCCCCCGGAAGCTGGTTCCGTTGCTGACCCATCGGCAACGCATACCAATACAGAGACGCAGCCAGAGCCGCAAACATCAGCATAAAGTCATACACATACAAACACCACTCATGCGAGATGAGAAACGAGTTCTGTTACACCAGTCAGTTCCCTCGATCCCCAAACCCCTCTGACAGATCGAAAAGGCAAGACTTACCCGTCCAGTCCCGTACTCGACACACCTCGCCACATTCCTCACGGCAACAAGGCCACTCACGCCATACAACACCCACATGAAGCGCTGCCACGCCCATTTCCCCCCATCGTCCCCTGCTGCTACCACCACCACTCCGTTTTTCCCCTTCTTCATCCGCCAATGCCACACGCCCGCCACGACGACAAAAACCCCAAAAACCACAATCTGCAACACCAACCCCCCCAACACAATCTTCTCGCCCCGGTCGTAAGCAGCTTGATTCTCCGCCCGGGCCAGCATCGAGGCCCCCGCCCCTTGCACGAGGAAGCAGAAGACGTCGCCGCCCACGAAGATCTTGGTGAGCCAGGTGACGCGCACGAGGGAGTATGCTTCGCCGCCCCCGCCACCGTCACCGTGACCGCCACCACTGCAGGCGCGGATCAGGCGTGCGAGGATCATGTAGATGGAGGCGGCGAAGAGGATGGGCGCGAGGAGGATGAGGACCGATTGGATTATGTAGGGGGCTAAGGAGGCGGTGGAGGCGTGGGCGGTGGCGCGGGCGGCGTAGCCTATCGTTTCGACTGCGGTATATCAACATGTCAGCCTTGGGGCTCATGGGTGTGTAGGGGGCTGGGAGGTATAATATGAAGAGAGGATTGAGACGTACAGAGGCCGCCGATGACGAAGGGGATGCAGAACCAGAGGCGCGTGCGGGCGAGGCGCCAGGTGTGCGCGATGGTCAGGAGGGCGAAGGCGATGCTGGCGATGATGCCGCCGGCGAGGGAGGGCGTGTAGTGCCAGAGCTCGTAGTCGATGGTGTCATTGTCGCTCATGGTGGGAATTTGTCTCGCTCGGTGGTGGTACTGTAACTACCGGACTGTGACAGGTGTTGTGTGTTGCGTGCATAGAAGAAGATTGTGTCCCTTGCTCGTGACATGGACACAGACAGACAGGTCCACGCTTTATACCGTCTCGGATGTATGGCGATATGCTGTTGCCTGTCGTTGCCAGAAAGTCGCTGCTGTGCCCGCAAAACTGCTTTCCGCGTATAGCAGTACCTAGAGTTTTGGCCAGGACGTGCGATCTGCCGTTTCAGTAGGAGGCCAGGGTGTTCTGCACCTATCATCGTACCGCTTATACGCGTATCGCAATATATCCACCCTCAGCTCCAAAGTGGCTTGGTCGCTGCTTGATCTCCTTATGTCATTTACTTTCCATCAGAAGGGCACTGCGGCACGAGGATACTTGAGTCAGTGAGTGGCCATGGGTGAATGGGCGGGTGGACGAGGCGGACTCGAGGCTTGGCTGCAATTCCAGCGCAGTTGCATAGGTAGGTGGGACTGTCGATGCTGCTGCGCAGGGTTGTGGACTGCCACGGGAGGCGCAGAAACCGCACACCGTTTCGAAATGCGATTCAAGTGTTGAGAACTTGCATGCGACATTGGGATCTATGCGTCAGTGAAGCTGCTGGAGGGGGTCAAGACGGGCTTTCCCCGACACCGGTCAACCGCAATCATACCTGGTTTTGGTTCAAGCACAGCACCGGCTGTAGGTTACCCTTGGAGGACATGCGTTCGATGTTGGGAATCGAGACAAATCTCTGCCTTGGATTAGCTAGGAAAGCTTTTGACTTCCATCCATATCAGGAGGTTTGCTGAAGAAACAGTGCTCTACAGACTTTCGAGCCTGCACATTGAGCGAAAGTCGAGCAAGCAGGGTAGTCAGGGATGCCGGTCCGCAGGCCGTCGCATCTTTTCTCATTTCTTATGGGTTGTCGCGTCTTGTGAACGCCTTTCGCATCGTTGTGTTGTTGAGAGCTCTGAGCTAGGTCTTGGTGTGTTCTCTTCTCCTCTCTTGACATCTAGTACTTCCATCAGTACTTTCCAATATCAGGAACTTGACTCCTGATCAGATCAGATCTCCAGGACAACATCCTTCCTACGGATGCGACCGATACGGCGGAACTCGCGTCTCTTCACGAACGTCAAGCAAAACCACGAGAGGCCATTGCCATCACCGACGAGCTCCATCTTCCACTTGTAGGCCTTTACCGTGTGCATGTCCATCTATCGCGTATCAGTAGGCGATACACAAGGCATGCTACGGCTACACTTACTGGGTCATCATTCGAGCCAAGAAATTCTTGGAAGCCAACGAAGAAGTAGTTGACGGAAGGTTTGTCGCGCATGTAATCTTCGAGTGCCGGGTTGCGAGTGCGGGCTAGAACCATCGCGCATTTAGTCGCCCAATCCTTGTGGGCCTCGCTCTTAGGCTCGGGCACTTTGTTCGGAGTGTCGACGATGAAAAGATCTTGGAGACCACGCAAGCGGCGGAGGGTCAGGATATGAGATGCCGTGAGAGATTGCGGGAGTGCAATAAGACCACGCCGGATCATCGCCGCACGTTCTGGTGGTGCAGTACCAACACCATCCGCAAGCTCATCGACAGACTTGTCAAGGCCGTAGCCAGCATATTTGAGCAGTGCAGGGCTGATCTCAAAGACGTTCTCAGCAAGCATGAGGGGCAAGCACTCGATGTAGATGGACTTGTTGAGGCGGAGAACCTGACCTTCGAGGTTGTACTTCTTGAACGACCGCTTCTCTGGCGTCTGTGAGTGAAACACTCTGGCCTCAATGACTTCATCTCCGACAACGAGGAGCTTGTAGATGGTATTTTTGATCTCGCCTGGCAAGATGTCCCAGTCAAGAAGTGGCGTGGCATGGGATTCGAGGTCGTTCTTGATGTTGCGTCTGGCAGCCTCAAGCGCTGCGGCGATGGCTTTCGCTTGGTCTTTGGGTAGTCGAGAGACGAGATTGGAAATTTGCACGCACGCTGCTTGTGCAATCGCAGCATCTCGACGCACAAGTGCGAGGTTTGGCTGGAAAGGGGACATTGTGATGGATCGTGTTCCGTCTGCTTCGAATGATAGTAAGACTTTGAGCTCACAAGTGTACCGTAGTAATAGGCAAGAATAGGGGCATCGTTGCTGTCTCTTCGAATGCGTGAAAAGGATGCAACGATAGTGTGTGCCAGATGTTTTGACGGAGGCGTGGTCGCCAACTTCCGACAGTATGGCTTGCGGGCGAGAAGTGAATTGTTCAAGAAGGGCTGCCTGCGCGGGGCGGTCAACGAGCTAACCAAGTCGATATTCACTGCAACTTAGACGCGACCAGGGTTCTCCTTCGGCAGGTACTTATACAAAATGAAAGCACCGTTTGCTTGAGAATCTTAGGCACTGAGCTAGGCACATCGAGCACGACGTCCTTGACCATACCTGCGCATATTGTTGGCTTTCCGATAGTGTCGAAGCGGTATTTGATGCGACGATGGGCTAGCGTCGACCGCACCACGCCATACCCTAACAGGCTTTCAATTCCTATGTCGACCTTGAAGATATTGTCTCCCAGCAAGACATGGAGTGGTTCGCGGTAGACTGACGAGCTTGCTCGAAGAAACCAGGCTGACAGAGGGTGCACGGCCAAAATGGGGTCGTAGTATCCCTTCACGAAGAGAGAGCGGATGATGGTGACTTTAATCTGAGCTGGCAGTGCATCCCATTCGAGCTGGGGCTCGTTGGTGACGATATATTTGGCATATGACTTTGTATAGTCAAGCAGAGAGACGGTTGTGTTGGTGATGTTCTGGTCGGAACATTGGATGCGGCCAACCTGTCCGCCTGTATAGGCGTGTACATTCTCAGCCAGGTTTGCAGGCTCTCGATCGGCCAAATCAAAACGGGACTATGGTACCAACAGCTCGATCGCCTCCTCACTGTTACTGCTGGATGCTATTATGCTGCGTGTGGATGGTGTGCGGACGGGTGGTTAGTAAGTTTTCAAGAAGAAGAGAAGAGCGTGTGCGAGCAGACTAAGTCATCATCGCAGCAGGCAGAAGCGTTCTTCCCCGAACAGGCTTAGCGTGCCAGCCACAGGCATCCTGTCACTTCACGTGTGCTACTAGCGTCTTATTGTCCGCCTTCACTTCACCTCAGAAGCTGACTCCTGGCTGAGGGAGCCTTGACTGATGTCTTCCCAGCTAACACAGTTCACAAATATCCATCAAGCAGGCTGCCAAAGCAAGCCATTCAGATCTTTTAGTGGATGAAGGCGGCAGGAAGGGGGCCTGGTGGTTGTACGTTGACTGTTGGTATTACCTGATATACTAGTTGAGATGACAGGCAATGATGAGATCGAATTGACTGTGTAGTGACGATAGTGTACACTTGTGTCATCTCAAGATCAAAATGCTTGTTCAAGTCATCTACAGACTCAACAGATCACGTTCCATGCAGCGTTGTTCCACAGCTTCTAATTTGTCTCAGCAGTGCCACAAATTCTGTGGTGTTTTTATGAGCATCCAACCCTCATCATTCAAGCAAGACCCAAGCCACAAAGCAAACATCACAAACAACTCACAGACTACAGCCCGAACCGCTTTCTGTAGCAGCACCCTGGATATTGCGACTCCTTGCCGAAGCAGTACTCGTCACTCCCTAACATGAAGTTCGCATTAGCTCATACCCCTTTCCGCGCAACCTTGCACATCTCATCCCTCTCCGCCACCCTACCATCAACCTCCAACTCCACCCTTCGTTCCTTGGCGCGATTTTCCTCGGACCTCATGTCAATCTGAAGCTCTTCGCATCAACACCCACGAACCTTGTCCATCGCATCACCCTCCCACCTAACTTCCTCGCCATCGACACTCAGCATGGCAAAGAAGGCCAAGTCTCGCACCATTGCAGTCCGCCTCATCAGCATGGCCATGACAGGCTACTACCGCACTCTAATCCGCCCCCGAACCTCCCGGCCACTGAGCATGATGAAATACGACCCCGTGGTGAAGAAGCAGGTTCTCTTTCTGGAGGCGAAGCGAGGCAAAGGGAAATGAAGATTCATGTACACCTTTCGAATTGATGCCAGTGGTTGGCAGGGCGGCTTGTGCCAAAAGAGAAGGAGTTGAGGAAGAAAAGGAGAGAGCGCAGCTGCGTGGCGACAGGGCGCTTGAGGTCCTCATCACGCATGAGATTATAGCTGCTGCTGCTGCTGCTGCTGCTGCTGGAGCTGTCATCGTCGACTCGGGCCGTGGTCCGCAACAGCACGGACCTCAGGTGCGCTACGATATTATCTCGCGCTGCGCCGCCTTGACTCGCACAGCACGCACCTACGAGCACGAATGGCAGCTGTGACAAGTCCGGACATGCATACTGCTCTCTGTGGATCCTATTGAGCAGCCGACGGCCACGCCAGACAGACCGCGCCTTCTGTGCGCATCCCAGCTAGCACTCTTTTCTTTTGGCAGTAGACAACACAAGCGAAAGAACTTCGCGCCAGCAGATGGCGAGCGCATCGGCTGGATGCGTGAAACACTACAGAGAATTTCTGCCTTGGCGACTGCGGAAGCGGCTTTCCTCCCTCTGGCATGTATCATATGTATATTACGGGTCACGATCCAAATTAAAACCAGATATCAATAGAAGGCGACAACTTTCGAGCTTTTCATACTATCAATACATACAACTAGGTGTCAACTATGCACTCTCTATGTGTGGATATCTGCCGCACATTTGAGCTGTCGCCTACCCGCTTTTCACCAGTTGTTCCACTCTGTCGCAAACGAGTGTGCTGAAGTCCCTTTCATACATATGTTCTAATGGTCTCATGTATTAATCAGTGCTCGCTTGATAGAATAGCTCGTTTCTGACAACACACCTTGCTTTCTAGACATTCATCCTTGGGGATTGAACCGACGCTTGAACCTCTCTTCGCTCGAGTCTTTCCGTTGAGCTTTCGTAGACCTGCGACTAGTTGTGGCAGGAGCTGGAGCACCGGAGCCGACCACAGACCGACCCTGGCGCGCGGCCAGCGTGACGGACGACTTTGGTTGCGATGATGTTGGTTCCTTTGCCTCTTTGACTCTGATGTTCTCCAGATTACGCTTGCGGCGTTTGGTGCTAAGCCCTGGTGAACTTGGCAAGTCGTCCTCAGCATGTCGTTTGGCTCCAGAATTTGGCGGTGGTCGATCTCGATTGACGGGTGGGGTGGTCTGGATGGCTTCAGGTTGACTGAACGCCTCTGGTCCAAGCTGTGTGCCGTTCCGAAGCCGTCGCGGGCTGCCAAGTTTCCGACTCTGTTGTGCAAAATCAGGCGGACCCCGGAGCACCTCAATTGGCGCGACTGTCTGCCCGGAATACCTCTGTCTCGGCTCATATTCACTACCTTCAAGACTATTCTCGTGTTTCCTGAAGAGGTCTTCACTCATAGCACTTGATGGGGGTCGAATCAGCATCCTGTCTGCACGCAGTGGAGTCTGCGGTGGAGGTAGCCCATCATCGCGCGAGTTGAGGCTGTTGTCCACAGTCTGAGTATGGGTCCCGTTATAGAGCCAGGAGTCAGAAACGGAGTCGGGCTCAGGTATATTCTCCAAATCAGTCAGAGGCGAGTCGGGGCCATCATCGTCAAGTGGTACAATGGCCTGACCCAGCAGCTGGTTGTCAAATTCCTGAGAATTCGGAATGACATTCGGGCCTTGGCTCGGAGCCTGGGTTTCCAAAATCTCGGGACTGTCTGCGGCAGAATGAGACTGTCGAGTGCGAGGTTTGGCAGACCGATCTGCCACTCTACGGGAGCGCAGCTCCTGTGGAGGTGTCTTCGCTCTTCGAGCCAAGCCTTCAGGAAGGTCCTGGCTGGTGATCAGTTGCTCGGCCAAGTCTGCTGGAAGGTCGGATTCGTCGAGTTCACCGGGGGATCCTTCCAGTGGACGCACAAGTTCCGCAGGGAGTCGGGTCTGTAGTCGCTGAGTCCCTTGAGACTCTATCTTATATCGCTGGATTTCATTAGTAAGTTCAACGATCTGTGAATCTTTGCGCTGGGACTCCTCGTTCAAGCTCATCAGATTGGTCCGGACTTCTGAGGCTTGCGCCAGTTGCTGCCGTAGCTGAGCAACCAAGTCGTCCTTGGCCTTGATCTGCGCTTCCCACCCGCTGGCGGCGTTGAGCTGATCCTGCGCCTGAGCTAACTTGTTTCTGACCTGATCAAGCTCTTGAACAAGACGTTCATTCTCCTCGCGTGACGACCGTAATTGTCCTTCGAGGGGACGTATGTTTCCAATCTCGGATGTCAATGCTGCAATGTGCGTCTCGTTTGACTTGAGCTGTTCACGCAACCGTGACGTGGCACTGGCTTGATCCTTTGCGTGTTCAAGCTGCCTGGCCAGACCTGCCCTCGCTTGTTCTAGCTCATTAACGGCACTTTGCAGGCCAGGTGACTGATTGACTTCAGCTTTGAGACTCAACAAATCTCTATCTTGATTCGCAAGCTTCGTGCTTTGATCCTCAATGGTTCGTTTCAGGTTGTTGTTCTCGGTGCAAAGATCGGCCTGCGTCGCTTCAAGGGACCTCAGACGCCCGAGCTCTTTGGACGCCGCTGCCAAGTTGTCCTTGGTGGCCGCAAGTTGGGCCGCCACCCCTGTGAGTTTCTCGACCTCGTTCAAGCGATTGGTGAGTCCGCGTTCCAGCTTTGCGTTGGCCTCAAGGAGTCTGCTGGATTCCATTCTCGACTGTTCCAACTGGTCTTTTTGTTGTGAGAGAGCAAGCTTCTGACGGTCAGCTTTCGTGGTGGCAGCATCTCTCTGAGCTTCCTGCTGCCTGACCGAAGTTTGGAGTTCTTCGATTTCCGCCTGGAGCTTGCTCGTTTCATTGTCAATCATTGCTTGGTGAGAGGTCTTGAGCTCCTCAAGCTGCTTCACAGCCTGCTTCTGAAATTCCTCGAGGTCTGCTCTGGACCTCTGCAGGTCAATCTGCAGATCGTGGACATTCTGGCTCAGCTCGTCTTTCTCGTCATTTGCCTTCGCAAGGCTAGATTTAGCAGACGCTAAGTTGGATGCCGCACTCTGATACTTAAGCCTGAGTTGACTTTCCTCTTGATCATCCGCAGCTGGTTTCTGCTTGGCCTTGAGAACCAACTCCTGGCAAACAGACACGGCAGCTAGGATGCACTTGTTCCTCTCAGCAGACTCGTCTTTCTGCTGTGCGAGCTCCCTGTCCAAAGCTTGATATTTTCCTGCTAGCTCGGAATTTCTTCTTTCAGTCTCTTGAGCTTTGTCCAGGTCAATGCCGAGCCCACGGACAGCAGCCAGGATTTCCGTCATGGGTTGTGTGAGACTTGCTGCAGGGTCTTTGATCTGATCGAGGATGTTATCAAGTGACCGAGAGGACTCTTCTTGATTCTTCTTGGAGAGATTGAGGAGGGCCATTATAGCATCGTGTATCTCATTCACAATTTCTGGTGAGATTTCCGTCTGCTGAGAAGGTCGCTCCCACAATTGGCGCAAAATCTTAAAGCTTTCTGCAATGTCAGGCGCCAGACTCGAATCAGCGACGCAGGTGCGCATGCCATCGAGGCTGGAATGTACCTGATGCATCCACTGCACAAGAGTCTTACAGTCATTGGTAATGGTGTTGTTTAGCCGTTGCTGCGTGCCTGACACTTCTGTGACGTGAGCTTCCAGGCGTTTCGAACGTCGTTGCTCCTCAATGAGTTGAGCATCCTTGGTTGCAATACCCTCCTGCATGAAACGAATGGTCAAGAGAGCGTTATCGGTCTCGCGTCGAGCTGCAGCAATCGACTTGCCATTGTCTTTCAATTTCAGCTCTGTGGTAGATACAGCAGATCGGATAGTCTGAATTGACTCCTGATTGATTCTGCCATCATGGCGAAGCGCTTGCAAGTGGCTTTCTTGGGCATCGGCACCTTGGCGAAGATGCACGAGATCAGTGCTGAAGCTTTTAGCCATGTCCTTGACCTTGTGGTACCTCGTCCTGAAGTCCATGATCTGGTTCTGCAGCAGTTCATTTTTACCGCTTAGTTCGGTCTTCTCTTCATAGAATCGCTTGAGTTGAGTGTCCAACGCTTCGCTTTGCTTCTGCAGACGATTGTTGCGAGCCACCAATGTCCTGATCTTTGCGTCGCTTTTGCTGAGATTGTCTTTCATCTGCTTGTAGCGATACAGTTGTATCATGTACATGTCTTCGTCTGACAAGACTTGCGATTCACCTGGCGCCAGTGGCTGACGATATGCCTGCGGCGTTGACGATGCAGCATGACTAGCTTTGGAAACACGAGAGGGTTTCTGACGGTAAGAGGCCGGGCATGCTGAGCTAGACCGTGAAGCACGGTCACTGGAGGGCTGACTTGATGACAAACGGTGAGTTGTGCCACGTTGGATCTTGTGTCTGCTGCATCTTCCATCGGTATCGTAGCTTTGATGATGGAATTCTGAAGCATTGACGGAAAGTTTACTGTTTGCACCGGGAGAGGGTTTCTTTGCCATTGACTCGGTAGTATCTTCCCCAGCACTCACTGGGTCATCTGTGGGGCTTGCAGTATCGTTGACGACCCCATCTTTGTTGGATTGGGCTCCAGTGTCGATGAAAGAATCACGGCTAGTAATAGATATGACTTCAAGGTCCGCATCAACAGGCTCGGCCCATGGAAGTTTGGGCGCAGGAGAGTGGTCGGGGTTGCTTCGCTCTGTCTTTTCGGGCCTGGAGAAAGTCATTAGCAGCAAAGGATGGAACTTGCAGTTTGCTCTTACGAGGCATTGTTGGCAGCTGAAAGCGTCGGCCGTGCTTGCTTGGAGGATGCCACGATTGTTGTTACCGCAGTTTGCCCGATGCCCTTCTCATCGGCCCGACGAACAGTGCACCTTTGGGATTGGGCATCCCCAGCCTGTGCTTTTCCGGCGGTGTGAGGACGATCAATATTGCGAGCAAGATGTACGGGAGCGAACGATGGGAGGTGCGGAGATCGAATGGCAGGAGAAGCGTGCTGCGTCTGACGCGGCTGCCGCATGAAAGGGTTGGTCTGTACATCGATGCCACTGCTTTGGGGTCTGGCAAGAATTTTGGCAGATTCAATCGAGTTATAGAGGTCGTCGTTTCGGGAGGCCCTGAGCTCCTGCTCTTCGCGGAGACTCTTGGAGGTGGGAGACTCAGGCTGTGGTTGGACATCTATATCAAGTAGGGTTTTCTCGAGAGCACCTATCTCATGGCTTCCTGTCATGTTGGAGACTCTGGTAGAGTCTGGACCGTGCTCGAAATGAGGTTGAGCCGATGAAGACGCCATCAGACCGGGCTTGGTAGATCCTCCGTTGATGGAATCGATCGGATAGCGAGGCTCCGATAGCAATTACCGGAAAGCACAGGGGTACTTGTACAAGATCACTGGATGGCAAAGACCGGAGATAAATGCATTATGCATTATCGGCCAGACACAGCGTTAGTATTCTGCAAGGGCTAAGTAAGGCGAAGGGAAGAGGAACACGCCGGATTCTGGGACAGTTCAGCTGAGAATTGGGAAGGTGCGCGAAGCTCGCACATGGAAGTCATAACACGCAAGATATGCCAGCAACCACCTGAGGTATGTACCTAGCCATACTCCTATCTTGCATGGCGACGACGTCAAGCTGGCCATTTTCACTGAAGATACTAATACGCACCTCGTCACCAATCTAAACTTATTGCTCCCTGGTACGAGGACAGGCTGGTTTTCCTGGTCTTACCCATACTGGTGCCTGTTCCAGTGACGGCAGGCGCTCCATTTCCTATGACATACTGCACTGGCTTCCTGTGAAATGCCTCGTACGTTGCGAAGATCGCATTGGAGGACTGAACACAAGACAAAAAGACGCGAGACAAGCGAGCGCGTCTGGATTACCTCCATCACGCTAACCAGAACTAGACGACCCCCATAGAAGATTCTCGAAGCTTCCAATCAGCGTTGGGGCCGCTTCGGCTAAACAACGAGCTGCGTCACGGGTGGCATGTCTCTCCATTCCAGGTTATGGAAGACAGTATTTGTGTGTGCTTTGTTTGCTCCTCGCACAGAGATCCTGACCATTCGTGCAGTCTTCTGTACATTTCACTTGTATCCGTCCTGAATCTTGGTGGCACCTGCTCGAGCATTCCACCTACGCCCACGAATTCCCTCGTTTACTCTCGTGCCCGGAACAGGGCTCGCTGATTCCATTTACTTTGCTCACTTCTTCTGAACTGTTGGTCATTCACCTTCCAACTCAGAATATCGTATTTGAATAAGCTCGACCAATCACCAGCAGGTGCAACATGGTCGCCGAAACGAAACTCTACGATGCCTTAGGCGTGTCGCCGACGGCTACTCAAGATGAAATCAAGAAGGCTTACAGGAAGGCCGCCCTGAAGTGGCACCCTGACAAGAACAAAGACAACCCTAGCGCATCCGAGAAATTCAAGGAAGTGTCACAAGCCTACGAAGTCCTCTCAGATCCCGAGAAACGAAAGGTATACGACCAGTATGGCCTGGAGTTCCTGCTACGGGGAGGTGCACCACCACCAGAAGGTGCAGAGGGTGGCATGCCTGGAGGAGGCTTCCCAGGCGGTATGCCTGGGGGATTTCAAGGCTTCGGTGGCATGCCAGGTGGTGGCGCCCGCAGCTTCCACTTCAGCACAGGTGGTGGACGCGGGGGCTTCTCATTCTCAGACCCTGAAGACATCTTCAGCTCCTTTACCAGTGGCGGCGGCGGCGGTGGTCTCGACCAAGAAGATTTCATCAACAATGTCTTTCGACAATCAGGTGGCAACCGGAGAGGAACAGGCAACTTCCGGCCTCCACGACCGCAAACGCCTGAAGTCACCGTCTTGGAGAAAGACCTCCCGATTTCGCTAGAGGAATTATACAAAGGCTGCCAAAAGAAGATGAAGGTCAAGCGTAAGATCTTCGATCCCGCAACTGGCCAACGCCGCACTGAAGACAAGATATTGGAAATGACCATTAAACCTGGTCTCAAAGCCGGATCAAAGATCAAATTCCCTGGAGTCGGGGACCAAACCGAGGAAGGCGGTACCCAGGACCTCCATTTCATCATTAAAGAAAAGCCGCATCCGACCCTCCAGCGGCGAGACAACGACCTCGTCATGAAACTTGACGTAGACCTGAAGGACGCCCTGACTGGCTGGTCGAAGGCTGTTACCACGATTGACGGCAGGCAATTGCCCGTCAGAGGAGCTGGTCCTACTGCCCCCGGCTATCAAGAAAGGTTTCCTGGTCTCGGCATGCCAATAAGCAAGAAGCCGGGCGAGAAGGGCGACTTCGTCGTGGAGATTAACGTTGTCTTCCCTAAATCGCTGACCGCGGCACAAAAAGCAAAGATCAAGGAAGCGCTACCCTGAGCACGCTCTCGCTAGACCTCCTGATCAGACCCATCAAAACGATGAACCGATACGAGACCAGTAATGCCTATGCTACAGCTAGAGCAGAAGTCGAGTCTGGAACCTCGCGCGAGTCACAGGCCAGCAGCCTCTCAAGCCAGGCCCGCTCTACGCTCAAGCTATGATGACGAAGAGATGGTGATGATTGACAGAAGACATACCCCGGCGTTGGAGAATTTCATATGAGCAGGCGACGCTGGATCATCGCATTTGAGCCTGGTGCACGACTATTCGCGTTGTCACTGATAGTAAGGCACGAGAAGCTTGTGTGCCAATAAATAATTTCAAAAGTTTACAGTTCGTCGCCCGTATATCGTCATGTGGCCCGTCTGCCCACTGTCCAGCATTCTCGAAGCCTTGATCCTTTTGATACACTGCTCCTTCCATTCATCTATAGCTTCTCAACCTTCGCCCCAACCTCCAACTCCGCAACCTGCTCCACACCCTCATACGCCGGCACATCCAAGCCAAACTTCTCTGCGAACTCCTGGCCCAAGAACCGGCCGCCCACAAAATGCCTCTTCCCCTTGAACCACTGCACGCACGGCTTCGGCGCGGTCAAGCTAATCAGATACTCCGGCATGAACTTGGCCCCCAACTCCCCCTCCTTCGGCGGCCCCTCCTCCACATGCCACGAACTCGGAATATCCACGCTCAACACCTCCTTCTTCGCCGCAATCACCGCCTCCAGCACCTTGTCAAACGGCTCGCGCACGGGCGGCTTGAACGAGAAGCCAAACAGGGCGTCGACAACGAGATCCGTCTCCTTCAGCGCGGCCGTGAAGTCGTCGACGAAAGGGATGCGCAGCGCTTTCAGCTGCTTCTGTAGACCTTGGAAGATGGGTTGGTTGGTGGGCTTCGGGTAGAAGACGGAGGGCTTGTAGCCGAAGTGGTAGAGGTGGCGGGCGGCGACGAGGCCGTCGCCTCCGTTGTTGCCGGGCCCGCAGGCGAGGAGCACGTTGGCGCCTTTGCTGGGTGGGTGGACTTTGTGAATGGCTTGGGCGACGGAGAGGCCGGCGAGTTCCATGAGTTGGTCGATGCTGAAGCCCATTTCGGGAGACATGAGCTCTTTGTCGAGGTTGGCTGCCGACTCAGCAGTGAGAGTTTTGAGCGTCATTTTGGCAATTCGTTGGGTGGTGAGGGCGGTGCGAATGGTTCGTCTTGGGACGAGGGACCTGAGCATATGTTGACGAGGCTACGTCACTCGCGGTGGTGGAAGATTTGCGTTCCGATATGTCGGGACTGCGAGAGATGTATGATTAATGGCAACAACACCCGTAGCACTGATGATGTAAATAGCCTCACAGGTAGATAGTTGAATGGTGGTAATGATAATTTAACATATCTCTATCCTCTACACTTAAACTCGAAGCATTCAGTGCCGGCTCGATGACGGTCTCGGACCATCACCCCACAATAACCTGGCTCCAAATTCCCAGCCAATCGGAGCACTCTCTTCTCCGCTGCGATTTTGTCGAACTCTCCTCGTGCCCTTCCTTACCTTCCACACACGACAGCTAGTATCGCATCACGAGCAGCTTCGCACAACGCTCTTCGACCCTCCCCAATCACCTCCACATCCCGCCCTCCTCTAGCCGCCGCCCGCGATGGTCGTGCGCATCCGCCTCGCGCGCTTCGGCCGCACGCGCCAACCCATCTACAACATCGTGGTCTCGCAGGCCCGCACCGCCCGCAACAGCAAGCCCATGGAGGTGCTGGGCACCTACAATCCGCTCCCGCAAGTACCTTTGGCGTCCAACCACACTCCCGAGACAATGACGAACAGCAAGGGCGAGGATGTGCCGTATGTACCGAAGAAATACAAGGACGTGAAGTTGGACACGAGTCGGACGAAGTACTGGTTGGGCGTTGGGGCACAGCCGAGCGAGCCGGTGGAGAGGTTGCTGTGTATGGTAAGTTGATGTGCAGCGTGATGGATCAGGATTGACGGGATTGGTTACTGATTTGGTGCCAGATTGGATTGATGGAACCGAGGCCGGGGAAGGTGAGGACGCCGACCGGTAGCTCGGGGGTATGATGCATCAAAGGGTCGTTGTATAAATATTCAAACGTGGAGCATAGCACGCGGCGTTTGGGACGGGTCATCAGTGGCACCGACTAGAGAGCTGTCTGTGTCAAGGCCTCCAGCTTCGCTACCTTGCGAGCAAGAGGGATCGATCCAACAGAAGGGTGTATATCATTAAGGCTACGGAGACATCTAGGAGCCGATGGCACACGGTGCCGAAGCCGAGATACTCAGGCTCACGCGATAATTGCGAACACACAGCCGGCATGATCAGACACGAAGGGGTACTGCAAAGAAACAGGGAGGTTACGCTGCGATCCAGCAGGAGCATTTGAATAGAGTACCCGAGGTACACTGCTATGTACGTCTAGCGAGCTCGCCATTTGCAAAATTTTTCGTTGACCAGTGAGATGCGCGTCCAACCACCAATCATCCTCGGATTTTCACTGGTTCCTTCGCTATGCGTGACGAGTAGTACTGAAATACCCCGCTATCGTGAAGTGTGTCCAGATTCTCTGGCTCTGTGCATGCTTGCTAGAGGCTAGACCGAAGTTGCGTGACCAGCGCCTGGAAACGCGGCTCCTTGAGATACTGCTTGGACTGAAGCTGCTCGAGGACGGTAGCCACATCCAATGCCTTGGCAGCTTCCTTGATGTCTGCGTGCTTCAGGCCAACGATGATAGTGCCTAATGCGACAAGTGCACGATAGGCAGGCTCAGTAGACTGACCGGCAGGCGCAGCACCCGCCGAGTGATTGACAGCAGGGAAGCTGGATATAAGCTGGCACAGCTCTTCAAGAATCTGGAAGCCTCGAGCAACAGCAACATCTGGATCGTTGCTGCTTGTCAAAAACACTGAGATGTTCACGTACAGAGTTGTGAGGGCAATCGCGACGTTGTTGTCGGACTTTGCCAGCTTGCTAGCAGGCTTGAGTGATTCGATGATCGAATCTAGGTGAGCATCGATGACCTTCTTACCCGAGCCATAGAGAAGGTTGGAGAAAAAGCGTACAGACATCATTACCAACTTCGCATTGGCGTCAATGCTACCTTCATCGAAGATGTTGCTTCCTAGGACCGCTGCTACCGGGTCAACGGTGTTAACATCTTGTGGTGGTAGTGTCTGTAGAGCGGCAGCAAGGAAGCGGAGAAGATCGAGCGGAGCCAGACGATTGTTAGGAGGCTGCCACTGTGTAGCAGCTTTGACCAGGGATGGGAGGACGCTAACAAGTTCGTTCGAATAAGGAAGCGAAGGTGAACGTGAGAAGTCATACTTTGCCAGTTGCTGGGCAAATACGGACAGGGTGTGTAGATCGGATTTCGTTAGCGCCATGTCAGTTTCGCCATAGTCCGCGTTCTTCTTGGAGACCTGTTCGAATGCGGTGGCAGGTTTGCCTAGTACAATAGACAAGTACTGCTTTTGAGGCAAAGGCTGAGGTGTTGAGGTAGCTTTGGACTGGTACGTGGATTGGGGGACTTCGCCAGGTCGGTAGCGGCTTTCGGTGCCCCACGGATCGGCACCGGTGGTGGCAGACGACTGACCGAGCGTAGCACCTTGGGTATTCTTGATGATGAAGTTTGCAGTCTCGTCGAGGTACGTCAGTGGCAGTTCGTTGTCCTGGAGGAATTTGGTGGCGGCTTCGTAAGGGTTCTGGGTGACGTTGTATGGTAGTTTGAGGGGCGGTTTGCCATCTTCAATGTCGATGTCAAACACGTAGTCGTATTCCTTTCCACCATATTGTTGTTTGCTGCTAGAACCAGCTGAGTCGACGACCGTGCCGATTTTGATCCATGTCTGCTGAGACATCGACCATTGGTAGAGAGTGGGATTGCCATCTGTATCCTTGATGATGGCACTTTGGCCTTCTTTCGTACCGCTCTTCTGAGTAAGAAATTCCGGGCCTGGCATGTCTTGCATATTGAGCTGCCCATCCATCGACTGTTTGGGTACGGCCGACGACTGGAGCTGCCCGTTGAACTCGGCGATTGTTTCAGCAGAAGCTTCTCGGTCAGGCTCTCGTGTAAATATCCTAGCTATTTTGTCACTCGAGCCTGCAATGATGTCTCCATTCGGGCTCGCCGCAACACTCCACGCCGAGATTGCTGGCAAGGTAATAACCTGGACACACTCCGTACCTTGCCAAACTCTCACCGACCGGTCTTCGCCGGAACTGACGATTTCTCCGCTTGGCAGAACGGCAAGAGAGTAGATAAAGGCTTCATGACCCCACAGTTCTGCAACGAGGTCGCCCTTGAGCGTCCATAGCCGAATAGCCGAATCGTTCGAGGCGGAGGCAAAGTCAGCACCAGATGCATGGCCTTCAGGCAGTCTGACCAGGGCTCTGACGACATCCTTGTTCTCCCAGCCATGTCGCAATTTGCCTCGTAGGTCGAATATCCGAATGCCCTTGTCTGCGCAGCCTGTGATGATAGTGTCCTTGTCGAATGCGAGAACAGCCCAGACTGTTGCGGTGTGACCTTGCAGCTCAACCTCAGGCTCCCATCGTCCAACTTGCCAGATCCGTGCGGAGCTGTCCCAGCTGCCGCTCACAATCCAGTCGCCGGTAGAGCTCACGTCTAGTGAGCATACCTGGTTGCTGTGGCCGACCATGAAACCATCTGCGTTGACCTCGGCGGTGGTACTAGGCTGTCGGGCTTCTATGAGTGCATCTTGTCCGGATGATATGATAAGGCCGTCGGGATACTCTTTCGTTGACGGGGCAAAAGCAAGGCAGGTTTTGTATTGGGCGCCATGTGAGGACTCCGAGGGGTCATAGGTGGGGGGTGAGGATGAGGTCTGCTTCCAAGTTCGTGTTGAACCGTCGCGTGAAGCAGTGATGGCTAGAGACGGATCGGGTAGGAGGACTGCTCTGACCTGGGATAAGTTAGCGGTTGTCAACAGGCCGATCCAACGTAACCTACATCGCTTGTGTGGCCTTGGAGAACGGCGCTCAGCTTGAACTCTTGCGAGACCATTCTAGAGTGCTGTGATTACTGTGCAAGACTTTAATTTGGGACACTTGTAAAAAGCAAGTGCTCTACTAGTTCTCCGCAAGACAAGAGCATGACAAAGCTAAAGAATCGTGAAGAACTGCAGTGAACAAGTGCGCTGCCCACTGCCTTCTACATATGATGTGACGAGGCTGTATAACAGCCTGATCTGACGTAGTGAACCTTTAGAAAGTGCAGCTTTGCCGAATGGGCCACAACACAATCCCCCTTCCTCCCTGCCCGAAGAGACCATCAAGCTGTTCACCACACTGGATCGGTCCATCATGAAAGATACAGTAAGAAACCATACTAGTTTGCGAGGTCTGTCACATCTAGTTGAGACATTCCGGCATGGCTAAGCATCCTTCGTCCTGCCTTGGCTGTTCCGTATAAAACCTGTTCCCCTAAGCATAATAACGTGGTCTGTTAACATTCCCTAGTTACTCAATTCAGCGGTAAGTTTGGATCTCACTATATGAGCCTTAGTTTAGATCTGGGCAGCGGGGCGCCACACGCGGCGGTTGTGATCACGGAACCGCATCCGCGGTTGCGGATCGTGCTGCAGGATCTAGAGGCTAATAAGGAGCCGGCGAGAGAGACGATTTCGGAGGGGTTGAATGGGCGGGTGGCGTAACAGATGCAGGATTCTTCCAGCCTCAGATTGATGAGGATCTGCGGTCGAAAGCGCTTCTTTCTGAGGGATGTATTGCAGGACAGTAGTGGCAAGGGCACCGTGAGGATTCTGCGGCCGCTGATGCCGCACGTGGAGAAGGGGGCGAAGATAGTGCTGCGTGATATGATTCTGCCTTCGACCGGCGACCCTGCGCACTCTTTGGATGAGTTCGTGATTTTCATGAATTTGCTGATGTGGATTATCTTTGACGCGAAGCAACGGATGGGGAGTGATTGAGAGGCGCTGCTGCTCACTGTTGATCCTCGGGTCAAAGTTGAGGCGCGCAACGTGCTAGCTAATAAGTTTGGCGTTGTTATTGCGAGTCTGTCATAACTGCTGCAGCAAGTGCAAGACGACCACATTAAACGATTCTTTTCAATTCAATATGAAGGCATGACTGCAGCGCTCTGCACCACGGCGAGGAAGCTCGAACAGTCTATTTGTTTCACTTTAGAAGCTGCGCATACTGTCGACAACTCGACACTCGCTTCGTCAAAGTGTGCCTTATTGTTAAGTAGTATCGCAGACTTATTGATAAGTTGAAATTAAAATCTCTACTACTGGGCTATAGTCATGTCCCTCCGAGGGTAGGGCTGCTCCATCTAGCTAACCTGCTCCACTTCTGGTTCATTGGCAAATTTGTGACAACAAGGCTGATTGACTGCCAGTATAGCCTGGTTGCCTCGTTGCCTTATCAGTATCTCCTTACTAAACTTTCATCAGAATCTCAAATATGACCTAAAGACGTTATCGATATGACTTTTTCAGCCTCGCCATTTACCCTTCATCCCAAAAACGTGTCAAAAACCAGCGCAGGCAACAATTTATCTTTCCACTTTCGACAACGTTCGACACCATCAACCACAAGTTTTTCTAAGCACTATCGCGGTATGCATCGACTCCCACATTGCAAGGATACTAAGAACCACACAGATACCAAGTCAGCGATGTCTTGGGCACCGTCGCTGTTCTGGGCAAACTTTCCTCCCGAGAGAGTCCCTGCCGACAAGCACTCTCCCACCTCTGCGGCGTTGTAGGCAGTTGCGTGAGCCCTGAGTAGGAGAGCCAGCCATTATGGAGTGTCCCGCACCCAGGTCGGAATAGAGCCTGTAACTCCTTCGTCGCCACATCATCCCTTTTGCCCCGCCCCCGATTGGCGATTGCTGGTTGCTGTGCTAAATGCAGGTCCGTTCACCCGGGCTTGACACTGCTGACCAGAACTGACACTCCCGAACTCTTCTTCCCTGGAGACTTCGTGTATGCTTTTCGCATTGCCGAAATCCTGATACGAGCGAAATCCGTCTCTGCACCCTTGCTCCGCAGGAGACACGTGGCTACCGGATTGATCTCAGGCACCTCTGCCCCAAGCAGATGGACCGCCGAGAGAGGACAGAGACACAAATCTCCGGCACATATCGAAGACGCATGCTCTCTTGATGGTCACACTGTGACCGGAGGAGATTTTGCTGAGTTGATGCCGGTCCAACGCCTGCACCTGTTAGGGGACAATGCAACAAGGCAATAAGGCTGAACTGTGGCCTTGCCGCTGAACAAGCCAAGCATTCGCCCGGCCACGCCCTGAAAGGTCATCTTTTTCTACCTCCAACGAACAAGCCGCGATACAGGACCGAGTGATTGTCATCTTCACTATTTTACTGAGCAGGATCAATGTGTCGTGAGATAGTCATACGGTACAATCATTGGCTCAGATGACCTGACTTGATAAAAGACACTCGACCACAAAGCCGCCATCGACGACGCTGTGGCGAATCTATGAACAAAGACCGCTAAATCGATCGATTTCATGCTAAGGACAATTCTACCTATACGGGGGAGCTGTCACGGTATACAGTAGTCGGCACATTCAACACGCATGTCCCTTCGAACAATCCTAATAATGGTTCTGTGTCTATGTATCTTGCCAGGCCCTTTCCGGCCCTCTTGTGCTTTCGTGTAACAATATGCACCCTTCTGCGCTGCTGGAGGTACTGCTGTAGGCAAGTTGTTCGGATTTAGCACGATCCGCCATCTCGCGTAACGTTCGTTCTTTGTAGTTGTGTTGTTATTGCTAGGCAGTCGAGCGTGATGCTATCCCAAGCAATAACTGCTTACCGAGTTCGCGCTGCATGAAGTGCTCGACGTGACTGTGGTGTAAGTATGTATCGTGCTCGGGGCTTGCTCCTTGATGGTTTTCGGGTCAGTGCTCGCTCGCAACAAACCCCGGACGCCACCAGCAGTCGAACGCACCGCTCGTGCGTCGTCTGCCAATGGCGTGACTGATTGTTGGCCAGCTGTGTCCGTGCCGCCTGATCTTGGTTCTGAGCTGTTGGAGGTGCTGCTGCAGGTGTGGTATAGACTCGTTCCATGGTAGTGTAAAGAAATCGAAACATGCGATGATGTTTTCATGTTGACGACGACCGACAGTTACCGGCCAGTCGTTGGTACTGTGACGTGATGTGTTGTTTTCTGTAAGGTCTGTAGTTTGATCTTCGCGACATGGTGGTTGGTAGCGTTGTGCAGGCACAGATCCGGTCAGGTTCGGTGTCTTGATACTGTGTAGAGTCCTGTCGCTCTTTCATGCCTATGTCGCGTCTCTTTCACACTTCGATGCCGTAAAGTATTGTCGCCCAGCAGGATGGCGGACCCAGCTCCATCTTCCATCAGGGTGCGTACACGCGAGAGCTCTCACCTCGTCGCGATCGTACTGGGACTGTAATGTGTGGTGTTTCGTGAGGTGCAGAGGCTCGGATTCCGACGCGTCGACGGGTCGCAGGGAGGGGCATAACCGCTTCGCTGAGCTCCTCTGCGCACTCAGAGACAGCTGGACTGTGTCTGAGAATTCCCAGCAGGCCGACGGGGTTGAGAGTATTGGTCAATGGACTAGCACTATCCGAGCTATATACGAACAGGCTGTAAACCCAGACAGGTCTGATAAGAAGACGAGGACGTAGCTTGAAGAGCTACATGCAGGCTCAAACAGGCAGCGGCAGAGCGATCAGAGACAAAGCTGAGCTACCAGAAGTCGCTATAATGCCTTGAAACCTGGCTAATAGGCTAGGAGAGAGAGAAGACGTGAGGCACAAAGGCGGAAACTTCTACATGCTGTAATTCGATTTCAGATTAGATATCTTGAATTAATTAAAGACTTTATAGAGAAGTGAAATAGACTCCGAACTCGAACGAAAACCTCGTAGTTCTGAAACCCCCCTTTGATGCTCACTAGATATCTACAGGACTGCACTGGACATTGAGGAGGCCCTACCAGCGATTAGCTAGCCATACTGAGCTGAAGGGGGTACTCACATTCTGGTCTCCTTGACAACAAGCTGCGACATTGTTGCCACATGCCTGCGAAATCGGTACCTGTACCCCTAACACTTGGATTGTCAGTAGTGTAAAGTACATCAGGGGGAACGGCTTACCTGATAACGATACCTGCGTGCAGCTTCCGCCGAGGAGGCCATTCAAAATTCCGGATATTAACCCGCTGTCGCCACTCGCGCTTGTGTTGCAGCACGAGAGGACTTGGTTATTGCCGCACTGCTGAGTTGCCATACCGACAGTAATTGATGTCGCTGTGGAGGAGGGAACGGCGGAGAGAGATGTAGTGCTCAATCTACTGACGCTCGATGCGCTTGATGCGCTGAGGACGCTGGTGGAAGTCGATGAGCGTGTTGTTGAGCTACCTGTGGCTATAGACTCATTGGATTAGCGTGAGAGCTTGAATAAGAAAGCGTTCTTGTAGGTTGTGGACTCAGGACCGACAGGACCTGCTGGCTAAGCAGTCTACTGCGGACAGATCAATTGAATAGAGTCACACCTGTGATATTGCTAGAATGGAGAGGGACGGGTGGGTTAGTGGCAATCCCGACGCCGTGCATGGATAATTTGGTGCTGCCAGATTGGCGCTGCCTATATCCAATATCCGAACGTCCCGAACGATTTGAGAGAAGGGGAAAAGCTCACCGAGAGAAACAGAAGTAACCGAGCTCGACAGAGCACAACTCGTAGAAACCGAGCCCGTTGGAGTTGGCAGCGACGTTGAGCTAACGGTCGGGGTGCCTGTGCATGAGCTGGCCGTTGTTGGGATTCGTGTAGTTCCAAGCCTTGTTGGATTGGACGAAGCGATGACACTGCTGCTTGTCTTACTGGTGTTGGCCGAGGATATGCTCGGAATATGCGTCGACGTGAAGGTGCAAGTGATAGGGCTGGTCATAGACGACGGCGGCGCGATTGTCTTCGTCACTAAGCCTGTGGTGCAGATGGACGTTGGAGCACCCGTGATGGTCATATTTAGGCCGTCCTCGAAAGGATCGTATACCGTGTCGTGGGGGAAGAAGTGGCGAAATACAACCGGCTGGATTTCGATTGAGACAGTAGGTGGGGCGGGACAGTCATCGCATCCTATTGCGATATGCCCTAGGGCAACCATCGGAAAAAGAGAGACAATGGTAGACCCCTTCATCATGTAACACTTAAGATCGAAAGCTCTGAGACTCGATGAGGCCAGCCATCCAACCATCTTGCTGGCACTCTTTATATCGCACCTTGTTTGCGTGAGCCAAGACTGGCAAGACCATGTCCAGACGTGTAGGTATGCTCACGAAAAGTCCGATCTCCCTCACAGGGATTCTCAATCCAGGAAGCATTTCGAGAGTTCAAGCATGTCAACACACTTACGTAGTCCACGTTACGGAACTGAGAGGCAACTTCCTAATTGAACAGTCCGCCAACATTATAATCATTCCTCAGTGGAGACATCGAGTGTTGAGGGAGTTAGATGCCAGGAATTCGTAGATCGAAGTATGTGCAAAGAATCTGTAACTCTCTGTTCAAAGCATTCAGGACTGAGCCATCTGCGAGAATAGCCTGTCAAATAGCACAGCAGAGTCTGGACTGCTTCTGGTCAACATCGATTATCGATTTATTATCTGGTTCTATTTTAAGACTGGGTTCGGGTTGAGAATAAAACCTCCTACTGACTTGGTTTTGCATATATTCAAATATGTTTTGCGTATTGGTTAGCCTTGTTGATTCTTCCCAGCAGTGATGCCGTGCGTTACATTCTCATTTCCAAGTTTTGTGGACTTAATCTCCTGCACTAATAGCATGTCACCTATTCTTACGTAGATGGGGTTGCAGACCGAGGCATGTAATATCCTCCGCGAAGTTCCGGGGTTGATGGCTTCGTTGGCCTGAGCCCCTTCCAGGATCAGGGATGAGGGAAAGAAAAGATGGCTGATGTCTAGTCGCGTCAGGTCCGCCGGCCAATTTCGCTCGTCACTCATATGCTCGTGAATGCATGAGTGGTGATCACTTGGGCATGTAGATTTGGTCAATTCCGGAAGGCTTTCTCAACATCGTAATGTCTTGTTGTTCATCAACCCTGCCGATTCACTAATCACAGTAGGCACATAGGACGACATCACGCTGGATGTATATGGTGAAAGGGTCATCTTCTACCCTGTGTTCGAGATAGGCAGTAACAGCGCCTCCGTCAAATACTCCTTAATCGTAGCCAAACAGAGTCTATATACTTATCGGAATGTACGCCGGTCAACTACGGGAAGTCTTCCTATGGCTGTTCCGCCCCTTCTTCTCTCTGTCTTGTCAAGGGAAGGAGAGAAGAGACCGTGAACTGGACGCTTGCCATAGCCGTTAATACAAGCGTGGAATCTAAGGAATTATGTCTAACAGTAATTCAAAATCTTTACCATCCTCTCTTGGATCCCAGCATCGTAAGAGGGGCAAGTGAACTAAGTTTTAAGTTGGAGATGATGTAGATCCGCTGTCACTTGTATCAAAGAGTCGTGACCGCGTCTCAGCGCTGTAGAGAGCGATAGCATACAAGAGCATGCAGGCTTCTTAGAGCATAGCTGACTGACGGTATGAAGGCTATACCAATGTCAGGAGGCTGTCGGATCGAAGCAGCACTAGATCGATTCGGGCGAAGATCATTCTTCGGAACGGTTTGACATCGCATCAGGGTTACCGAAGCTCAGAGTGTCCTGTGGAGAGTGCACGATTACTCGCGGGGGTTACGGGTATGAACGGTCGTGGCAGCCGATCCGCCAATAAAACTCTCCTTGCTCTCAACACGGGTGTACGTGATGCGGAATTTGCCTGACCCCATGTCAGCTGAAATGTACGAATGTTGATCTTCAGATCAATCAAAAGCGCGCCAAGTCCTTGAGTATAAGCACCGCACTCGGTTTCTTACGAGCTGAGCATCAAGGTCCTCGGCCCAAACAAAACTGAACCCCTTTAGCCTACGTGGATACGGCACTTTCCTCAAAAATTAGCTCGTTCCAAGCAAGCCTCCACGTAAGCAGCTAGAGTAGTCGAGGCCAGGCTTGGTAATCTGCTTCAGCAGCGAGCATGCCATCCCCACTACCGCTTTCGGTTCTCGACTCGGGATCGCAGCGACGGCGACTTCTCTCCGACTCCACCATTGAGCGGAACAAGCGAAGCAGCCGCCCGTCTGCTAGTACGGCCGAAGATTCGACCACTTACATATCCCCCGCGAGGACCTATGATTGTTTTTGACATAGTATATTGCTCGCGAGAAAACCGTCCCAAGCTTTGCTTTCGCTCACTCGAATGGTTTAGAGCAGATTCCAGTTGCAGAATATCACTGATTTCTCCAATACTGAGCTTCTTTACAACTTCACCCCAGACGAGGTTGACCCGCGTTGCCCCAACCTGTGCCACTTTATTGGAGTTCGGATACAACAGAAGCGTACCGTTTCACGCGCATTAGGCGATAAAAGGTGGAAGCCGCGATGGCTTCATTCATGTCTCTGACCTCAAAGCAATGCCGGCCCCCACTCGACAACGAAGCACTGGTCCGATGGCTCTCTCGTGTCTGGACGCTGTAGGTCAATTGGTTTCGCCTCTTCAGAGGCTAGCCATCTGCTGGGCCACTGAAGCTCAAGAATGGTTCCAACAAAGATACAAGGAGAATTGAGTCACATGAGTGGTAGTTTTGGAGCCGACTGCCGCCGCAGAGACCACGTATGTGATATGGCTAGGAACGCAGCGCTGGCGCTATAGAGCGTACTTCTTTATCGTTTAGCTCAAGAATGCCTCTTACAGCCGGTGCTGGCGAGCTGGATGTCATAGAAGATGGCTTTTCTATGACTGAACTCCCGAGTGTCCGGTTACGACCCGAGACTGTTGTTGCCAGGTCCTGGGCGGCAACGTATCTGGCTTGTCGAGCACGACAAGACGCGATTGACACGTCTTACTGCCGCACTCAGCATCTGCTGGAGGTTTTCTTGATCAATACTGGTCAAGCATAACTTAAATCTGCGTCGGAACTTGCTCTACGGTGATTGTGAACGCTTGTCGCAGCAATTGGAAACTCTGGGTCCTTGGTCTGGCTCGCTCAAAGACATGTCGTGCAGACTTTAGGCTCATGGTTTGTGTATGACGGTATACGGCAGGGGTGATGAAGGCGTCCTTATTCCATCGACTGCATGTTCAAGTTCGCAAGACAGCGCTACTTCAAAGGCCTACATTGTCTGGATGGGAGGAGCACATCCATGACGTGCCTGCTCTTTTTTTTTCTGAGTCGGCTTTACTAACAGAGACGCAGCCCCCACAAAATTGCTACAAGCCGATGAACGAGACTTTGGTCAGAGTTTACGTTTTCAACTGTTCCTCCATCGATGGCCGAGCGGCTTTTCAAAATAAAACGAGCGACCACCGGCACATTGAAGTACGTATTGAGGTCGATTTCCTCGCTGTGGCTTCGGTCGGTCATGGCACCACATCTACAATCAAGCTTGCAGGCATTTGCTGCTGGGCTCATATGTACGCATCTACAGACTATCTAGTGCCAAGACTGCCTTCCATTGGCTGGGGAATCATTCAACAGGCAAAATTGGGCGCCTCGCTGTCTTCATGCTCTTTGCCACTGTCCCCCTTACAGCCATTTCCTCCGGCGAGATAATCGCGTTGACAGGAGGTCTTTTAGCGAAAAGATGGGCAAGCCATTGGAGCTCCGCGCAAAGACACGTAACAAATGCAGACATTTGGCGTCTAACCGAATCATAACCGCAACACAGCCTATGCTGCTATGAGCTCAGTGCATCGGTCATGTTCCAATGTTTTTGTTGACCACAATGCTTCATGAAGAGCGCAGAAAGTCGTCTGGGGTGATGATCAGTCTCCTGCGTTGGGTCTTCGACACAGGCTACCTGTGCAAAGGGTTAAGTCAGGCACAACGCATTTGAACAAACCATAGTCAGCAACTGTGCCCCACTCTTGTTGAGGTTATGAAGCTCTGGGCCTGTTTTGGGAAACTTCAGTCTCACTTATTCTGCTATCAATTATACTCCTATCCTCAGTGATCGACAACGTTTATATACGCTGTTGAGGATACGGAATACTTCCTGATGCTGACCAATCACATTCTCTTATCTGCTCTCTCGTGGGAAGGCTGGACGGTCTATATTCTCAACAGATACTAACAGATCTCGCTGTTTTGCTGAATGGACTCTTCGCGCCCCTTTTCAGTCAGCTATTGTCTTTGTCCATCCTTGGTAGTCGATCAACATTATGCGAGCAAAAGTTGAACATGGGACCAAGCGACAAGGCTGCGTAAGGCTGATGTTGTGTCAACATGCCGTTTATGGCTTAGTTTACTTTCTCCCGGGCAAACCGATAGTAAAGGGGGAAGTATCGAGTGTTGAGCCGGACGCAGCAGGGTCTTGCGAAGGAGCAACTTGCATCATCGCTGCTGTCTCTAATACGGTTGTCATCAAACAGCGCCGTCCTGTTTGGAAAGACACGCTTGGGCACAGCGCCATCTCCCAGAGAACAGCCCACGAGTTGGCCGTTGAAGAAGCCATCTTTCAAAGATTCGGGGCCCATCCCAAAATCGTAAAATCTGTTATGTGTCCCCGCGGGCCATATCCTCTTAACGTTGCTCAGGTACCTAGGATTGTCTCAGGACGGCATTCGACTTTGTAGAGCAAATTGAGGAGATCTTCAAAGATATCTAGAACGATACTGTGAAATACTTTCTTAGTAACTCGCGCGACCCGATTTTTAGATGTCAGTGCTCCTACTACACTCTAAGCACGAAGCCGATCTGTACAGACTGCCCACTCAATCCCCACCAACACCCGCTTTCAAGACTAACATAATGCGTAACCTCGCCACTCAACCTGCGTCCGAAGGTGAATCTTCCATTCCGCAGGCAGAACTGGACGCTAAAGCATTTGATCGCGACACCAGACAATGGATTCCGACGATGAAAGTTTTGGTAGACCTCACGCAACAGCTTTTCCTGGTCAATTTGATCGTTCTGCGATAAGACCCTTCTATCCGAGAAACCCTTGAAAACGCCCCAAATGGCGTTGGCTTTGGAGATACGCTTGTGCTACCGAAGACGAGTCGAGAGGAGTTTATCAACTGGATGTTCACGTATCACCGTAAGATTCAGTGGAAGCTCGAGCACTGGGATAGACGGCTGTCAGGACAATATGTTTGTGAACGGGTTAAGGACGAGACACATGCAATAAAGAGGTAATGGCAATTGCTCCTCCCAGATAGATCAACTCTAGCTCTATTACTAGCGGCTCTAGCACTGTTGCATGCCATCGTATATCTTCTGATGGAGAAGCTTCAAAGGTCGATAGACCTTATCGTAGAAGTCTGTGAAGATGTCGAGACTGTATGCCGTCTTTCTTGCTGTCCAATCACGGTTCAGCCATCCGTCAGTGCGCCATTCCGGCGGTGTCAAGCTGGGTCGTCTCTGCAGACAGAAATCGATCACATCTCTGTAAACTTGGCCAAGAAGGTGCCCATCTGTACCGTTCTCATCAAGAATGCCACGGAGCGCCAAGATAGCAGACTTGTACCGCTGCTCATCAAGCACCTGGACATCTGTGACGTCCTCTTGACTTGCTCTTGGCGAGACCATTCGTTCCCGAGACTGCTCATCGTAAAGATTCCATTCTTGCCACAAATCATCGTGACCTTCGGTATCAATGTGGTCGAGTATGATAGAGAGCGGCACGCCGGTGGCTATCTCCATTAGTACTATCCCGAGTAACAAGCAATGAGGCTCGACACGATCCAGCGATGCTTTTCGATGTGTCTCTGCAAGTTGTTGGAATTCGAGCATTGCACGCCCTATCTTCGGTGGTGATTCAACTTTTGAGCAGTGCTGAGCGACTAACGCAGAACTTTGTAGATAGTCCATCCAAGAGGTACCTAGGAGATAAAATGCTGCTTGCGCAAAGCGAAGGCACAAGGTTACCTTTTGATAACACCTCGGGTATGGACGTGGTATCGCCTCGATAGCCTCCAGATGTTCATGCCAGCGGATGTGGCTGCAGCCTGCGTCGTGTTCTGCGTGGGTGGACGGTGTGAGCTGGAAAGCCAGGGCAGTGGGACCAAAAGGCGCTGTGGCCAAAAATTCAATACCACGTGTGTGGCGCAACTGCTCCAGATCCATCATAGCATCTTTGTAGGACTTCGTGGGACAGTTCATGCCCTGATAGTCCTCATTCGTACCTGTGGCAATAGTCGGACCCCGCAAAGGCCCAACTATGATCACGTCGCGAAGCCGGTGACCGGTGAGCTGGTCAATGGTTACAGGGAACGAGAGCGTAAAGACTCGAACGCTGTCGCAAGGTTCGATGTGCATCTCGAGCCATTTCAAACCACGGTCTGCAGCCTGAGAGTTGTCACCAAGTGCTACACATGTTGAGAAGAGGATCTCCGAAGCTTCACGGGTCTCATTGCCCGTCAGGAGACCAAGGGTACGCATCGCAGCCTGCATTCGTGTACGTCTAGCGTTCAGGGACTCAGATCCTGCATCCGGATGAGCCAGAGCCCAGCCATCGTCGGCAGAGGTGCGGAGGTCTCGACAGCCATCTTGCACGCGCAGGAGCAGGGCTTGGAGCTTTGACTTCTGCTTAAGGATGAACCATGCTTTCTGTCGTGCGCTGGACGCATCTCTGGCCTCTATCAGCAAATCATCACCATCCGAGTTGTCATAACCAGGATCCTGGGCGGCTCTTCTTCCGCGCCTCCGAAACCATGCCTTGAAGCCGCTCAACTTCACAATGCGTGGTTGTCTGAGTTCGTCTTGCCAATCGATATCTTTGCCCGATAACGCTTTCAGGATGCGGTCGAAGCGCCGAAGGTCTTCGGTGATTGTAGCGATCCGTACACGGACATGCAATGTACTCTCCCCAAAGGCTGCTCGATATTCTTCAATGCCATCTGTAGCGGTGATTGTGTGATTTTCGAGTATGTTTCTTAGGTCTCGACGGATGGCTAGGAGGCTCCCTTGATGACGCCTGATTTCATCAGGGGCATCCCTGTACTCGTTGATTTTCTCCACAAGCTTAATTAGCTTGTCAATAACGCCTAAGGAGCCTGCGATGACCCCAAAAACCTCGAAACCCGTCACCATGGCTTCCAGGCGCCGTCAGCAAGTATTCCGGAGCGACAGCAGGAATAACATTTGCTGCGCCCATCTGCGAACGCCCGCACTTTTGTATGGCCATGTCTGCCTCGGTGCGCTGCGATCCGGCTGAGACATACGCGCCCAAACACGAGCCCACGCCAATCAGAGGAGTGCTCACCAGCCACGACTGCTGGCAAAACCACCTAGTCGTGCAGTCGCATCAGCGCCCTGCGCCTAGGCGCTGCATGAGTTGTCAAGACCATGTTGATCCAGGCTTAGATGTGGTCCAGAACGACCCGCGTGTCCGCTTCATCAGGTCAACCCTGCTCTGAGCTATAGGACTTGGTTACGGGAACAGCCTGATCGCCCATATTTGGTTTCTGATTCTCGTCGTTCAGCTTCCCTCGGCCACCCATCACAACGAGTATCTTTGTGGCCGGGGCACGATATATCGTCAGCGGGACAGCTTGACGATGGAGCAGCTGAGAATTCCAAGGGCGGCTGACGAACGAAGTCTAGCGAAGCAGACGTCGGACATCGAGGCACCCGCAGGTGGCTCAAGCCAGTCGGAGAAAGAGCTTCAACTAAGGAACAATCTTTCACGACCCGTGACAACAAGGGCCAGTCAACACCTGCTACAACAGCAACACAGTCTGCTTGCCGATCTCGCTGAGCTCTGCCGCATCATTGAGGGCATTTCTGCCCTCGATTTCCTTTCCTCAACGTATTTTGAGAAGTTATGCAGCACTTGCGAGTCGTTCTACCTTCGTTTCTCGAGCTATGCGGCATATGTCGGTCTCGAACCGCAGCAAGTCGAGCAGCCTGGAAATGATGAAACAAAGAGACTCGTGGTGCAAGCGCATCTGCTTATAGTCAGGCAGCTGGCGAAGATAAAAGATTGTGCGCTCACTTTTCTGCCGCAAAGGTCAGCATGTTTCATTGCTTTTTCCACAGTCTGACACTAATAGAGCTATAGATCCAGCTCTACGCTCGAGAGATTTCGGGATGAGGTTTTGCTATGCTTCGCCGACATCAATGGTGCCCTCGGAAATCTCGAGCAACTTCAATATTCTCTACGTGATGACCAATTCACATCAGTAGACAAAAAAACCGACGTCTCTCAGCCTGAGGGGAGCGAAAGCCCAGTATCCGAGATGAAGCCACAGCAGCATTTACGTCGAACTTCAGCTACTCAAGACATCGCTTCGAGCAAGCAGTCTGAACTGCTGACTAAGACCGCAGAGCCTGATAGTGTCGTGCCTGCTGAACAGGATGCTGCAGTTAGCAAGAAGCCCCAGAACTTGCCGCCATATGATACAGCTGCGCCCTCGAGTATAACGGGCACCAATTCGAGGCGTCATAACTTTTACAGTCATCCTGCAACAGAGCCTCCAGAGCACCATGGTTTGCGCCTGTTCGGGACCCGAACCTCTAGCTTTGCTGCGACAGGTGAAGCATTACATGAATTTTCTCGTGCTGATGAGGTCGTGGGTTACCTCGATGACAAAATACACGATCAACCAATGGGCAGCATCAGCGGAAGTTGGATACACCTCGAGCTTGGTCATGAGTCGCGGCAGACGCATAACGAGATTATGACTTCGCTCGATTCCTTTGGCGTACCCAAGACGTTGCTTGACTTTGTCGAAGACTACAGGATATCAGTGCTGCGTGCTAGGCGTTCCCAGAACATTTCTCGCAGTCTACCACAGGTTCCACAACGCAACAATTCGGATCGTCACATCTACAACACATGGTACAGGAGACCCCTTGGCCGAGCCCCGTATCTAAGCAACGCAGAGGTCCGTTCGCTCTGGGATGACA
This sequence comes from Cyphellophora europaea CBS 101466, assembly GCF_000365145.1. Classification (NCBI taxonomy): domain Eukaryota; kingdom Fungi; phylum Ascomycota; class Eurotiomycetes; order Chaetothyriales; family Cyphellophoraceae; genus Cyphellophora; species Cyphellophora europaea. The sequence continues at coordinate 2,012,399 of NW_008481811.1, forward strand.
GCCTGAACGAGCATGGGCTTCGAGGTCGAGGTCCAACAAAAGCGCGCATGTGTGTTGAGCCTCTTGGTGTTGAAAAACGTCGATTCTCAGAGCTTCCATGTCGGGCTTGGGCATTACAACTGCCATCAAATGAGCCATATTTCGACAACTTTATGGCGCCTGCTAATGCTGGTACACATGGCTATCTCCTTATAAGTTGGCGAAACTCTTTGATCACAATCTCTTACGCACCGGGCCTTTTTCCCTTTTTCGACCCTATGTGGATCAGAGGTAACCTACTAATGGGGTGAGATGGATCCCCTGGAACTGTGCGAGTCATCGCTAAAGTATAGATATAGTAACTCGTTGTACCCATACCAGGTACTCTTGGAACTCCTACATGCACAGGCAGCCGAGTTGATGTCGCCCATCGATGGCACCGACATCAGCACATGGTACTTCGTTCTCATTGCAAAGAGAAATGAGAGACAGCTCGAAGATCTGTTGCGCATGATAGAATACATCATGGACCGCAGTCTGTTGCCGAAGGGCATCGTCGAGGAAAGCTTCGCAGATCTGAAAGCTGAGATTGTGTATGAATCGTTACCTCGCCTTAAAGACAAGCTGAGCGATGCACGAGGACCAGATCCCACCGCGGAGGCCAGGAAAGCTTTTCTCGCGTACGATCGCCGACAGCGTCAAGCAGACCCCACTCTTCCACTCGACTCGGACGATGATGCAGCCATTGAGGTCATCAGGGGACATATCAAAGACTTGTCGATGAGCCTCAGACGACTGTGCGTAATTCTCCTTCTGTTCTTACCCCCGATTTTCTCCTCGGTAAGTTCTCTTGACCTTAAAATCATAGCATCTCGTACTGACAAGACATGGACTTTTTTCTCGATGGGCTTCTTCAGTACGTTCTCTGTGGATCATATCTGGCTTTGGTTTGTTGTTAGTGCCCCGTTGGGAGTCCTCTCATTCATGACCTGGATGCTCATGGGTTGGGGAGTATCTGACTTGTATTCTTCTCTGATGGTCACTCTCGGGGTTCCCAATGTTGGACAATTAAAATACAAGAAGCAGTCCGGCGCATCTGAGAAGCGAGCGATGCACGGGGTAGTCTGAGCTGGGCTTCTGAGTGACTGTTATCTCGATATGGCGCAAGATGGAGCTACCGTCGTAGACATGGTGAATACGTAAGAGTAATTGAAAGTGAGTCATGGTCCTTCAACAAGTGCTTCAAAGCAACCACAGTCGATTTCCACAGCGGATTAGAGGCCCGCAACGTAAGCGGTATGCCTCGGTGTCAGGATGTTTAGTTGTTCACGAAGCATCCGAAGCTGGACGACGACTCCTGCTTGCAACACCAAAGTCTACACTGTGTCCGGTCAGTGCTGCCATTATTTCTGAGTCCATTATGTACTATTTCTAAACAATGAGCGTCTGCAACGACCACCAGCCCAAAACTTACCAAATACGAAAAAGTGTCGGTGCTGGAGAACAAGACTGCTGAACGGAATCACCCGCCAAGCAGAATATTTATGCCACCCGAAGCGTCCAGTGACATCATTGCCGCCTGATTGCCTTCTTTCTCCTGACGCCACCACCTTGTTGCATGCTCGCGACATACCGTTTATCACAGCTGCCCATCCCATGTGACCCATTAGGCATGGCACTCAACACCCTCCGCCTCAACCACCAGAAATCTAGCCACCCTAACGACCGTATTGTCTTCATCAAGCCACTGCCACGCCCATCCACCCACCAATCAGACTACGACACCGCAGACCTCTTCTTGCGGGCAATCGCCGCGCAATGTCTCCCCATCATGAAGACTCACTGGCTCGCAGTCACGACACTCGAAGAGTACGAGCCGAATCGTGAATTTATGGGCCGCAACTTCAACCACGGTGAATGCATTCAATTGGTGCTGAAGTCAAAGTCTGGGAGGTGGCTGCCGTTCAACATGGTGCAGATGGTAATGATGCATGAACTGGCGCATAATGTGGAGATGAACCATTCGAAGCGTTTTTGGGCAAAGCGGAATGAGTACGCGGGCGAGATGAGGGAGCTGTGGGGTAAAGGCTACACGGGAGAGGGGTTCTGGGGAAGCGGTAGGGCACTGGGGGAGATGGGCAGCGTGATGGGCAACAACGTGATGAGGAGTGAGGAATTGCAGGATCTGCCACTATGCGGCGGGACTTATCGGAGTCGGAGGCGGAAGAGGAAGGCGGGTGGGCAGCAGCAGGAGCTGACGTGGAAAGAGAAGAAGGAGAGGAGAATTGAGAAGAAATTTGGGAAGAATGGAGTCAGTCTGGGCAGCGATGAGGATCAGAGGATGTTGTACGAGATGGGCAAAGGGCCGGTCGGTGGGAATCCCAGAGTGGCGCAGAGTAAGCGTGGACGAGAGCTACGGGCCGCGGCAGCGTTGGCACGGTTCGAGCAGAGCAAGAAGGAGCCAAAGGAAGAAGTCAAGGAAGAGACCGAGGACGACGACGGCGACTACGAAGACATCGATGTCGACATGGAAGACGCCACAGACCTCGACGGACAGCGGCTACTCGACGCGAGCGGTAGATCCATGGTCAGAATATGCGGCGAAGAGGACACGGACGATGTCCAAGTCAAGCAGGAGCTGGAAGAACTCGAGGGCCTGGAACGCTATTTCCCACGTCTACCGAAGAAGCAGCCAGAGCACGACAGCAATGGCGAGAACCCGCGTGTTCCAGCCAACGATGGCCAGCTAGAGCAAGAACTTGGGGGATCAGATACCACAACAGCCACCGCCTCTCCCACGCCGGAGCCACACCCGCCTTCCGACAACCCGCAACCACCCAGCCCCAACCCTCCCCCTAACGACACCACACAGCCAGCTCTCCCTACCACGGCACCACCCTCCCCAGCTGCCCCAGCCCCAGCCCCAACCCCACCCTCCACATCCTCCAACCTCACCTGCCCAATCTGCTCGCTCGCCAACCCCCCTGTCTCGCCCACCTGCCTAGCCTGCAGCCACGTGCTGGACACGCAGAAAGACCCGCGGCACTGGCGCTGTCGCTCCCAGACCTGCAGGGAGAGCCGGTACGTGAACGCCGGGGACGCGGGCGTGTGTGGGATTTGTGGGGCGAGGAGGCCTTGAGCTTGACCTTCATCGTTGACCTTAAAAAGAGCCCGTGGCTGAAGGATCACCTGTAGAAGAACCAAGGAGAGAGGAAACACAGGAGAAGACACCCCCCCCCCCAAAAAAGCTTTACACAATTCGCCGTCGCGGCGAGCAACACCATTTACGCTGTTGCAATTTTCTTCTCGATGTCTATGAATGACCATGACGGGGTATCTTCCTATCCGCAAAAGCAAACCCGGCAACACCGCCCGCTCGGAAAACACAATCCCACACAACCTTTCCCTTTCCCCCTTTCCCCCCCAAATCTTCGGTTCTTGATGTTGTATACAGACAGGTCCCTAATATCCCGCCGCACAGCCCCCCTCCTCATGCCCCTTCCAGCACTCCAACAACCCACAAGTCCGCTCTCCGCACTTCTTACACCTCACTTTTCCCCAATAGCCGCACACGACGCAGAAATGCCGCCGCGGTGTTTGGCGGTCGGGGTCGAGAGGCGTGGCGCGCGCCGCCGCGTACGACAGGGGAGGCTCGGCGAGGAGGGCGGCCATGACGCGCGCGGACGGCTTGGCTGGGAGATTGACGGTTTTGAGGAGGGGGTCGGCGTCTAGGGCTGGGGAGTAGCGTGGTTTGATGGGGGGTTGTGGTTGTGCTTCGTTTGCTACGCTTGCAGCGCTTGTAGAGTCTGCGCTGGCGTCGTGCTCAGGCGCGCCTTGCGCATCCTTCATCTCCGCGTCCCCGTCGTCCTGTTGCTGTTCCTGCTGCTCGGTCTTCACTTCTGCTTTTGGCTCGACTTTGGCCCGACCACGGCCTTTGGTGCCGGTGGCCGCCGCCGCCGCCGCAGAGGTCTTCCCGGCAGCAGCAGCAGCAGCACCCGTGGATTTCCTCTTGTCATCACCCCTCCTTCCCCCACCGACTGCAGCACCGGAACCACTACCCGCGGCGCCGCCCCCAGCATTCGCTGAAGTCGACAGTCCACTCCCCCATGTGCCTTGAAACCCGCCACCGCCCGCCGCGAGCGCCGCTTCCTCGTCAGCCAAATAATGCGCAAACGCGCGATTATACCCCAGAATGCGCCGCACATTGCTGGTCATTTTTTTGGTTGTTGCACCCGCACCTGCACCATCGCCCCCACGCTCGCGCTTCGGCACAGGCACGACGGCATCTTTCCAGTTCTCCTTGTCGAGGTCTTTGAGACGTTGCTCGATGGCTTTCTGCTGCTTGGCGGAGATGTGTGCGGCGGAGGAGGCGGCGTCAATGCGGGCGCGTTTGCGGTTGCCGGAAGGCTGTTGATGGGCAGTGGATGAGGTGGCTGTGTCGAGTATGTAGGCCCACCCTGGCTGAGAGCGGGTGGGGTGGTGAAGGGGGAGAACTTCGATGAGGGGCATGGCGGGATGGGGAGGCGGCCGTTTGTGGTTTTGGACGGTGGCATGTAGGGGAGAGAGGGGTGGAGGTGAAGATGAAGAACAGGTGGATGACGGGAAGATGGGGATGGATCTTGGCATTCACATGCCTGTCCGGGGCAGCGAGGCTACGAAGCTCTGGGAACGGCACTGCGGAGGTGGCGAGTAGTGATACGAAAGGACCGCGGAAGATCAGGCACGGTGGCTTTAGAAAGCTGCTCAAGATGGTCCGAACAATCGTTCTATTCATGACTCGACGAAGCTGGGTATGGTTGTGCCTGTGCTTGTGTACAATAGGTTTCTGTTACGAAATCGAATGGGGCCTTTTGAAGGAATTCCTTGCGCCAACGTCCTCGCCTGGCGCCCTCGTGCTTGCAGTCGTGCTCATTGCGCTTGCAAACACTACCCGCAGCTTGGTATATCATTCCGTCCTGTCGTGCTAGTAGCTCGTCGATCGGATCGCGGGGCGGTGGGGCTCTCATTTCCTCTGGGCCTGCACCATCTTGTTCTCGAGCTCCGTGACATACGAGTGGATGCGTTGGACTGCTGCTTGGAGGGCCTGTTACTGATGGTTAGTATGCTGCTTCCAGTGCGCGTTCCGGGCACGCAGACTACGGGGTGGAAACGTACGTAGATATCTTCGGTCAATAGCTCGTTCGAAACCTTATACTCCTCGAGAATATAGTAATAGACTGATGCGCCGGCAAGTGTCGAGCCGAGGAGGAAGCCGAATAGTCTGTACGAGCCGTGATCAGCTTCTAGTCCAAGCCCGCGCAGCCTGCGATCGCAGCAAGTTCATCCGGCAGTGGCCTGACGCAAATGGCCACAGGAATGGTACTCACCCTCCTCGGAAAGCTCCCACGGGCTTCTTCACAGGTACAGGTTGCGCCTCTTGTAGCCGTGATGCTGACGACTGGAAGGATCTTGAGAGAAAAGGAGACGGGGAAGCTCTGAACGATCGGCTAGCAGCACCGAGGCGCGGGAGGAAAGCACGCGACGCCATGGTTCGCGGAAGCCGAGGAAAAGCGTGAACGGTGTCGTGGGGGGCTCGTTGGCTCGTGATCGCACGATAGAGAGGCGAGTATATGGCTGCGACGCTTTTTGGTTCGCAAATACAACTGGTTGCGTGAATTAATTATCGTGCAGGAGCTTGGGATCGGGAGAATACGCGGGTGAGAGCTTCGGCATCTGGGGAAAAGCCTTGGCGTTTCCATTACGAGGTGGCGCAGCATCCGGCTTTCATTTGCTGTGCTCTACCTAGGCTACTAATCGTCTACCCTAGGTTCCATGCTCATACGAGCTCCTTGCTCTCAGATTCGGCCCATAATAATAGAAAACCCACGGTATAGGTGCCATCGCCACTGCAATGAAGCCCAACAGACTGGATGCCCACGCTGTCCCCAGAGCCTCATACATCGGGGTGACAAACAGGGGAAACGCTGCCGACAGGGTATATCTCGTGAGTGACGACGCACCGCTGGAAGATGCACCATACTTTGCGCCGTAGACATCCAACATGAAGAAGTTGCACGGCACATAGATCAGAATGCTACCCAGCATTGTCACACCCTGTGCGATAATGGGGCTGATCCACGGCACGCCTGGCCGGGCAGACCATCCAAACCAGAAGATACCAATCGGCAGCACGAGACTGCCATAGAGGGCGGCGAATAGCCTGTCTTCGGGCGGGAGACCGCTCGCTCTGATTGCCGGGTCTGCATCGTTTCTTCTGCGCGTCAATCGTGGCTGGTAGAGGTATAGATCCACCAAAATGAGTACAAACGGTGCTGCCACGCATCCAGCAATTAATCCCAAGAACGAGAGACCTTGGGCGCTCACGTCGAAGCCGTACACCCTCTCAAACACCCACGGACTTGCCACAACGAATGTGTACAGCAACGCAAATTGAAACCCACAGTAGAGGCAGAGAAAGCCCACCAGCGGCTCGGTGGTCAACATGTGCAGTGGGCGGAGAATGGTCGTGGTGATGAACCTCTTCAGCGTCTCCGCCACTGTAAGCTGCGGGCCTGACGGTCCGTCCACGCCCAATTTTCGTGCCCTTCGCTGCAAGATGATGGTCTTGTAGGATTCTCGTAGATACAGTGCCGGAGGATGCAAGACAGCTGCCGCCATGAGAATGATCCACGCGGTCCATCGCCAACCCTTCTTCTCCACCGCAAAAGCACCGATCAAGGGCCCCACCGCAGACCCGATGAAAGGCACCGTGTAGTAAAATGCCAGAGGCAGTGCGCGTCGCCGAGGCGCCATGTAGTCGGCGATTGTGGCTGCGGCGATCGAGACCCCCGGCGCAGCAAACATGCCCGCGAAGAAGCGGCAGACGATCAACGATGCAATGCTCCTCGAGAGCCCGAAGCCAAGCACGAATATGTCGAACAGGGGCAAAGTGAGGAGGAAGACGAACTTGCGACCAAACGTCTCCGACAGAGGACTGGATATCGTTGGGCCAAAGGCCAATCCAAGCGAGTACGAGGAGAGCGGCAGCAATGCAACGGTTGTCGAGACCCCGAATTCAGCCTTCACCTGCTCATGACCTGGTGCGTAAATAGACGCTCCCATCGTGGTGTTGAAGCCGATCAGGCATATGACGGTCGTCGAGATGGCTTTTCGAGTCAGTGACCAGTTCCTCGCATTTCCTGGGTCATCTTCGCCGTCCCAGTCTTTGCAGTGACGAACCGTCGTTGGCTGCGCAAGCTTCAGTGCCGCATCCATTTCGAACTGCCTACTACATCACACTCTTCAAGCATAAAATCTCTGCGCTTAAGATAGCTCGAGCCCTTGCGCATCGATACGAACGGTAATGGGGTTGTCCAGGGAAAGAATAATGCATTAGAGAGGTGATACCGCAATCGGAGTTCTCGGCGTGAGTCTGGGGTAACATCACCATCGCGATCACTTGGAGAAATCCTTCCGCTCGGCGGTGATGCCAATCATTGCCCTTAGCAGAATGCTCTACATCGCAGATATACTTGACCTGTAAGGTTGCGCCCTGTCTAAACATTGATGCAACGTATCAAGATGTTAACGTCGTGCTCCGAAAGTCACGATCCCTCCGTCACTCTCCGTCAGAGAAGAGATCGGCTACCAGATCTTTACGGCACATAACCATGTCAACGGGCTCGAGACTGTACGTGTCTTCAAAGACACGAATGCTCAGCTGGCTGAAGAATGACCCAAGCAGGCCGCGAACTTCACGCGCGTCGCGGGAGACCTCTGAGGCCAACCACGGTTTTCGTGTGCCATCAACGGTTGCAGATTGCAGGTCGACGTGTTCAGTGCCTTCTAGGTTCACAATATCTGCTGCTGCAATCGTCTTGCAGTCAGGTGGAGGATATATGGCATCGATCGTGTCCGTGACGAACAGCCATTCGTGCAATTGAAACTCTTCTGGCTTCAGTAGGAGAAGCAAGTCGAGCAATTTCGCGCCCTGGAGATGCGAATACGGCGTCATGGATGCCTCAGACTTCTTCTGCAAGTCGTTGAACAACTCCCTGAGCTCCGCATCGAGAACCGGCCAAACCGAGACCAGATTCTCCTGGGCGAACGAAAGACTGATGGCCCTCAACAGGAGAAATATGTCCCCTCTCGTTGCCGATGACGGGGATGTAGCTGGAGTTGCGGTGAGCAATTCATCCACCTTGGCCATCAATGGGATCAGATGACCCACGAATTGGTCTTTGTCGCTAGCGAGCAACAGTAACGCGACACGTCGGAGGTTGGTACGAGTGAGTTTGTCCGCCTCCGTTCTGGCTGCTGTCGCCCCAACCCCGAACATGATGCCTGCGGTGGTGGGAGCAGTCAGTCGCGAAGTGATGTCTGCAAACAGCCCTTTGTCAATCACTGCCAGGTGACGCACTGTGGGGATCCAACCAGTCTCGGCAACAGCAAGAGAGCTGCCAAATAGCCGCGAGTCATTGAATGCATCAATGATATCTTTCTTCCACGTCTTGTTCGTAGACGAGGATTTTCCCATGACCTGTACGAGGCCAAGAATGTTGTTGTTCAGGCTATCGGGGTACGATCTGGCTTTGAGTGAGGGAGCGATGATGTAGGTGCTGATCCCCGTACAAATCGTCGATATCCGGTCTCCTTCACTAAGGATAGGAGTCATTGCGGGAAGGACCTCAAGCAAGATATCAATCCCCTTACCACTGTCCAACCGAGATGCAGCTGCGGTGTTGTCCTGAGTTTCTGCCTTCACTGTCGATCCTTGGTCTAAGCCTCCGGGCTTGATGGTGAATATAGCGGTAAACAGGCGCGTGGAAAGGTCTGCGAGCTCTCTCCGCATTCGGCCTTGCTCCCCGAAGGTCGTGTTTTCCATCTTATCGCACAAAGCCGCCAATAACTCCAGGAGCCGCAACAGCAGTTGTCGGTGTGGCATTGGGTTCGCCAATATGTCGCGCAAGAAGCTGACACAGTCGCTCCAGATTTCCTCGAGCAGATCGTCTTCGAGTTTGCTCACGTATTCAATAAGGAACGCGACTAGTTCGATTGCCGTAGCATCGGTTGACAAGCTCGACCTCTGAGATTGGTCAAGAACACCGGGGTTAGTTCGGCTATAGATCGCATTGAAGATAGCTGGCAGCATGAATTTCGGGCGGGCCCCATCAAGTGTTTGGAGCAAATTCATCACAAGGTACTCTTGGGATGAAGTGTTAGCTTTCTGAATCCATAGGCCCATGATCGTCTCCAGGCATTCTTGTGGCTCGGCCTCGAGGAGGTGCTCTAGCATGCGTCTTGTACGCGCTCTCAACCTAGACGACATGTAGTTGAAAGACTTTGTGTCCGGAACAGCTGCAGATTTCTTGGATGGTCGCCAGAACCACATCACACCACAAATCTTGATGGCATCTTGCATACACAAGACCACTGTTAATCGATTGTTGGCAACCGTGCGTGATCGAGCGACTTCGCTAGAAGCTGAAGAGTCCTGGCTGGCCGAAGGAGGTCTAGTCACATCAATTACCTTCGTATGAGCCCTTGCAAGGATGTATTCTAGACCCGACAAGAGATTTGTGATTGATCTTTCCGGACTCGCGTTGGACTGTGTCGATGCTGAGTTCTTTGCCTGCACAACGCCCTCGTACATGGATCGCAGACCGTCAAAGAAGCTTTGTGTGCGTTGACAGAAGCAAGCCGTAAGCTTCAGAAGGTTTGCAAAGAACACCGAGTCTGGGTACATTGGAATTGAGTTGCAGAGGAGCGTGATCCACTTGTCGAGATTGGCATCAATTGACGACGAAGATATCCCGCTCATCAGTATGCCTAGAAGCTCCCGTGGTGGGCTGCCATCTGGTTTGCCAGACATCAGTGAGTGCAGAGTATCAAGCACACTGCTCTGCAATGAAGTCCCTGCTTGTGTCTGTGGCAGTTGCTCTGTAAGCATCTCGATAAGCCCACTATATGAAGCCATGCTAGCGTCTCCATAGATGGTACGAAGCACCTCGAGAGCCAGAACTGCCAAGTCCGGTGTCTCGGAGTGCTGCTTGACCATAGCGGATGCAAAGTCCGACACGGTCTCGACAGCACGTGTTGAATCCGAGAATTCCTTCCACTGAGCAGAGGAGGAGCGGGCTATTTGTACTAGCATCCGTAAGCGGTGAAGTCCTACCAGCCTCGTCTCATGTTCGTCATCGCCATGCCTAATGGCGTCTAGAACGACTTGAATTTGGAAGGTTAGTGAAGAGAGCCCGGTCATCCATGATGTCCATCTCTCGTCCTTCGCTGAAGCATCAACGATGTATAGCACTAGCTGCCTCAGAAGTTGGGTAGCGTCTTCTTGCTTCGACGAGTGTCCATTTGCCAGACTGGTAGGTGTTATCTGTGCAGTCCTCGTATGCGTCCAGAACACGCCAAACTGGGCGGCGGGGTGATCTTCGACCTCCTTGTACGGGCCAGTGATCAGTCCCATCATTGTGCTCTCAACCAGCAGAAGATCTGGTCGGACAGATCTGAGATTCCAGATCATATCCACACTCTCGACGTGGTATTGCGGGGTGGATGGTCGTAGATACTGCCATAAATGCTTCACAAGAGCGGGCACCAGCTGAGAAACGTCTCCAGTTTGCGCAAGGTCCGAGCTCTCCGGAGGAACAACTGCGGCCAGAATACTGACTAGGTTCCGGATGACAGAGAATGAGCTAGAATCAACAGTTTGTGCTTGGTTCACCCAGCGAATAATCTCCTTGATCAAGTCTGATTCTGGCTGAACGGGTGAAGCAGAAGATAAGCTCATAATCTTGCAGTAGGACGATACGAGATCGTTGAACGCGGATTCACCATAGCGAGAACGCAGATACTCTTCGATGCTGTGGGTAATGTTCGCGCTGGATGTTGCCAGTGAGTGTTCCGTAGTCAGGCTTTTGGGAGGCGCGGCATCGAATGAGGCACTTGTGTAATACTTGAATATCAACCGCACAAATTCTGTGGCATCTATGTCAGCTGATGAAAGCCGTGACTTCGGTGAATGCTCTCTTGCGGGAATTAGATCAAGCAAGCTGTCCATGACGGCTGTTACTCGTGGCGCTCTGTCGACTCTGCTCTCGGCGTGGTCGTTAACGAGTAGATCTGATAAGGCTGCGACTACCATAGGAAGATGTGTTCGACCCAGATCGCTCTCGTCAAGACTGAAATTCAGGACAATGAATTTCAGCAGATCAAATTCGGATTGCTGCACCAGTTTCAGTAGATTTCTCGCCAGCATTCTCGGCTCGATGGAGTCGAAGAATACATTTGCGGAGCGAAAAACCTCGTCAAAAGCGTCTTGAGTTGGCGCAGCAATCTGGTATTGACGGAGGTCTGTCAAAAGCTCGGAGAACAAAGCATCTACTACCGGACTACCGATTGCCGAGCGGTCCATCAATGAGATCAAGAGGCGGAATGGTCGAGCTCGTTGCGCAGGGACAGCCGAGCGTTTCTGCACCATTCCGCTCAGGGTACGAACGATCGGCTCGAGGCTGTAAGTTTGGAAATAAGAAGCATTTGCAGCATCGGGTTTGCGTGCAGGCTCAGACGGGATTTTCGCAGCTTGGGATATCTCCGTATCGCTTTTATCATCGGTTCCGAAAAACCAAGCCCACAGCCTTCGATTGAGGCTCATATCTCGACGTAAAACAATGGACATGGCCGCGGCGACCAGTATTTTCAGGTCGTTGCGAGATTCGCTTTTCTGCAGCGTGTCTGCCTTCAGCGGCAGATGGGTGACGAGGAGATCAAGAAAGCCTCTCTGAATCAGTGGCTGCTCGTCTTGTAGGCCTGTCGCAAAACAGCGGAACAGAAGACCAGGCTCTGGCGTGACGACCACGTTAGGTCCAGGTGTCGACCCCTTATTAGGCTGATGTGTTGAGTCTGAAGCATCCTTGCTCTGGCCCAACTTTGGGAGGTACCGGGTCAGATAGACCAGTACCCCAGCTCGACGACTTGGACTTGTGATAGACGCTAAGAAGAGGCTCTGCCAAAAGATGCTTTCGCTATTGTCGTTGGCGAAGGCACCACGGAGCTTGTTGACAGTTGTGAGGGTCTTGTCAAAGTCCTCGCTGTTCTCCTCCTCGATTGCTGGTAACAACGACAGGATCAAGGCTTTCAAGGCAGGTCTAAGTGTTGCAGGCGGCAATGCAACGATGTGATCGTTGAAGAGCGCTAGAAACCAGGGTCGTGTTGCCAGGGATGCGAAGGTGAGTGTGTGGGCAAATCCAGGCAAGTACAAGGATAGATCGCGGCTGAGGCCATCTTGGCCCAGGATGGTGAAGATGCAATCGTAGACTTCGAGTGCTTTCTGATGTACACCTGCTGGGAGCGACGGGTTAAGGCAATGTGCCAAGCGTCGAGCTAATAAGGGCTTAGACGGAATGTCCGCTCCAGACGGTGCTGCTTGCAACGCTTTCAGAAGACGACTGAGGAAAGCGATATAGTCGGCCCATTCGTTCGTGGCGTCGAACAGACCCAATGCTCGGTCAACGCCTGCCTGGAAGCGGCGAATAGCCTTGGGGTCTGAGGCCATCACCGAGGGTCTTTAGGAGACATGATACGAACAGGAGATTGTCGGAACGGCCAGTGACACTCGTTATACAAGGGGTGAAGCCTCAATCAAGAATGTTCCAACCTGCAGACCGCGTCTGCCTGCCAGCTCAAGAGGACAATTTGGTCGTTTGATGCCGCTTGGCATGCATCGGCACGGCTTCAGAGGCTGAAGAATTTCCAATCTAGGAGCGCTTGTCTTTATGCATGTGTGCGCGGAGAGAGTGCTTGAAGTGGCAGTCACCGCTAGTAGAGACGGATAAAGTCCTTGTGAATTGTTGGTGGATCGCGGGGAGTAAACAATCAGCACATGGAGTGTGGCGGGCAAGGGAGTGGCGCTTTCGGTCTTTATCGGCCACCGTGGCGGAGGACGGACTGCCTCGCGCTGCTCGCCGCATACTCGATCAACTGGGTCATCGATGGGGTTTCGCTGACGACATTTGCATCTCGCTGCCGCTCGTGCTCCGTTATGTAGCTACTCAGCTGCGTAGCTCCTTTGCCCGACCGACATGATGGCTAGCATGACCCACGAGGCCGGCCATCACACAGGCGTCCATTTGCAACTACTTGGCCACACGTCCAGATAGACGCTGGGAAGCCCAGGCATGGCGCCCACGAGCGCAACCACATCAGGCTCTGGGACGAGAGGCTGCAGCCCCGAACCTGAACGTCCACCTCTCCCTCCACGTCCGACCGAATTGAGCCTTCTTCGTGGCCGACCAACATCCAGCCATTCACAGAGGCCGAACACTAGACCGGGCTTGGTGTCCACAGCCACCACTGCGGTGTCTGCCACCGATGTGAATACTTACCACCGACCAGATGGCACTCAGGAGCTTAGAATTGCCCCAAGCCGAGGGGCTTCCGCCGGTTCGGTGTACAGGTTTGGCAGCAACCGCACCAGCGAGGTGGGGGAAGACAGCAACAGCATCAAAAGCTATTTTAATGTGCGTGCGCTTCAAGATACCGAGAGCATATTTGGAGGCGCCCTTGAGGACGGTAAGGACAGCAGATCTGCCACAGCCAGCGAAGCAGATCTGAGCGGTTACCCTGCCCCCGATCTTCAAGAGGCGGACGTAGACTTCGAGCACGAGTTCGAGGATTTGGACGGCAATGGGGACATTGATGAAGCAGCTGAGGAACAGGTGCACGCCCTCTGGAAAGCAAAGAGGAAGCACTTCTTGATCCTTTCTGCCGCAGGCAAGCCCATTTACACCCGCCATGGCTCAGATCGAACCATATCTAGCTACATTGGCATCATACAGACCATCATCTCGGCCTACAGTTCAGCTGATGACCCTCTCAAGTCTTTCCGAGCTGGCCGCGTTAAGTTTGTCATCTTGGCCCAAAACAATCTGTTCCTGGTTGCCATTAGTTCGCTCCCCGAGTCTGACGTTCAGCTTCGAATTCAGTTGGAGGCTCTGTACATGCAGATTCTCTCCACCTTGACCCTCCCGACGCTGACGCACATCTTTTCGGTACGCCCTTCAAGCGATTTGCGACGACCCTTACAAGGCACCGAGAACCTGCTGTCATCCCTAGCCGACAGCTTTACACGAGGATCTCCCTCGACGCTCTTGTCTTCTCTAGAATGCTTGAAAATCCGCAAGTCTCACCGCAACATCATCAACAGCACGATGGTCAAGGCTCGTGTCGACCAACTACTGTATGGTTTGGTCGTTGCAGGCGCGCGCCTGGTCAGCGTCATCCGTCCAAAGAAGCACTCTCTTCACCCCAGCGACCTGCAACTGATCTTCAACATGCTCTTCGAAGCCGAAGGGATCAAAGCCGGCGGAGGCGACTCGTGGATCCCCATCTGCCTTCCTGGCTTCAACAAGACCGGCTATCTCTTCATGTACGTCAGCTACCTCGACATGACAGGCGGCGAGGCTCGAGAGCCCGACATTGACGAGAAGATATCCAAAGAAGATGCCGTCGCCATCATCCTGCTCAGCGCAGACAAGGAAAGCTTTGAGCCCTTACAGAGCATGAAGCGTTATCTCGTGCACGAGTTCCACCGCAACGGCAGCATGAGAATCATCCAAGCCGCTCTACAAGCCGGCCGACCCTCGCCCACCGACATCGTCCCCGGCACATCCGTCCGCCACTTCCTCTTCAAGTCGAAAGGGAATGTCCAATTCTTCATGCCCGCCCTGGGGCCTGAATTCGACACGCCCCACCGACGACGGCAGTTGATGACGATCTACCACACGCTTCACGCCAGCGTCCACACGAAACACGCGGCCGCCAAGGTGCACCACAGCGTGAGCCCGTCGACTTCTGCCCTGGCCTGGATCACGCCCATGTTCGAGCTCTACTGCGTGGCCGGCCCAACCACCGCGCGGAACGCCCTGGCACAGAGCGCGAATAAAATCGTGCAGTGGGTGCAACGCGAGGAGGAGCGAATCTTTCTCATCGGTGGTGCCGTTTTCTAGTTAATTGGCGTCTATATATGGCGATCAAACACTTTCCACTACCACTACGAAGCAGTGAGTGGGTCATGCTCACATATTCAACGCATCGCTCAGTGCCTCCTCGATCAGCCTGCCGTCCCTCTCCACATCCACCATCCAGCTGCTAACGGCGATCCGCGCCGCCTTTTTACCCTCCCATACCGTGCCCGAGACATAGATCCGGCCGTCTCCTTTGACCCTGTCCACCAACCCGTCGTTGACCACGTCATCGCGAGCCCGAAACAGCACGATCATGAACGTCTCCCGTACCGCCTCCTCCACGCCCCCCTCGCCCCGTCCTCGAGGCAGGACTTCATATCCATCCTGATCCCACAACCACCTGACAACCCGCCTCGCGAGCCCAACCTGCCTCTTCACCATATTCACGTATCCCTCACGCCCATACGCCACCAGCGTGGCATGCACGGGCAACGCGCGAAAGCGTCGACTGTTCTCCAGCCCCACATTCAACGGCGTCTGCACGCCGTCGCCCCCGCCGTCGCCGCCGCTTCCCCCGTCTTTCAGGTACGCCGCGCGATTGAGACAGACCTGCTCGCTAAGGCGCTTGTGGCGCGTGAAGAAGAAGCCGCAGTCGTAAGGAACATTGAGCATCTTGTGGCCGTCGCCCGTGATGCTGTCCGCGAGCTGTAGGCCGTCGGCGCCGGCGACCAGGGTGTCGTAGTCGGAGCCTTGATCGGCCAGCAGGCGCGCGAACAGGCCGAACGCGCCGTCGACGTGCACCCAGACGCCGAGGCGGTCGCAAATCTGGCGCAGGTGTTGCCACTGCGCGAGGCCGCCGCGGGTGGCGAAGCGGCCGCTGTTGACCTCACCGGCGCCGACGACGAGGATGCAGGCGCGGTGGGGCGCGGATGCTTCGGTTTCGAGTTTGGTGAGGTCGAGTTCTAGGCCGCCGGAGGTGGGGCGGGAGATGTCGATGAAGCTGCTGCGGCCCAGACCTAGGATTGCGGCGGCTTTGAGGACGCTGCTGTGCGGGAGGGCGGAGAGGATGCGGATCTCGTGCACGCCGGCGCGCGAGGCAGCGGACAGGAGGCCTTCTTCTGCGACGGACACTGGGGGGTGTGCGCTGAAACGTCGACCGGCCGTGGCGAGGGTGAATTCACGGCCGAGTGCGAGACCCAGGACGGTGCTGGCTGTGGCGCCCGTGGTAAAGGTGCCGCCGCCGGGGAGGTTGGGGCCGATACCCCAGGTGGAAGCGTCGAGATGGAAGAGCGAGAGGAGTTGGTTCAGCGCGGCAACTTCGACGGCCGTGGAGATGGATTCGGAGGGGAGGTGAACGGAGACATTCTGGTCGTAGAGCGCGACGAGGAAGTCGGAGATGAGGGCGGCGGGTGTAGTGCCGCCAATGACGAAGCCGTAGTAGTTTGGGGACAGGGCGGATGCATTCAGATGAGGAAGGATGTGCGTTGAGAGATATGTGAGAAGAGCTGGGAGAGGGGAGCCGGCAGATGGTAGGGCGCTGGAGGTCAGAGGTAAAGGCGGAATGGAACGTGAGAGAAGCGGTCGTTGGACTGCAGTTGCACCGTCCGAGCCTGGTTGAGGAGGGACTGTTGAGGGCACGTTGGGGATCTTGGACACGAGGTCTTGGAGCTGAGAGATCAGAGCAGTGAGGGATATAGGCTGATCCATCTCTGCGGCGAAGGGGACAAAGATCGGTCTATAGCAAGAATATAGAAGGCGACAATAGAGGCAACGGTATCCAAGCTCGAGGAATCGTGTATGTCTTGACTCGCAGAACCTTTGATTCCGCTTATCCCAGCTTCGGGGCTTGTTTTTTTGGCCAGAGTCCTACGAGCTTCGCCCCCAGCATCAGTGTAGTACTGGAAGTAACGAATGCGCAACTCGAGAGGATGGGTATTGACAATGAACGAGGACCTGGATGATGTCCCCTTGTGAGCTGTATTTGACTCACAGCACCATGCGGCAGCTAGGGTACCTGCCCCAAGGGGATAGGCTTCGACACTAGCAGCAGCGTTACCACGGCTTCGACGAGACTGGGAAATCCTACACAGTCTCAGGCTCCGAACAATAGAGAGCGAGAGTCCAACGTCCGGACTCAGCCACAAATTTCGTAGCCAGAAAGTTTCGAGCCAAAGAGGAAGGCACACTAGCGCAGGAAGGCAACTGTGGTGGGGAGTGCGCACATGAGGTACAGGCACAATCTGCGCGGCAAAGACCATTACATTGGCCTTTCATTGTTGCGCCTCGACTATGTAGCTATCTAGAGCAGATCCATCGGATTCTCATATTTTGATGAGCTCGAGGTGCTGGTGGCAGAAGCCCAGATTCCAAAGCGCCAAATCCATGCAATATCAGGGTCAAGGGCACCTGCGACCTCAGGTCATATTCGTACAACTGCTGTCCAGTAAGATGTAGCGTAATACAGTCATTCTAATGTTCGTCGCCGACAGGGGTCGTAGCCCTTTCAAGTGACGGTTCCATTAGCTTCTTCCATCGTGGCCTCTGCTGATTGCGCTGGTTGAGCCTCGCCGCCTTCGGGCTTAATCAACTCCTCCTCTCCCACATCTTCGGACACAAACTTCCGGTCGCTCACATGCTCTTTGTCCTCGTCCTGCTGTTTTTGCTCTTCCTTCTGCTTTGCCGATTCTGGAGTCCAGACGTAGTCCTGCATCGATCGATTCTGACCATCGGCATGTTTGTATGGGCACCGTGCGTTGGTGCAAGGGTTGAACCGGCACATTGTCGATAGATGGGTGAATTTGCAGCTCACGTTCTTACAGCTCGCGCCAAATTGGCAAAGTGGTTGAGTAGGGTGTCTGAATGGGCAATTGGGCTTGGCGCAATTGGGCCAAAATTTGCATTCAGACTCGGCCTGATGAGCTTGCTTGAGTGAGGGCGATGGATGGCGGGCGGTGCAGGCTGTGTTCTTGCAGGCTACACCGTACTCGCAGACCTGGCTCGTGTCGACAGGGATATTCATAGGAGCGGCGGGAGATTGATGAGCATATGGGCATTCCTTGTTGGTGCATCTGGTGTTGAAGTGACACATGGTCGTAGCAGGATCGTTGGACTTGGCGGCCTGTGCTGGGTCGTTGCCCTCCATTGTCGCGTCGCCTTCACTGGGGGCTGCGCCATCTTTGGGCTCGCCGGTCGCGTTCGAACCGTTGCGTGAGCCGTTCTGAGCAGCGCCACCTCTGCCACGACCACGCATGCCACCGCGACCACGGCCCGACTCGACGCGATCAAACAGCGAGCGGCCCTGCGGACCACCGCCATTCATTCCCTGCTGAAGCTCGTTCCATTGCGCCATCAGTCGCGCTTGCTGCTCCATCATGGCTAGGTATTGCATCTGCTGTTCGGCTGAGAATTGCATGTTCATGCCTTGTTGCTGATTTTGCATGCCAGGTTGCATCATGGCGCTTTGAGCAGGAGGCGCCCCGTCAGCCAATCCATTCAGGGCCTTTTGCATGCCTGGACGGTTTTGGAGATTGCGTGGGCCTTTTGGCGCGCCACGGACATTGTGTGAATTGATGCGATCGTTGCCTCGGACTCTGTGCAAGGCGGATTCGGCAGATTTTGACGGCGTGCCGCCCCTGCCTCCACGTCCTCCTCGGGAATTGACAGAACTTCGAGGTCCTCGTGGGCTATTGGAATGGTTAGCGGGTGGACGAGGAAGATGAGAATCGGCCACATACGCGTTGTCCGGGGGAGCCTCGGTCATGTCGGTTTCGTAGGCAGCAGGTATCGTTGGCTCGGTAGGCTGTTCTTGCGTCTGATCTGGAGCTGCGGCGCCATCAACGGGGGCGCTCTGGGTTGGCGCAGAGCTTTCGCCGCCTGATAGCTGCGCGACTTGGTCAAATAACCACTTCGCGAACTCTTCTGTTCCCTGCGCGTCCTGTAGAAGTTCGCCGGCAAGCTCAGAGGCAACTTGTGACTGAGTCTTGCCGTTAGCCAGCATCAGAACAATATATTCGGCAAGCGCAGTATCGTCATCCGAGCTCCATCCTTCTTGACAGATGCGATTATGAACCGACGTGCTCAGCGCGTCTGCGATAGGCGTATCTAATGATATTGACGCCATGTTGTGCTGGGGCGAGTGTCGGGGGCAAAAGGTCGAGTTAAGGCGATTGAGTAATATCTGGATCCGATGATGGAAATCAATCCCAGGTTTTGTGAGGAGTAAGGGGATCGTTCCGCATTCGATAGTCTTCGATGACAATGGAAGGGTGTGGATAATGATCCGTCGCGTTTGGCTGCTGCTAACGACAAAGAAAGCCGCAGATTCCAACGCCGCCGTGTTCTCCATGCCAAGCTTACGCAATCTGCGCCAAGGCCCCCATTCGGCGCCACATCTGCGGCTTAGTCAAGACTGCTCACCACCGCCAACTCAGCATTAGGTACTCACAGGCTGATGCTTTTCATCACTCCGCAATGTGACCCCTTTCCCCGTCATTTGACAAGCGGAACCTCAGTGCCAGCGATTAGAAGCTAGCAAGTGAGTATGTTGACACGAGTTATTGTGCCACTTTGGCTGCTGCTACTATCGCTGCTTCCTATTGCCTCAGCGCGTCTAGCAGTATGGCCACAACCTACCGACGTGGAGATCGGCGAGGACGTCTTGTGGGTTGATCCCGCTCTCAGGGCGACCCTTTACTGTGGCAACGAGTCTCAACAGTACTCTGTAGCTTCACCTTCGACTCTTGACACTTTTCTCGAGGGCTCCCAGCAGAGTATCTTTCAGGCCCTAGGCAGCTGGCAGAATGTCTTCGGTCTGGCTGCTAAATCCCAGTTTTCACAGCACGCAGACCCGCGGTCTGAAAATCAGTACCTTCGAGAAGCTGTGCGAGAGACCCTTAAGAGCCTCCACCATTCCAAGTTCGTCCCGTGGAAATTCCACCCACGACGCTCTTCCTTTGAGCCAGAAGCCAGCGCCCAAGGTCGGAGTCTCATCTCGCTGGAGCTTACTCAAACCTCGTGTCCGTCTTCTTCATTCGAGCCTAGCAAATACTTTGATGGCGACGAGTCCTACGAGATCAGACTAAAGAGCGGAACTGCTTTCATTGAAGCAAAGTCCACGGTGGGTTCGTTACGTGCTCTGGGTAAGTTCCATCAGCGAGCATCCTCCTGACCACAAACGATGAACATCGATATCTGTAGCACGTCCAACAATCTGCGGTAGGTGAAGCAGCTGATCCTCGGGACAGAAACATTCAAGCAGTTATTCTACGCCCACTCCTCTGGTCCAGTCTATACTCCTCACACTCCTCTACATATCCGAGATTCGCCATTCTGGAAGTACCGTGGGCTGAGCCTAGACATTGCACGCAACCCTTTCTCGGCGGATGATGTTGTCCGCACCATCGACGCTATGGCAAGCGTCAAGATGAACAAGCTCCATGTGCACGCCACAGATTCCCAATCGTGGCCGCTTGAGATACCTGCCCTACCTGAACTCGCAGCTAAAGGAGCCTACCAACCAGACCTTGTCTGGCGTGTCGACGATCTCAGCTATGTTCAGAACTATGGCGCGTCCAAGGGAGTCCAGGTCTTCTTGGAGCTTGACATGCCCGGCCACACAGCTTCGGTCGCAAATGCCCATCCGGAGCTTATCGCGGCTTACAACCAGTTGGACTGGTCGACTTTTGCTGCGGAGCCACTGAGCGGCCAGTTCAAGCTCAACAGCACGCAAGTGTATGACTTTCTGGACACATTGTTCGACGACTTGCTTCCCCGCCAGAGTCCTTACACCTCAATCTACCACCTAGGTGGGGATGAGGTCAATCTTCAAGTTCATACGCTAGACGAGACCGTGGAATCCAACAAGCACGAAGTCCTCCAGCCACTAATCCAAAAGCTGATGCAGGGCATCTACGATAAAGTGGTGGACCAGGGTCTACGACCCATGGTGTGGGAAGAAATGGTTCTGGAATGGGGTCTTGACTTTTCTTCGGGAAAGCATGGACTCCAGGGACCTAAACCTCTTGTCCAGGCTTGGATTTCGAGCGAGCATATTGTCCAGCTACTTGAGAAGGGCTTTCCCGTAATCTTTGGAGATTCAGGACATTGGTACCTTGATTGTGGGTTCGGCCAGTTTCTTGATCCATATCCATCGGGTAAGTCCCCAGTTGGTGTCCCGTTCAACAGCTCGGGGGGCGTTCCCAGTCGCCTGGAGGCACCGTACCTGGACTACTGTGGACCCTATCACAACTGGAGGTCGATGTACATGTTCGATCCCCTGCAAGGCATACCTGAGCATTTGCATGCTGGCATCGAAGGCGGCGAGACGCTCATGTGGAGTGAACAGACTGATGGAATCGATCTGGACTTCAAGTTATGGCCACGAGCAGCCGCCGCGGCCGAGGTGCTGTGGGCTGGCCCGCGACAGGAGTCGATGATAGCGGACGCCACCTGGAGGCTCGGGCAATGGAGAGAACGTGGTGTTTCAGACCTCAAAATCTCCGCTTCTCCCGTCCAGATGACCTGGTGTCTTATGGAAGGAGCTACGGGAGGCTGCCAGTACTGAGCATTTGAGCATCACCTTGCTGTTACATCGACGCAATAAATCCGTGGGCATTCATTATTTCGCTCTCCGCGACGGTGTTCAAGCCGCGGCTGTTGGCGTCCGAACATGTGATCGCATACCACACGAGACCGTCCCTTGCCCTGGTCATGCAGCGGCCTGGATCTATGCAGGCGACGGACACTGGGCGTATAGGGCAGACAGCGCTTGATCTGGGGACAATGGCGCGATTTGTTGATTTCCGCCAATAACCCCCGCCAATACAGGTTACCCAGGAACACAGTGATATCCGAAGGCTGCCGTACGTTGGGGTAACTCGTACTTCGTATAGCATTAAACCCCCCAGACAACCGCCTAGAACATATGGCTCAAGCTCGTATAACAGAGTCTGATGAGACTCTGATCAATCCTTTTGGCACAGCTGTTGCCGTCCTACACGCGCAACAATAGATCCATATTTGAGCAGTGGCCTCCCGTCTCACGCTTGTCAGGTGGCGACTCGTTAAGGGAATCAGTGGGCAAGGCCTCACTTGAGCGCTTGCAAGGTAGCTAAACTCTCCTGTCTTCAAGGATGCAGGTGATTCAACGACCTCATTGATCATGACTCGCAACCTGGAAGTCTCGTTCACTCCTCACCGCAGCATATCGCCGTTATAACGGCTGATGCCGAGTCTTCGCTTACCAGCAGAAGCTAGCTAAACGACTACGTCTCCTCACGTCTTGTACCCCGCTAATCCGATCCGGCGAAACGCGTCCGAAGTATATAGCTCGTGTACCATCCCAGATCAGTCTTCGTTCCTGGAAGAAAGAACTGTTTGTTCTTACCGCTGTGTGTGCTGCTGCAACGATGGTTCTCCAGTACTTCTCATACAGCACCCTTGTTGCGGTTGTATTCGTGGGCTACAGCCTTTCAGTCTTGTACGACCGCTACACGAAAGAAAAGAAAATCCTCCGACTAGGCCACACGGCACCCTTGGTGAAAACACAGTTTATTTGGGGTAAGTTTTCCAACTCTAGAAGAACCAATTCGACTCACACCTACTAGGCCTCGATTTTCCCATTCATTCGACCATTGCCTTGAAGAAGAAACTAGCTCTGGAATTCTGGGACTGGTTATTCGATCACACGGGTGTTGCAGCAAAACATTCCTACACTGCTGAGGTCCGCCTCTTAGCCTCTTCGAGAGTCATCTTCACGGGAGATGTCGAAAACATCAAGGCTATCCTCACCACCCAATTCCAGGACTATGGCAAGGGCGAGCAGTTCCATGGAGAGTGGAAGGACTTCCTCGGTGACAGTATTTTCACCACCGATGGCAAGATGTGGCAGGAGTCGAGGAATCTTATCCGTCCCATGTTCATCCGCGAGAAAGTCGCTGATCTAGACTTGGTGGAGGAGCATGTACAGAAGCTGATGAAGCTGCTGGGACCTGGCGATGGCAGCATGGTGCAACTCGACAAACTCTTCTTCCGCTTCAGCTTGGACGCGTCCACCCATTTCCTATTTGGCCAATCCGTCAACAGTCTCGATAATCCCGCCAATGAATTTGCCACTGCTTTTGATGAGGTGCAACGGGTCCAAGTGCTTGAAGGGCGATTAGGCCCCTTCCGCCACTGGTATCCTAAAAGGTCCAAGAGCGCCGGTCTGAAGTTCCTGGACAAGTTCATGCAGCCTATCATCGATGCGGCTATGCAGCTGTCGCCTGAAGAGCTTGAAACGAAATTGTCCAAGTCCGACACCTTCATTCACGCCCTCGCGCGGTTCACCCGAGACAAGAAGGTCATGCGCGATCAGATCATGTCATTGCTGCTAGCTGGCCGAGACACTACGGCGTGCACGCTATCTTGGCTATTCTTGGAGCTCTCTCGGAACCCTCGCGTTGTGAAGAAATTACATGAAGAAATCAGGAATGTCATCGGCGACAGTGGGCGGCCGCCGACCTACCAAGAGATCAAGGATATGAAATATCTTACCTGGGTCATCAACGAGACCCTTCGATTGTATCCCGTGGTACCCTTCAACGTACGGGCAGCACTGAAAGACACTACGCTACCTCGAGGCGGTGGACCTGACGGGATGGAGCCACTCGGTCTCCTCAAAGGAACTCCCGTCGGCTACAGTACTCTCTTGTAAGTCCCGTGGTGCAGTTTGTCGCGCTCTACTTACCAAAACCTAGCATGCAACGACGGAGAGATATATACCCACCTATCTCGGAAACGTTCCCATATGACCCCCTGGACTGGGTTCCTGATAGATGGGCTACGTGGACCCCACCCGCCTGGACATTCATTCCGTTCAATGGCGGTCCAAGGATATGCATTGGCATGAACTTTGCCCAGATGGAGATGGGCTACACGGTGGTGCGCTTGCTGCAACATTACGAAAAGATCATCAACTTCAACAACAGGTCAGATATGCACATCGAGATTGTTGTGACGCCAGCCTACGGTACCAACGTTGGCTTGGTGAAGAAGTCCAGTGTCTCGGAGAAGACCTCTTGAATGGTGAGCTGATACGCGGCAGCGACACTGTTTTGGTTCGGTACGGACAATATCAAAGTCCATGCTGGTGATGATTATCCAGATTGATAGCCTGCTTCCTTGCACGCACATAAAAGTATGTGTTATCCCACACAAGATGTGTTGTTGTTCACGTTCACTCGCTACACTGCAGCCTGCTGTCTCACGGTGGGGCAGCAGCTTCGGACACACATTGATCCGCTACCGGTTACCGAGAGTGCGGAACGGCCCATGCTCTACCAGTTGTGAACAGTTGGTTCACTCCGTCTTCTTCCTCTTTCTCTTCCGCAGCTACTCAATAGTATCCTGCTGATCCCAACCACGGACTCTTCGCCCATACTCTTCTCGCACTACCCTGTATGCGCTTTTAGCCCATCCTCCCTCACCACGGTCGTGCCTACTCCCTTTTGGTAACCCTCTCTCCGGTTCACTCGAGGCTTCCCACGAAGCCACTCAGCCATGTCTTCGACAGTCGTCCCTGATGCTGCCGCTGACGGAAATGCCAACCTGGCAAAAACTCCCGCTCAGCTGATGCGTGAGCAACATGAGGCTGCTGCCACTCACCACGTTACGGTTGAAGATACGGTGGATGAGGATGACATCCAGCACCCGCCGCCTTCCGTCCCCACCGAGAAGCCAGAAGAAGCTGCTCCTGCTGCCACCAACGGCACAATGTCAGCCAAAGCTGCTGGCAAGCAGAAGGCCTCGGAGAAGCTTGGTGCTTTCAATACTCAGGATGATGAAGCCTTCCCTGCTCTCGGCCCAGCCCCGCGTGCACCGCCTGCTCCTCGAACTGGTGGCTGGGCCAACGCAGCTGCTGCTAAGGCACCCGGCGTCAGCGCTGCCACTTCTCGTCCTTCCTCCGGTATGCCTACCCCGTCCTCGACCCCCGGCATCCGGACTCCTACCGGAGCGGGTGCTGGCTCACGCCCAGCCGTCTCGCTACCTGGCCGCGCCACTGATCAATTCGAGATCGAGAACACCGAGCTAGACAAAAGCAAGAACCTCCGTAAGATTCTTGACGATGTATTCCGCAAGTTCAATGTGAAGGTCACCACGAAGACCACGGGTCTCGGGAAAAAGACGGCTTTCGTCGCAGATGGACCTAAAACCAAAGTCACGGACGCCCTCATGCATATCTCGCAGTCGCTCACGGTCGAGAAAGTGTCCACGCTCGAGATCCCCTCCACCGTCACTGCGCAGATCATCGGTAAGGGCGGCGCCAACATCAAGAAATTGGAATCCAAGTTCGGGGTCAAGATTCATACTGACAGAAGCAATCGGAAAACGAGCGGTGCCGACGATGCCGGCACCGACATTGTCGAAATCAAAGGTCATTCTGCCCAAGTTGCCCAGGTCTACGATGAGATTGCCAACCAGGCCCGCCAATTGCAGCCAAAGGTCGACGTACCTGTCCGAGGCATTCCACCAGAGTTCTACCCCTTCATCGCTGGCCGTCATGCCGAGAAGATTCGCAACCTGGAGGCTCAGCAAGGCCTAAACATCAATATCCCTGCGTATCACACATGGCAGTCCCAGGCGCCGGCCAAGGTCGAGAAGGATAATGGTCCAGCCAGATTCCATCCTCATGGCGACTCTCACATCACCATTTCAGGTGATCAAGCCGCTGCAAAGTCCGCTGGTCAGCAATTCGAACGGCTCGCAGAGCAGCTCCAGACTGAGCTGTTTTTGGAGGAGCTGCAGGCCCAGCAGTTCATGCGCCCCTTCATTGTTGGCGACCGTGGCATCGACCCGCTGGAATTTCTGGAGAAGACCGGTTGCGTAGTGGTACTGCCCCCTGGTCATCACGAGACAGAAGAAGTTCACATCATCGGTCCCCAGAGCCGACTCGACGAGGGTCGCAACTTAGCGGAAGAACTTATGGCCCAGAAAGCCGCTCAGCAAGTAAACTTGCACAAGCAGTTCTCCGATGCACCTCTCGGGCCCGAGCGGCACTCTCGCGCACTGGCTCAGTATTTGCAGCGCAGAGCCATCGAGCGCGAATTCAATACCGCTCATAATGCTGAGCTCATTTTCCCAAGCTCCGTTTCCGCTGCACCGGAGTGGATTGTCATTGGCGATGATCCTCGTAAGGCCATGTCAGCCCGTAATGAGCTGTCCAAGATCACCCAAGCTTTCCCTACACCACGCCTGCAACTGGTCGAAATCGATCCGTTCTTCCATCCCCACCTCGAGCAGTTGCACGCTCAGAAACTTCAAAATGATCTGGGAGTTTATCTGATCGTACCTGATGATGGCGAGGAGTCAGTTGTGCTTGTTTATGAAGGTCCCCATTCCGAATCACCTTTCCAGATACCTCGCACGAAGCCTAGCAAACAGGAGCTTTCAGAGTTCGAGAAGGCTCTGAAAGCGGCCGAGGAGCTCCTCCGAAGCAGCATCCCCCATCAAGGAATTGAGAACGATAATGTTGAGGTTCCTCGCAAGTTTCATGACAAGGTGCGAAGATACGTGAACCAGGAGCAGGTTCAGTCTCCAGGCGCCTTCCCTGTGCAGATCGATTTCGGTGGTCGTCGTCAACAAGCCGCACGGGGCTCTCCTAACTTTGTGGAGCTCCGCCACCCTGAAAGAGCCGCAGTTGACGAACTTAAGCGCAAAATTCAGCAGTTCTTGGTCGAAGCTGAGCAGGACGAGAAGGAACGCGGCTATGTTACTACTCTCCAGTTTCCAGCGAAATACAATAAGAATCTTATTGGTCGAAATGGAGCTCATGTTAACCAGCTGCGCGAGAAACATGATGTGGATATTCAGGTTTCACGAGAAGGCGGTGACGAGATCAAGATCCAGGGACCACAGAAAAAGGCCGAGGCTTGCAAAGCTGAGATACAGAAACTTCTCAAAGCTTGGGAGAACGAGGTCAACTATGTGATCAAGATCGACTCCAAGTTCCACGGCCAGCTCGTCGGCCGAAGCGGTGAGAACCTCCGCAAGATTCTCGCTCAATCCGACAACGAAGTTCGTATTGACTTTCCTCGAGCCTCACGCGGCGGGGTCGAAGACTCGTCGGATATCGTCAGTGAGGCCGGTGCTCGGGTCACTCAGCCATCCGACGAAATTCGCATCAGAGGCCCTAAGGCGAAAGCTGATGCTGCCAGAGAGCAGCTGCTGGCCTTGAAGCAGTACTATGAAGATAACTCGCACACGGCTACGGTTTCTGTTGCTCAAGACCAGGTTGGATCTCTCATCGGCCGAGGTGGCCAGGAGCTTGAGAAATTACGAGCCGACACCAATGCACAGATCGATATTCCGAAGAGCAACGGTGCCAAGCGTATTGAGATCACCATCCGAGGATCCAAAGACGCTGTCAAGCAGGCCAAGTCGGAGATCGAGAAACGTTCGAAAGCTTATGACGCAGTTGTCACGAAGACAATCGATGTCGATAGTAAACACCGCAACGCCATCATTGGCGCTGGTGGATCCAACATCAGGGACATTGTCAAGAAGGCTGGCGGCTCTGAAAATTCTGCCGACCATGTCAAGTTCCCTGCCCGAGGTGAGGACTCCAACACTATCACCATCAAGGGCACGCAGGATGTGGTCGATAAGATCATTACAAGCATCAAAGGCCTTGTGAGTGAGAAGGAAAACCAGGTCAACGACTCAGTCGATGTTCCTGTCAAGCTGCACCGTAACCTGATCGGCGCTCAAGGTGCGAATCGCAAGGAATTCGAGGCCAAGTTTGGTGTCTCCATGAATGTGCCTCGGCAGAACAGCGGTGAGACTGCCGTCAAGCTCGCTGGACCTCCGGAGAACGTCCAGAAGGCTAAAGACCACCTTCTGGCTATGACAGATGCCCAAAAGGGTGAGACTGTGACCGTTCCCCGCAAATTCCACCACGCTGTGGCACAAAACGGCGCCACTTTCGGTGAGTTCACTCGGATGGGCGTCCGCATTGACCATGCGGGCCAGAAGCCGCCATCCAGACCAAAGGCTGGTGCTTCTAAATCTAACGGCGATCTGCCCCTTATCACTGACCAGGCAGGTGGCAAAATGGCCCATTCCTGGGAAGTTGTACCCCTTACCTCCGATGAAGATGGTGAGATCGCGTGGAACATTGTCACCACTCGTGATGCGAAGGAGGGCGCGGTGGACAAGGCCAAAGCACGCATACTAGAGCTACTGGAACAGGCCGAAGAACCTAGATTTACCGGCTACCTGACTTTGCCGGACCCTGCTTTGCACAAGCGAATCATCGGCTCCGGCGGCAAGACCATCAACGGTATGCGTAATGCTACGGCGTGCGACATCCAGGTCCCGAGACCAAACGACAAGACGGATGCCATCACGATCACGGGCAGCGAGGACGGCGTTCTGAAGGCCAAGGACATGATTCTTGAGGTTATCGAAGGTGGTAACGGCAATTAGGTCATTTGCTGTCAACGCGAGTGGACATGCTGTATAGTCCAACGGGCGTGATTGAAATCCAAAGGCGCCGCATAGGAATCTGTGAATAGATCATGGAACCTACTGGCAGAGACGTCTTACGAAACAAAGTCTAAAAAGTGATTGATCGATTCAGCGAAACAAAGCAACTGACGACGTGTATGTAAAAGGTAGAAAAAATCCAAAAGCTGGAGTTTTGTGCGTTGGACTGCATTGCGACATGTTTATTTCGAGTCATTTTGGCTACTGTCTTTTCTCCCCGTGCTCATGTCGCAAGTAGGGCAAGGGGTTCGAATACAATCAGTGAACGATTAAACGCTCCCCTGTATCAGTATCATGCAGGCCAAAAACGAACGGAGACTGTTGTCCGTGTGAGGCGTTGCTCGCTTGGAACAACCTGATGCTCGTCTTCCTGTCCTCTTCATTTCCTCTTTCGTTCCCTCTTGTCCAATTCATACCGAAGTCCGTTTTCGCAGGTACTGACTAGGGTACATCAGGTCCGGCCGTGGCGCAGTCAGGGCCGACGAACGGCTTTGATGGTCAACGTTGTGGCTTGTGGCGGAGCGATGGCTGGCTGGCTGGCTGGCTGACGGATTCTGGGGCGTTGGCGGCTCAAATTTTGTTGGGTACAGATAAAAGGAGCCACGTCGAGCGAGCCGGGCAATGCGTCCGGATGTTGGTCCATGTTCACGGAGGCTCCCGCAATTTTGTACCGATAATGCCACTGCTCGCCAACCTGACTCGTCTGCCGACTGTGTCGGCCACCTTGAAGAACTTCCACGGCCTGGATATCCCAGCTGGCTACGAGCTTCCGCAGCATCTCTGGGACGCGCTCACCCGTAACGACATTGTGCACTACGCTTGGGTGGAGCTTGTTGTCAAGGCTGCTGCAGTGTTTGAGACCGGAGCTGTGTACACACAGCTCGTTAATAACAGGGCAGGCTGGCTGTTTGCGGAGGAGCCGCAAGCCACGGTCTTGGGCGAGTTGTCTTGGCCACAAGTGCAACACCTGGATCTGTTGTTGAGGACTTGTGCGGTGACGGGCTGGGATGTTGAGTACCATCGCGCAAGGTCCGCGCTGAGGTCCGCGCTGATGGCATTTAAAGAGGTGCTGGAGGAAGGTGTCTTCATGGCGGGGGCAAAGACATTGTGTCCGTCGGGGCCCGCCAGAGAGGCTCTGCAACAGTGGTACGACGCCGCTGTTGGGGAAATGGTGGACGAGGCGGATAGTTGGTTGCAGAGTAGCTTCACTTGGTGGAATACGTTGACGGAGATTGCAGAGAAGTATCCGCAGGTAAGGATATGGGCAGACGTACTGGAGACGACTAATCAGAGGTCTCGCAGGAGCGGCGGAGTGGTGTTGAAGCGTAAGCAGGTGTTTGAGTTGAGGTTTGGGAGCTTCACGCCGCTTCGCAGGCTCGCATGGGTGTCGGATAACCTAGCCAGGAGGGTTGACGATCATGAGATTGGTTTCGGTCCAGTCATGTCATAGTACTTGATGCATGCCAGCTGATGGGCGAGGGGTACAGAACTTTGGGCGACAGTGGAAATGGTGCAGGTTCACGTGGTGAAAAGAGAGTCCTCCTGTTTCTTGTTAGCATCAAGGACCAGGATATAACACGGATGAAGACACTGACTTCTCGCAAGTATTCTCCAACGTCACCTTGACGGAAAGCTACCACAGCCGTAGGATCCAGCTTCCTCGATTCCGCTGTCGAACGAGCCGTGACGCCGAAGCCGAGCGGGGTGTCGTCCATGGAGAGAATAACGACACCCGAGTGCTCCGGGCAATCCTCGCTCCAGCGACCGACGTGGGCTTTCACAACATTGCCGCCGTAGAGGAATGGCATCTCGCCATTGGCCTTGACCCACAACTTGTAGCGCGCATGAGGAGCAATCACGTCGAGGGCGGTGATGTGCAGCCGGAACTTGCCAGTCTTTGTGAATTTTCCGATACAAGTGCCCAGACACAGCAAATTGTCTCGTGCCACCGAAGTGGCTAGGTTCGCGAGCGACAATCGTACGTAGTAAACACGAGACTCGTGCAGGCGGAAGACATGGCGATCGTCGTCGTTGCCCGTCTCAGATGGGGCTATGAGTTGGTTGAGAGACCGGCCGGTGTAGTTGGCAAGCTTTGTGAAGAGCGTCTGCGTTTCCACGTCTGTTAAGGCTCGCATCTTGTCCGGGCTGTTGGTGTGAGTGACCACGGTGAGAAGGTCTTCGGGTGTCTTTGTTGGAGAGGAACTTTTTTCATGCGCCAGACCTTATCGATAACGACGGACTTGTCGCGTGAGGAACCTTTGCCTGTATAGGCTTAGCGTATCCAGGCTGCTCGCCGCTCCTTGTAACTCCGTGACTTCCTGGAGAATCTGCCAAGTAAAAGCCAAGTAGAAGGCTGCTGTGAGCAAAACATCCATCGAAGTCTCTTTCATGCTTGCTTGCAATCCTTGGAAGTTCTTGCAAACGGATGCCGCTTACTAGTACGGTCGCTCATCACATGGGCACGATGACGAGCCATACAGTGCAGCTCGATCAAGACCTTTTCGTGTGCGTTGCAAAGCCAGTTGCAACAGCGCGTGTACGACGACAATAGCCATGAGCAATGAGCCATCGAACTCTGAAGCCATGTTTCAGGCAGGTTTGCGGTCGAAAGTAAGTGAACAGGATGCTTTTGCCCCCATTGTGGGAAGCCTGATACGATGACGTACTCAAGACGCGTCACAGGCGGGAACGACAGCATGACCACAGAGGGCTGTCTGAACCACTTCTCTAGCCAGTATCCGCCTGATCGACGGATGGGAGAACGAATCTACCTATCACCTTTAGCATAGTGTAGCACATAGGCGCCTTACGGTATGGCTGAAGTTCCTAGAGGACTCCGAGAATGGGAACTGCAACAACAACTCTCCGCTATCTTACCTCTGGGTGAAGGCGAAGTTTCGCAGATTATTTCTTACGTCGGCACACTTTCGACGCCAGAAGCTACTGTATATCTCCATGATCTACTCGGCGACTCTCCAGAGGCGTTGACATTCGTCACCGGGTTCACCGAAAAGCGTGCAGGCATCGACACTGGAGAGGGCGACGATATGGTGGTTAATACAGACAGCAAGCCTGCGGTACGTGGTGCTGCCTTGCCATCGAAAGGTCAGCCGCGCATTCAAGCCGATGCGGGGAGCAGCGACGCAAAGGAAACTGCCATAACCGATGGGAAGAGTAAAGAGCCGAACGTTCCCAACCCAGTCGGTCAAGCTGTCTCCTACGCCCCGCCACCAGGACCGCCACCACAACCCAAAAGGGTAGCCGCACATCATCACACAAACCCAGTCATTGACGCTGCAAGAATCCGCGCGCAAGATGAGGTGTGTCAGTGACGCCATGATGATGACACTGCCGGGGCTGACTAGCTGACCCTGAACAGCAAGAAATGCAGCAAATGCTCCAGAATCTACAGTTCCAGTACGGCATCTACAACAGCGACATCGAGCCCGAACATGATTCAGACTATCCCTGCAGCTGCCCAATTCACCAGTACCAGAGGATTAAATGGAGACGTTATGGGGTTCAAGACATGTGGTCACACGCTGTCATGTATCCAGGTACCATACTCCGCATACCGAGCACGGGGTTTTTCACTGTACTAACTCCATCCCTAGGCGAAAAGGCCTACAACGACGGCACCTACAGCTACGGTGGAGGCATGCGCCTCTCAAGTCGCAATCCTTATTCGTACCGCGTCGCATCTCCTTACGGTTATAATCAATTTGGATGGGGTGGACCGGCCAGACCAATCCCCTCATGGCATGAGAAGGTGATCCATCAAACCATCGCACTGAATAACTCCCTCAATCGTGAAGCACAAGCTAGCATCGATGCCAAGGAGCCCCGGCACAGCATCTGGGATGACGACGGAGGGCTAGAATCAGCGATATCAAACTTAGGTATCAGCGACCAAAAATTCCAGTACGAAGAGATCGCGAACACTTCATCCCACGGAGAGAAGCCGCCCATCGTGAAACGCGCAAGCGTGGCCGACTCCAGAAGCGGCAGCAGTTCTCGCCTCTCGAGTTTCCGCAAATCTATCGGTATTAAATCCTCCGTGGAACGCGCCGTCGACAAGGCCAACAAGACTGTTTCCGATGGCGCTTCCCTGCGCGATCAGATCCTCGCTGAAGAGCGCGGCCGTTGGCCAGATGCGCAATGGCGCCATATTGTGACCAACTACCAGGAGCGAGTTGGCATGGCCAAGAAAATTGCTCAGCTACGCGCACGTTATCCAATCCAGTACCTACATTTACTGAGAGCGGGTTATTTCGAACCAATTCCCGTGGCATGGGCGAACCAAGCATCTAACCCGCTGAAGTTCAGCATCGAAGCCGCGGCGGGGTGGAGAGGCATCACACCCGCATGGCGTGGGTACGAGGATACCGCTGAAGAACGACTCTACTGGGTTCTGAATCATCGGGAGGCCCCTGGGGGCGAATCCCGCACGAGATTGAAGCCAGACTTCATTTCCGCGATGGAAATGGCGCGCGCTCGGATGGCGAGCGCCGTCGAGCCGCCACCACTGTATTTTGCGGAGGATGATACCTGTCACGTGCAGCATACCAGCGAAGGCTACTCGAAACAGGTCATGCCGCCGCCCTTCCGGGCGTTCGATCGGCCAGAGCTGCCAACTGACGATACGATGATCCTTCTGGACGTGAGCGGGAGCATGGATTTTGATCCTGTCAGGCCCGTGTACGACAGGTACCTGATTACACAATATGTCAGGGGCACACAGCCGAAGAATAAGCATGTCGCAAAGGCAATAATCCGCCGATTTACGGATGCTATGGCTCAGCATGATCATCAGACCAGAAGCGAGGGATATGACTTGGTGACGTTCTCTACATTCGCAACACATATTGGAAGGGTCAACCACTCCAACCTGAACGATATGTGGGCGTCTCGTGTACGGCTGGGTGGTGGAACTCGTGTCATGACTGGATGGCAGAAATGCAAGGAACTACATTTCCAGAAACACTCGGAATCCGCCACACACCATTCCGTGTATGGTTGGCAGGCCGGTCCGCAAACGCCCATGCTCCGGCTGTTGTTGCTGCTCGACGGCGAAGCAACTGACATGGACGAATTCGAGCTCGACCTGTTGGGTTTGTCCTGGGCACACGTGACGATCTTCTTGGTCGGTGTCGAGGGTTGTCCCCATCATCATAGGCACGCAAACGAGTTGCAGAGGATCAGCGAGGTGAACCACCATGTGAGTTTTGTGGATGCACAGGGAAATACGCCCGAGAGGTTTGTGACGCATGAGTTGTTGAAGCGGCATCTGGGGTATGAGATTAGTATGCAGGAGTTTGAGGATCTCGAGCGTCTGCCTGAATATAGTGCTGTGGCATAGGGAACACGTTGGTCGGGTGTCACGATCAACAGAACCTGTTCTCTGGGCCGAGACTTTTGTTCTCTGTCTGGTATATGTTTCTTGCGCTACGTCTAATACCAGAGATCATCATCGAAAGGACCCGCCGTTATCCAAATAATTTCTTATGCTCTTCTTGTTCATAGAGCAGTACCTCTCCCTCTCCACTAAAAAAGAATGTGTTAGTATCATTGGGCGGAGCTGGGGCTTTTACGGCCGGCATAGAAACATCAAAAAGCACAGACCCGAATTGGCGTTTTCGGGACAACTCTTCTGAGTATGAGCGATCGCGGTAAGCGTGGTCTAGATATCGTCTGTTCAGCTACTTCCAGTTTCTCATACTACGACAGTATCCCGAATCCTCATGCTAAAGGGTTCAACGGAGCAGTTACAAGCACGTTGGGACATCGAACGCCAAGACCGGCAAGCGTGCACTAACCCTAGTTCAGCCATGCCTTTGCGGAGCCTTATCGATAAGAGTTGACTTCACTTTTTTTCTCTGGGACAGCCTACTGCAACTACTACTTTGCCTTTTACATACCTCAGTCGACGACAAGCTCAGTACAGGTGACTATGCCGCATGGTCGCCCGGCTAAGCGACGGCGAGTCACGCCGCCCGTCGATGACAGTGCGGTTTCCGAAACCGTGAAAGCGGAAGACCTCTTCAGCAGAGCGGCGGATTGGGACCTGGAGGACCAATACGAACAGCGGTCACGACGAAAGAAGGTCAAAGAGACAACAAGACTACCCACTAAGAGCGCCGAAGGTGTCCTACAGAACGCCTCGATCGATGAAGCTGATGATGCCGCTTCGGATAGCTTCCTTGCTTCCGACAGTGACAATGAGGGCGACAGTGGACTTGTGACCCCACCGGCAGAGCCCGAAGCCCAACCTAAGATCCCACTGAAACAGCAAGTACTGCAGACAAAGGAAGAAATCGCACGTTTGGCTGGTTTACTGAATGAAGATCCAGAAGAGCACGCTGGCGCGTTCAAGAAGTTGGCCCAACTGGGCAATGGGGCGCCTCTACCCGTGCAGAAACTCGTTCTTGCTGCTCAGGTGGCTGTCTATAAAGATGCGATCCCTGGGTATCGCATTCGAGCGTATAAAGACGAAGATATGAGCAGCAAGGTGTCCAAGGATGTTCGCAAAACGAGGCAATTTGAACACGGTCTCGTCACCAACTACCACACCTACGTCAAGCATCTGGCGACTCTCGCTCGAACCAAATCTGATGACAGCGAGACCGCCTCTCTTCGAAGTGTCGCCATCAGCTGTGCCTGCTCTCTCCTGCTTGCTGTGCCGCATTTCAACTTTCGCACCGAGTTGCTTAATCTTCTCGCCCGCGAACTTCTCAAGCGTGAGCCAACGCCAGATTTTATCAAGTGCATCGACACTGTTCAGAATTTTTTTAAAGCGGATGACGATGGAGCACCGTCGCTGGAGGCAGTCGGCGTCCTCTCGAAGCTCATGCGAGCAAAAGACTTCAGTGTGCGAGAAGAGGTATTAGACTTGTTTCTTCACCTGCGCGTACTGACCGAACTCTCACCCGCCCATGTCAGTGGCAACGCCACAAACACCAGGCTATCGAAACTACATGGCAAGAGATCGAAGAAGGAGAAATGGGAGCACCGCTCGAAGAAAGAACGAAAGGTCGCGCGCGAAAACAAGGTCGTCGAGAAAGAAATGAGAGAGGCCGACGCGAGTGTCAACTTTGAGGAGCGCGAGAAAATGCAGTCCGAAGCACTCAAGCTCGTATTCGCAACCTATTTCCGTATCCTCAAGGAAAGGATACCCCATCTCATGGGCGCGGTCCTCGAGGGTCTGGCTAAGTACGCCCACCTTATCAACCAAGACATGTTCGGGGATATTCTTGAAGCTCTGAAAGACATCGTCAAGCGAGCTGAAAATTTGGACGACGTTGACGAGATCGGAGACGATGAGCAGCCGACGACGAACCAACGCAACTTCACTCGCGAAAGTCTGCTGGCTACGCAGACCGCATTCACCCTGCTATCGCAACAGGATGTCTCAAAGTCTGCATCAGCCCTGCAGCTCGACCTCTCATTCTTCTCTACCCACATCTATCGCACACTCTATGCACTAGGATTGGATTCTGATATTGAGCTAGGGCCAAAGGCGCTACACCTTGCGGATCCACACAGTCGGGGCCAACAAGAGCATCGGAACAGAGTCAACGTGTCCACGCCCGTCCTTCTTCTCACCAGAGTACTCACGTCGATCCTTCTGACACCATCACAGCCGCCTCCAACAATTACTGCGACCGCGTTCTACAAGAGGCTTCTATCCATCTCCATTGCACTTCCGGAGAAGTCAGCCTTGGCAGTGTTAGGTCTGATGGGCAAGGTCGCGGACAAGCACAGCCGCAAGATTGAGGCACTTTGGTACAGCGACGAACGGAACGGCGACGGAGTCTTCCACGGTGAAAGCGACACTATTGAAGGGACAAATGTTCTTGCTGTTGGGAGTGGGGTGTGGGAACGAGAGTTGCTGAAGAAACACTACTGTCCTCAGGTCCGCGAGCAAAGTGCTGCGATCGACAAGATTATCACAAAATCGTCCCAAAGATAGGGTCCTTGAGCCGATCCCGATTACAAGCTGTCCAGCTGTTCGCTTCGCCCCCATTCCTCGTCCTCGTTGAGAAGGCTGAGCCAGAAAGGGGCTTGGGGCCAGCAGAGAAATCAAAGCATTTAGTTTCTTCACAAGCTTTTCCATCATGATGTGAAGCTAGCTACCATGGTCACACTGCAGTTGGCAACTTGCTGACTAGGCAGCCGTCACAGCACTTATCGATACGGTGGCAATCTCACATTCACGCTGCCGACCTGCAAACATGCCAAGACTGCGGTGTCTTTGGACCTTGCGGTTCTCACCCACAAGCAACAGAAAAGACACGTTGGAACAGTGCCATACTTCCTGTTGACTTCTTTATCTTTCATCTTCTTCCATGTCCATAGCACTACAGCTTGTTGGCCAGTACCGAGACAGCGATTTTTGCCTCTACCGACTCTTGTTGTAGGGACGTCAGGTTGTCTTGGAAGCGAAGTTGCCCAGATCAGCCACCTCGATTCCGAAAAGATACTCTCTTCCACGGTTTCTGTCTCCAAAACGACAATATGCAGCCCTACAAGTTTGGCAACACCTTCACTGACCGAGCTACCGAGCGAGCCAGTAGACCAACTTCAGTCAACGAGGCTTTCGGCGACGTCGAGACCACCAGTCTCATCATGTCGACCCACTCCAACGACCATACTCCCACCCCTGAC
This sequence comes from Cyphellophora europaea CBS 101466, assembly GCF_000365145.1. Lineage (NCBI taxonomy): Eukaryota > Fungi > Ascomycota > Eurotiomycetes > Chaetothyriales > Cyphellophoraceae > Cyphellophora > Cyphellophora europaea. The sequence goes on from NW_008481811.1 coordinate 2,049,514, forward strand.
ACCACCTTCGACATGGTCGCTGGCCCGGTCACCGAGACCGAACAGCGTGGCAGAAGCCTCGTTCGCGAACAGCGCGCCAACATGGAAGCAAGCCTCAAATCTCGATCCCCGGCCAAGACCATCCGCAAGCGTAGCAACACCGACACGTCCAAATCTTCGAAGTCCACCAAGGAGGAGCACAAATCCGCCCTACCAATCCCACTTTTCTTCGGAAGGATGAAAAGCAAGCTTGCCAGCAAGAAGTCCAAGGCCAATCTGCGAGGAGATGGTCCGATGACGGTACCTGATACCAATAAACCCCTCCCAGCGATCAGCGTCTCCGCCACCATCGAGCCGACCGATCCCTCATACAGCCAGATCCCCAACTTCCTGACCATGCCATCCCCTTCGCCACGCTTCGCACGCAGCCCAGCTCCGCCCGGGTCCTACTCGCCATCCTCGCCGTTAAACCCGACAGCTCGCCCGTTCGTGCCTGTCTCTCCCGCGGACGTTGAATGGCCCCTGCAGTCCTCGAGCCCTGTTCCACCTGTCCAGTTCGTCCCTCGTGTGCCTCGCAAACCAGCAGCGGCCACCAGCACCCTGCCCTCGGGCGTCATCTTTGCCAACCAGCAAGGCCAGACGCATTTTATTGCCCCAGCACGCAAAGATACGTACGCATACGTCCAGCAGCCGAAGGTCGTGCCCGCGAGTCCGACGCATGCGTCCATGCACGCCAACATCGTCGAGCAGGCGCCGGCGATCCCTGTCACGGCCGCTCCCTCCGAAGAGATCGAGGGAGCAGAGGCGGCGGTGGCAGCAGAGGTGGCCCCACCAGCGGGCGTGACGCTGGAGGAGCTACAGGGAGAGTTGTTCGCGGTCTGTGAGGCGCTCAACATGCGCGTCGACCAGCTGGAGGCCCGCTTTGGGCGGGTGGAGGCGGCCCTTGGTCGCGTGGAGACGATGCTGCGAGAGGGTCGGGTGCAGATGAAGCGCGATGCGGCGTTTGGTGGGAGATACCCCGGCGATGCCAAGAATTTGTTGGCTTGGAAGTGAGTTGAGTTGGTTGAATGAATGAATGAATGCGATGACAGAGCATGATTGAATAGACAATGTGAAGTGGTTGGTGGCTGTGGAGCTTGCTTGCCTAGATGAGGCAGCCAGACTCTTCTGCTCGAGTTCTCCAAGGCTTTTTCTTCTTCACTTGTGCTGTGCTTGAATTTTGTGTCTACACTTGACAGATGTTTCGTTTTCTGGCCTTGCAGACATTAGTTGTGCTTCGCATATGATCTCATTTCAGTCTTACTCTCTACCTGCCTTTACTCGGGCTCAGCCCCTCACTCGATATCGACTCGCCTACGAGGCCTTCCCAAAGATCTCAAGGCCACTTATATACTCCAGTGGGCCGCGCCATATCCACAAAGCCGACTCCCAACATCCACCCCTTCCCCTTCTCTACCTCGCACAAAACGCCCCCACCGCGCCCTTCGTCTTCTCCTTGAACTCCTTGGTCACCAACGCACTCACCGCCTTAAACGCCTCACTCTTCGCATCCCCCAACAACTCAAACAGCACGCTCTCGCTCGTCGTGATCGTCGCGCCCCGGCTCCGCAGCCGCTCCAGCGCGACCCACCGCTCCCCGGCGTTACAGCTGCTGACGCCGTCCGCGAGCACGTAGACGTGGTGGCCCGCGCTGAGGAGGTCCAGCGCGGTTTGCGTGACGCAGATGTGTGTCTCGATGCCGACGAGGATGATCTCGAGGGGTTGCGGAGTGGTGGTGGCGGTGGCGGCCTGGGCGGCGACGGCGGAGAGGAGGGTGGGCGTCATCATGGAGAAGGCGGTTTTGTCGTGAAGGAGGGTTGGCGGGGTGGTGTCGGACATGGATTTAGGGTCAGTGGGCGTGGCGTCCGGGGAGGGGAGGAGGGTGGTGAGCTCGGAGACGGTGTCGCCTAGGCGGGCGGCGTTTTGGGTCGTGATGTAGATTGGGATGTTGAGGATCTTAGCTGCGGGGAAAGGGAGATGGGTGTGTCAGTTGTTTGGGTGGAGTTGGTAGGCATGAGGGTAACGCCGCCGTTGTAAGAGAGTAGACAATGAGAGGGGCATGGGAGGGCTACGACGCTTCAGTGCTCGCTCGAACTATGGCTTACCTGCTTTGACCATTTTTTCGCTGGTCGAAATGACCTTGTCGAACTCATGAATGGCGGACCGGAACTTCTCCTGGATATCACAAAGGCTATGGTAGCCCAGTATTAGCTACACATTGCGCCCGCCAAACCTCCCAAAACATTCTCCAACGATGTGGGCTGGACATACAAGAGTGCCGGATTCTCTGTATGAACTGTTAGCGTTCAATGATACGAAGTATATAATTGTAGCTCACGTAGACGCTGTTGTCGTGCCATGTTATCAGTGTGTAGATGCCTTGACACAGCGGACAAGCGGCTCTGCGGTAACGATGAGCTCATCAATTTGTGCCTAATTAGCAAGGTGGTGCGCAGCATGAATTGCGAAGCAGTGGTGATACGAAGGAAGTCGACTGTAGTGAGGACGTCGTCACATTAGCCTCGGATTCGGCTGGCTGGAAAAGGTTCAACCGGGCAAAAGGCATCCTGTGGGGTCAGGCTCGGCATTGGGGGGGGTATCCTATTGCTACTAGTACCAATACTCAAGACACACCGTCGAATGGGATGGCACTGGAAATCTACGGCAATATGGTAGGAATGGCTTTCTTCTCAGGATGCATCCCGACGAGCTCCTAAGCTCCAAGGGTGCAATGCCCGCCTGTCAGACATTGCCAGTCTGTCTTCTAAAATACAACAGAATGCATATGAAGGGCTCGTGTCCTGGTGCCCCTAGACTGACACCCCTGATATAAGCAATATCTTCGTTCACCGTAGAAGGATGCGCCAAGTAAAAGCCGCCTAGCTCGCGCTCCTTCACCTCCAAAACCTCTTCAGCTGCCGTTGGTCGTTGTACGTCTCTGCGCGCCCGAGCCATTGCTCAACCAACCGAAAGCAGATCCAGAACCAACGGGATTGGTGCGGGTTGGTGCTGACGGTCCTGCTTTGGCATCTCCAATGCTGACTTTACGCTCCGGTTCCGGCTCGCGCTCCTCAGTGCGAACCGTATCGGGTGCGTTCAAGAACGGATTGGATGCAGATCCACTGCGACTTACGTTTGTGGAGCTTTTGTTGGTTCGGAGAACCTTCATCGTACGACTAGGTGCAGGGCGAGAATACGAAGACGATTTTGAGTCAGGAGGACCAGTCGACGACGATGAGCGCCAGGACACACCCCATACCCCGGAGTTTGACTTGGAGACTGGTGTTGATGTCGAGTGTTCGCTACCGGTTGTCGACTTTGAGTCGGTCGCCGGGATATCAGCACTTGTACGTGGAGTGATCTCCGCAGCATCGGTCTTCCTAGACTCAGTATGCTCAACAGGCGCGTTGGAATTTGGCGAGCCAGGGCTTGAAAAGGCTTCTACTTTAGCAGGTTGTCCGATAACTCCAGCGCGGGATGGCTCTCGGCCTGACTGACGCACAGTACTCGCTGACGTAGTAAGCCTACGAGAGCCTGTGCTCAGATTCTTGTATGAGGCATCATCCTCTGGTCGGACCAGTGGCACGGTCAACTGGTTGCGCTCTTCGTCGTAGATGCTGACTTTATCCTGGGAGAAGAGGATGTCGGCACTTTGCGCACGCAGGATATCACTGCCGATTATGATCTGGATTGTCTTCTCTTCCGCAACTTCTTCAACCACCACAAACTTGACATAAAGAGTGGGGACTTGTGGAGCTGGTCGTGGACTACCCGAACGAAGCGTTTGCTGCTGGATACGAGCTTCTGTAAGGTACACAGGCAGCTTGATCTTGCGGTATCCGGCCTCGTCCACGATTTGGTCTGTCAGTCCGAGCTGTTGTAGAAGCGACATACCAACTGAGGAGGAAGAGGCACCCGTGCATAAAGCGGCGTAAAGGAGGGAATCGTTGGAGAAGGTCTCGGTGAGCCAGCAGCGAATGATTGCAGGGCAGGGGCCAAGGACGAAGAAGCCAGGCGGCGGATTGGCTGCGACCTTGGGGGAATTGTGGATGGATCCAAGCAAACGGCTCTGCTCCAGGCCAAAGCTGTTAGTTCTTCCGAAGCCAGCATTACTGCTACGTCCGTCTGATCGATGAGACAAGGAGCGCTCCGAAAGAGGATGACTGCCTAGACCGCTGCCAGTTCTAGTAGGCAGGTCTATTGACTGCCTCGATGAGCCATAGTGGTTGTTAGCACTCTCGTCAAAACGAACCGAATTGGCCCGCGACGCTGCTGCTCTGCGAGTATCTTCGGCATTATCGAGACTAAGTGCACTGATGCCGGCATCGGTGTCGAAGTTGCGGAAGGCTTCGGCGGCAGGGTTGAGAGTCGAATCTGTTACTCCATCAGCGTCGTAGCACCATGATATAGAGTCGACTTACCATGATGAGAGCCACCAAGAACGTTCGGGAAAGGTGAAGCAGGCGCCCAGACGTTCTTAGGTCTTGCACCGTCGTCTGCCCTCTTCTCCAGGCGCATGATGCGCTCCGAGTGTTGCGCCTGCGTTGTAGAGAGGTCGGTCAAAGCCTCTTGCAATCGCCAAAGGTCGTCTCTATTGGCAGCTGGCGGTCGCTCCATTCCCGAGCACTAGTTGACGAGGCCTCGCACCGAACAAGGGGTGGGCAACTCGATCGAGGGTCTAAGCGAGCGCTCATCCGCGAAATACAGCAGGATGGGTTCGAGCGTCTGAAGGGTTCTGTCGGTGGCAGGGGCAACTTCCCGTCCACCACCACGGGGCCACAATGGCCGATGGCTCTCCTCCTTCACAGTTTAGATGTCTTCAAAGCCTAGTTGCTCATCTGTGGAGATTCGTCGAGGAATGTAGAGCGTGAAGTGGTAGACAGAATATCGATGCGCCGGAGCTTGCGACGGCAGACTCCTTGACTCTCGAAGTGATAGGAATTGTGCTTTAACCTGTCGAGAAGAACTTCAACAGCTTCTGAGATTATCTGGTGACGCTAGAAATGCGAAGCCGAGAAAGGTCGTATGGGACGGAGCGATGGTGGCGGAAGATTGGCAAAGGGCGGATGAGAAGCGGCGGTAGCAGACAATGCCAGTCGTGTAGGGTTCTCTGATATGATGTGAGAGGTATGAAGAGCTTCTGAAGATGGGACAAAGGCCCTACGGTGGTCAAGATTCTCAATAGAAGCGGTGATGGAAGTTGAAGGAGATTTCATAGAACTGCGGCGCAGCTAGAAAGTTACGACAGTAGATCGATCGCCCGCCGCAGAAGCGCCAAGATTTCGATATAGGGCAGCTGATCCAAGCCTCAAACCGCGCTCGCACGCTTTCCTACTGACTTGATTATTCTATCATCTCAAAGCCATCGTAGCTTTGCATTTTGCTCTGATAAGTGGTATCTTCCATCCTTCACTTCTTGACCAAGTAGGTAAAGCTCATCGAGAAACGCTGGGATGAAGGTCCCTGGACCCGTGCAGTGGGTGGCAGCCCGCTCCGCTGCAATCTCATAGTGAAGCATAGCCGCCACGGCTGCAACGAACTTATCTTCCCGGTGAAGAGCAAGATAGCTTGCGATGGTGCTGCCGAGGGCGCATCCACTTCCCGTTATTCTGCCGAGCCAATGACTGCCATTTGAGATTGCAAGTGTTCTGTCGCCATCTGATAGATAGTCGGTAGCGCCTGTCATCAGTACGATGCATCTCTCCCTTCTGGCGAGCGCCTTCACCAAGGCTACTTTGGTCTCCTCCGTTGAAGTCGAAGGCCCAGAATCGACACCTCGTTGCTGCACGTCTGAGGTTCCGGCAACTGCAGAAATTTCACCCTCATTGCCTTTGATAACGCTGAAAAAGCCTCCGGTGAGTAAAGTCTTGATCGTGTCTCGCCTCAAGGTCGTCGCACCTCCACCCACCGGATCAAACAACACAGGGTTACCAGCAGCATTGTAAGCCTTCATGCCAGACAAGTAGGCGTTGATCGTATCAGGAGTAACCGTACCCATGTTGATGACCAGGGCGCCTCCAAGCTTCGCAAGATCCACAGCTTCTCGTGCGTTGATGGACATGATGGGCGACGAGCCTGTGGCCAAGCAAACATTGGCAGCAAAGTTTTGTACAACAGTATTGGTCATGTTGTGGCAAAGCACAGATGAGTCCACGTGAGCAGCGATGATTGCAGGTAGCTTGGAAAGTAGACGAGCTGTATCGGAGACAATGTCAGATCCTGGGGCAGCGGCTGCATAGTATTTCTCCGGTGCAGACGTTACGAGGGCCTTGAGCTCCTTTGCCGCTGCGCGAGGATCGTGGCTTGCCATGATCGCACTCACCACTGCCACGCCGCTCAGTTGATTGTCATTGTGCGCACTCTGATGCAGGACTCGCTGAACATTGGAGGCATTGATGCTTCCAATGGCAACACAGGGGACAGACTTCTTAGTGCCGGTCGAACAGGTCTGTAATATAGCTTGAGTGCCCTTAGTGCCGATAATTGACTTGGTATCCGTCTTCGTAGGCGTCGCGAACATGGTACCCACGCCCAGGTAGTCAGCACCGCCGTCAATGGCCTTGCTGGCCTCTGCAATAGACGACGCAGTGACCCCAATGATTGCATCTGGACCCAGAAGGCTGCGAACCTGAGACAAAGACATGTCCTCCTGACCTACATGGACTCCCTCAGCGCCTACCGCAAGGCAGACGTCAACACGATCATTGATGAGGAGTGGTACATTGTACTGCTTGGTAACAGCATGTAACCGCGCTGCCGTCTCAATCATGTCTCCGGTGTCGGCATGCTTGTCACGATATTGGACGATGGAGACACCACCCTTTATGGCTTCTTCGACGACCCATGTTAGGTCTGCATCACCGAGAATGGCAGGCGTTGAATCAGTGACGAGATAGAGTGTCAAGTCGAGGTGTTTCTTGTGCGACTGAGACGCCATGGTGACAGTAATGGACCTGCAAGTCCTCACCAAGGCAGTCTAGAGAGAGGCCAATGCTGATTGGAGGAAGCACGGATCAGGTTGAGAAAGTGCATCGAGATGAAGGAGGTTTTGCAGTAGACAAAGCACGAGACGTGGGCCGAGAGTATGGTGTCATCATTATCTCAGTATTGGTGTACCTTGACAAGTCGTCGACTGAACGGCTCCCAATCTGTTGCTACCCTTGCCGATACGGATGAGTATCAGCTTCCTACAGGTCGTCTTTGTGCAATGCATGCAAACCAGGGTATGCGGCAGCATGCAGCAAACGAGACGTGTGCACGAGCAGGTGTTCGTCAGGCGCCGCTTACCTGCGGGGCACCGAGCTTGCTTAGGGGCCTAGAGTTATAGGGTCTCTAGGCGTGGGCGAACGCAGTGATTCCCGGGCGCCCGACGGCTGACATTGCTGCCAAGGCCGTGAATGAAGGATTCAAGTGCGACTGACTCCGAGTGCGCAGGCGGCCAAAGTTTTCGACCCCCAAGCCATTCTTCCTCGACCATTCTTTCTTCCTTGCCACCACTCCTCTCCATCACTCCCAGTGAATTTACCCGTCACTCAAGACTCCGTCAAACAAAGGTTGCCAACAACCTCGATTGCCCTTCTCTGCGTCCATCGCAATCGCATCCTTGTTGAATCTCAGAGATCCATCAGTCCCTACCTTACCTCCACAGTTCGAGCCATCGCACCCAGGATTGTTCATGTATCGGGCATTCTTCCACACCTCCTCAACCCCAACACCGCAAAAGCTGCAAATATTTCCGACTTCCAGGAAACCTTGTAACCACTCAAGAAGTGCCTATGGTTGATAGTCGCCCCTAACCGACTCAATCCCATAAAAGACTTCATGTCAAGTACAACATAGTGGTGGTAGTTTCCACGCATGTCTAGTCGCCCCATCATCAACGCAAGCAACTATTTCACCCATCCAGCAAGCCAAATCAACCTGTTCTAGCCTCCCAGACCAAGACCGCAATCATGGCTACCGTCAACATCCGTACCGATGTTACCGATCCCTTCTATCGCTACAAGATGGAGCGCCTCCAGTCCAAGATCGAGGGCAAGGGCAATGGCATCAAAACCGTCGTCGCCAATCTCCCCAGCGTCGCTGCCTCTTTGGCTCGTCCTCCGGCCTATGTGATCAAGTGGTTTGGTTTCGAGTTGGGTGCTCAGACCAACACCAACCCCAAGGATGATCGCTGGATCATCAACGGCGCGCACGAGTCCTCTAAGCTTCAAGATTCGCTCGATGGGTTCATTTCCAAGTATGTTCTGTGCAAGGCATGCAAGAACCCTGAAACCGAGATTCATATCAAGGATGGCCGCATCTTGCTGGACTGCAAGGCCTGTGGCCAGCGCACTGAACCTGATCTTCGACACAAGCTCAGCGGTTTCATCTTGAAGAACGAGCCCAAAGGCGGCAAGAAAGGCAAAAAGGAGAAAATGTCTCGCCGTGATCGCGCCAGGATGGAGGCTGAGGAGAAGGCATCTACCAACGGTGCCAGCCCTCACGACTCTCACTCTGATCAAGGCGGCGATGCTGACGAGGATGGCGAATTGGCTGCCGGAAGTGACGACGAGTTTACACGCCAGATCAACGAAGATGCCAAGGTCATTGACGCTAACGGTGCCCCCAAGGAAGAGCAGTGGGCTATCGATACTTCTGCTGAAGCTGTTGCTGCTCGTACCAAAGATCTGCCCGATGATCTCAAGCGCTCCCTTGCATTTGACGACGATGAGGAGGGCGAGGGCGGTGGGCACAGCGTCTATGATGATCTCGGCGACTGGCTCGAGGAGCAAACCAAGGCCAAGGGCAAGATCAGCGCTGTCGACGACGTTGACATCTACAAGAAGGCCAAAGAACTCGGGATTGAGTCCAAGAGCAAGACTCTGGCCGTCCTTGCCCAAACCATCTTTGACGAGAACATTGTCAAGCAAATCTCTCAACGCGCCAGCATGCTTCAGAAGATGATCGGCGAAAGCGAGAAGCACCAAAAAGCATTTCTGGGAGGGACCGAGCGCTTTGTTGGCAACGACCATCCTGACCTGATTCCTCAAGTTCCCAAGATCCTGATGGCCTACTACCAGGCCGACCTGATCAGTGAGGAAGTCGCAAAAGCCTGGGGTTCCAAAGCGAGCAAGAAGTATGTTGAGATCAGCATCAGCCGCAAGGTACGCCAAGCCGCTGAGCCTTTTGTCAAGTGGCTCGACGAGGCAGAGAGCGAGGATGAGAGTGATGAGGAGTAAGTGGCAGCCGGCTCAATCATCTCTTCTCGACAAGCTGTGCAACAAGCACGATCTCTCCACTCCTCACGTCTCAGGTACGACTCAGGCACGGTGTTGTTTGCAAGGGAAATGGCTTTCAGTCTTGATTCTATTCCTGCCACTTGACAAGTTTCTCTCTGTCATTGGCATGTCGCTCCTGTACCTAGATCACAGACTTCATAGTTGCTGCGAATAGACTGCGTCAAACCACTCTCTTCTCTTCCGGGAACAAGCCTGGCTCGTTTGGCTGAATCGACCCAACTCCGGCGTGCTGATGGTGCAGAGTTCGATATGATGGCATCCAAAATATGTAAGGCGTGCCTAAGCCCCACCAGTACAAACGTCCTCTGGCTCGTCCTGTTCATCTGCTATTTCTTTACACCACCTTTTCCCTCCACCATTAAATTGAGCCTCGCTTAAGTCAACATATATCTAACACTATCCGGATAGAGTCTGGATGAGGCATCGCACAGCAGTAGTGGCCGGCTTCTACAGGAATCTGTGTCTTATTGATGAACCTAATGCGAAGCCCGGTTGCCCACGCTCAGCAGCTATGGCAAAAGCGGTGCTCTGCGCAACGGACTGAGATTTCTGGGAGAGGAATCGAGGGTTGGCGAATGAGGATGCGTACTTGTATGAGATGGTGAAGTCTTGGCAGCAGCAGCAGCAGCAGCAGCAGCGATCAGAAAGTGTCGGTTCAGTGCACATACAGTGAGAGGCAGCGAGCGGGACCAACGCTGAAGACGAGCTTCACACTCTCCAGGGGCGAGACGGCTCTACGCTCACTTCCCAGCCCTTGGGTAGGAACAGGGCAGAGAGTCGGAGGTAGAGGGCAAGTTCCTCAGGATCAGCCAAGTGAGCTGCGCTGCTCCCAGTGTAATGTCATGAGTTGTCAATGCAAGCTTCCTAATCTACGCCACGCCAAGTACCGTGCCGGTTCGGTGCGATGCCTGCTCCTGTCCCACATGAAAATCGTAACCCCATGCAGGGAGTCCTAGTCCTCCACGCCCATCACCTCCTTCCACTCCGGCACCACCATCGGCAACCGCTCCGGCAGCATCTCCGGCACCTCCTCCCTCACCACGCGCCACAGCTCCTCGAACACAGCCGCATACCCTTTCTCGGTCAAATGCAGCCCGTCGCTCAACAGCTCGCGCAGCACCGTGCTTGGCTCAGCCTCCCTGCTGCCCACCAACGGTCCAGAGTCGCTGGGATCCCACCCGGCCTGCCGCATGAATGTCGACCAGACGTCCACGAGCGGGAGACGCAAGTCGTGCGCGACGGCGGCGCAGGCGTCGGCGTAGAGTTTGGTGTTGGCCGCGGTGCGCTGTAGTGGGAGCGCGGATTGGTGCTCGTCGACTGGCGGTGGGGTTAGGAGGAGGACCTTGGTGTCGTGCTGCTGGATGGCGGGGTCGGTGACGATGCGGTGGAGGAGGGTTGCGTACTGGGATAGGGAGACGTGTTGGGCGTTGCCTGGGAGGACGGCGTCGTTGGCGCCGAAGAAGACCGTCAGGAGTGCGACGCGGGGTTGAGATGGGTTGCGCGGGTGGGATGGGCCGGACGGGGGGAAGAGGAGGGGGAGGAGTGGGATTGCTTGGATGGTGTTGTAGCCGGAGAAACCGCGGTTGATGATGTCGGCGCGGCGGAGGTAGAGCTCGGAGAGGCGCGGGATCAGTGTGCTGTGAGCGCCTTGGGTGATGCTGTCGCCGAAGAGGATGAGCTGGGGGTAGGGTTGCTGCTGCTGCTGCGTTGAGGGAGAGGCGTGGGGGTGGGGGATGGTGGTCATGGTGAGCTGAGTTGAGAGATGGGCAGGTAGAGGGAAGGGGAGCTTGTGTATCAAGGGGACATGGTGTGAGAGCTTGAAGTCAAGGGGCCAGATGAGGCTGACGGCGAGGAGGAATGCTGCTGCCACCCATGCCGTCGTCACCTTGACACCAGGCAACGGCATCGTCTATCTCGGCCCTTATTCAAGCGAGGCCACGCTGCAATTTAGCCTGAGACGGTAGAAGCCGACCTTTTTTTGTTTCTAGACGTACAGCTGCATGATGCTGCACGATGACCGATAGCGTGCAGAGAGGTCGCTGCACGACATTCCACAACACGAATCAATTTGGAGAAACCGCGTCGCTGAAACCTACCTTAGCTACAGTGCCGGACGCTGGCATTGCTTCAGCAACTGGCCACGTTGCAGCCTATATCATCTAGCACACTCGGATCCTCATCTGAGATGGAGCTCGCCGCGCCCGTACGTCCGAGCACAACTGTGCGAGTTTACCACCTTGTTATCGCTTGGCGACGGAGCGGTGGTGGGGGATAAACACAATGGAGACGATCGACCGTTCTCGGAGTTGCTCATATGACACGCTTTGTTGCTTGGGCCTCTGCACCTGACCACCTATTGTTTGCCCCGATCACATTCGCACCCTACCGCCCCCAACACCCTCTCCAGGTCAGATTATGTTGTGAATGACTACAAGCTATGTGGCGGACGATCTTCTGACTCCATCCTGCGCCTGACCACTGCTGATGTATGACTGAAAAGGCCCCAGGCATCCCCGCCATGAGCCCACCACCCATATATACCTGTCCCTTCACTACGTACGACGCTTGCGTTGTCCCTGCATAGCGGGAAGAACTGCCCCGAGCGTTACTGCCAGGTACCACTGTCTTTGTTCCAGCGTTCCTTCTTCCATGCCACACGGCTGCGCCTGCAGAATACGAAGCAGCAATGCCGAAATCCATCGCCTTTTCCGATGATGACTTCAGTCGCGACAACGACGACGATAACCGCTCTGACCACACTGCCCGACCTGAGTCCCACTCCCGCAGTCCCAATCAATCCAGACATCATTCCAGGCATCCCACCAATCAATCCCTCTCCTCCAGCGAGATCCGTACCAGAGTGCAGCATGCAATGGGCATGACACCCACCGAGACCACCGGCCTGTTGAAGGCACCTCACGACCCATCGGCGTCGTACATGAGTGCAGGATCTGGTGCATATACTCCTCGATCAAGAGCAGATCTTTCAAGAGTCCAAAGCGTGGCCAACAGCCTACGTTCGCACAGACACCACAGCCGCCGACCAAGCGGCAATCCAAGTCCGGAATGGAGGCGAAGCTCTGGCCTACGGACACCGAAGCTGCATCAGCCCCTGGGACAATCGATAGATCTGCACGAGCGGGTGTGGTACGATCAGTTCACCTCTACCGATTGGGTCCACGACAGCATTCAAGACGGCTATCGTGTTCTAGCTCTACGGCGAAGAGGGGGTTTCCGAGGATCGCTCGCACTGTGGGCAGACTCTGCTCAAGGCTGGATACTGGTGCTGCTGATAGGGTGTTTGACTGCTCTGGCTGCCTATTTTGTCGATGTTACAGAAACTGCCATCTTTGATTTGAAGCGGGGTGTGTGCAAGACCGGTTGGTATCAAGGTCGGGTGGCCTGCTGCAGGGGTGCCAGAGAGTGTGCAGCCTGGCAGACCTGGTCCGAGATTGTCCAGCACTCAAGTATCGACAGAATCTGGGTCGACTTCGTCTTTTTCAATGCTGGAGTCATCCTGCTGGCTGGCATTTCCTGCTACTTGACGCTCTACTCGAGAACGGTCGTGCCCTCGCACATCGCTTCAACCTTTGATGAAAACCTCGGGGCCGTCAAGAGCACCGGAGCAGACGAGACCAAGGATGCTCAAGCCGCGGCCGCCCTGGAGAGCATTCCTGCTAGCATCTACTATTCCGCTGCCGGAAGTGGTGTGGCTGAAGTCAAGGTCATCCTCAGTGGTTTTGTGCTCCACGGCTACCTTGGTCTGAGAACCCTAACTCTCAAACTGATTGCCCTGATCTTTGCTGTCGCCAGTGGAATGAGCTTAGGCAAGGAAGGTCCCTACGTGCATGTCGCGACGTGCATCGGAAACGTTGCCTGCAGATTGTTTCCGAAATACAGTCTCAACGATGGCAAGCGTAGGGAGGTCCTTTCGGCAAGCGCAGCCAGTGGTGTCGCTGTTGCCTTTGGCTCTCCTCTTGGTGGAGTGCTCTTCAGTTTGGAAGAGGTGAGCTACTACTTCCCGCCCAAGACGCTGTTCCGTACCTTCTTCTGTTGTATTGCATCGGCATTGTCGCTCAAGTTTCTCAACCCTTACGGGACCGGCAAGATCGTTCTGTTTGAGGTGCCATATGTTTCTGATTGGAGAATCTTCGAACTGTTCTGTTTTGTATTCTTGGGTGCTGCGGGTGGGGTCCTTGGAGCCTTGTTCATCAAAGCATCTCGCTTTTGGGCTAAGACCTTCCGACGCATACGCATTATCAAGGAGTATCCGATGGTTGAAGTCCTCTTGGTTGCTTTGATCACCGGTCTCATCTCCTTCTGGAATAGATACACACGCCTACCTGTGGCAGAGCTGTTGTTCGAACTCGCGTCGCCTTGCGACACTACGTCTTCGACAGGCTTGTGTCCGGACAAGGATGGTATTCCAGCGGTTATTGGATACCTCTGTGTTGCTTTTGTCGTGAAAGCATTCCTCACTATCATCACTTTTGGGATCAAGGTTCCTGCTGGCATCTACGTCCCGTCTATGGTGGTCGGAGGTTTGATGGGACGAATCATGGGCCATGTGGTGCAGTACGTCGTCTTGCATAATCCTGGATTCTTCCTCTGGTCCGAATGTCCAGCAGATGGCGAGCTGGAGTCGTGCATAACGCCGGGTGTCTATGCCTTAGTTGCAGCCGGAGCTACCATGTGTGGCGTTACCCGCCTGTCAGTCACATTGGCAGTCATTCTCTTCGAATTGACTGGCAGTCTCGACCACGTTTTACCTTTTTCACTGGCCGTGCTGTGCGCGAAATGGACGGCTGATGCCGTTGAGCCACTCAGCATCTATGATCTCCTCACCGACATGAATTCATACCCTTTTCTCGACAACAAGGCTAGCCCAGTCTTCGATTCAAAACTGGGTGACATCACGAGCCGTTCCACCCTCGCTCGCGTTATTGACATTACAATTTCTTCACTTGTCAGGGCGACCGAGCTGCGCTCAAAACTGAATCGCCTACAAAACACAGGAGAACTGGACGGTGGCCTACCCGTTATCCGCAACAAAGCCCTTGTCGGACTCATCCCAGCGCCCGATCTTGAGTTTGCTCTCGATCAACTCGAAAACGAAGAGGAGGTCATGTGCCGCATGACTACCGTGGATGACCCACGATCGACACGTCTCTGGGCTGGCTTGGACGCCTCGGACAACGAGGACGATGAAGATGAGTCATCGATGGAGGGCCGGGAGATTCTGGATCTGACACCCTATATTGATCCATCGCCTGTGGCATTGGATGTCAAGAGCCCCATGGATCTCGTGTACCAATGCTTTGTGAAGTTGGGACTGCGCTATGTCTGCGTCACGGATGAGGGGGAGTACAGGGGCATGGTGCATAAAAAGGTGTTCGTGAGGTACTGCAAGACTGAGGGTGAGGTCAATAAGAAGGTGTGGTAGGGACACCCCGCGAGGAAAGGAAAGAAGGCCCCCCAACCTGCAGGAAATGTGAGAAGGTTGTCGAGCGCTTTTTGCCAGCATCTCTGAGCGAGACCGGAGCATAAGACCATTGTTGGCGTTCATAGGCTGGCTGCACTGCATACTATCAGCTGTGGCATACTGGGAAAAGCATGCCAAGGAGAAGCATCGACTATAGAAGGGCCATGAGGCTATGATACAATTTGCATGGTACGACAGAAAGTTTGATACTGCGGTATACTCTATAAACGAAAGAGTATGAACGTTTTGCGGCTGCAGTGTATTTGTTCTCACCCGCAGTAGCATCACTATGGAGCCTATATTGTTACATATCTAGATTTCTACCAACATTTGCATGACACGTACTGCTTAGAGGTACCTAATAGGCAACGCGGACCTCCCGAAGACTCCATCGCTTCACATCTCCCACCCCGAAACCCTAACCTCAAACTCCCCCTTCTCATCCCTCGCACTCGCCCACTTCCCATCCCCCTGCGGCAGCTTAATCTCCTTCCCACCCTCGCCCACATTCAACCAAGCCCCTAACTCCTCCCCCTCCACCTTCACCACCCCTCCGCCCCCCTCTCCACCAAGCTCCCCCGGAAAAAACGTATCCAACCCCTCCACCTCCGCCCCATCCACCCTCCGCACCTCGGTCTGCAACACCCTCAACCTCAATCTCGGCTCCGCCTCCCACGTCCGCCGCACCTGCAGCGCCTCCCGATATAGCTCTGCGCCGCCAATGACAAACACATTCCCCACCTCCCACCCCGCCTGCCTCAGCAATGCCCCCGCCCCCGCCCCTGACCCGTCCGCATATGCAGATCCAGACGCAGACCACAGCTCCCGCAGCACGCGCGCGAGGTCGCTCGCTACGATGACTGGCGGCGGCGGCTTTGAGTCCGCCAAGCTGCGCAGCAAGACACTGCCACTGCCACTGCCACTGCCATTCCTGCTGCTGCCGCTGCTGTCGCTGCTGCAAGCCTGGACGGCGACCGGCGCGCCGTCCGTAGCGGCCTGTAGCTCCTCGGAGATGGAGGTCGCTACGTCATGTGGCTCCCGCCGTGTGAGGATCACGTTCAGGCGGTTGGAGAGGGGGCGGTAGGCGGGCGGGATGGAGGCGTAGGTTTTGCGGCCCATGATGACGGCATTGATGGTGGTAGTGGTGGGGGTTGCTGGAGCGTTGGGTTCCGAGAACGAGGAGGAAGGGTGGCGGTGCTGGGGTTTTGATACTGGTGTCGGGACTGGGTGAGTGGGACGGGTGTCCCGCGTGACGCGCTGGAAGAAGTTCATGTCGGCGCGGAGGGAGGGCCAGGGAAGGGTGCCGCGAGCGCCGATGCCGAGAGGGGGGGAGATGGTGGTGGCGACTATTAGATAGAGGGGGCGGGGAGGCGGGGCCATGTTGGAGAGGGGACCTGTGGTTGTGTCTTCTGCTGCAGCTTGGTCGAGGGGTCGGTGGGAGCGTTCGGTTGGTGAGGGCGTTGAGAGGGTTGATGATGGTGGCGTGGAGACGGTCATTGCGAGTCTGGAGATGAATGGAAGAGCTGGGTCATCGGCGCCGAAGATCTGCTCGTAGGGGTTAGAGGGTATAGATTTCTATATTCACTTTGACGATAGAACGTCTGTAGAAGCATTGAAGAAAAGAAGTCCAGTCCGGATCTGCGATACGCGGTTGAGGAAAATGGGAGTTGCCTGACATAGAATGACACCCAGTCTGGCCCGAAATGACGTGAAACGCGCTCGGTGGCTATGGCTTCAAAAGACACCATCTGAAGCTTGGCCATCATTCGCCAAGAATCAACTGCCTGGACCTCGACGATCAATCTACCAGGTACCACAACAAGGGTGGAGCCAATTGGCATGTTTTGCAGCATTTGAGAAAGTCCTCTCAGGCTGCATCCCTGACCAGCCTTACAAGGATGTTTGAGGGCTGAAGTAAGTCAACACGAACCTGGGAGCATCCCTGTGCATCTGACGTCAAGCCATTATGACTTCATGTCATGGCCAGCCTGCTGTGATGTTGGGGAAAGAGTGTAGCCACCCGCCTATACATAAGACTTGATGGAAGCGCCTCATTTAACAGATTTAGGCACCTGACACCAGCGATCGCCAATCAAACTATAATCCTGCAATACGATGTCCACCAAGCCCCCCGCCGGCGCCGGCGCCGCTCCTCCCACAGGCGGCGGGTCGACTCACAATCCCCTGGGCACAAAGAAGACTCCACCAGCTACCCGCACGCCCACCGCGAAACCCAGAACTGCGCACGCTAGTGGCGGCGGCGGCGGCGGCAATGACGATGAGGAGGCCACCCCCTTCAGGCGCGACGACACCAACACAACCACCCTCTCCGCCGAGCACGTCCCCCGCCCCAACGCCAACTACTCGCACGTGATCCGCGCGCCCAACCACACGCTCTACCTCTGCGGCTGGATGGGCGACGAACCGGGCACGGGCAAGATCCTGCACAAGACGTCCGCGCAGGGCCAGATGCAGCAGATCATGCGCAACATCTCCGCCTGTCTCGCCGCTGAAGGGTCCGGGCTGGAGAAGATCGTCAGGCGGCGCGTGTACTTGCTGGACATGGCGGATTTGAAGGTGGTGGATCGCGTTTGGGGCGAGTGGGTGCAGGCGCCGTTTCCGGTGAGTACGGCGGTGGGGGTGACGGGGTTGGCGAAGGAGGGGGCCAGGGTTGAGGTCGAGGTTGAGGCTGTGGTATGAAGTGGTAGGAGGTAGAAAAGGTTGAGGTACGTTAGGGAAGGGGATTCACTGCTCAACGGGAAGGGAAGGTCGTTCAGGTTGGCTCAGACGGGTTGGGGAGCAAATTGGATCATCCGGAGTGGATTGGCGTCGGACTGGGTAAAGTAACAAAACGTCTGGTAGTAGAAAGAATCTTAATGCAACTTCTTCATTTGCCTTATTCAAGTCGTTGGTCGCGAAGTCGGCATCCCAGCCCGGGCAACGTTGATCGTCAGACCAACATCCTGCGTTGCGCGGCGGTATCTGGTTCAGGGCGTGGTGAACACAGCAGACGGATTCATCTGCCAGCCCCTGTCGTCTTGATATTGAAGAAGAGGTCCTCGAAGTAGCGGGTGGCACATGGAGGCGCTGCCTCCACACGTCGAATCGTCGAGACCGGAGAGTCCTGTCGAGAGTGTTTTTCGGCTGCATACCAGCCGCACCGCCGTCAGAATTCCGATGAGGTGCCGATGAGAGCTCTCAGCGTACAAGTATGGTGGTTGATTATTTGGCGCGATGCACGTAGTACGCATCTTTCGGATAGGTTTGCGGCTCTCCGATGGTGAGAGCGCTTGCTCAGACAAGGAGCACTGGGCGCCAACGCAGAGGACACCGACTTTGAGTGCTGTCCGCTTGCTCGGAGCCGTTGTCCTAGTATGAGCTCGTCGCAGGGTCGAGTCTATGGCCGACCCAACATCATATCAACAGGCGGGCATCACCACCTGAGCAACGCTGAGCCAACATCGAGACCTCAATCACCAACAGCCATCTCCGCCTCCCCTCGCTCTTCTTCGCTCTCTCTCTTCCCAGCCCCCTCATCAACCTCCCCTCCATCTCTCACATGAGGATACTCCCTCAACCACTTCTGCAACCCACCCCTCACCTCCGCCATCTCCTGCAACAACCTCCTCCTCTCCTCCTCTTTCCCTTTGCCATCACCTTTGCCCTCCACCTCCGCCAGCGTATCCAGGCCACCAAACAGCCACAGCTCCTTCATACCCCGCGTCAGCACCATGATCTCCTCTGCCGCCCGTATCAGCGCCGTCGATCCCACCTCGATATCCAGCTGCTTGCTGGCCACGTCTTCGGGCGATAGCGAGGGGGCATCGGAGCCTGGGACGGGGCCGTCTTCGCCTTCGGCGGCGTCGTGCGCTGTGTCGAGTAGGGCTTGGAAGCGCTGGAGGAGGGTGAGGGAGAGGTGGGAGATGCGCGCTTGTAGGTATTTGGCGGAGGGAGTTGTCGTGTCGGCCATGGCGGGAGAGACGACTGGAGATGGTGTTGTGCACGCGTCAGGTGGGCAGGATCAATCGTTGTGATACAAGGAGCTGCGGTGCGGTTGCGGGGGAGGATAACAGGGACGTCGACTCCACGCCGCTCCCGCAGTTCTAGGTGAGCTAGGCAGTGGCTTGGCAGGCGCGTGTGCACGTGCATCGATGCATATCTTGTAGTGAGGGCGACGGCGAATAGCGAGATAGTGAGGCAGGTGTCAGCAAGTGAAGTTCTTGTGGGTGACAGCAGAATGCAGTGTTCGAAGTTTTCTGTTACGTGGGATACGTTATGAGAGTATGTTGGCGCCACCAGGCTACAGGTATCTCAGGCCGTCCATCGCGGCTTCGCCAAGCATTCACTGCCTGATCGTGAAGATGGAGCGGCTAGTAATCGTTTCCTGCGCTGCCTCTCTTCTCAGCGCCCTTCTGCTGCAAGTTCTCATTCTTGAGCATACCACCCGCCTTCTCCATGAGTTTGCCCACCGTCGAGTCCTTCTTTCCTTCGCCGCCATCGTCACGTCGAGTATTGCCGCCGAAGTCATCATCGCGTCTGGTGCTGCCACCAAAGTCGTCGCCGCGTCTGGTGCTGCCACCGAAGTCGTCGCCGCGTCTGCTGCCGGTCCCATAGCTATTGTCTGGGTCGTCGACTTCGCCTCCAATGCCGCCTTGTGCCTGCGCTCTGCAATGACGGTTAGCGAAGGCCAAGAGTCGGGTGGCGAGCTTACCTGGTTCGGCCGGAGCCCATGCCATAATCATCATGAGCGCCAGAATCGCCACCAGTCTGTGCAAGCCTGTCAGCGATACACTGCTTTCTGAGATAGAACAACGTACCTGGGCAGGGCCGCCAATAGTGTCATCTTGTCCAAGGCCGCCGCCGGTACGGCCAGTGTCGACGCCACGGGTATTGTCGGAACCGCGGGAGAACTCATCCTGTTGAGCTGATGATCAGTATGGAATCCATCACACATCATATGCCGGGACGCAGGGATATTCATACCGCACCACCGCGGCTGGTATCACCGTAGGTATCGTCGCTCTTGCCATAGCCACCGATAGCCTGATCCTGGGTTCGTCCGCTGCCGAGACCATATTCTTGGTCACGCTGGCATACGTTAGCCATCTGCCAATGGATCTGCGACTGTCATCTTACGCCCGTGCTTCCGCCACCGGTCCTGGTAGAGCCTCCGTAGGTGTCGTCCGCACCGAGGCCGCCACTAGTGCCACCATAGTTGTCGGTTCGCTCAGGTGCATCGCCTCCAATGGTACGTCCAGCGCCCAGGCCCTGATCGGTATCCCGCTAGCAACCATGTCAGATTAATAGCTTGTAAATTGGAGAAACCTACGCCGTAGCTAGTGCCACCAGTGTTGGAAGAGTCACCAAAGGTGTCGTCTCTGCCTAGGCCGCCGCCAGTACGACCTGTGCTACCCTGACGATGGTAAGCTGAGCTGAGCATGAAGTTTCAAAGCAATACATACGTAGTTGTCGCTACCTCCATAGCCTCCACCTTGACGCTGCAGGGACGTTAGAGACCATTTCCATATCTTGTGAAATCGGGACTGACATCGTCGTCGTAAGACATAATGATTCTCGGTTTAGTTTCGAGTTGATTCAAGAGTTGAACTTATACGCGTATTGTTGGAGAATGGTGTCAAGCAGCGTGACGGGCAAAGGAGGGGTTTATAGAAATGTCAACAGTGCTGTGACGACATGCCTCCAAACAACCAGCAGGCACCATCGGACCAGTGGTACATGGCAGCTGATCTTGATTCGATTTCAACTTTCCGACGGACGGGAGGCAAGAGGGGATGACTGCAGGCACTACACCCAATGGCCTGGGTCCTCAAACATTCGTGGCCGCTTCACTAGCTACCCGTGGTTGAGGCCGACAAAGGGGGGATACTACCATGTGAGAATTCCTGCAAGATCAGGGATTGGCCGCGTCATTCCTGCATCATGTCAGACAAACAATCCAAGATGCGAAGAACCAGGAGAGCACGCCTTTGCTCGGTCATACAGAGTTTGAGGATGTGCGGTATGGAGTTGGCAGGTGTGGAGGGAAGCTGGAGAGATGCTGGTTGCCCCACCTTCCGATTATTGGGCCACTTCTGCACGCTGCCCTGGGATGCTGCTCGCTTACACTTTGTGTATGTACAACATCTCCACCGTTCCTCATCGGCTGGATCGAGCTCCTAAAGCCACCTTCGCTATCTGGTCGAAACTTGGCAGCACTGCCCGAAGCTTGTTGTCGCGCAGCGTGGTGCCTTGCGTGCTGTCGGTGACACAGCATTCCTGAAACCGACATCTGCCGTGGATATACTGGAACTACCCCTGCCGAGCCCACCTAGCCACCTAGCTTCGTTGGGCCTCTGCAGCCTCGTTGGAGCAGGGCATGCGGTACCATCTGTGTTCGTCTTGGGAACCGGTGTGTGGTTGGACGACCTTGTAATCATCCTGCGACGTGTTGCATTGTAGCTCATCACCGTACATACTTCGACATGAACTTTTTGTGAAAGTCGGATCGCAGCAGGTCGTTGACAAATTCCTTGTTGCCCTTCTGCTCCGTGCCACGGGCTTGATTCTTGAAGACGACGTCGTCATCCCATCTTCGCTTGACATTGAAAGCCTTGGGATTAAGTAGAGGGTTGCCGAGTGCAATGCTTTCTTCTCGCTTCTCTTGCTCTTCGGCGGCCTTGTCGGCGTCCTCTTTCGCTTTCTGATCTGCCCGTTCTCGTTTGATTTTCTCAAGCTCGCGCATCAATTGCTCCTCTTCATCGTCGTCATCACTTCCTTCGTCGCTACTCTCCGATTCGGCTGAAGCTGACTCCGACTCTGAGTCTGCGTCAATGTCCCTAGTCTCTTCCAGTATCCGTCGTCGCTTAGCCTCTGGGTCCTCGGCTGCTTCCTTACTTGGTGCCTCCAATTCTCGTTTGACCGCTGTTGACGCACTGGCCTCGGACTTGAGGCCTTTGCCTGTCTTCGCAAAGTGAACAGCCTCAGCAGCAAGGAGGTCGGCTCTCAAGTCGCGCTCATCACTGTCGGCTGCTCCACCTTGTCCCGGCTGTCTGACTTTGAGCTGAGTATGCGCAGGCAGTAGTCTCTGATGATATGCAGGCCCGCGTAAGGCTTCTTTGCCCCGCGCTGGGTCGAATGTTGGTCGATGTGCTGTAGTCATGACTCACGATCTCGTTCGGGACCAGTCGGACAGAATAAGACTCTACAGAATCACGTAGGAGTGAAGTTATGATGTCGGGAATGGGTGCTTGTGTGTCGTGAAGTGTGGAGTGGTGAGCGACAGGTAAAGTCGAAGCAATATTTTTGTCTTGCGGCTGCCCGCGAGCAATGCGGCGTTCGGCTAACCTGCCTGCAACAGCCACGCCCGCCTGCGTGAAGCTCGGGGGCGGAAAGGGCTGCAAGGCTCGGCTTAGGGCTGGAACAGGCGAGCCGCGATTATTAAAGCTAGCCGTGAAGGCTGAAGGAATTAGGGGTTACGAGGGAATGCCTGGGGTGTTTTAGTGATTGGAGCATCACTGTGGATCTTGACACTGTGTGCTCTTCGAATCCCCTCCAGATTTCTTTATTAGAAGCATACCAGATTGCCCCCTCCTTGCCTCCGTCCTCCAGTACCCCTTGTACCATTTATCTATCTCTGCATCCCTCGAGTTCTTCTGACCATCTTCGCATACTCGTCGCTGGTGCACCGATCTGTTCCTGATTTCCTCGTTTCTCTACACCGTGCCCCGATATCATGCGGTCTCTCTTCGCCGCAGCCGCCCTCGCGGCGCTGGCTACTGCCAGCGACGTTCACGACCTCACAAAAGACACATTCAAGGACTTCGTTGCTGAGCACGATCTTGTCCTTGCAGAATTCTTTGCGCCTTGGTGCGGTCACTGCAAGGCCCTTGCCCCCGAATATGAGGAAGCCGCCTCAACGCTGAAGGAGAAGAACATCCCACTCGTCAAGGTCGACTGCACAGCGGAGGGTGACCTTTGCAAAGACTACGGTGTAGAGGGTTACCCGACCGTCAAGCTCTTCCGCGGCCTTGACAACATCAAGCCATACCCTGGCGCGCGGAAAGCTCCTGCGTAAGCCTCCCTCCCCAGTGCTCTCTGCGCAGACTGTGCTGACAAACCCGTAGCATCGTCTCATATATGACCAAGCAGCAGCTACCTGCTATCTCTGTCCTTAACTCTGAATCCCTCGAAGAGTTCAAGACCACCGACAAAGTCGTCGTTGTCGGCTACATCGGCGCCGATGACAAGACTGCCAATCAGACCTTCACTGCTGCGGCCGAGTCATTAAGAGACGAGTATATCTTTGGCTCCGTCAGCGATGCCGCCCTCGCCGAGGCTGAAGGTGTCAAGCAACCTGGCATTGTTCTGTACAAGGACTTTGATGAAGGCAAGACCGTTTTCAGTGAAGAGCTCACCGATGAATCTATCTCCAAGTTCATCAAGACCGCCAGCACCCCATTGATTGGCGAGATCGGCCCCGAGACCTACGGCGGCTACATCTCTGCTGGTCTCCCTCTGGCCTATATCTTCGCTGAGACTCCTGAGGAGCGTGAAAAGCTGGCCAAGGCCCTCAAGCCTGTCGCCGAGAAGTATCGTGGCAAGGTCAACATGGCCACTATCGATGCCAAGGCATTCGGTGCTCACGCCGCCAACCTGAACCTTCCAGTCGACTCATTCCCGTCTTTCGCCATTCAGGAGACCGTCAAGAACGAGAAGTATCCTTTCGAAGGATCCGATCTGAGCGAGAAGAAGATCGCGGCCTTCGTTGAGAAGTTCGTCAGCGGCAAGCTCGACCCTAGCATCAAGTCCGAGCCCATTCCCGAGAAGCAGGAGGGCCCTGTCACCGTTATCGTTGCCCACAACTACAAGGATATTGTTATGGACGACAAGAAGGATGTCCTCGTCGAATTCTACGCTCCGTGGTGCGGTCACTGCAAAGCCCTGGCTCCTAGCTACGAGAAGCTAGCCAAGCTATACACCGATAACAAGGACTTCAAAGGCAAGGTCACCATCGCCAAGGTCGACGCCACTGCCAATGATGTTCCCGATGACATCTCCGGATTCCCTACAATCAAGCTCTTCCCCGCTGGCGCCAAGGACTCCCCAGTCGAGTACTCCGGCAGCCGGACCATCGAAGACCTCGCCAACTTTGTTCGTGACAACGGAAAGTACGGGATTGATGCTTACGTTGAGGAGAAAGAGGCGGCTGAGACTGATGCCGATGAGACCATGGCGCAGGCTGCCCCTGCCGCCACCGAGTCCGGTGAAGGTGTGGTCGACAAGGTCAAGAGTGCTGCAGCTGAAGCTGTTGACGCGGCGATGACCGTGGTTGCGGATAGTGATGGTGATGCCGGTACTGACGAGCACGATGAGCTATAAGCAGCAATATCTTCGTCACGCATTATGTACTCTATGGGATATGGAAAATGGTTTCTCACCAAACGGATGCCAAGTAAGGCAGGATGATATGTCCGCTGCGTACGGACCGAATCTGCGAACAAGGGCACGCGGTCAAGCTGATCTGGGGATGTGTTGGAGTGGTGGAATCTGGCCCAGTCACCGGTCCGAGAGGTATTCACGAAGATAGGGGTGAATCCGAAGAATCTTTCAACCAAACCTAGAGTTCCCTTGCCAATGCGCGTGAAATTACTGCCTAACCCAGGAATCTCGTACTTAACGACTGGTAGGCAGGTAACCCTCTCGACTTGTGCCAAGCCCGACGCCTCCTAAGACTCGCCACACTGTCAACGGCACATTACATGGGTACATGCTCCAGTACATCAAACGTTGAAAGACTGACCAGTCTTTGGAAATGGCGATTCCAAGAGAGCATAGACTACTTTGTTGAAAACGACAATGATCCGTTTCTGCCGCTGCAACTCGTAAACGCAGTTGTTAACATCAGTGCACCCAATAATTACATATGCCAGGCCAAGTCGTGTAGCAACAAAGACGACTGTGACGCACCTGTCTGGCCCAGTCAATTACTCGGTCCCAATCCCTTCTCTTCCCAGCACCAGACTCGCCCACGATGACCAAATTGCCCACACCCTCCACATCTCACCTTTCGGCCCTTCTCAACACAACAATCTACGAGCCGGCCGAGGACTCCTACCTCTTCCTCGACACCCTCTCCTCCCCCACGGAGCGCGCCTTCCTCCGCTCCCACTTCCCCCACCCCTCGCCCACCCCCCTTGTCACCGAACTCGGCACCGGCTCCGGCGTCATCATCGCCTTCCTCACCGCGCACGCACGCGACATCTTCGGCCGCCCGATCCTCAGCCTCGGCGTCGACGTCAACCTCGACGCCTGCTCCGGAACGCAGCAAACGGTCGCGGAAGCCGTCCGTGCCGCATCGGCAACTGACGCCACCACCGCCACCACCGCGCCCCCCACCGGCACGTACCTGGCCTCCACGTGCGCAGACCTCACCTCCGCGCTCCGGCCCGGCGAAATCGATGTCCTGGTCTTCAACCCACCGTACGTCCCCTCCGAGACTCTGCCCGCGCTCCCCTGGTCGCCCACGCCCACCTCCGTGCAGACCGCTGGTGGCACCACCACCATAGGCGACACCCTCTCCCGCGCCCAACTCGCGCACGCCAAATTCGAGCGCGAATCGCACCTCCTCTCGCTGACGTACGCGGGCGGCGCGGATGGCATGGAGACGACGAACCGCCTGCTGAAGGCGCTGCCGGGGGTGCTGAGCGAGCGGGGTGTCGCGTACGTGCTGTTCTGTGCGCAGAATCGGCCGGGGGAGGTTGTGTGGCGGATTCGGGACTGGAGAGGAGGTAGTAGTGAAGATGAGGATGGGGATGGTGGCGTGCAGGGGCGGTGGATGGCGGAAGTGGTGGGGGAGACTGGGGGAAAGGGCGGGTGGGAGCGCTTGTGTGTGGTGAGGATTTGGCGGCAAGCTTCAGGAGGAAGGGGAGGAAAGGGAGGAGGATGATTCTGGTGCTGGATTTGCTGGAGTGGACTCGTCGACTTGAGCGGACTCCTACCACGCCCTCTTCGTCCACTGAGCGGCAGCAGCATTGACAAGCGCTTCATGAGGTGGTTCGCGCGCTGAACAGAAGGTGACGATGGTCGACTCCATCTGATTCACGAAGATCGGGTCAGCCTCTACGGAATGCAACCAAATATGCACTGCATATTGAACAAGCCTGGACGAACGAACACAACCAAGGCCTCGCGTTCGCACTGAGCAGAAATGTATAGTGTGATTCTAGGTCATCTATCTGGGCAGCTGCTCCGGCTTAAAATAGGCTGCCCAACGAGCGAGGTCGCATACATCGTCCTTCCCTCCACCAACAACCTCAGAGCTCGTAATGCCACATATCCCATATATGGACCAGGGATTTGATTATCTCAATCTCCCAGTCCATACCTCTTCACCCGACTGAAGTAAAAAGGCTTATCGTTCCGCAACCCAAACTCCGCCCAATCATTACTCAGCTGGTTGTACGACCAGAAGCCCTTCCACACCAGCTTCGTGTTCTTGGGTGCCGTGCGACTCCTGCTCGTCGACTTGAGCGACAGGTGCATCGTGTACATGTACCGGGGTCCAGCCCCTTCAGTCTCGATGTGCAGGTCGCCAGGCACGAGTGCTGAGGCGTTGGTGGGGTCGCTCCCACCATCCGGTCCAGCCGATTGTGAAATATGCGCCGGGTGGCATAACCGCCAGCGACCACGGAGGGCGTGTTTCATAATGTTCTGCGCTGACGGAGGCGGCATTTGTGTCGCTCCGCCGGCAGGAGGTGGTGGTGGGAGGGCAGTAGCTGGCAGGCTGGCACCACCCTTTGACCGGACGAGGTTGAGGTTCTCCCAGGTCAGATGTGGAACTACGTCAATGGGTTCGTTGGTCGTGAGAAGCGAGATGCAGGTCCCGTCGCGGAAGAAGCGCAGGTAGCGGTAATACGTGACAATGTGAATCGGGTTGGACCAGACGTGGGCGGTAGCCGAGGCGCCACCAGGGCGCGAGTAATTGACAGTACTAATGTACACACCCGAGAACCTCAAACGAGGGTGGGTATGAAAGACGTCCCGCCAAATTGTGGAGCGAGGGAATGAAGTCTCAGTAATGGGCGGCAGAGGATCTTCCTCGTCCTCCAGCGTGGAGAAGATGAGCTCGCGACCTTGAAGGTCGGTGGCAAACTGATATTGCTGTGACGCGAAGCCAAAGTGGGGACCGAGTGCCAAATGCCTCCAGATCGAATTCTCGGAATGGATATGATAGGCAAGGCTCTTGCAAACCAAAGACAATCTGGCAAGTAAAGCAGGGTCCTTCGTTCCTATGATTTGGAGCATCTCGACCATGACCTCAGCGGGCAGCTTCGCGATCGGGCACGGCGGCGGGATGTCGCCCTGGATAATGGGTGGAGAGCCCTGTATGCGCAAGCCGGCGAAGGTCTGTATAAGTTCTGGAGTAGGCAGAACTTCGCCGGCGTCAGTGGAGGAGTGATGGGCGGGATTGGGGACCGTCGTAGGGGCATTAGATGGATTCGGGTTAGGCTGTTTCCATCGATGGGCAAAGTGCTTGTCTTTGTAGCTCTGGTCGACTTTGAAATCCAGCTTGTAGGCTTTCCGGTAATGAGTCAGGCTTTCACCGAGGTTGCCCTGGCCTTCTTTCTCCACCGCCCGCTCGAAGTGTTCGAGAGCCGTTTCCGGCACCTTTGTAGATTTGGCGGTGAATTCATCCCGATCAGCATCGTCCAAGTTCAACCGATCGACCCGTCCAGTTAGCCGGGAGGGTGCGTCTGTCTGTTCTGATCCACTATCATGGTCGGACTCGTCCCGTATATCTGCAACAGGGTGGCGAGTGGGCGGTTTATTTGAGGGTCGTTCCAGTCTCGATTCACTTGGTCTCCTGGCACTTGAAGGAATTGAGGACGCAGCCGATTGATTCTCCGGCTTTCTTGTCTTGGCACTCACCTCCTGCTTCCACTGCTGTCTAAACTGCTCAAGCTCGGATGCTGTGTCAGCCATATCGAAGGATCTGATGTGTTCCAGGAAACAGACAGTTTTTAATCCAGATTAAGTCAGCCCAGGCGACGATCATGCAAGGCACAATACTGAGATGAGGGTTTTCCAGGGCTGTGAAACTCCTATAGGATAACGAGCGGTTGTGGAGAGGAAGAGACCGATAATGGGACGACGTCTGGCACGAGTCATGACTCTTTCCCAGTCCACGTCATTTGAGTCGGCTGTCCATCTCCGGACGATTGGAGCGGGCCCACATCCGTTTTGGGAGTAGCTCGGAATTATCGGTCGGCGAATTTGTCCGATATGTCAAGTATCTTCGTGACGGCATTATTCAAAAGGCGCAGGCGCAATTCTATTAAGAAAAGCTGTTGTTCTCTTCCAACATCCCCACCCCGAAACATCCAGTCTCCTCCTGAGCTGAGATCTATTGATGTCCCTCGCATTTGGGTCTCAGCCCGCCGCGTCGCACGCAGAGTCAGAATCCACAACATCCCAGTATGCTACGGAGGGCCGGCGGCATGACAGAATATTGCTCGAAGAACCGGATACCTCAAACTCCAGCATGTCGAGCTCCGGCTCGGGCACAGGAGATATCTCCGTCTCTCAGCGTATGATCTCGGCCACATGGGGCAGCGTACTGACCACGCTCTTGGGTAAGCCCGTTCGTGTGGAGAGGTCGCCGCTTGCTAACGGTGGCAATAGTCAATCCACTCGACGTAGTCCGTATACGTCTCCAGTCTCAGGCGACTCCTGCGCCAGCGTCTCTATCTAAATACCATGCTTACGGCACCTCATTCAGATCATTACCGTCGGACTTGGGAGTCACAGCATGCTGCCGCGAAGTGTTCTGGGTTGGAGATAGCGGCCATTTCTGCCTTGCTGGTAATGGACATGGACCTCCACCTGCAGGCGCCGTCCCAGCAGATTGCGCAATCGAAGAGACTGAGAGAAAGACTTTCAGATCTACATTCGATGCGATGAAGAAAATATCTCGGAACGAAGGCCCCACAACCTTATGGCGCGGCCTCACCCCAACTCTGGCTATGGCCATACCCGCCAATGTTATATATTTTACTGGATACGATTGGCTACGGTTCAACGAAGCGAGTCCGATCAGAAAGGTCGCCAGCGACACGTACGCACCGTTGGTAGCAGGCTCGATGGCCAGAGTACTGGCTGGAATTGCCGTGTCTCCCTTGGAAATGTTCCGCACGAGAATGCAGGCTACTCCCGGAGGGACAACAGGCGTTTTCAAAGAGACACTGCTTGGGCTCCATCGCATGACGCAAAGTCAGGGCTATACTTCTCTCTGGCGTGGCCTCACCCTGACCATGTGGCGAGATGTGCCATTCTCGGCTTTCTACTGGTGGGGTTATGAAGCATCCAAGAATGCCATTAAGAACGTTCGACATGGACACTCAATATCTCAGAACGGATCGTTCACGAGCAGCAATCAGCCGTGGACCCCGGAGACCGACTCGTCCACATTCTTCGACAGCTTCGCCGCTGGTGCACTCTCAGGCGGTATAGCAGCTTTCGTCACTACTCCTTTCGATGTCGGAAAGACTCGGCAGCAGACATACCGACATGCAGGTGACGACTCACCGTCAGTGCAAGCCGCAAAAGAGGCGGCGAAAAAGGGCAAGGTGGTTGCAGAGGAACTGTCCATGCCCAGATTCATGTATCATATCTACAAGGAAGAAGGTGCGGCGGGCGTCTTCAAGGGTTGGATTCCACGGGTTCTAAAGGTCGCTCCGGCCTGTGCCATTATGATCAGCAGCTATGAGATCGGTAAGAGGTGGGCGCGGGCGAGCAATGACCGCAAGAACGAGAAGGCGGCTGTCTGAACACTCAGCTCATTTTGTACAACATCGCACAGGGATTCGGGAGCGAAGAGTTTTTGCATTGCATTGCGTGGCGCAGAAGCAGGCGTACAGACGCTCCGCACGGCGTACTTAGCATGATCGCATTTCGTTAGAGCAGGTCATCAGTGCGAATGAAATGAATAATCTCATCACGTTCCGTACACTGCGATGCCCTGCCGATCAACCTCAGCCTGAACTCACGCCGTACCACCCTGCCATGCCTTTCACTGCCTACTTGGCGCTTGCATGATGGAGACCCATTGCTGCATTTAGGGTAGCTGTACTCCAGTGCCATGGTCATAGCTACTGGAGGACATGGTATGGTCTTATCTAGATTACAGTCGTTCAACGTCGTCGAGGCGGAACGGCTGTCGATCCACGGACTGCGACGCTAAGCGTGTCTGCGTATCCTCCACGCGCGACGTTGCGGTGTTGGAACGACGAATCTCCGCTGCCGCGCAACTCGATATCTCCCTCCCCCATGCGAATCCCAAAACCATTCACAGGCGCGAGCAGTGTGATGAAGCGATGGCAGCTCCGTTCTTACCACGCAGTACACGATTTTGAGTGACGCGTTGGAGGGAGAAGGGTGCGGCGAAGGATGGATTCCGTGTCCGGCCAAGCCTTCTAGGAGACGTGTGTACACAGTAACATCCGCGCTTCGTCCGCAGCAATAACAAACTCCGTGTCGTCCTTACCTTGCTTGGTGAAAGATGCTGAGATGCTGAGATGCTTGGCCACGGGTCCCCAGACACAACGTGTACCTGCCCGATCCAAATGTCTCGTGTCAGCCTGTGTGGCGCTCTCGCTGCGTCGGAGACCGCAACGCGTCTGCGACAAGATGATGTCGATTCCTGTTTTACCCCGCAATGTTTGCAGAAGAGCATGTCTCTCTCCTTTTTCTCGTGCATTGTTTGCATACGTCACGACCAAACAAAATCTTCACGAATCCACTGAGTCGGTTTTTTCGGTTCTCCGGGCTCGCATAATTTCTCCAACGGGGTTGGCCTCATGCTGGGGATTAGCGATCGTGTCCCGAAAACAGCAGGTGAGACCCAAAATGTCAAATACCCAAACCCCTCTTGTCCCGAAATGGGCCGCTGCTCTACTGTGTGGGGAGTTTGAATAGAGCGGCCGGTGATGCGGACCCATTCGAGAGACGCTCCTACAGACAAGGTCCCGAAGGTTTAGTGGACTTGGAGTGCGCGATGATGTAGTGCGTTTGTGTATATATGTTTGTTGTTAACCCCGTGTTTGGCGAGAAGAATTCTCAACTTTGCTATAGTCTCATACCGAACATAACGCAGTTTATCAAAAGCATCAAGTCAACCAAAGCCATCAAAATGCCTACCGGAGGATGCTTCTGTGGAAAGGTGACGCTCGAATACTCGGGCGAGCCGGCCATGACGGTATAACCATTCCCGTTCACCATCAGGCGTCAATACTAAGACGATGCCAGGCACTTTGCCATTGCGCCGACTGCAGAAAGATCAGTGGAGGGCTCTACAGCCATAACGTACGTTTGCCCGAGCACATGACCATGCGTCTCCCATGCTGGGTTCCTGTCAGTGACTGGACCGTATGCTGACAGCTTGCAAGATCGTGGTGCCATCCGAGAACTTCAAGACCACCGGTTAGTACTACCCACACATGACCTTTGAGATCCACAACTGACTTGGAGGAATAGGCACCACCAAGGAAATCACAAAGACCGCCGACAGTGGCAAGAGCATCACCTCACATTTCTGCCCGGACTGTGGTATGGCCAATGCAAACCCAAACGAGGGATCCATGGGGGCTAACATGAGCATCAAAGGCACGACACTCTACCGCTGGGGCGACAGCTTCGGCGGCAAGGACGGCATGCGCATCATCAAGGCGGGCGTGATGGACGATGTGGATGTCATCAACAACACCAAGCCGGGAGCCGAGCTGTTCGCTCCCGAGAGGATCAAGTGGGTTGGTGCCATTGATGGTGCTGGCCAGGTTGACACCGTGAGTACCGAACCGAACCCCCTGTGCAGGGGACGTGTCTCAAGGAGTTTCAGTGCTGACTTGTGGTAGATGCCATCGTAGGTTTGCTGAGGCCGCAGCGAGGTACATGGCGGGGGTGGGCCTACCGGTGCGGAAAGACAAAAGGAGACTTGGCTAGACATGATGCTTCACGGTACCGACGGCGCATTGTCATGGAGAGTTGAAGTGCTGATTAGTAGCGGAAGCCTGGGAGAGGCTGTGAGTAGTGACACTATTCCGTACATATGCGGCCGTGCCAAATGAAAGAAGTAGCTATACTGCCACTAGTTGTTTGTATTCGCGCCGTGAATGTTTATACATGCCTGTCCCCTAGATTCGTAGGTAAATACGGGATGGTATATATCGATAGCTTTAGAGTGATGGCCTGTGTGTACCTATGCAAGGAAATCCTCGCTTTGTGGCGTGCCAGCTCATCCGGGTTGCTCGTGTTTGCAATAGATATAGAGCGAGCTCGAAACGGACGTGAATGATGATATTGTTGGACACGCACTTCTCCAGCAGGATTGTGTCTAGTGCAGATGTACAGTCTCCTCGGTAGCCCAGCATGGGCCGGCCAGTCACCGTGCTTTTTGCTGATATTCCTGGCCTCTATCACGAACATCGGACCACATATCGATACAGAGGCATTCCTTTATTTGCCCTTCTCGACCCAACCCTCTACCGCACCTCTCGCCTGGTCCGTCGCACTGTCCACCCTCTTGACGGCTACCGCACCTCCCTCCCGTACCCGATGCCACGCATCTTCGCCGAAGCTTCTGATCTGCAAATGCGTATCCGCCAGTGCCGGCACCCGCTTCTCGTACTCCCAAATGAGGTCTCCCACGTTTCTCATCGTTACGGGAATTAACGCCCAACCGGCCGCGATACCTACACCTAAGGGAAATGTCGCGCGGAGCAGGATACCGCGGTTGCGCGAGACAATTGATCCGGCAAGTGTGGCAACCAAGACGTAGATCCCACCAGGAAGAAGCTGTTCTCCTGTCGAAGGGGCGGGTGCCAGGCTAGCTATCGTGTCTGCGAGCTGTGTTTCTTTCTTGAAAGCGTAAGAGAGGCCGCGATTGAAGGCATTCTCTGTTGATAAAGAGAGCTCGTACAACGCTAGTCGGCCGTGTTTGATCTGCGCCGCGAGAAGGTCGGTAGGTGTCGGTCTGGACGGTTCGGAATTATGGGTGCTGCCGTTTCCTGGGAGGGGAAGAGTAGGGGCTTTCGGAGAGGCAAAAGGCACAGCATCGGAGTATATTGGTTTTCTCTCAGGGATCTGAAGTTGGGTGTTAGCTATTTGGCCATATGATCGAGACGGTCGTGCGAACATCATCTGCTGGGGATTCAGCCCATGCTGTCTGTCGAGGGTAGAGAGAGGCCACAGAGCCAGCGACAGCTGTTGCCGCAAGGGCACGCGACTGTGGAGCGTTAGTAAAGCTTCGAGACGGTCTTTGGGTTGCATACGTGATGGAGTACTCGCGCCCGGGCCATGATGGGCGTGTATTGAGCGGAGAGGCGTTGTGTTTGGCGGACGGATAGCTGTTGGAAAGTTCAAGACTGGCGCATGAGCTCGGGTGAGGTTGGGCTTGGCATTGGATATCATTTCCGAAGGCGGATATGAAGGAACGATTCCATCGACCACAGCATTGTTTGGATGGCGAGAGATTGAAGAGGTATATCTCTGAACCGTCATGTAATCATTACGTTGCTATCAAATGGGTATCAAAAAGGTCATGCTTGGGCGCTCTTGCCCATCCCTGCGCACCCTCAATTTGCGTTCTTTGGCGCCTCACCTATCCGTATGCTCGCTTCCGCCATCGCTTTTGTACTTTCGCCATGCCGGCTATGGCTGACTCGACGGCTTGAAGTCGGCCGCTACGGCAGCTCATTAGATGCTACTCGTTGCTTTCTGGCGACACAAATGTGCTTCATCTTCAATTCAGGCAGACCCGACTCGGGGTTCGGCGGTGGTTGGTTTAGCACGCTCGACCTGAGGTTGCTTCGTCGACACCTTGGTGGCCCAGGCAGTACCCCAGATGGGCGGCTTTCTTGCCTTTTTTCTTCGATGTGCAATGCAGCAACTGTGCGAGTGATCAGCACGGCGAAAATAAGGATGGCATGGTGAACTTACCAAAGCAAGACGCTGATAGCGAGGGTCACAAGTCCTGCCGTGACAAGCCATATTCCCACATCATGCCACAGATTGCTGCACTCGTACTTGCGTGCGTTGCGGGAAGTGCACATAGGCATTGTATTATGATCTTCGCAGTTATGCCCTGATGGTAGTTGTTGTAGTTGGCTGTGAGCTGCTGCAAAGCCCGCGGAAGGCGCTCGACATCAATGAGTGCTTCTCGATCGGTCGGCTTTTCGGTCGAGCAGCGGCTGTATATCAGGTGGTGAGGTCAAAGGCAGGTGCAGACTGTGGTCGGCGAAGCACCAACAGTAAGGTTGAACAGTGCGACATTACGCCTACGCTGGAGAGTGCTTGGAACCCAAGCAGATGAGGATGCTAGGCGTCTGAGGTGGTACAGATGTCAAGCCGCCAATGCGAACGGCGACAGGCCGGACAAGAAAGACCAAGCGCAGGTGGGATTTCGCTGGGCGGAGGATGAGTCTTGGTCTTTTGCGGATGGGGAAACAAATGCCGGCTTTACGGCTTGGTTGTCTGGGCAGGGAGGCAGGTACCCGCGAAACCACATGTCAGCGCTCAGACCTGGGAGGAGAACACAAACGTGGCTTTTCCAGCTCAGATTTTGGTTGACAGTGTCTGTCTGCCATTGAACGGCGTTGGCGGAGCTCGTCGAGGCTCTTGAACACGCTGCAAGCGGGGCGGAATCGCCCTGAGGCTGCCCAGCCGGAGACTCTAGCGGGGCTTCGAATGGCAGGACAAGGTCTAGATTTCCTACATGATTACACGTTATGTGCAGCGTCAAGCAGCCTGCTACACGCGCGCGAATTGAGCGATTGATGTTTCGATAGAGTTCGAGGTGTCCGTTATGACCCAGATTCCGCCACGATGAAGCAAGTGGGCAACCACGGCGTGGGAAGCCTTGGCATGAATCTGTCGGCTTCCGGACGATCATATCAGCTGACTCTTTCGACAGCAGACACTATCAACGACAATAGTGGTTCTTTTGACATCAACTCGATCTCATACAGAGGTAGGTAGCATACAGGGCACTGTCATTGATTCTAGGAAACGGAGGCTGCCAATATGAACCACGGAAGATGCCCTGTAGGGTCCGGAATGCCGAATTCACAGCAGAATCAATTCAGTCAAGGCCAGCATTTCTCTGCCAGATATTACAGCCACAAGTGTAGTGCAGCTGCGGCTGTGGTGGCTGATATCGATCGCGAGGCTGGTAATTAGGTATCAACAGATCCCTTGTAGTCCGACGATCTTTCAGCAGCGGAATCTTCAACACGATACAGGTCCTTCAGATCATTCAAGGGAGCGCCTACAGCTAAACTATACGATCGATTCCAGCACTGTTGACAGTAACCAACTTACCGTAGGTAAGCTATTGCATGCAGGATATGCGGAGATGCTCTACGATATGCCTACTTCGCCAAGACTCATGTCTCGACATCTTAGATCAAATCACGCAATCCCAAATACGCATATTCCTACGTCGGCATATGTCCGTCAGAAGCCATCAGAGCGCTAAGTGGCACGACTACCCCTGCATCGACCAGCGCTAAGCCATGCGAAACTCTGGCCCAAGATGTCGCGATATGCTACAACGACGTCAGGTCGTCCGCACTGGCGGGCTACTACTTATGCTACCAGTCATAGAACCAAAAGTCATCTTTCGCCTTTCTGGTTGCATCTAGCTTTACTGAGACTCTTCTGCCTGATTGTCAACGCTATAGACTAGATACAAATCCAATTGACCTCATCGCGATGGCCGACATTTCCAAGGAGGTGACCGACGTCGACCAAAGGAATCCGGAGACGAACCCAGTCTACTCGAGCAGTCAAGAGAGCTTACATGGTATCAACGAGAAGTCCCTCCTGCGAAAGCTTGACTACAAGCTACTACCAGCTCTCACCCTCCTATATCTCCTCTCATTCTTGGACCGCTCCAACGTTGGCAATGCGAGAATCGAGGGCTTAACAGCCGACCTGCATATGACAGGCAACGAATACCTGAGTGGTTTGACGCTGTTCTTTGTTGGATATGTCATCGTCGAGGTGCCATGCCAGGTCATCCTCAAGCTATGGACGCCGCGCATGTGGCTTCCCACGCTGACATTGGCATGGGGTGTCGTATCAACTCTGATGGGAGTGACCCAGAATAAGGCTGGCTTTTTCGCCGTGCGCTTCTTCCTCGGTGTTTCCGAATCCGGCCTCTTCCCTGGCATTGTGGTATGTTTACTTGAGATTAGCTCACGCCCCCTCAGTCTCGCTCTCACGTATTGTCGTACTTGTGTTGAGCCACTACTAAGGTCTCTTCAAGTACTACTTATCCTTATGGTACAAGAGGGAGGAGAGGCACTACCGCGTCGCGCTGTTCTTTAGTGCTGCGGCGCTAGCTGGCGCCTTTGGTGGCATTCTAGCATGGGGTAAGACCCAAGTCGCTATGATCACACTTTGATACTTATTGCTGTCAGGCATCGCGCATATGAGAGGTGTGGCCGGCTACAATGGTTGGAGGTGGATCTTTATTCTGGTGTGTATTTTGCGTGTTACTTTGTCACCGGATTAGACTAACACTATACAGGAAGGTCTTCTTACTGTTGTTGTCGCCGCCAGCGCCTACTTCTTTATTCACAACTATCCCAGTACCGCGACGTTTCTCAGTGAGAACGAACGAGATGTGATTCAACGCCGGTTGAAAGCTGATAGCGACGCCACCAACGATGAAGCCTTCAATTGGGCCAATGTTCGCAAAGCCCTCACCGACATCAAAGTCTATCTGTACTGCTTCAACTTCCACACTATGTCGCTTCCGCTCTATACTCTGTCGCTCTTCCTCCCATCCATTATCCGCGATCTGGGCTACAGCTCTGCTCAGGCTCAGCTGCTCACTATCCCACCCTACGCCATCGCCTTCATCACCACAATGACGATGGCCGTGCTTTCAGAACGGTACAAGCGCCGTGCACCGTTTATCATTGGCTCCTCATCTTTCGCGATCATTGGCTATATCCTTTTACTCGCCGACCCTCGTCCTGGTCCCTCCTACACTGGTACTATCTTCGCTGCTGCTGGCATTTACCCTTCCGTCGCCCTCGTGGTAAGTCTTCCACCCATCCTTACTTCTGAGCCATGCTGATAAGCCTTGGCGCAGCTCGCATGGCCAGCCAACAATGTCTCGGGCCAAACTAAGCGGGCAGTCGCCAACGGGCTTCAGATTAGCATCGGAAACCTCGGCGCTGTGCTTGGCACGCAGCTTTATCGCACCGAGACAGCGCCACGTTACTTTCTGGGGCACTCGTTTGCGTTGGCTTACCTCGTGGCCAACGTTGCTGTCGCGAGCTTGACTTGGTGGGTACTAAAGCGCGACAATGAGAAGAAGGAGCGCCGTGTTGCGGGGAATGAGGCCACCAAGGATGGACCTTTCATTGGGGACGAGGATGTGAGGTGGCGCTTCCACCTCTGAACACGGATATCTACAGACTCGAGATTCGAGCCGTCAAGGTTCGATGAATATTCACCTTAGCGCAACCTGCACTAAGCACCAAGAGTCGGATGCTGCCCGGATTCAAGGGTGCATGACTACTCTCGAAATCTGCCGAGCCTCAGATCTTTCTAGGAGTTGACGGCTTTCGATTCAGCTCGATTGCTTCTTAGTCTTCGGACGACATCGCGACTTAAGTGGCGCCTAGAATGTTCTGATTACGAAATTGCCGCAGAAGTACACCGTATTGGAATGCAATCCGGCGGAGCTTTTATGAAGTCGGATAGACAATTCTATGTCAACAGAGCTGGCACCGCCACTCAAAATCACGAGTCCTCAGAGCACTTTCACCAGATTTCGTGTCTCTTCTGTTTCTTCCACCTACCTCTGCGAGGAAGCTGTGTTATATCCATGCTGATATATCTATGCATATGGTCCTGCACATCTTAGATGCTTCCAACGTTTGGATCCATGTGACGACCTATAATTTCAAGCTTTAGGACTTTTCAGTAGCAGGTTGCCATGCAAAAGCTAGGAAAGCCTTGCTCAGAATCTCTTCCAGCATTGAATCTCACTGGGTGAGCCTCATTGGCACCAATTGGGTTTGGCCTAGTCAGTGACTGAAAGTCTGTTTGAACGTCCAGATCCATACTTGCACTTGACGAAGAGGGGTTGATCGAATAGTAATTATAGTATACTCGTTTAATGCTGGTGCCTGGCAGCGATCCGTCGCGTCTATCAAATATACGCGAAGGGATTGACACAGTCAAGCTAGGCACGGCCAATGAGCAGAGGGGATCTGTTTTCCTTTTGAGGCAAGCCCCGCGCCACCAAGCCATTTTGACTTCTGTCGCAGGCATACACGTGGGGTGGTGGGAACATGTAAACCCCCCAGGAAGACAACTGCCGACTCCTATCTCTCATATGACCCAAAGCGGGCGTAATCACAGAATCAGTGTTTGCATCGGCGATGGCGAAGGTATCGGATTTCTCAGATTTAGTCATCATCAGTCACAACCCTGGAAACAGCACACGAGCTGCCAGCCTCGAGCGCGCAAGGGCGCTGGCATATGCAGCAAGAATTTCGAGTCCTGCTCGTAAGAAGAAAAAAGCACTGTCCATGACGAGATTAGAGCAGCGTCAACAAGCAAAAGAAGCTCGCAACACCTCCAGCCAAGAGAATGTGGCAACATTGCAGCTCCTTGGATCACGAGCAACGTTGCTGACCACACTTTTAAAGCAAGGAAATAGCGACCCCTTTAACAGCATGCCAGTGCAGATTACACCCTCTATTGGCAGTACGCTCTCGTTCTGGAACTCTAGAATGCCCGTATACTGCAGCGAAGGCCGAAGGGTTGTTAACGAGAAGCAATTCAATACGGACATCGTCAATCTGCACAACGAAGCGTGTTGTAGTGCATTTTTATTTCTGTGCGCGACTTTGATGTCGGCCCAGAATCCCCAGCAAGCAGATCTAGTCCACAACAGCCTACGATTGAAGAACCAGGCCCTGCAAACATTGCGCACAGAAATTGCTCGTAACAAAGCTGAGAAATCGGCATTTGCGCTTCGGGCCATAGTCTACCTGTTTGAAGCGACTATAATGACAGCCGAAGTCAGCGAAGCGAAGATCCACGGTGCGTATGTGGTCGAAGCGCTTCGCCAAATCGAGGCGAAGAAGCGCCCAAAGGACTACGACAAGCTGTTGATGCTCGTACGCATGTACTATTTGGATGCCCAATCAGCACTGGGATACATGCGCCGTATGACTCTAAATCCGAACGACATGGTGTCGCTGTTCCAGAAGTCCCTCGAGCCTATACAGCAGTGGGTCGATACTCAAGACCCTAGCCTGTTTGCCGGCATTACAGACGCTGTCTTGTTCAGCAGAAACATCACTGCAATGTTCAGACAAATGCGCGTCAACATAATGCTTCAACACAGTACTCCGGAGGAACTTGAATTATACTATCCTGCCTTAGTGTGCCAGTATCCAGTACCGCACCATCTCCTATTAGTGGGCCATGCTCTCGAGCACATCGACCGCTTAGCCAACTGGCTCGCAGCTCACCCAGCCGAGACTTCTGACACATATACAGCCATACACTCCCAGTACCGCACAGAAATCGTGTTGTCACTGGCTCTCCTAGTGTATCTGAGCCGATCGGTCCACTCCACTGAAGTCCTCGGCGAGTGGACACTCGCTTCTGGACTGCTGAGCAAGCTAATGTATTGGCTTGCGGATGAGAGCCAGCCAGATGGCCTGGCACGGCTGATTCCTCCGAAAGCCCAGGTCTGGGCATTGTACGTGGGATCTTGTTGGGAGCTGAGTCATCGCACACCGGTACGTGTTGCTTGCAAAGCATCGTTCTTGGCGTTGTTGAAGAAGCGGGCGGCGGCTTTGCAGCTGTCCGCGTGGCAAGAGGTCAACGCTGTGCTCGCCGAGTTTCTCAACATGGATTCCATGCTTCCTAATGGTGCTGAATGGTTTGAGTCTCTGATGCGCGACGATGATGCTGTCTTTGAGCGGGCTGAGTTTCGGTCTGGTGCGGTATGCCACCAGAGCTGGTGTGGTAAGATGCACCGAGTTTTGTCTTTGCCTGACGAAGACAATGTTCCTGATGGTGGCTGAGAACTCTGCATCTGTGTGCACTCGGAGCCGACTCGTGGGTATCTATAGCAATAACGCATTAGAAAGCGGGAGTCTTCAATCCCTGGTCGTCCAGTGGTCCAGTCATGCGGCTGGCTCACGCCCGTGAAAATCGAAAGCGGCATCCTCATTTGCACCTTAATCTACCAGACTTGAGAGATGTCTTGTGGTGCCCAAGAGGAACGACATCAGACTATCATCACTTCTCGCAGCAGAACCATAGGACTGAGGAGATACGTAGAGGAGAGAGCTCCTCGCCGCTTTCGTCGGCCTCATTGTGCAACTCCATCTGCCCCATCTTGTCCTCCAACATATTTTTCTTCTGGAAATCCTTGTGCGTACATCTCGGTTGGTGTCCAGTGAGGGACACAGGGAGATGTTTTCGCAGCCATTCGGCCCGAGACATGTGTTGATTATTGTCACTGTGTATGTGACGGAGCTTTTCACGAGGCCGAGGTGTAATTGCTCTTCAATGTCACATGGACCATTGGCAATCTTCCGGGGTTCTGGCGTCCAGAAAAGAAAGTATGAAAGAGGTCCATGATCAACACTTCCATAGAACAGAGGCGAGGGCGGTGAGAGAGATCTCATCTCATGAAGAATTCTTCTCAGCTTCCTCAGAACCAGCTGCATGGACGATCGATCTTCCGGTAAAAGGAGCCTGATCACAACTGAGAGACACATGACCGAGTGAAGTCCAATCAGATTCACACATTACTATGTTCCAGATCCCTATCCCTTGGGTCCTGTATGATGCTGGCATAGTTCGCCTTGCCAATTGCGACTACCTGCAGCAAAGCCGCGGTGGTAATTGCTATCAACATACCAGACCATAATCCGACCACACCCCAGTGTCTGACAAAGGTAAATGTCAGTGCCAGAGGAATGGCGAGAACATTGTATGAGAAGAGACTGATAATACTCCCAGTCCGTTGAAGGCCTAGACCTCGTAGGATGCCACTGGTTATGATCGTGGTGGCATCGGCAATCTGGAATGCTGCCAGAATGGGAACCACAGTAATGAAGACCCCTATGAAATTGATTAGCAATTGCGATCTCTTGAAACGCAGGATTTGAGACCAGCTCACCGATTGTTTCCGCATCGTTTGTGAGCAGCCACCCCCACACACGCCGGACAAGGATTAAGAATATGCTATTGTTCAGCCCCAGTCCTACTCCGAGCATGATTGCAGTAGTAGATGAGATCCGAGCTGAGTGTTGGCGGCCGGCGCCAACAAGATTGCCGATCCGGGCAGCAACTACCGCGCTCGCCGAAAAGGGGATCTGAAAGGATAGATTGGCCGTTGTCTGGATGATAGAGTGCGCGGCGAGACTGACGGTGCCGAGGTAGCTTGCAGCCATGGCCATGGCCTCGACCGCCCACCATTCCGAACAAATCATGATGATCCCTGGTCCGGCAAGTTTGAGCATCGGCTTCCAATCCTTCAGGGCCTTCGTGCTGAAGCCGCCGAAACATTGATACCCATCGACAAACCGCACGTACAGCGCCAGTAGAAGTGCCATGAGATTAAACGACATTGCTGTTGCAATAGGAGATCCTTGAAAGCCGATTCCGAACCTTGAAGACCACACGAACGTGTAGTTACTGTACAGAAGAACTGGATCAGTAGTGGTCAAAATTGGAGGAAGTGGGAACCGACCAAGCTATGTTCAGCGGAGCAGTGATCAAAAGGACATAGGTCGATGCGTGAAAGATATTCTGGGCTTGCTGGAACCGTTTAAGTGCCTCGAAGATTGCATACCCTGGTGCGCCCCACCAGTAGAATCTCAAGAACGATCCGCACAAGCGGGCCAAATCGGGGTCTTGTCGAAGCCACAACATGATGGTTTCGGCGTTCAGCCAGATGACGGAAATGGGCACGAAGCATACCAGCTCCAGCAGC
This sequence comes from Cyphellophora europaea CBS 101466, assembly GCF_000365145.1. Taxonomy (NCBI): domain Eukaryota; kingdom Fungi; phylum Ascomycota; class Eurotiomycetes; order Chaetothyriales; family Cyphellophoraceae; genus Cyphellophora; species Cyphellophora europaea. The sequence continues at coordinate 2,091,332 of NW_008481811.1, forward strand.
AAACAGCGCTGCAGGTGTAGACCCAGCTCGTGTCTCTGACCACTGCCATAGGCCTGTGAACAGAGCGTATCCAAGGCCGTCGAGATTCCAGTGAAGATTGTTAGTCCTGTAATCGTAGCGGTCATGGTTGCGAGAGAGGCCGCCGCAAGTTGTAGCCGACCGAGATGACCCAAGGAGAAGACACCGGCGAATTGCTCAGAATACTGGAGGAAGAAGCTGAGCATCATGGGAATCTGCTCAGTCGAGTCAGTGAGCATTACTTTCACATTTCATTGATCACTCCTCTGAGAAATGCTACAGTACCATAGATTTGAGGAAAAATTTGAGCTCAGTAAGACGGGTGGTGACTTTTTCACCGTTCTCGTGCTCCTCGGTATCGATTCCAGAGGGAGAGCTGCTGACAACGGTCGGTCGCTTTCCCGCAGTGCCATAGCTGGTCCTGTCTTGTGCTAGTAAGGACTCGTGAGCAGACATGTTTGCTGTGCGCACCGGGTATTGCCACGAGCCCAAACCGCAACCTATGACAGCTGATGGTCGGAGAGCAGATGATGTGCGAAAAAGGCTGCGATGGGTTGTTATGTGAGCGGCCGGATGAGAGGCAGAGGGGAGAAATGTGATTAAACAAACGCCCGTGTCGCCAAAGAGGTACCAGACGAGGGTGGAGAACATGGGCAATCTGCAAACAGTGATCCATATGAGTCCAGGGTGATCTGGAGCATGTCTGCGGACTGGTCGATATTGGCATGATGCCTCACAGTGGCAACGAGGACGGGCCGCGACTCATGCAGCAAGCGAGCGAGCGAGCGATGATACTACAACCAAAGCCGTTCGAGGGTCTCCAGTCTGCAGGCTCGTACACCCTGGGTGCACACCCGCAGTCCTCGTTACTTTACTCCACCTGTTCTCTACAGCAAGTGGGTCGGGACTTGGATGAACCAAAGCCGGTAAATTCATCTTCATCTCCTCCTGCTTCGACAGGCAGGTGGGTCCAAAGTAACGAGGACTGCGGGTGTGCACTCAGGGTGGTGTACAGGGGAACCATCGTAGCATCCAGCTAGTCGCATCGACGGCTTAGGATCACGCTACGGAGAAGTCGGAGAATGAGGCGAACATGTTGGGAAACGATTAGACTTGGGACTTACGTTGTCTCTTGTTGCGCTTCAGGCGGAAGTATCGTATACCAGAACCAGATCCGCTCGCCCAATCAGGCACTGGCGCTTCGAGATAAGGGCCGGACAGTAGGTTTTAGTCAAGGTTGCTCGGTAAGGCAACGGCAGAGAAAGGTGACTGCAGGGCCCACCTCAGTGTGGAATTCTTGTCATTACAATGGGAACGATGCTGTGCTAGCTCCATCATTTGCACCTTACACACGTCAATCTGTACCATGAGTGTCCAATCCCGGCCTTGTTGAGCTTTCCTGAATAGAATATTTTGTGATCTTTGGGTCGCCAGATTCACCTCATACACCTTCCCTCTTCTTTTTCTGGCCTTTTATCGTCCCAGATGCTGCAAGCCTGCAGTCTATCAGACACGCACAATGGCCCGATTATTCCTGCTGTTACAACTCTCCAGCTTGATGGCGGTCGGTATCGCTCACCAGCAGGCTCTAAATCAGCTTCCACTTGTGTCTAATCAGGGCGATGAGTTTCACCCTACCCCATTCTATAGTCGACAAAGAGACGAGACGAGCTTGGACGATGCCTTCAAGGAGTTCGAACGTATTACGGACAACCCACCGCTGTTTACGGGTATCACGACATTTGCACATTTGGACGCTCCGGCCTGTTTCTCCAAAGATCTCCCGGATGGCTCCTTCGACATCGCTTTCGTGGGGTCACCGTTTGATACAGGTGTGATCTATAGGACAGGTGCAAGGTTTGGCCCTGCCGGGATTCGAATGGGATCACGGAGGCTGGGAAAGTAAGAGATGCCGTCACATGAATGCATCCAAAAAGTGTTGTTTCTATGCTGATGATCATGCACAAACAGATACAGTGGACATAGTGTGGAGCTTGACTACAACCCTTTCAATTCTCCTTTCACCGTCGTCGATTGTGGTGATGGTCAGTCGACCCTTCTTAAACCGAGAGTAAAAATTTGAGTATTAACCCGCAGCAAGCCCCGGTGACTCCAATGGACAATCGTGTGGCTATCAAGCAACTTGAGCAAGCCCATCAAATCATCACATCCCGCAAGCCAGCCAACCAAACTCTGCTCAAGCATCCCAAGCTCATAACACTCGGTGGCGATCATACCATTACCCTGCCTGCGTTGAGAAATGCATACAAGCAGTGGGGTCAACTCAGCATCATCCATTTCGACTCTCACCTAGACACGTTCAATCCGGACAGCTTGAAGGACATCTACGGAGGGGTTAACAGCAATTACTCTTCTGTAAACCATGGAACCTACTTCCACATCGTAAGAAGTTCCATGTGGGTCTGCTTTTACACACACTTACGATACATAGGCGAAAGATGAAGGCCTTCTCAAAGACGACGCCAATATCCATGCTGGTGTCAGATTGATGCTGTTCGACCCTGTGGAAGATATCAAGGAGGACAGACGCTGTGGCTTTGACATCATCAAAGCTACTCAGATGGAGACTTTGGGCATCAAAGGCATAGTGGAGCGCCTGAAGAAACGCGTTGGCGACGGTCCTGTATACATGTAAGCATGATTACACCCCCTGGGCGTGAGACTTCCGAAGCACATGGCTAATCACCACCAATTAGCTCCATTGACATTGACGTCCTCGATCCTGGCTTTGCGCCTGCAACTGGGACTGCGGGTACGTCTTGTGATCCTGACCCTTACTCAACAAGTCACGCTTTACTGATTGATGATGCCCAGAACCTGGAGGCTGGACGTCTCGAGAGATGTTATCCATCATTGAGGGACTTTCCGGCATCAACCTCGTGGGCGCAGACATTGTGGAAGTTGTAAGTTTGATTCTGCTGATCCTTGTTGCTGAATATTGACTGGCATCCAAGGCCCCAGCTTATGACACGAATGCCGAGACGACCACGATGCTGGCAGCCGAGTTGTTATACGAAATTCTCATCGTGATGCAAATGAGCCCGGTTTGAGGACTAGTCCAGCACATAGCTTCCTACCACAATCTTTGAAATGGATATGCCCTATTTGTTGTATTGATCGCTTAGCTGTGGTCGGTTATAGATAGGTATGATTTTGATATTCGTTTCCTCAAGGAGAACCCACACAATATGGAGCTCTTTAGTTACTAGGTAGTATCTACTGCACCTGAAGATCATATGTCCTCTCACTTTGTCTACGGTCGGTTCAGACAGGAGACCTGATCATGACTGTCAGGATCTCGTACAGGATCTCCGCAGCCACTTGTCCGGTCTGCTCTGCGGCGGTGTCATACATCGGGGCCACTTCCACCAAATCAGCGCCCACAATTTTCAAACTCGATAGCCCGCTGATGATCGCGAGAACTTCACGACTGGTCCATCCACCTGGCTCAGCTGTACCGGTAGCCGGGGCAAAGGCCGGATCCACACTGTCGATGTCGAAGGAGAGGTATACTGGCCCTGTGCCAACTCGAGCCTTGATCTTCTCAATGACGCCCTGGACGCCAATGCTGTCAATCTCTCGACATTTGACCATGTCGAAGCCGCATTTGCGGTCGTGAGCCTCATCACCACTGTCGAGGTAGACGCCCTTGATCCCGGCATGCATGTTGGTCTCGTCGCCGAGAATGCCCTCGTCATGCGCAATGTGAAAGTATGTGCCGTGGTTGACGCGCGAGTATCTTGATTCCGGTGCATGGATGCGTGGTCGGAAGGTGTCGACATGCGAGTCAAAGTGAAGGATGCTCAGCGGTCCCCAGTGTTTGTAGGCCGCGCGCATGGCGGGAAGCGTGATGGTGTGATCACCCCCGAGGGTGATAATACGTGGAACTTTGGGTGTGGTGGTGGTGTTTGCCGGGGTGTATGAAGCAATGATCTGATGAGCCGCTTGGATTTGAGTCAAGGCTACCCGATTGTCCATGGGCGTTACTCTGGAATGACAGGCAAAATCAGCCCTGTCCCGCATGACCTACAACCGACACTCTGCTGATGTTGACCAAGGGAAAAACTTACGGGACGTCACCACAATCTACCACTCGCGCATACTGGCCGTCGAAAGGGTTGAAGTCGTTCTCGACCGAATGCCCTGAATGCTTCGCCAAACGTCTCGAGCCCAGCCTGATTCCCGTAGGGCCAAATCGGGCTCCAGGACGGTAAGTCGTCGCCGTATCGAAAGGAGCCCCGACGAAAGCGATATCGATCGGCTCGGAAGCCTGCACACTCTGTTCGAAGCATTTCAGCTGAGGCAGATGTGCATATGCTCCCGTGTCCGAGTAGAGCGGCGGGTTCTCGAGGGCAGGGCCGAGGTAGTCAAACGCCTCCTGCAAGGTCTTGTTGGTCGCCTCCTGAGCAGATTGAAGGAAGAAAGGTCTGTCAAGATGGTTCTGCTCGAAGTGCAAGATGGCTTCATGCTTGTGTTGTTTTCCAGAAGCCATGCAAGTCATGGCTAGAAGGCCAATGGTGGCCCTGAGAACATTGCAGGCCATTGCAATGTGGTAGGAACTTGCGGGTGATGCTTCGCCCTGGAGCACGAATATGCAAGTAGATGGCGATGATGAGGTTGTCAGGAAGTGACCGGGTTTTCACGAAGATCTAAAAGAATCTCACAAAAATTGCCAGTGCCGCGTCGCCCCAAGTTATCGAGCTGGCGACGTTGCCAACGACCATACATGCAGACCCACCTCGGGTACCCTCCGGCGGTACTGCGCCGTTGTAACATCGTCACACCGCGTCATTTGAACTTGGGGAACCTCTTCTCTGGGCACCCTATCTTCAAGCGCAAGAGCCTTGACGACGTGATCGGGACCAGTGATGCACATCGCACCAGACCAAGCGAAGATAGTCGTTTGCACCATGGATATGCGGCTCGGTCTGTCCATCGAGTCCAGCAGCATCTCGACCACGCCAAGTTCGCGCCATATTGTCATATTGTCGGGGCCGGCTCTGCGGAAGCGCCAGATGCTGCTCTTATCTTTAGCCGCTTCTGCCCAAGGGATGCATCAAGGAGAGCGACGCACATGCACTAGCACTTTACAACGTCTGTATGTGTGGCACTAGTACCCCGGAATCCACGATAAGCGAAGTCGCTTGCGGCCAACAGTCGGCATGGCTTATCTCGAAGCGCTGCACTAAACCATAACGGGGCATGTGGCCAGTGCCGTTGGGCCTTGGCGGCACGTGACCATCTGCGCTGACACTTCGGAAAGACTAGGCCAGGAACGAGGATTTTACTCACCTGGCACGCGAGAACCACTAAATCGGATTTCTGCAATCTCTGCCCCACGCAATGCCTGGGGACAATTTAGAATCATGGTGGCCAGACCTAGCGCTCGATGGTCCGTTATCATTCGGTGATGGGTATACGAGAACCATATCTTGCCGCCGTCTCGACCGTTGATAGGGAGCCTTAAAGAGGCTCGCCAGTACTGATTTTGTATCAACCGCTTCGTCTACCAGCTGTAGTCTCACGGTTCTCCCAGTCTTCCAGTCTTCCACCTGAAAAGCAACGACTTTGCAATTGTATTCCCCTTACGATGGCGGAGGAAAGGATTAGTACGAGCAAGAAGTCTCCCATTCCTGGCGTCGAACCCTCGGATGGATACGATGAGAAGCCAACGACGCTGGAAGAGGCCCAGGACCCTGAGCGTTTTGGGTATTCCCAGGTGTGAAAAAGTCTCTCCTCGCGATTGCGTACAAGCCTACTTACATTCTATCCTCATCAGCAACTGACGCGAAACCTGGGCTTACTGTCGATGATTGGCATGGGATTCGCAGTGTCGTCCTGCTGGACAGCAATGGGGGGGACTTTCCAGAACGCCTTCAACGCTGGAGGGCCCGTGACCCTCTCATTTGGCTGGATTGGGGTCACTTTGTGCGCGCTCTGTGTTGCTGGCAGTCTGGCTGAGATGTGCTCCAGCATGCCGACCAATGGCGGTCAGTACTCGTGGACAGGCATGCTCAGCACCGAAAAATGGGCACCTATTACGGTAACTGATCCTTCCTCGAGTCATTCGCTGATGTCTCATCCTGGCCACATACTGACAGCGGATTTCTAGAGCTGGATCACTGGCTGGATCCAGCTGGTTGGCGTCCTCGCTCTGGGAAGCACGGGGCTGCTATTCGCGGCGCAGTACATCATGGGTATCGCGGTGATTCTCAACCCATCCTACACGTCAGAGCGCTGGCAGATGGTGTTGGTGATGTATATGATCGCAATCTTGATCACACTGGTGAATATCTACGCGGTCAAGATACTACCTTACTTGACAACGGCATCGCGTGAGTCGCTTTTTAGCCAAAGCCCAGCTGCGGACCGCGCTAACATGAGTTCAGTCGTTTGGAGTGTTGTGGGTTTCCTTGTCACAATCATCGTCCTCCTAGTCGTGACACCTGAGAAGAACAGCGCCAAGTACGTTTTCACGAGCTATGTCAACTACTCGGGATACACAGAGAATGGTATCGCGGTCATCATTGGGCTGTTGCAATCCTTCTGGGGCAGTAAGTATAGATCGCGGCCTGAAGTTCCCAGACACACAACTAACTGACAGCACAGTGCTTTGCTATGACGCTCCTGCTCACATGGCTGAAGAGATGCACAACCCAGCAGTTGACGCCCCTCGTGCCATGATCACCACTGTCATCGTGGGTGGAATCACTGGCTGGGTCTTCCTGATATCTGTTCTGTTCTGCGTCGGGGACATCGAATCCGTCTTGGGCACCGCGACAGGAGTTCCCTTTGTACAGATCTGGTATGACAGCACCATCAGCGACGCAGGCATCATCGTCCTCGGACTATTTCAGATTATCTGCGCGTCACTGGCAGCACTGATGTTGCTCACTGAAGGATCAAGGACGGTCCACGCCTTTGCCCGTGACCACGGCCTGCCCTTCTCCGCCACCTGGAGTCAAGTGAGCCCCCGACTCAATGTCCCGGTCCACGCAATTCTCCTCTCTATTGCGGTGCAGTGTGTCCTGTGCGCCATCTACTTCGGCACAACGACTGGATTCTATGCCCTAACTTCGGTTGCCACCATCGGATTCTACGTCTCGTATCTCATGCCAATCCTGGTCTTGTTGATACGTGGCCGCCACGTTCTCAAGCCCGGCCCATTCACGCTCGGCAGACTCGGCCTGCCGGCCAACCTGATCTCGGTCACGTTCTTGACATTCGGCATCATCTTCTTCTGTATCCCGAGCGGCGTGCCCGTCACTGCGGCGTCAATGAACTACACCATCGTTGTCCTCTCCGCGGTCGCCATCATATCAGCCGCCAGTTGGTTCATGGGAGGCAACAAGGCTTATGTACCACCCAGAGAGCTCGGGATTCACCACGGAATTCACCACCACACTTAAGCCTAGGGCCGGGCCTTCAGGAGTCTAACGTTCTAAGCTGTACGAAAGATAGATAGCTGTTCGTGCTTGGGGTAGGACCAATCACTTGCTATTGTTGAACGTTGGGTATCTCTCTGTTCTCTGAACATTTGGTAGTAGTCTTTATCAGTCGTTTACCCCTACCTGGGATCGCACCCGCCATGAATGACCGCACATATCAGATCACATATGTAAAATCATGCAATGACGAGGTTTGGGTCATCATATGCAGAACTGGTAGACCCTATCACAAAGTTTCGATGACGTTATCATTCACGGGTAGTCTCGGTAGCCCTTGGTGATGCGGATCGCAACGGAATAATGTGGTAGAGGCAGTGCTGCGTAGACGGTCTAGTGACCAATATCTCCTTGCATTTCGACAGACTTCAGTGCCATGGATTCCGTTTCCTCTCTCTCGAAAGAAAGTCCGGTCGCGAACTTGACTATTGAAGGAAACAATTCTCATATCATTCCCATATAGCGTACTGAATTGAGCGCTTATTCGGATCAGAGGTAGCAGTGACCTTATTGGAAGCGGGGTGGCTAGTGCGGCACCGTTCTTCTGCTCAGGTTGAGGTTGAGTAGGTGACAGGTTTCTGAGGCGTGTTAGATCATGTTAAGATTTACCACACGCGTGGCACCTACCAATTTCCAGAATTCCGTACAGATTCAATTTCGACATGACCATAAATTGTCATGTATGAGTCTGACTTTTGCATGGTCTTCGAACCTTCGTGGCTCACGTCGCTCTGGAGAATCTTCATGTTCGCCGGAATCCAACTGAGAAATTTCTCTTGCTGATGACATGTTTCAGGCTTGAGAGGGCGATCACGCGTCGTGTCAGGCGTTGGTCAAGTCAGACTGAGAGACCAGTTGTGAATTCTCAGAATGTCCTCAAAGGTGACATCGTCTCCTTGACTCCTCGCCGTCCAAAGAGCTTCGAATACATATCCCGCCCTCTCGAAATGGGCAAGACCATGCTTGGTTTTCCCCTCCTCTAGATACTCTCTTATGACTCTGCGTTTCTCGAATCCTGCGAACGGGGCCGCCATTGCAAGAGGCCAGAGTATCGAAGCCCCCGGAGCGTCTGCACAGGCATCGACAATGCTTTCGGAGAGGCGTGCAACCTCGTCTTTTGCCAGAACAACATATTGCCAGCGACGCGCAAGATGGTGAAGTCGGATCTGCGCTGCCGCCCGATAGGCCTCTGCCACCTTGATATATTCGGGGGGGACGTCACAAGACAAGGTCCAGCGGTCGAGCCCTCTGATAATATGGATGATCTGATTCACAATCGCAGGTCTTGGTAGGGCATCACACTCGCATTCCAATCGTCGTATAAAACTGATATAGTAAAAGACTTGTCCAGCCGCGCCCATCAAACAGTCATGATCAGGACTGCTGGCACGCAAGGGTACTTCCACGTTGCGGAGAACGTCGCGCCAAAGCTCTTGATCGAAGATTGGGTCCGTTGTCAGCGCCAGGCAGTCGTGGTATGCGAACATGCGAAGCATACGAATGTACACGGATGCCAATTCGCCAGGAGCTCGCATCTGCAAGAGACTCTTTGTGGCCTGGTGATGAACCAGCCAGGTACTGGTCTCGCCGCGGGTAATCTCTGTCGAGCATAGCAGCAGAGTGGCAGCCAGAGCGTACTGAAGCCAGGCTTCATAGTGGCGTGGTTGCTGTGATATCCTACCTCGCTGTTGGTGCAAATGCCGAATGACTTCTGATGTGGTGCTCATGGCTCTGCCGTGTAGCTCAAGGGCGACCGAAGTGAAGGATGGTGTGCTCTGGGCATAATGTGAAGCGGCATAGCTAAGGATGCAGTAGATCAAGGCCGTGGATCCCTGCGAGAGTCCTTGAATTGCCAATTGAAGAAACGTGGTCGAAAATATATTGTTGTCATTGTCGAAAACAGCGGCCTTGTGAGACGCCGAATCAGAATAGTATCGTATCAGCTGCCCATTCATACCGCGGCTCAATTCATCGGGCGAGCGGTCTATGTGCAATGGTATAGCAACATAGTCGCTATTTACAAGGGGCCTTTTTGCGAATTGGGGGATGCCCGCGGTCTTGGATAGCGTCTCCAGAAGATGAAGGAGAGGATATGACACGCAATCCACCTGCGATTGCGTTTCTACTATGCGCGAAGATGCCAATTCGGGCCATTTACATGTCCGACCGTGCTTCTGACATCGATCACAGTCGGGCTACACATTACAGTCAGAACGGATAGAACTCAAGGAGGGGATGTCAAAACCTTGCTCATGTCGCATTTCTTCTTGGCTCCTCTGCACGTGAGGCACCCAGTGCGAAGACGCGCCTTCCGCCCTGCGAACATGGAGACGCCCAGATCACGCCGTGGACATTAGTCGTAGTCTTCTGATGCGCCACCCAAGTTGTGGACGGCATTGAGCGCAGAAAGAAAGAGTTATCAGCTCGTTGGTTAGGCGGGGAGAAGGTCAGGTCTCGGGTGACGGGTGAGGGGCGAATGCCAAGTCTACGGAGTGCCTCATCCACCACCACGACCTGTCCATCGACCATTGAACCCAGCTCAAGGTAAATCTTCGACCTCAGAAGTCGTTCGATCTAGCCCGCAGCCTTGCTGGTTTCACGATATTCTGGGAAGATGTACGGCAGCAGGAATCGAAAGGGTATGGCTCCAAGATATATATTTTTCGACTAGGTACCTAATGTGCCACCTACTGCAAACCCTGCAGTACCCCCTGTCTGCTCCAGATGACCCCAAACCTGTGCGCAGTCTCGACCTGGGATGTGGGTGGATACCCGGTGTTGAACTCGTCTTTGACACGGTAGAGGAATACTGTGCCCACCGGGGCCGTGGGAGCTTTGGGCCCCCTTTGACAAGCACGGCGTCTAATTCTCTGGACGCCGGTGGTCAGCCCGGTGTTCATCTACAACCCCAGACTCCAGCCTCTAGTAGCGATGTGTCAGGAAGGACTAGAGCTAATACAGACACTGAGCCAAATCAAACATTAAGAAAAGTAAGGCACTCTGTGTTAGTGTGAGTCAATATTGTCTATCTCTATTCGGAATACTCCTGCTCCCCCATCTACTGCGAGCTGCCTCGGGACACACGATCGGTCTTGACCTGTAAAGTCCACTTTGGCCGGCTCTCAACCCACTGTCAAGAAGCTGCAAAGAATGCCAGAACATGGTCGACATTAGGTACTGTGACAGTCAATACATACTCGGTCAAATGGCTTGGATAGGTGGCGCTGTAGCGAGGGAAGATCGGGAGTACTTCCCAAGAGATTAGGATTGGCCCCACTGGAAACTTGACATATTGGCGGCCGAGGCTGGGGCTGTTCCCGATCTCCGAGAACGAAATCGGAGAGATGGAGAGGCGTCTCGCGAGTCGACTTCTCGATTCAATTTCTCTATCCATTAATTGTTGCAGCGCTTGACTCTGGTAACACACGACCCAGGCAGTCTGCGCGACTTGGTGACTTTGACGAGCATATAGCAGCATCGCTACGACCTGCTATGCACAAGGTCCTCCGACGGCAATGGACCTGCACCAAATGTCTCCGCCAACAAGTCCGCCGTGAGTCTACTGCTGCTGCTGCTGCTGCTGTCGCCTCCGCACCGCACACGCGTTTCAACGATGCCTACGTGCAGGCGCGACCCAAGACCGATGGCGACGCCCTCAGAAATGTGTTCAACGACCTAGATTACTACCTCCACTTTTCGCGGTCTGCACTAGGGAAGAGCTCGGGCTTGATAGGCAATAAACACCTTACAACGCCTCGCGGCTTTCAGACCTTCGCAGAGACATCTCTGGCCGAATGTAAGAAGCTCGTCGATCGGACGCTCCAGGCATCCACCCTTGACGAATATGTCGCGCTGCCTCAAGATCTGGATCGTTTGAGCGATCTGTTGTGTCGCGTGATCGACCTTTCTGATTTCGTTCGCACGAATCACCCAGACCCCAAAATCGCAACCGCCGCAACAACCTCCTATTCAAAAATGTTCCAATATATGAACGAGCTCAATACCACGACAGGCTTGAATGATCAATTGAGGAAGGCGTGGAGCATTCCCGAAGTACGTGCCCGCTGGAGCCGCGAGGAGGTCATGGTTGCCCAAATTCTGATGAAAGACTTTGCAAAATCCGGCATCGACTTGCCAGCGAAGCAGCGGGACGAGTTCGTGGAGATATCCAACCAGATCGCACAGGTTGGTACGGACTTCACCATGGAAATGGAGCCCGCTCGCGCGCATGTTGCCGTTGACTCGTCCAACTTGACTGGCCTAGATCCGTCTGTGATCAAGCGCCTGACGCTTTTCGCAAAGGCACAAGTCCCGATATACAGTTCGAGTTCCAAGCTGGCCATGACCTTCGCTCATGATGCTCCTACCCGACAACTAATCTATGAGGCCGAACGTAGCGCGTCAAAGAGAACGATTGCTCGGCTGGAGCAGTTGCTGCTCAAGCGGGCCAAACTTGCCCAGCTGACCGGCTACTCTGATTATGCCCACATGACACTGGCCGACAAGATGTCCAAGACCCCTCAAGCCGTGAACAATTTCCTGCAGTCATTGAACCAGAGTAACAAAGGGCAGATTCACACCGAGCTGGCACAGCTACTCGAAGTGAAGCGCCGAACAGATCCTACGGCTACAACAGTCGACGCTTGGGACCACAATTACCTTCTTGACAAGCTGTCCAGAAGTCAGCCACGGCCGGGCTTGCGAGCGTCGAAATCACGCCTCTTTGAGACAACTAAAGCATATTTCTCGCTGGGCAATGTGATGCAGGGTCTGTCAAGTCTGTTTGAATCATTATATGGCGTTCGTCTGGTGCCAAAGGCAACGCTATCTGGAGAAACATGGGACTCTGAAGTTCGTCGCTTAGATGTGTACACCGAAAAAGACGAGCACATTGCCACAATGTATTGTGACCTGTTTTCGAGACCGGGGAAACCACCAAATCCAGCTCACTTTACCTTGGCCTGCTCCCGCCAGATATCGGATGAAGAGCTGCATGAAGCTGACCAGAACGGCCAGCCTCTGAACAATGGTATGCCGACTTTACAGCAAGCTGACCCTGTATCGGGTCGGATCAAATATTTCCAGATTCCAGTCATTGCGCTGGTGTGCGACTTCCCAGCAAACCACCATGTGAGCACACCCTCGCTTCTCAGCCCGACGAGTGTCATCACTCTATTTCACGAGATGGGGCACGCAGTACACAGCATCCTCGGCAGGACTTCAATGCAAGGAATCGCAGGCACTAGATGTGCGACCGACTTCGCTGAGCTGCCATCTATCCTAATGGAGTACTTTGCCATGAATCCAGATGTGCTTAAACTTTTTGCACGCCATTGGGAGACTGGCGCCGTGATGCCCGATGAGATGATTCAAGCGTTGAAGGCCGAGCAGAGGAACCGCGCCGAGCAATCAGGTGGATGGGAGACCGAGACTCAGATTCTCATGGCCATGCTGGATCAGACCTACCACTCTGGCGGGCCGGTAGCAGCATTGCCACGAGGGCGGTACGATTCCACCGAAGCATATCACCGCGTCTGGGATACGCACGGCAGCATCTCCGAGCCTCATTCAACGGCCTGGCAGGGCTTCTTCGGTCACCTGTACGGCTATGGAGCCACTTACTATTCTTATTTGTTTGACCGGGCAATTGCACGACAAGTCTGGCGATCAGTCTTTCGAGATGGAGCTGATGCCGGAGCTGTTGACAGGCTAGCTGGACAACACTTTCAGGACGAAGTGCTTCGATGGGGAGGTGGGAAAGACCCATGGCACTGTCTAGAAGGACTGATGGGACAGGAAAAAGGTGTGCTCGCCGAAGGCGGTGAAGCTGCCATGCTAGAAGTCGGACGATGGGGCATAGACGCAGGTGTAGACGGTGTCTGAGTCACCACTTCGCCCGATGTATATATAGGAGAAGAGATGTAGATATTGACCTGACGACCGATCATCCTTGATGTCCTGATATCTGATGTCCCCGCCTGTTGTTGACGCATCTTACCCCCACATCAGCCCCCGCCCCCACGCGCTAAACCCTTGGCGTGCTACCCCTCGTAAAAGTCGGAAATTCTGAATCCACGTCGGCCTGTCTTCCACATTCAGATATCGATCCCGCCCTTTTGATCCGCAACAACATAAACGTCAAACTCGATGCAAGTTGTTTGGGAGGCTGATACGGCAGCATTCGCCAGCCGCAAGCGAGCCGCCAGAGCCTGTCTTGCCTGTCAAAAGTAAGTCAGCAGAATCGCGCTGCAGTCGCCACCTGTCCACTTTTCCGTCGCTCCTTACTAATGGGCGTCATGATAGGAAGAAGAAGCGCTGTAATCATACCTTTACGCGGCCTCCTGATCAGAGAGCCGAGAGTGATGGCGTGGATCGAGTCCTACCAAACTTGACCCACAAGGAGCCTGTCCGTTTCGTTGGCGACCTCAACCCGGAGTCGATTCTCAATGATCTTGGCAGGTCCAAGGATGGTGCTCGGATCAGTCGAATAGGTACCTGGGTGCAAGATCCGCCCAGAGACGACGAGCAGCGACGGGTGCCCTCACAAGAGCCTCCCCAGACTCGGTCGGGCGAGAAGACTCCTATTAATGTCGAGAAATATGGCCGCGGCGAAGGTGGAAAGCGTACCTTGACCACCCACTACCGAAACTACCTACAGTCAGTAGGCGCCTTCAGGGTACTACCAAAAGCCACGCAGGATGCGTTGGTGACGACCTATATTGCCTGTTTCGATGGACTGCTCTCTATTGTCGATGGCAGTAAGCTCCTACGAGACTATACCAGTGGAGACTTGTCCATCTTCTTGATCCAGGCCATATGTCTGGTCACTTGCAAAGTCCCCGACGCCCAACAATGGCTTAGGCTGTACGAAGATGGTCCCCTATTGGATCCGATTCCGTTCGCCAGAAGCCTTCACACAGGTCTAGACGCCGCCATGAAGGCTGACCTCGAGCCTGACCGGGTGATCAAGATCCAGATCCTGGCTCTGATGCACCTACACAATGACGGTCCAGGTGGCATTGAAGAGTCCTCATTTCATCTGTCGCAAGCTATTCACGACGCATGGACAGCGGGTTTGCACATCCACACTCCGGGCCGCACCCTTACAGACCATCCCAGTATGTTATGGTGGACTATTTGGGCACTTGATCGCTTTAATGCCTGCATTGGTGGCAGACCTATCATGATAGCAGACCGCGATATCGACCTGGAGCGTCCGCCAATTGATGCTCAAATGTCGAAACACGCCAGCGTTCTGGTCTGGATCCGTCTAGCTGATCTGCTTGACAAGGTGATTGAGTTCTATCGCCCACCCTCCGCTGACCTCGACGTTTCTGGCTGGGAGTCTGACTTCCCAACATGGGCCTCGCTCCTTGAAGGCATTAACCTTGAGAACACCGTGCACCAGCAAGAGATCGTTCTCGAGATTGCCTACAATGTGATTGCCATCTTGTACGTTCCACTCGTTGGTCCAAAACCTTTGCCTGACACTCCTTCAGATCCTGCCGCAATGCCTCTCCATCTCAACCTTCCTACGCTCGCCGCATCGCTGCTGCGGACCGCATACAAGAGCTCCTCACAGATGTTGCGCCTCGAGATGTATCACCTATTCCACTTGTTCCATACGCCATTGGCCTTTCCCTCACAGTGGCATACCGTTGCATCCGCTCACCCAGCACCACCGATCCAGTGTCCGTCAAGGACAGCTTGACCGCACGCAGTAAAATGCTCGAATCTCTGGCCACATACTGGTGGACGGCAGACGCTATGGCTAAGCTCGGGCGAAAAGCACTGAAGTCTATGGAGAACCCCGTCGGTCTCAAGCGCGGTGAAGCCGAGAACATTGCATCCGACATGGAGTCAGAAACTACCGTGTGCAAATACGGGCCGTTCGAGGCAAAGCATCACCGCCATCCCGGCACAAACGGCAGCTCCAACACTCCTGGTATCGGCCCTGGCGGACTGCACCTCTTGTCCGATGCTGCCGCAGCCGCTCGCTCAAACCACGCCCCACGCAGCACAAGCAACTACACATCCACGCCATCCCGAGCGGGAGACACCTGCTGCGCCGCAAATCTAGGCTACCCAGGGCCACACTCGACCACCCAAGATGGCACAAGTAGCTATCAAGCCACGCCCCTGACCGACAGCCTCGCCACACCCTCTGTCTCGCACGACCATTCCCAAAGCCAAGGCCCCACCGCACCCGGGGGAAACACGCCGGCCTTCGACCCAAGCATGTTCGCCAAGTTCGACGACGAGAACTTCACCGCCAACTTCAACGAGTTGGACAACATGTTCGACGGCTTCTACGACCTCAGCATGCCTACCGTCACTTTCCAGGATTTCGATGGCTGGGGCGGCACCATGGGCTTCAACATGGACGAGGCCTACGTTGACGGTGGTATGGACGGTGCATACCACGAAGGCTCCGGTGGACACGGGCAAGCTGGTCAGAGCGGTGCATCGGGCGCGCAGGACGGTGGCGAAGGCAGTGTCTATCCGGAGCTTAGCTAGGCCGTTTCGGCGCGAATTCCGTCTAGCTGTAGTTATGCGGCACATCAGTACAGCGAATAGGCTCATTTTTTTTGGCGTTCAGGTCTGCCGAGGGGTGCAGAGTCAGGTGCGTTGCACGGGACACAGCAGAGCACACGTGTGTTCAGGCGTAAGGTCACTCGAATGGAAAGCTCAGCTACGATCGGGAGTCTTCTTGATTAACATAATAGGAAATAGAAGAGGTCGAGCTCGGTTCATTGCTTCTCATCCACATTATAGCATCGTAATGAAAAATCCTCATGCCGCCCTGGAAATGGACTTGCATGCAACTTTTCCTTCCATATTGAAAGTCTTTATTGCACACATCGAAGTGAAGCGGAGCGAAACCCCCTCTAATCTAAACCTACATCCATCTACACATACATCCACCCCCCACTCTTTAGCCCGAGGGGCCCTGCTTCCCCCTCACTCCCTCCCTCCAGCCATAAACAACTTTCCCCAGATTCACACCTCAGCATAGCAAGTAAACCTCGTCGGCCGCCCGACCCGGCCCGTGAACGTCGTCGTGTAGCTGACCTGCGGCGATTCCGATTTCCCCTCCGTTCCCGTCCCCGTCCCCGTCCCTGTTTCCTCTGTGCCCCGGCCTGCTCCTGCTCCTGCACCGACACCGGCGCTCTGTCCCTCCTCCTCCTCCTCCTCCTCCTGCTGTTGCTGCTGCTGCTGCTGCTCAGGCGGATCCGGGAACGGCTCGGGGATCGAGAACTGCGCTTCCCTACCCGTTGTTGTGGTAGCAGCAGTGGTAGCGGTATCGGTCGTCGGAGACGAAGCGCCAACCATGCCAGTGCCGTTGCCGGTGCGGCCGCCGGTGCTGGTGCCAACGACACTGCTGCGTGGCGTCACAGGCAAGATCCTCATACTTGTACTCATGTCTCCATCACCATGCTCCGACACTCCACCGTGTCCCAGCAGCCCAGTAGTAGTAGTAGTAGTAGTAGTAGTAGCAGTAGTAGTCTGCGGAGCAGTTTGGCTGGCAGACGCAGCAGCAGTCGTAGTCAACGACCAAACCACCGTGCCAGTCTCGTTCCGCCACCCACCATCGCCACTCGCCTCTCCCTCTCCCTCCTCGAAGATGCCCTCCTCAAAGATATCGTCCTGCGCCCCCGTCCTAAACCCATTTCGCATGTTGTACGCCGGACTCACCCTCCCCTCCTCCCTCGGCAGCGCAGTGTTATCCCCATCCAGCTGATTAAAAACAATCATCTGCTTCGCTCCCCTGACGCACCTGGTTTCGTCGTCGGCGCAGTAGGTCGGTGGTTGCGCTTTGGCGAGCTTCTTTGAAGCGGACGAGGCGGAGGCAGCGGTGGCGACCACACGGCAGCGGTAGGGCTGCATGTACATGTTGGGCTGGCCGCAGCCTTGGGGGACCCAGAGCCAGGCGCAGGTGCAGCCGGCGTCGGAGGGGCAGGCGGGGAGGGAGGCGGGGACGGCGTAGGTGGCGCGGGTTCTCCAGGGGGTGCTGTGTGAGGATGTTAGGGAAGGGGGACGTGATACTGCCTCAGGGCACTTCTGTGGAGGGCACACAAAGAGGGGGGGAAAAGACTTGGGAATGAAGGTGGAAAAGTCAGTGGAGACATACTGTTCGAGCACGGTAAAGACGACGAGATCCTCCATCCGAATCTTGCTCAGATCCGACTCGTACGCGATAGCAAACGCCGTGCCCTGTGCCATGGTCTCGTTCTGCGTGTGCATATAACCACCCTCTTCGGCTGGAATACACCCTTCACCGCTCGGATCCCGCACGTTGCCATTCCAGTCCTCTGGATGCTGGCCGCCGTCGGGCCAGTCAGTGACCTGCTTTCCGCCATAGCTCAGATCCGTAAAAGCTTGGTTGGTGGCCAGTTGGACCGTGAAGTCGCCACCCGCGGGCAACTCGAGGAACTCTCCTTCGGGAGGCGGCACGACGTCGCAACCACGGTCGTGTTGAAACCACCAGTCGGTCTGGGAGAGCTGGTAGAGTGGGCTGACGGGCGCGTTGGAGTTGAGGTTTGGGCTGGCGGGGTCGGTACCGTTCTGGCAGTACATGCCTTTGGCGAAGGCGGCGATGTGTGCATTGGCGGATGAGGGAAGCAGGGAAAGAGAGAGGGAGACGATGGCGAGGGTTGTAAAAGGCATGGTTGCACAGATATATGGCTGTCGTCTTCTAAAAACGGTTGAATGAATGGATGCGCACGGCGCCGCGGTCGAGAAGACGCAGTATGAATGTAAACGATGAATGGACGGACTCACAGAGCCCTGAATGAGAGACGGCGAAGGAACGAAAAGACTGGCAAAGCACGACGAGGCAACAATGAGGGCTCAGAACCTACCTGGAAAAGGATCTCATTACAAGTGATACAGGTACCAGCTCAGCGCCGAGCATGAGGGTTGGAACCGTTCATGAGTTCAGATTGCACACTGGATCTGGGATGATGACGGCGTCGTTCATGGCAAGCTCGTGGTTTCGAATATCCCGGTCCTTCGCTTGCACTCGGTTATAGCCGACTGCCACAACTGGCCATAGCTCTGGTGATCGAGGCAGCAAAGCAGAGAAGGACCAACGCGGAGATGGGGTAGCAGAGGAAAAGTGGTTGAGGCACGGTCCTGAGCTTTGATGAAGCGGTTTCAGATCTTTGTACCATGCCGCTTCGAGGCAATGGCTATTGTCACGTGACAGTCCTTGTCGGCGACCTGTCAGCGACCTCGGCCATGGTTGCTTGTGTTCTGATACTTGCCGGGGCCGAGAAGACATGCCAGCCTGTCGGACAATACCATCCATATGCTCGTAGAGGCATGGTGTACGCTAACCGACATTCGAGTACGGAGTCGATTGCACCACGCCAATCTTATTCTATAATCCCTGCAGCAACCGTCTGTCCATTTTGTCGAAACACGATCCTTGCAGGAGCTTCGAGCGGTACAGGCTGGTCCAAATCTACCTCACATCTCACCCAGCTTCCAGGCTGAACGACTTTCGGCTTCTTCTTCTGCACCTCCCCCGTCGACTTGTCAAGCAATGCGATGAGCTTACTGATCCTTCCTGGAACGTGGAGGCGACCACGATGAATATCTGCCAGCATAGGCGTAAGATGCTCAAAGGCAAGAATCTTTGCAGTGAATTTTGTTGTGTTCTTGATCGGCGAGCTTGTGCTGCAGAGCACATCGCCCGTCTTGAGATCTTGCTGCTCGGGGTCCGCAACAGAGAGATGCAGAACAACGTTCTGACCAGCCACTGCCCAGTCCCGAGGCTCATCGTCCACTTCAATACCTTTGATATAGGCCTGCTCATTACTGGGCATGATGACAACGGCGTCTCCCACCTGCAGATTGCCGGCTTCGAGCCGCCCAGATACAGAGAGCGGGTTCTGCACGCCGCCTCGGAAAACATCAGCAATGGTCAGACGCAGTGGTTTGTCGAGAGACCAAGACGTTGCTTCCGAGTTCTCTAGTTCTTCGACCAGCGTCGGCCCGGTGTACCACCTGGCACGCTCATCGGTTGTCTTCTGCAGGATATTGCCTCCCTCCAGGCCTGAACATGGCACGAAAGATGTATTCTTGCTCTGGTAGCCAGCGCTGGACAAGAAGGTCTGCATCTGCTCTCTGATTTCATCGAACCGGGCCTGCGACCAGTCCGACACATCCATCTTGTTGACGGCGACAATGAGCCTCTGAACACCAATTGACCGCACCAGTAGCGCGTGCTCCTTGGTTTGACCCCTCAGTCCAGACTCAAAATTGCCGGTGGATGCGTCAATGACGAGTACGGCAAAATCGGCCTGACTAGCTCCCGCAATCATATTGGGTACAAAATCCCGATGCCCAGGAGCGTCAAGGATGGTGAAGCTGGTCCTTTCTGTTTCGAACTTGTTCTGGGCAATATCGATGGTGACGCCACGTGCTCGCTCTTCGGAACCCTGGTCAAGCACCCAGGCGAAAGCAAACGAGCCTTTGCCGATGCTCTCAGCTTCTTTCCTGTACTTGTCGAGGGTTCGTTGATCGATGGCTTTGAGATCGTATAGAAGTCTGCCCATTAGTGTGCTCTTGCCAGCATCAACATGGCCTGGAATCGTCAGCATGGTCTCGTTCAGGAGGTCGGGACTTACCGATCACCACAAAATTGGCGGCGCTTTTCCGTTTGGTAGCCTTGTATTCTGCAGACACATCGAGGTTCTTGCTCTTGATACGTGCAGGTTCCTGTATGGATACCTTGGCTATGCCATTGGCAACATCGCTATTGGGGGTCGATGCGCCTTTTTTTGCTACGGGCGCCGGCTTTGCTGATTGAGTGTTAGACTGCGTTATTTCGACGACTGGGCTTTTCTGAATACGTCGTCGGGACTGGGCTGTGAAAAATCGAACGCGGATGTAGACGAGGAATGGTCGTCAGGCAGCAGAGCATCAGCGACAGACGCGGGGAGGCGATTGTCTCGTGCGAGAACGTTTGCAAAGGCAGAAGGAGGGCTACGCAGCAGCTGGACAGTGCCAGCTTCCGGCAGATTCGACGGCATGGTATTGTGTTCCTCTGCCTCTCGGGGTTCTGAATCAAGATCTGTGGTAGGTGCAGATTCTTCCGCCGCCTGCTGATCGGTCGTCCTCTTCCGCGTGAGACTGGGTTCGCTAACGCGGAGTTGTCTTAAGCGTTCGGTGTAGTCAGCCGTGTCAGAGGCTTTGTCGACGTTTGCAGATTCGGCCGCTTCTTTGTCTTTGCGACGCTTGGCGGCAAGAGCCGCCAACTTGGAGATCTTGCCGGGGTTCGAGGCGCCACCCAGCAGGCGACCTGGTGGCAGTTGCGGCTCCTCAAGAATGAGGGCATGGCGATGGCGCGGGACATCAAGCCAGGGACAATCGTCAAAGAAGCCGGTTGATGCACTGCTGCCGTCGTAGATGTTGTGGTGGATAGGGTTGCAGAAGGCGGACTGAGAAAGTTGAGACTTACTGTCTTGTCTTGGGACAGCAGACTTGGGGGTCACAGGCTTGTGTTTATCTGCTGTCAATCAGCATGAGGGTCGAAGCAGTGTGGCAGAAGGCTGGGATCAGTACTCTTCAACCAGCTGACGGTTTTGGCTATGTCATAATAGTAATTCCATAGCGCATCATGGATGTCTTTTTCTGGAATCGAGTAGTTTGGCCCTAGAGCCTGACGAGCTTTGATTGTGCCTTGTCGCAGTTGTTCTCGGTCCTCGTCGGTCAGTTGCTCCTGCTCGTCTTCGACAAAACCATCGTAGTCGCCGTCATCGTCGTCATAGAAATCATCGTCGTCAGCCGCCAAAGACTTGACCCGCTTGTTTGACATGGTGTAAGGGCTGTGTGATGGTGCTCAACAGGACAATGAAACACAGCTGGTCGAGAGCAGTAAAGGTGTGAGTGAATGTGAAGACGTAAAAGCCGCCGTGACATGCCATTGTCCTCGAAGAGTGGGGCTGCCTTGTCTTGGCATGAAAGTCTTCACCCCGCGCCTCATTCATGTGTAGACAATCCTTATGGTGGATGTCAGTGGCACGACTAACAGACCTACAGCAAATTAATCCCGTCTACCTCATCGGATTCTCAATGTCTGCTGTGTCAGGTCTCCAGCCTCCATCATATTCAACGCTTCCCCATCCATGACCCCATGCACGTAGCACTCACCCACAAAGCGATATGACCCCTCCGCATCTCCCGTCGGCCGGAGGCAGTACAGCGTCTTTCCACCGAACAGGAGACACAGCTTATCACCGACCTGTGCAGCAGGCGGACACAGCGCGTAGAAGCCAGCCCAGCCACGCGCGAAGCACCGTCCCTGGGCGCCACCGGACGCGCGCTCCAGCCAGCGCTGCTCGTCACCTTCATGGCCCAGCGCGCGAATGTCGTCTCCAACCACGCCAGTAGCGGTTGCATTTCCATGCACCCGGTTCACAAAAGCCGCTGCATCGGCTTGGCGCTGGCGGAGGGGGATGAAGGCGTCCATGCGTCGCTTCTTGACGGCCGAGAGAGTTTCCAGCAAGGCGAGCAGCGCGGGCTCGGCATTCTCGCCTTGTTGGTTTCGATACTTATTGGTCGTGGTGAAAGACGGGAGCTCTTCTTGGCCTTGGCGCTCACACTCAGGTTGCCCTGCCCAGATGGTGCCGACGGTGGTGCTTCTGTCACTGAAATCGTGGGACCCAAACACCCAGGAGACCGCGCTGATGGTGTCAAGGACTAGACCGGGTGATATCAGGACTCTAGATGACTCAGTGAATTGAATTGCGGGCCGTATGTCGCGTGACGGGTTGTATACACAAACGTCATCTCCGAGCAGGTTATGGAGACTTGCTTGGTCATCCCATTGCGGTACCCATGAGGGAACGTCTCGTTGTAGCGCTGTATGTCCGGTCGAGGTCAGTCGGTTGCGTCTCACAAAGATCTCTGATGCAGACGAAACGAGTAAAAGGACCATACTTACCCTTGTCCAGGCTCTCATGCTGCACCACATTCAGCACCATGAGCCCATTCCCATTGGCCAGCAATTGCATTGCCGTCTCATGGTACACCTCCTCCACTCGCTTTGTATAATCCGCCTCGACCCAGCGCTTACCAGTCACTGGATCGACTGCCGCCGGGTGGCCCAGCAGTGCAAATATATGGTCGCGCGGGTCACCGCACTTTTGCCATCTGGCGCGGTGGAGCTCGTAGGCGAAGACCAGCCCCTTCTTATCTGCGTACGACGCCGGCGAGAAGAGCTTGTCCATGTAGTAAGGTTTCCACACCAAGACGCCGTACGCGCGACGGAAGCCAAAACCGTCATCCTTGAGGAAGTTGGCGGCAGCGGCGACTTCTGACCAGTCGATACGGGCATCGGCCCAAAGCAGTGACGCGGGGGCGTCGGTGCCAATTTCTTGGAGAATCCATTTGCGGTCGAACTAGACAGTGGCAGGAGTTAGGATCGGGGACTTTCGAAGGAGTAGACTCTAGTTGCGCCTGCGTGGCCTGGCTTTGCTCGACACCTACCCATGGCTGCTGGAAGAGAATGGTCAAAGATTCCCACTGCGCATCTGGCGGCGGATTGGCCGTCTGCAACTTGCGCTGTTTCGTTTGGAACTCCTCGGATAGCCCCATGTCACGGGACGCGCCGGCCAACTCCCGGATTAGAGCGAAAGCGGGCTCCGCGTGGCCGTCCCCGTCGTCGTCGCCCAAGCACACCAGCACGCGCAAAGCTTTGCGGTAGATGGTGTTCATGTGCCGCACCTGCTTGCTGCGCTCATACAAGTTCACCTGGTTGATGCAGACCTGGTCGACCCAGATGGGGCGAGGCTCGGTGGGGTGCCGGATCTTGCGGAGGATCTGTGCAACGTTGGCGCGAATGGGAAGGGCCGCATCATCGCAATAGATGTCCTCGGTCGTCTTGTCGGGGCCCCACACGTAGGAGAGAGCCTCAAAAGGCCGTGGGTCAGCGATGTTCATCTCCAAAAGCTTGCCGACCACGGGATCTGCGGGAGCTCCTGGTGCAAGATGGAAGATGCGGGTGATCTCGAGATCCGGGCCAGACGAGATAGTCTGGTACTGGTAGGCACGCATGTCGAGCGACGACATCGGTTCCTTAGAGCTTCGAATAGTATGCTCTCCTAGTTGTTATGCTGAGGTTGTTCGGTATGCTGCCAGTGATGCCTGATGTATAAATGCGGCGTAGTGGGGGCTGAGACCAGGCGTTTTCAGAAGGCCCCACGGACGCCGCCTCAAACCCTTCTGCGTGCCTCGATCGAGAGTCATTGACAGTCATAGTTCTGGCATAGCTTCCGGTGCTGCCTTCCCATCCACGCAACATGCTCATCATCGCAGTGGAGAGAGACCGTGATCTAAAAGGATGTTACCAGATAGTTTCCGAAAACGACCTTGCGAGGCTGAGCAAGGCTCACCAGCTCACCATCGAAGTGGTCTCGCCCTCGTGGCAACGGGGTGTGGTCGACGCAGGTTCACTCTTCTTGTTGTCCTGAGTTACACGCTCGTGCAGAGACGGACCTTCTCATAGCATTCATGACGGTACAATGTAACATCTACAAGCAATGCTTCGATTCTGATCCTACTATATCTAACACAGTTCCCACCCCACCAATTCATAATCGTTATCATGATATGCCCAGTCATCTAAAAGGCGCCCGCTGGAAAAAGACGATATACGCCTCTGCATTCTGCAGCCGGTCTCGCGGAGATAGCTTTTGCGGATCCAAGTCGTAGTGTCGCTCATCATCAAACTTGCGCCATGCTCCGCGGCCAGGGTCCTTTACAATACTGATGTAGTGACCCCCATCCAGAGAATTTCCCAGATGCCGTAGCACTCCATATGCATCGTACATGAAAGGCGGTGTCGTAGCCATATCGAACTTGCCTTCTTTGTCAGGCATCGGCTTCGGGCGCGCGAGCACAAAGTCGTCCATGTTGAGTCCGTGGATGGGGAACTCAATGGGCGTGTGGATCTTCTTGGCTCGCTCGAATTTGGATGCTGCAAACCGCTTGAAATGTACCACCAGAAACTGGGGAAGCCGGGTGAGGATGATCTGCTTGGTCGCTTCGCGCTCACACTTGCAGTGCGGACAGCGCCACTGCTCCTGTAGCTTTTCCTCTTGCGTGTAGGAGCGCAAGCAATCGTAAATGTTTCCTTGGCCTGATCGCGGAATTTCTATGCTGATGCTATAGAAAGCCTCATATGTGGTCGATGTTTTGCCACATGTCAAACAACGAAGACGTGAAGCGTGCTGCCCGGCGAAAAGCGACGACACATAGCTGCGATCGCGGTGCTCGAACCGCTGCCATTCGATAGGACTCGCCTTGACGATCTGCATGCGCTCCCGTTGCTGTTCCTCTTGATCTGTCAGTGCTCGGAGCTGTGTCCGCTCCCAATTCACGTTGAGATCTTCATGCAGACAGTCCACCAAGAAGTCGAAGAACTCCTTTGCGTCTTGCTGCCGATCGATGATCCACTCCTGGTTCATCCGGCCACAAAATTTGCGAAACGACGTTGGCTTGATCCCCTCACAATCGTCATTCCACAAAGCCTGCACCAGGTTGGCGTAGAACTTAGGCATGATCCCGCTACTGCCTTTCCAATTGGCCTGGATGTAGTTTTCATACATCCGGTCTGTG
The DNA here is from genome assembly GCF_000365145.1 of Cyphellophora europaea CBS 101466. Classification (NCBI taxonomy): domain Eukaryota; kingdom Fungi; phylum Ascomycota; class Eurotiomycetes; order Chaetothyriales; family Cyphellophoraceae; genus Cyphellophora; species Cyphellophora europaea. The sequence continues at coordinate 2,116,444 of NW_008481811.1, forward strand.
AAGAACTGCGACAACGGTATCGTGGCAGACAGGCATTGAATTGTAGCGTTCATGTAGCAGGTCACACCAAAATTGGTCAGTCCAGTTCTCGGCAGTTTTCGTGTCCTGGCAAGACTTGCAGACGAGTATAGCGGAGCCCTTGTACCAGAGCTGACACGAGCTAAAGGTGCCTGGGATTGATTGATTTCCGCTTGACCAGAATAACTCGGTCGAGGAACGGCAGGAGCTGGTCTCGAGGGAACAGATGGCATCGGCGGAACTGGTGGTACATCGCGCCTGGGCACCGGCATGCCCATTTGCCGTCGCGGGGCTATCGACATAGATTGCTGCTCTTCGTGCACTGATGGGAAGCGGCGGAGGAAGCTGTCGACGTCAGACACGAACGGCGACGGTGGTTCCGCCTCTTCTTCCACAACCACATATTCGCCCTCTCTCAGCTCCGGCTGTTCAGTGGGTGTGATCTCTTCTCGTTGGGCCTGGCGCATCCATTCCTGCTGTTCCTTTTCGTCCAAGAAGCTGTGCGCCCGCAAACGTCTGTTACGGACTTCCAGCCTCGAGTTCGAGCTTACTACTCTCTGGCGGGCAAGAGGCCTTGCAGGAGCCAATCGTTGCCGGGTAGTACCTAACATGGCTGCAGTCCGTGACGTGGCAAGTGAATGAGCCCCCATATAGTCCACCCAAGCATCGAGCCCGCCGCGTAGTAGAGCGGGCGGTCGGCCATCACGTAGAGGTTTAGTGTCGTTGAATTCATATAGTGTATCGTAAAATGCTCGAAGAGCTGGCGCATTCGTCATCGTTGGCGGGCCTTTGAGATATGCAACGTCTGCTGAACGTTGGTCGTAGTAGACAATGAGATCAAACTCATTGCGCCGAGCAAAGTGCGCCTGCTCAGCATCAGGAGAGAGCACAAGAGCATCTTCGAGATCCTCTGCAGACAAGCCTTCTCGAAGTGATAAGGGCTCAATGCAGATGATGGAGCTTGCCAGTATGTGTCCCTCATCGAACAAAGCCCTGTCTCGGACATCCACTACTAACACATTGTAGCGGCTCATATAAGCTGCCAAAGTCTCTGGGCTGACCATCGAGTCATGTGGGATCTCGCTGGAGTTATTCTTCGATATGACGGCTGAGTTGATTCCGTTTGGTGTTGTTGGACGATACGGTAGAAGGATCTCCTCGCGTGATCGTGCCAGCGACAGAGAAGCAGTAGAGCCGTGTTGAGGCTGGTTGTAGTACGTCTGACGTTTGGATGCAGGCGGACGGCCCTCGTGCGGTTTCGAACCACCTGGAGTTGTCACGTTGATGGGACTGTATGTCGGACTTGGCGGCTTTGGGAGCGAGAAGTTGGTAGCCAGTGGCACTTTAGGTGGCACCGAAGGAAGAATAGAGCCATTTGGCATGGCTCGTGGGCCACTGGGCCGTGTTTGACCGTTGACACTCCCAGAAAGAGGCCTTCCGCCCGCATCCTGCTTGAAATCGTTCACGTTAGGCATTGCTAGAACGCTTGACTCGCTCGACTGAGCGCCTGGCGACCTGAGACGCGCGAATCTCTCGCTCAGATCGTTGGTCCCATTAGATAATGGCCGACCCTGGAGACCCTCGGGTTTGGATGCTGGTCGAGGCGCACCAGGGCGCAGGGCAGGTGGGAGCCCAGCAGAGGACTGCGGCTGAGGTTGTTTTGATGGTGGAGAGGCACCAAAGCCAGAATCGTAAACAGATTGTCTCAAGGACGTCCGCGATCGAGTGCCATGGGCGGCGTTATTGTCTTTGATCTGCTGACGAACTGAAGACATCTGCGGTTCAACATCCGACAACTTCTTCGTCAGCGCCTTATATCTACCTGCCCACTGCAGCTGGTTGTGCTCCCAAAAGCCGAAGTCCTTGTGTCTCGGGATGCTGTTGATGGCGATATCGTAAGCAAGTAGGTAGTCCTTAAAAGCCAGCTCAGGGCGTCCAAAATCAAGAGAATTGCGTGACGATGTGTAGTTTCTTTCCGCGTCACTGAGCAGCTGACTCAATTGCGCATCTGGAGGGTATTGCGGTCTCGCTTCGCTGATGATGTCTTCGATATGAGGCAGAGCCCGGCCACCGCCGGCGCCACCAGTGCTATTCGGCCGCCCATCTCGAGAATCGCCCCAGCTAGATCGAGGGGATGCCGTGCTGGTTGTGTACGTTGAGGGTCCGGTCGGAGGGTTCGCATATGCAGCCATAGTGGCAGGAACTAGAGGTCTACCTTAGAAGCATAGCGAGCCCATCTCACGCGTATTTGCTTGCGCTCGGGTTGTGGAGGATGATAGAAGTGTTGCGGGATAGAGGGGCGAGATTCGAAGATGGAATGGCGCGGATTGAGGGGCTTGTCGCTGCGTGGGTACTTGGGAGGTTACCAGCTGAGTGATGGGTAAAGGGCTGCAAATTATGCCAGATAGCTCGTGAGAACTAATGCTACCATGGCATATGGGGGCGCAAGCGAGGTCGAGGGTGGAGGTTGAGTGGTGGTGGTCGCCTCTGGCCTGCATGCGCCACACCGCATGCCGAAAACGCGCCTCGCCGCTCGAGTGCTCCGCAGCCTCTCATATGACATCAACCGCAACCTGACTCGACGACCTTTAGATACAGTTCAACCTCCCGCTTTGCATCAGTCAACGGATTTCACTCCCCATCGTGTTGCTGTAAAGCTTGCTTCCTAACCTGGTGCAGCCACTCTGCCCGAACCCAGACTTTCGCCTTTACCTCCGACCTGCCATTGCCCGCTTTGTCTCTCCATAGGAGACCATCACAATGTCAGGCTGGTTCAGCTCCGGCACCACGGCCCTCGACGAGCAGATCGAGAAGGCAACTTCGTCCAGCCTCGAGGACATCGCAACGAGCTTGGAGATATCCGATCTAATACGATCTAAAACGGTGCAGCCTAAAGATGCCATGCGCTCCTTGAAGCGCCGAATAGGCAACAAGAATCCCAATGTTCAGCTCTCTACCCTCAAGCTGACCGACACCTGCGTGAAGAACGGTGGCTCACATTTCCTCACTGAGATAGCGTCTCGAGAGTTCATGGACAACCTGGTGTCTCTCCTCAAAGCATACGGCCCAGCTGAAGTCAACGAGGACGTTAAGCAGAAGATCCTAGAGCTCGTCCAGACGTGGGCCAGCGCCACAAAGGGAAGATACGATCTGTCCTACATCAACACTGTGTACGAGTCTCTGCAACGTGAGAACTATCGATTTCCACCGAAGGTCGAGTTGTCCAGCAGCATGGTCGACAGCAGTGCCCCGCCCGAGTGGACCGATAGTGATGTTTGCATGCGCTGCCGGACGGCGTTTACCTTCACCAACCGGAAGCACCACTGCAGAAACTGTGGCAACGTCTTCGACCAGCAATGCTCGAGCAAAACCATTGCATTACCGCACTTGGGCATTATGCAGCCTGTTCGTGTTGACGATGGATGCTATGACAAGCTGCAGAGGAAGCAGAAACCTGGCGACGACCGCAGAGTCTCCTTCGCTACCAAGCCGAGCCCCATGCAGCCCCGAAGCGCTCGTATCGAACATAGCTCATTCGATGATGATTTGAAGAAAGCACTCGAGATGAGCCTGGAAGAGGCCAAAGGCATCTCTAACACTGGCTACGTCTCACAATCGCAATCGAAGAAGGAATCAAAGCCCAAAACGAATGGCACAAATAATGAGGAAGAGGATGATCCGGACCTGAAGGCGGCAATAGCATTGTCCTTGAAAGAGGCGGAAGAGCAGGCAAAGAAGCACGCCGCGAATTTCAGGAAGTCAACAACAAATGACACTTCCGCGTCTTCTTCATCGCAGCCTTTTGTCATGCCGAAGAACGATTATGAGCTGTCGGTTATGGAAGGCGAAAACATCAACTTATTCTCTACCTTAGTTGACCGGTTGCAGCACCAACCTCCCGGCACGATCCTACGAGAGCCCCAAATACAAGAGCTGTACGAAAGTATTGGCAAGCTACGGCCCAAGTTAGCACGCACCTTGGGCGAGACGATGTCCAAGAGCGATGCTCTACTAGACTTACACTCCAAACTATCAACAGTCGTCCGATATTACGATCGTATGCTGGAAGACCGCCTGAACAACACCTACAATCAGCGCAACCCCGGGTACCCCGGGTATGGCATGCCGTCGCCCGCGATCAACCACCATCAGAACAGTGCGTACCCATCGATGCCGCCCAATCAAACGCCTCATATGAATCATGCTCCAAGCGGCGCAGAAAATTACTACTTCAGCAACGCACCAACCGACTCTTACGCCACACCTGCACAACAGCATATGCCTCCTCCTCAGCGTTCATACTCCTACTCAAGCCAGAGCACCGAGAAGGCGTCGTACCCAGCCTATCCACCGCAGGGCCAGGCTGCACCAAATCAACCAAGCCAGTACAACCAGCCACCTTCTCCACAGCAATACCATCAACAGCAGGCCTACCCACCGCAGCCTCAACCACCAGCCTCACAGCCGCCTTCTGCGTATCCATCCCTCCCACCGGTCGAGCAATCGCAACAGCAGCAGCCTCCGCCTTCTGGCTATCCACCCCTCGCGCAGCAACACACTGGTGGCTCTTCCAGCGGTGCCTACCCATCAATGCCACCCGCCCCACCACAGTCGCAACAGTACCAACCGCCCCCTCAGCAGTACGCGCCTCCCGCTCAACAACAGCATCAGCAGGCGCCGTACGCGTCATACGCCCAAACATACCCCGCCGCACCCACGCACGCTCCGCAGCCCGCGCAGCCGGCGGTGCCGCCGCCGCAGCCGAAGGTGGAGGAGAGCTTGATCGAATTGTGATTCCAGCCGTTTCATAACGGTCGCTGAGGAGGCAGCAAATAGTCTACATCAAGCGCACGGCAGCATCGTAACGACAGTCAAACTGCACCGGTCCAAGGCGATGAGCCTGAGGTCGAAATAGGAGTTCCAAACGTCACCAAGAGGAGAGGGAGTGGAATGAGGTTTGGAGCCCGGGATATACTTTGTGCAGCGCAGCGCAGATTTTGGAATACCCATATCGACACATTGAATTCTGTGTATTAGACCGCCGTAGCCGGCGAGAGAGAGAGAGAGAGAGTGGTCGGGCGGGGGCGGAATTGTAAGAGAGATGAAATTGATACCACATCTAGCACAGCATTGCTTTTTGAAAAATGAGAGGCAGGACACTCGTTGCAACGTCTTCACTAAACACCCCGCTTGATTGTCCGTCCGATCTATTCTGTTCTGCTTCCTGGGGGTTGTCTTTGCGTACATGCGCTCTAAGCATGTTGGTCTATTCTGCCCGCACCTTCTATGACGAGAAGCGTTTGCGACAAGATCGTATGCGCCGTGCCCGTATCGTGCAATGTCCCTGGCAGCACGTGCACGCTGATGCTTGCTCCGGCCCTGACTGATCCTGCCCCTGATGAATGCTTTCAGTTCTCTGACTTGTTGCTCACTCTTCTCCCTTGCTGCGCTTCGCGCCTTCGAACTCCTTGCCCAGGACTTCTGCTGACCACTTCTCCCAATCCCACTTTCTCTTCCCTGCTGCCTCATTCCACCAACGCTTGACCTCATCACCACCTTCTTCCAGCTCACCCCACCTCCTACCTCGTCTTCCATACTCCTCGCCATAGCGCTCTCTCGTCTGCATTCCTGTTGCATGCAGTCCCAGCCGTTCCTGTCGTCTCGTCTCCTCATTTCGCTTCTGCTGCTGAATCGCCAGACGCTTCGCCACTTCATTCGCGTCGAGAACACTGACGAGTTTGCGCTTGCCAGGGTACTTCTCCGCCAATTTCTTCATGAGATGGTGCATTCGCCACACGCTGTTCCGCTCTGCAATGTCCCCCTTTTCTTCGCCAGCAATGAAGGTGTTCAGGGCATCGTTGGCTCTATCGTCTTCAGTTCGTTCCCGATGAAGCTGGAAACTCGCCCCTGGCTGTTGTGTCACACTTTGACGTTGCGTATTGCTGAGGGAAGGCGGATCATCAATCAGATTCCGTAGATATCTCGTCTCGGCCACATCGATTGGCGTCATGCCAGTGGCATTCTCCCAATAGAGCATCTCAGGGCGGTATTCGATGAGGCTCTTGACTAAATGCTCTTGAGCAGAGCGGACCAACGTGTGTATGACATAGTCGCCGGCGCCATCTAGTACCTCAAGATCCTGGCCCTTAGAATGTCGGAAAACAACTCTGCACGCTTTAAGGGCAGTGTCACGTCGAGTGTTGGCGTTCAGGAGTAAAGCTAGCGGCGTCTTCGATGGCTCTGAAACCGAGGACTTCTCAACGAACATCCCATTCACGAGCTTTGGATCAAAAAGCTGAATGGCGGCATCGAGCAAGTCTGGGTCGGGGATGCTGTACGAAGAGTCTCCGAGGATCATGTGTAGGACGCTCTCACCCTGACTGTTCCTCGCGAGCTGGTTCGCTCCGGCCTCAAGAAGCGCTTTAACAATGTTCATGCGTCGCAATCTGACGGCCGTGTGTAAAGGTGTGTTTCCGCTGTCATCCTTGACCTCGATCGTGTGAGGCATTGCCTTGAGTATGTAATCAAACATAGGCGATGTGCCAGCTTCTGTGGGAGCACACATGACAGCGACGTGTAGCGCAAGGTCTGATCGGATTCCGAGCCAGGATGATAGTGCTCCTTCGATTCCTCCCTTGGCTTGGGACAGACTCTGTATGCGTTTGTCTGTCTTATAGCGTTCGGCAAATTCCATGTACCGACGGAGGGGCGCATCCGAGAGAAAGAACTCCGCCGAATCCAGGTTTCCTTGAAAAATAGACCGTAGAACAAGAGAATGGTCAATTTCTGTTTTCGACTTCGTGCCACGACCAGTCCCACCATGGTTGTGTTGACCTTTCGCAGCCCAGTCTTCGCGCTTCCGGCCATGTACTGTCAGGCCTTGATAATACTGCGGCTTCTCGTCAAGCTGAATACCGCTCTGCTTTACCATTGCCTGTAATGGAATCGCAGCTCCCGAGGTTGTGATAATCTCGCCCACCATCTCGATGCGGCCTAAGCTCATGGCGAAGTCGAAATCCCCAGAAGGAATATTGTAGATTCCCGAAATACCCTCAGGCGTTTCCTGACGAGCCATAAGGTCTTTTCCAACTTGAATGAAGAACTTCAATAACTCAATATCGTTCTTCACGATGGCATGCCTGATCGGAGAAGAAGTACACCGTGTTCCTTCCTGCGAGAAGGCAGCTTGTAGATAGTCCCACGAATTCGGCACCACCCGGTAGCAGTAATAGCTCTTGTCTGGAAATCCGTAAGAAGCCTTGACGAGTTTTGCTTGGCCTTGATGAGCACGCCACCACTGTGCATTCCACTCCACCATCGCAACTGGAGAGACCTTGGACTTGACCGTGTCACCCAAGGTGGCGATGTTATCAATGGTGAAGCGGTCGTCAACGATTTCCGCGAAGACGTGTGGCTCGTCGCTTGCACCACCAGAGACTTCGCTGCTATCGTCGCTAACGTCGCTATCGTCTTCACGTGCGCCGAGAAAGTAGCGATATTTGGGCTCGTTATCCGATGGCTTGTACTGGACTGTTGATATCTCTAGGATTACACGGGCTAATTGATTGTGCCCACGAATCACAGCAATTGAAAATGGACTGAACCCAGCTTGGTCTCTTATGGCGATAGCCAGAGGCTGCATGCTGTCGAGGGTCAGCTGTTTGACAGTGTCGATGTCGCCGGTCCAGGCTGCTTCGAACAATTTGATGTATAGCTCCTTCTTTGCGTCAGTCGCAGCAGAGTCGTTGAACCAGAAAGTGGTCTTGTATGGCTCATTCGGCCCATCCCTATTGCGATCGTCGTAAGAGCGGTATTGCCGCAACGGATCTGGTTCCGGCGCTTTTGGGAAAAGCTCCCGAAAGCTTTTTGCTCCATTCTTGAGCAATGTCTCCTTCAGGGCCTCAAGCTTCGCCCTAACTTTTACAACTGCAACTCTTTTCTCCTCTGGAAATTGAATCTCACGGGAGCTGAAATCCTCCAGCGCTTTCTTGTATTGCTCCATTTGGTATTTTCTCACCTCTTTGGCCTGTTCGAGGTTGTTGATTGCAGTCCACAGTCGATAGGAGTCTTGAGGATAATTTGTGTAGCTGTCGTCGGCGTCAAGAGGCGCAGGTGCTTCCGGCTTCACTGAGTCTTTGGATTGCTCGTCGATGTAGTCGCTGAGCTTCTTAATTTGTTTGTCAACTAGGTCGAGAAGGGAGTTGTTGCCGCCATCCCAAGTCCGCCCCCCAAGTAGCTCGTGAGCTGCACGAGGACAGACATTGATATCCGCGCCTGCTTCAACAAGCTTCATGGCTATCTCGGGCAGTTCCAACTGCACGGCTACAACCAGCGGTTGCTCAACGTTCTTGCCAAAATCTTTGCGAACATCTTCAGGAGATAGAAACGATCGATGGGATGACCAGACCTTTGCGAAGCCTTCGAAGTCTACCTGAGGTTGAGCTCCGAGGCGAAGTAGATGAGAGACAAGTTCAACTTTTCCAGTGTGGACGGCCGTTAACAGCGGGGCTTCAATGTTGGTGCTGTAGTACCGAATTTTCGTCATGCTAACATGGTTGAGAGCCTTCTTGAGGACATTAGGATCCGTTCGCTCGGTCAGAGCTCGCACGATCTCTTGTTTCGCATCTTTGATCGCAAAATGCAAGGCAGAGACTCCGTTCATGTCGGCTTGTGTAGTTATGGCCCCATTTGAGATGAGGCATCCGATCATTTTGCGTGCTTCAGCTAATGGCTGCTTTAATGCGAGGACGAGAGTCAAAATGGCCGCCTCGGGCTGTCGATCCAGACTCGATAGAATCTTGACCGGCAATAGAACGTCGGCTCCGTACTTCTGGACGAGTAGGTCCACGACTTTCAGCTTACCGGCGATGACGGCTAGGTGTAAAGGCGAAAGAGGTGAATCCCAAGCTAGAACATCAACGTCGTAGACGTCAGGCTCATCTTCATCCTCGTCATTCTTTTCTTCTGGCTTCACCTTCACGAAGGAACCTTCGGTCATTTCGTCAGAGGTATCCTCTTCATCTGTCTCATCCATGTCGGAGTCGGATTCAGAGTCGGCCGACTTGATTTCTTCACTATCATTGTTTGCTTCAGCCGCAGCCCTTCTTGTGGACCTGCGCACGTCTTCTTTCTGGTCTTGTATAGCCTCGTTAGCAGAACTGCGCTCCAGTAAGGCTTGTACCATCTCGGTCTGTCCACGATATGCGGCGATATGCAGCGCAGTGAGGCCGTTGTACAGCCTCGAGACGATCCTAGCGCCATGATCGATCAGGTACTCGACAATCTCCGGGGTCGAACACATGGTAGCGAGCTGAAGAGGTGTTCTACCAGCATGGTCACGGCGATTGACGTCGACAGATTCAAGCTCACCATTGGAGAACCAGTCGATGACGCCCTCGAGATCCTTGTCGACGATTGCCTGACACAATATTGTGGTGTTGCCTACGTAAGCCTGGATTCATCAGCGAAGTGACGTAGCATTGAACGACAGCATACTTGCTCAGTCCAGTCGTCATCTGTCAAAGGGTGGAAACTTCCGATCGTTTGTCGACCAGGGTTGTCTTTGAGAAACTCCACATCACCTGAGATGTATAACTTGCTCTCCTCTTCGAAAGCGGCAAGATCTTCGTCCGTCTCCGGTTTTGGGCAGAATCCACAGCAATCATGGATCACATCTCCAACGGAGCCGAAGAAGGCGGGATGTCTGTGCAATTTTGTCTCACGATCTTTGGGTCGATTCCATTCAGCGTTGAGAAGAAGATCTTTGGTGAATAGTATCTTTTCGATCCGCTTTGCATTGTATTTTGGGCCGCTGTAGACGTCAGTACAAGCAATCTGCAAGAGGGCAAAGAGAATAAGCAGGTAAGGAGCCACCCAGAAGTCGCAGTCTCCAGATCAGTATGCCGGATTAGACTCACTATGGAACAGTGAAGGTGTTGTAGTTTGAAGTCTCGGATTCCTCGACCCATTCCGCAACGTCGTCGGGTTGCGAGTCTTTGACATTACCAGGCAAGGCGTGGCGGTAGCGGGCATTCCATGGCAGAGCTGGTCGATCACGCTCTTCGCGGCGCTTGGCCAGGTAGGTATCACGGTCATTGGGATGAGGCAGCTTTTCGAGGACCAACAAACGAGCCAGGCCGAGCACACGAGAGAAAGATCTTTCGTAAATGGTGGGATCGATACGAGCCCGATCAATCACCGGCCAATGGACTTCGAAGCCACGGTGTGAGTACTTGGAGAGTCGATTCTCGTAGGATGGTGATCGACGAGTCAGGTCAATGCCGTTGATCTGAGTCATGAAGGCTGCCATGGCACGTGGGGTAGCTAGGACCTGCTTGCCATCGTAGGCGACCCCCGAGCAATCGACATCGAAACCGGTCAAGACCTCAGTGATGTTCTTGTACAATCGTAGCACGATCTGAACATGACGGGTTGGATACTCTGAGACAATGGTAATGGCGTTCTTCGTCCGGATAGTAGTTGTCTCACTAAGGATGCTGTCACGAACAGCTTGCTCGATTGTCTTGATCTTTTCAATGGCTTGTTCCTCATCGAGGCCATAGATGAAGAGGTCGACATCGGAAGCTGGGGCCAAAGTCTGGTGGTAGTACGCACGCAAGGCACGCTTCGACTCGTTGTGCGGAGCGGCGACCGGGAGGAGGGCTGTAACAACTGAAGAACCTGCGGCGATGACGTTGCTCCAGTCGAGATCGACCAGAGAGGATTCCGAGAAGAGGTTGAAGTTCGTCTTGAATTCGGCAATATGGTTGACGATGGCCTGGCTTTCGTCCGCCTTTCTATCTTTAGTTGACAGAGCTAACAGATACTGGTCGTGGATTTGCGGTGTCTCCTTGGAGGGGTCCCGGGCTCTGATGATGGGCTGTGGATTGTCAGCCTGGAAGACGGGGATCAGGTGCTCCCTTTGAGCTGCTGCATGATCAGGGTGTTGAGCGAAGACTTCTCTGAGCTTTGATTCGTACTGAATGAAAGGTTCAGTTGCCTTGCGGAGCTCGGCTTGGGTCTTGAACTGTGCCGAATACTGAAGGAAGCGCTCAACAGGTGCAGGTAGCTGTGGAAACTCCATGGCGCGATTCAGGGGCTGGGTAAAAGAGTGTAGTGACTTTGTGGGTGATGCGGTGGTCGGTGTAAATGAACGCTTCAGAATACACAGGAGTGAGGCTATGAGATGCGAGATTGATGTGTTCGCTGAGTGTGCTCGCAGATAGTGATCAGCGGGGTACAATCGTGGATCTGGGAAGAAAGTAGCGTACCAGAACGCGGCCACGTCAAAGACTTATAACCAGCAGAGACCGAACGCGAAGACCACACGAAACAACGTGACATCAAAGACAGGCAATCATGACAGGGGTAGAGCAGGCAACGATACCCCACCTAAGCAACGCAGGAAGGCAGCTGCGTGGTGGGGGTCGCAGTTGCCTTTTCTGCCTGCTTCTGGCTCGCTCCTATTGGCTGAAATGTTCCGCGTGCAAGGCACTTTTTTCTTTTTGGCCGATCCCGCAACATTTTTGCAAGACCCCTCCTTTCTCTTGCTGTCTTGTCGCACAGACCAAGATGTCGTCCTCGAGCTTCGACGTCTGGCAAAACCCGCTGGGGTCCCGCTATGCCTCTCAGGCTATGCTGAAGCTGTTCTCTCCACGCACAAGAGCTTCAACATGGCGGCAGTTGTGGGTGTGGCTAGCGGAGTCTCAGAAAGAGCTTGGGCTTGATGTGAGCGATGAGGCAATTACTCAAATGAAGGCTGCCGTAGTGTTTTCTGATGAGGATTTTCCGGTTGCTGCAGAAGAGGAGAAGAAACGCCGTCACGACGTTATGGCTCACGTCTATGCGTACGGTCTGCGAGCTCCAGCCGCCGAAAAACTCATCCATTGGGGAGCGACATCCTGCTATGTGACTGACAATGCAGACCTGATCTTCCTCCGGGATGGACTGGACATCCTGCTGCCTAAAGTCGCCAAATGCATCAAGAAGCTCTCCGAATTTGCTATCGAGCACCGATCATTGCCGTGCCTGGGATATACCCACGGTCAGCCAGCCCAACCTATCACTGTTGGCCGCCGTGCTGCACAGTGGGTCGAAGGGTTGCTGATGGATCTGCGAAACCTGGAGCGCGCTCGTGAGGATTTGACGTTCCGTGGTGTGAAGGGTACGACTGGTTCACAAGCATCATTCCTCCAGATCTTCGACGGCGACCACGACAAAGTCAAGAAGCTCGATGATCTTGTAACTGCCAAAGCCGGCTTTCAGAAGCGTTCCATCATCAGTATCCAGACATACAATCGCAAGACGGATGTTGATGTTTCCAATGCTCTCAACTCGTTTGGTGCTACATGTGAGCATATCGCGACGACAATCCGAATGCTTGCTATGTTCAAGGAGCTCGAAGAACCATTCGAGAAAGATCAGATTGGCTCCTCCGCCATGGCTTATAAGCGCAATCCTATGCGCTCAGAGCGTATATGCTCCCTGGCTCGCAAGCTGCAGACTTTGAACCAAGGCTTCGCCCAAACCTATGCCCACCAATGGTTCGAACGCTCACTCGACGACTCCGCCATCCGCCGCATCGACATTCCCGAGATGTTCCTGCTTGCAGATGCACTTTGCATAATCCTGGACAACGTCTCCTCGGGTCTTGTGGTCTATCCTGCTGTCATCAATGCTCGTTTGCAGGCGGAGCTGCCATTCATGGCGACGGAGTCCATGATTATGCGGATGGTCCAAAAAGGTGGTAGCCGGCAGGAAGCTCATGAGCACATTCGAGTGCTGAGTCATCAGGCTGGCGCGGTAGTCAAGCAGGAGGGTAAGGCGAACGATCTCGTCGAACGGGTGAAGCAGGAGCCGTTCTTCCAGCCCATCTGGGATGAACTCACCCCAGACAAATTACTCAATCCGGCTGCATTCGTCGGTCGTGCACCTGAACAGGTGCTTGAGTTCAAGGCTGAAATGGTCGAGCCAGCATTGGCCAGGTACAAGGACCAAATGGAGGTCGTGGCCGCCACCGAGATCAAGGTCTGATTCGACGCATTACCGATAGATTGCCGTGAAGTTTTGTTGCTGTTGGCGGCAAACGATGGATAGAGTCCGGAATTGCAATTAACGTCCCAAGACAGCCCACCTTGATCTCACTCTTCAGCAATCTCGTGAACCACCCTCCATAGCCTCCTCGCCTCTGTCAACCGCTCATCTTCGTCATCGTCCTGCTGGTCAACATTGCCATGACCATTCACATGATCACGCATCCTATTTCCAACCACTCTCTCGTTCCGCAGTCCTTCCACCTCACTCAAAAACACCTTCACCTTCTCCTTGACGGCGTCAGCAACCTCCATCTCCCGCCTCCCTTCCTCCAGTAATCCCTCCAGCATCTCCTTGACGCTCTCCCTCGCCTGATGCGGCCGATACATATTGATCACCGCGTGCACGTTGATGACCAGCCTCCTGATATCCTCCATCTTGTCCTGCCTCTCGCTCGGGTTGACTTCCATGATGGTCGTCAGCTCGAGAAAGTTCAGCAGCAGCGACTTGGTGAGCTTGGTGAGCGTGACGGCGGGGTTGAAGCGCGGGGCGGCCGGATCGAAGAGAAGGATGGAGGCGGGAGGCGGGTCGGCTTGTGGGTGTACTTGGTTCGGGCGGGAGAAGGCGGGATACGCGCCGAATTGGGGGGCTGGCGGTGGAAGGAGGAGGGCCAGGTCATAAGGGAGATCGGACGTCGAGTCTGAGGAGGAGGTAGATGATTGAATCTCGGAGAGCCGAGAGATATTCGCGGTGCTGAAGTGCTTCCAGAATGGTGGAGGTGCGGGGAAGGGGGATTTGAGGAAATTCAGAGGGTTGTACTCCGGCTGAGCTTGTTGCTGCTCGTCGGCGGTTGGCTGAGCGTCGACCATAGTGCTCGATGGCTGTAGAGCGCCAAATGTTGATTCGACAGCTTATAGATCGGAGTGTCGTTGCGCAAGAAAAGTATAGACACGAGAGACAATGTTGGAGGCACATCACGCACCGAGACAGGTGGAGCGGAAGAGAGCATCCGTGAAATCCAATCAAAGCGCAGCTTTTGCGGCGAACGCTGGATCCACTCTAGCGAAACTTGGATGGCTTGGAATTGACATCAGAGTGGCTTGGACACGGATCTGCTGGCAGTACGGAGTACCTCTTATCACATCTTCACGATATTCCCAGGATCGCAGGCTGTCTCCTTCACTATACGCAAGTATTGTTAGCAACGAACCCTCTATAGCATGGACCCTCCACTCCACGAACGAGCCGGCTTCGTGGGATCAGCCGCGCGGTTCTACCATCGGACCTATTTCGCAGACTACGTTGGCTTTGTGTTGCTCGAAGCAGCATATATGCTGGTACAGAGCGCTTCGTAGAAGTCAAAGCCTACGCTAATGTATCCAGACCAAGCTTCTCATCACCCCTGTACATCGCCCATTCACGCTCGACGACCGCCGAATACAAAATCCTCACGCCGACCCTGAGCGCGTCTCCTCATTCGAGAACTTCATCTACGCAGGCGTCATTCCCTTCGGCTTGTTGCTCGTTTGGGCAGCTGTAACGCGACCGGGCTTCCACAAAGCTCACGTCACGGTCCTAGGCTTCCTGATCAGCGTAGCCATGTCCTCGTTCCTCACACACGTCTTCAAGAACGCCATTGGAAGAGCTAGACCAGATCTGATCGCGCGCTGCCATCCAGCAAAGGGAACACCTGCGCATCAGCTCATCGACTACCACGTCTGCATGCAGACCGACGCATACAAGCTGAATGACGGCTGGCGCAGCTTCCCCAGCGGGCACAGTTCCTTTGCGTTTTCCGGGCTCGGCTATTTCTCGATGGTGCTTGCCGGACAACTGCACTCAATTCGCCCACGAACAGACCTAGCTAGAGTCTTGATAGCACTTGTGCCATTGCTCGGTGCATTCTTGGTTGCAGCGTCTCGAACAGCAGATTACAGACACGATGTCTACGATGTGACGGCCGGCAGCATCTTAGGCTTTGCAATGGCCTATTTCGGCTACAGAAGATACTACCGGTCGCTGTGGGACCCGATGTGTCACGTCCCATATCCATCACCTGCAGATGACGAGAAGGAGGAGCGGCGGCTATTCGCCTACAAGGACCCGGACGAAGAAGCTGCGGCGTCCCCCCGTGCGGAAAGCTTCGATCTGAACGACCTGTCGGAAGACGAGTCAAGGCCTCTGAATGCAGGCAGCAAGGGGAAACAACGGCAAGAAAGTCGATAGAATCGTACGCGGCTGAGAAGACAACGGTATAATACATACAACGCTTGATCGTATTCCCTGTGCTATTTCAATGCCCGCTCATTCAATGTCAAACGTTTCTCGCAACTCGTCAGGTCGTGACTGCCCGCAGTGTGCAGTGTCCTCGCACATATTCTAGCTAACGCCTGCTTGACACCTGCGTGTATCCCCCAGGGACGATCCTACATGACCGAACACGGTATGATGCAACAATCGCACTCGGTGTCTCCGCAATCACACCCAAAACAGGGCTTAGTGGTGCCCTTGATGGGTTTGGAGATGGTGGAGGAGGTGGAGGAGGTAGATGGAGGCATGCTCGGGATGGTCCTGCGGTCTTGGGATGGTTCCCAGTCGTTTGATTTAAGGATGATCCTATCGTCGTGGGATGCTCCCAGTGGTATGTATGGTCTTGGAATGATATTGTTGTTTTGGAACGGTTCTGTAGTTTTGAGAATGGGCTCGCGGTGGTTGCACGACAAGTTGTGTACTGAGAGGCAGGAATCAGGCTGGAAGGAATTAAGTTGGAAGTGGCTTCGAACAGCGGTGGGTGGTAGTGACGCATGCGGGCGGTGGCTGTGCTTCAGGGATCGTCAATCTGAAACGCTCCGAGCCAACGACACACACTTCGGCGTTCAGTACTGTTGAATACCTAATCACGACCTTGATGCGCTTTGGACAACCAAGTAGTGGCACCCATGCTTATGTCGATGCTTAGTTCCTCTACGTTCAATTTCAGTCAGAGTGCGCGATCGACATGCAGAGCACCGGCCAGATGCAGACTCCATAGACCGATGTATACATATGTGAGGTACCATGTGCGCGAACAGTCTATCGATGAAGCCCGAGCTCTACAAAGCTACGAGCACTCGTAGGCCAGAGCACATTCTTCCAGTACTGTGAGCATTACCAGAGACATAGCAGGAGTATATATACACGCAACATGGATGCTGCTTACTCCCACAGAGCAAGTAGATTTTGTTACAAAATGATTCAACTTACCAGATTCTGTCTTGCTGTTCTCTTTGCACTAGCTCAATACGTTGCTGGCGAGCCCGGGGACCGCGAGGCCATGGCCGCGCCTGATGGCGTATCGCCCCCTGTTCCGCCACACCCTCGAACCACGTCACAGGAGTGTCAGGCACTTGCGCAACTCGATCGCCACATACCCGCACAGTCCGACAATATCGAGCAGGAAGGCATTGCACGGAGACAAGATCCCACTTCCATTGGCATCCTTGGGGACAGCCAGATGACCCCCGCGGCAGTAGATATCCCTTCGCTTGCGCCAGTTTACAGTGAGCTGCTAGCCTCGATCTCAAACATGGACAGCTCCCTGGATTCCCAGATCAGCGAGGCGATACAGGAGATGACCGCAGGTTGTTGCACGGATGTGCCGGACCTATCAGGTTCGCAGGTCACGCTATATGGACCGACTGCAGCGAGCGCACCCCGAAGCTTGGTGTCAAGCATACAGAATGTGGCTGCGATGGGTATAGGCATTGAAGGCGCATTCCTGTTTGGAATGTTGGGAAGTGGAGGCCTGGTTGTCTGAGGTATTCGTGTGTGCAGCGACATTGATGCACGGCGTGTGTGCCTGATCGAGTTATGTATATTTACTACCGACGATCTACACGTATTGACTGGTGGCCACCTTCTTTCGAGTCTAGTCCATATGGCTCGCCTTCCTCCGCCCGTTCCTCAGTTTGTCCTCCTGGGCCACGATGCTTGCAGGCAGTCCCTTGCCGATGCCAAAGAGAACGAAAAGACCCCACTTCCACCTGAAAGGATTGATGAGTGTAACGAACACAAACCAGTAGATGAGCTCAGAGTAGGTAAAAAAGTCAAAAGCCTTAGTCGGGGCCAGGGACTTGATGGTGGACGTCATATCAACCCATCGCTTCATCCACCAGGTTCGAGGCGTCGTTAGCGGGTCCACGAGGAACATGAGCAACATCCGCGTGTAAATGCCGATGTGGTAGTTACCGACTGTGCCGATAGCGTTCACATAGGTGCAGTTGTTGGCGCAGATGCTGGGGTGCGCCGGAGGGAAGACTTGCAGATACCACCTTGGTGGACCATAAGGCTCTTTGAACACCTCTTCTGGCAGGAAGTTCAAGGTCGGTCGTTTGTAGCCAGTTGCCATGAGGATAATGTCACCTTCGACAAGCTTCTGTTGGCCAATACCACCTTTTGGCACTCCCTGGGCACGCTGATTGAACCAGATGCCGTTCTCTTTGACTTCTTCGATATCACCACGGAGCCACTGGGCCTTTCCTGCTCGGATTTGGTTGAAGATCTCCGAGTTGACCATTGGCGTTTCGGTGAAGAGACCTTTATCCGGCGGCGCGAGGTCTTTCAGATCGCGGTAGAAGAAGAGACGAAGGATAGTTTCCGGGATCCATGAGAACAGAGTCTCCTGCCCAAAGATGTTGAAAGCTAGGAGACCGTCAACAACGGCGTTTCTCGGGATGATCCACTTGTCGCTTCTTGATAACACCTTAATCTGCGCGGCTCCGGTGCCGACAGCCCATTCCAGGGCCTCGACAGCACTCGCTCCACCACCGATGATCAAGACATTTTTCCCTTTAGCGTCCTTGCCGTCAAGTTGCGAGGAATGGTAGACATCGCCTTTGAAGTTCTCCTGACCAGGCAAATGAGGCATCTTTGGGGCTCCACAAGTGCCGACAGCGGCGATGACCCCATCGAAGCGGCCCTGTGAGGGATCATTGATGATCCACCGTCCTTGCTTGTCTTTGTAGACCTTTTCGACCCGAGTGTTGAAGACGGTCTTTTCGTCGAGACCATACCGATGCCACAGCTGTTGGA
The DNA here is from genome assembly GCF_000365145.1 of Cyphellophora europaea CBS 101466. NCBI lineage: Eukaryota > Fungi > Ascomycota > Eurotiomycetes > Chaetothyriales > Cyphellophoraceae > Cyphellophora > Cyphellophora europaea. The sequence continues at coordinate 2,134,564 of NW_008481811.1, forward strand.
TCTGGCCCACGATCTGGTTCTGCTTTGGGTAACCTTCAGACCATTTAATCGATGGATGGAACCTGTACATGATACTGGATATTTGCAGCCCGGAAGTGTTGTTCACATCCTATGCCAATCAACTTGGTGCTTCCACGATGTCATGAAACTTACCGTCCAGATACCACCGACATGGTCCGGTCCTCCCGCCTCGAACAATGTCACGTCAAAACCATGGCCGACGCAGTGGCTGGCCGCCGAGACACCTGTAAGTCCAGCACCGATCACAGCTATCTTCGGGCGCGACAATCGAGCTCCGGGTGCTGGCGGATGTGGGCTAAAGATCTTATCGATAATCCACTGGAAGATGCTATATAACCAGTACATGGGAGTGAAAGCCATGCTGGGAATGGTGTCGTCTAGATGCGGACGCAAGAGAGTGCTGAGGAAATGTCAAGGGAGCGATGAGCAGCTACGGGCGGCAGTACTGGTACCCAGCAAATTCCGACACATGATATCACGGAAGGTTGGAACGTCAATCCGACATGTGAAACTTTGGGGTTATTGCACATGCCATTAACCCCCATTTACTGCCTGAAAAAAGGCGCACGTGGGTGACGTCACATGTCCGTCCCCGGCACGCCTTCCACGCGTACAGCTCTAGCTTCAGGAACCACCTGTATACATCTCATTTTATCCCATCTCCTAATATTGTGCCCTCATACAATTCCTCCAGTCTACCTCACTCTCCGACCCAAGTCGCTCGATCTCATTCATGGAGAACCCCGTGGAAGAGATCACAGGCGTGATCACCACTCTCTGCACTGCTGAATCAGAAGTGCAGCAGCAGGCGATAGACAAGTACTTCACCCAAGATGCCCTATTCATTCATCCATTCTGCCGAACGTTAAGGGTGTCCAATTCGACCTGGATGATCAAAAAAATCTATGCATGGTACAAGTGAGTAGCATCGGACACGATGGTCTCTATCGTTGAATGCATGTTCACTGACGCCACATCGTAGGATATTGAGTCCCCACATCGATATCAAGGTTGATAGCATCGGTATGTCAGTCCCAAGTCAAAAACGTATGGCCTGACCGGAAAAGCTTTTGATCAAGCCAATATGATCCTCTACGTCACCGCTCGTCAAACATTCCGCATCCAATTTATTCCTCTTTATAAGGCCGATGTGTCCCTGGTCACCAAGCTCCAGCTAACCCACGTCCGCGACGCTGGGCTTGATCCTTCTTATGCCGGTGTTGTCAAGCAAACTCCTGGTGCCACCGCCAGTCAAGCACAGAAGTACTATATCCAATCCCAGAACGACCTCTATCAAACCAACGAATTCATCAAGTTCGTGGCTCCGTGGGGTGTCGGTAGCACTATCGTTATACTCTGGCAAATCTTCGCCACCCTCATGTGCGTCGTTGGTGCTATGATCTTGTGGCCGCTAACCTGGTTCCGCGAGAACCTCACCAACGAGGCTTGAGTCCGGCAGCTAGAAGCCTTCCTGCCACCCGAGCGCCAACACTATCTTTTGCGCGCACCCGACTCGAGCAGACGACACACACCGCCGAGAAACGCGAAACCGCATTCACACAGAGCTGCCAACCTCCATTGCACTCCATTGCCCCAGAATATGGCAGCCGTGAACATTCTCAGCATCATCGAACCTTGCATAAAGGCGCGATTCGCAAGATAAACTGACTGGATATAGAAGGCTCCGAGCACTAAGGTGATGATCCTGCCGAAAGTCAGATGCGAAGCAGGGTGCTAGTTTTCTCTTACCCCACCGCTCTCACAACCTCAGGGGCAGCATCAAGCCGTGGTGATGCCGGCAGAGAGGCCTTTTCTGGAACCATGGTCATCAGCGCTCCACTACCCGCAAGTATGAGACCTTGTGCAGCGAAGGCGCATTCGACGAGAACTGGGTAGAATGGGTCTGTGGTCATACTCGCGCTATGTGGTGGTATAACTGCCTGTCAAGTTTCAGCGGAAGAGATCGAGAACCTGAACGATATCTGCCCTTTTTTACGATGTTATCAGCGCTGTATCGAGCCACTGTTGGAAGGCACACGAGACCCAAATTGGTTCCTGGAGGGCCTGACACCCGACCCACCGACTGGGGAACGATTCGTCAAGCTCACCCGGTATCCTCATGTGCAATTTCTACAGCCCCCATTGCGGCAGATTTGTGGACTTTGTTCCATTGCAGGGTTCATCTTTTCAGCGACGAATTGCATGTTCTGAGCGACATTTACCTGGGAAGACACGGGTGCGCGGGTAGAGCCGATCGAAGCGTCCGCCCTCATATTGGTAACAAATACGAGGGACTGAAGCAAAATCCACGGCAGGACAAATCCCCCATGAGCGAGCTTTGACGTAGAGTGAAGAGGATTTGCATACGAGATTGCGGCTGACGTCTGTACGCCTGAATTCCTCTGCGCTGTCTCAAGCAAAGCTTGCTCCAAAACTGAAGAGGCATTAAGCGGGACTATCGCCATGCGCAGCTTCAACTCTTGTACTGCGAGCTACCCATTCAGGTCGCAACCATTTACTTGCAGATCCGAGTTTCTGGGCCCTCCAAATGGGGAACCCTCCCGGCGGATGCGTATCCGTCTGGATTTTGCAAGCATCTTGACGCCGCTAATGCATAAATCCTTGCTCCAAGTCAGACCCGAAAGCGAAGTACAGTACGGAATATGGAGCAGGGACCGCTCGGCACACTCCTGCTATGCTGGGCGTCACGGCGACTCATCCGCAACTGCACTCTGCCATCATATAGCCGGAACTGGCTTGCCGAATTACTCTATCTATGGTTCGGTCGGTCTCTGAGTTGCCGGGCCACGCGCTGCATTGTGGTGCTGCGCGGTCGCCATAGCAGTAGCCCGCCCCCCCCCCCCCCCCCCTGCAGGCTCGCTGCTAGCTTGTTTTGTACTACGTATCGTTTCGTGTTCTCAACCTACACATGTTTGCCTGAGGTTGAGGACATGGACAATGTTGTCGATTAGAAAAAGTTTTCACCATGAGCACGGGCTGCAGGCAGCCTTGCGCACTTCCCCTGTGCCGTGCAACACGCTCGGCAATTGTAACAGCGGTGTGAATTCGGCGCCAGGGCAAGATCTGCTCGACGTTGTACAGACAAATCTGCAAGCAGCTTTAGATGGCCTTTGCTGCGCGAACTCCTTGCTCACGACGAGTCGTGCCTCGTAACCGTGGCAGTGAGGCACCAATAGTATTGCACCGCTCTGCTATGTATGGTCTTTACAGTGGTCTATATAGATGCAGCATTAACTGTCCATCCGCTTAGATCCGACCCAACCTTCGCCCACAGGTCTGTTCGGTCGCTGTGGTCTTTCTGTCTAGTCCAGCAATCCTGTCATTATACCAAGTCAAGAACGCCTTGTCGTGTCTGAGCTCAGCATGGCGTCTCAACATGTAAAGAAGTGGCTGGATGAGCAGTGTACTCTCAAGCCCAAAGGGTCTGCGACCGAAATTCGATCACGCCACGCTCGTCTGCTCCAAACCATTGACGACTGGTTGACCACACTGGAAACTGTACACATTGAACCTGCCGACTCGTCCGCCACAGAAGGGTCACTCGACCTGCCTGTAGTTGACCATGACGCGCTGAACGAGAGTAAAAGTGAGCTTGACCTCCTCAAAAGGCAATTATGTCAACTGATTGCCGTTTAGCCAAGGCTGGAGAGTAATCATCTCCTCTCCTCAGTCCAACGACTTCCACGTCGATATAAATCTGCAGCGCAACCACCGATGGAATATCTATCATCTCGCCCCGTCAAGAGTCTTTTTTGGGGAGCCTCATAATCCGATTTGGACCTTTCAAGCTACAGCGGCGCAGCATATCTTGGACAGCTGTGACATCACGGTTCGTTCCGCATGCCCGCTGTCAGGATCTACTTTTCAGGAACATGGCTCTGGAGGTGGTTGCCCTGCAGCGGTCATGCAATTCTACATCTGACACAATGCGGTAACACGAACTACACCGTATCACTCTTAAAAATTTCACATCGTATGGTATACGGTGCCCCTCATCAGCCTGGGCGAACGGGTTACACCGGCATGGCTCTCAGATCCGACGAGAAAACTTTACAATCTCGTGGCTGCTGTCGTGGGATGGTGTACGAATCTGGAGACGACTGGCATTCCTTAAAGGTGAAGATTCATGTTTGACGGCACGAAAATATAGTGGTGGAACTTACCAATCCTCTTTCGTCGTCCCGTGTCATCAACTCGTACTCTGTTTACATGCCAAGCCACATCTGTTTCCTTGCGTGCAGCAATTCTAGTCAACAGCGTCGTCGATGACATGCTCCAAGAGTTCTCGAATCTTCTGAGGCCTAAACGTCTTTGCAGCATCGGAATTTCGGCGCGTGGTCAAAAGCGAGCTCACCGGTCAGACTAGCAGCCAATATCTGAAACCATAGGGCAGCTTGCGGTCTGGCGGTGAGAGACGACCTCAGTCTATTGGTCTTCATAAGCTGTGGGATGGAAGTTGTTAGTTGTAGTGTAGCAGACGGCCATCTTCATATTTGGCAATGGCCAACGAGAGAGCAATCACTTCTGTGGGGGCTTCATTCAGGTCTTGATACGGATGAGACAGGCATCATGGCAAAGTTTGACAAAGTTCCAATTGCCGAGCCTCTGACGCCGACCCGCGTGCGCCGGATAGACGCCTCAGCAAGGGTGTGGGGAAGGAAGCCCAAGGGCTCCGAGTCCTGCCCACCACGTTCTCCAACCTCGGCCACCTTAGCTTCCATGATCCCAGAGAAAGAAGCATGAGCCAGGGTCAAAATTTGGTATCGACTCGGGCTTGAACATTGATAGGAACAGCAGGTGTACCAACATGGGTCCCGAGCTGTCTAACCTAGGAAGACAGCATCGGGCAATAGCAACCCGCTCGCGGGAACGGATGCTGACTCGACCCACCCGGCTGCGACTGCAACTTGCTCGAAACGCCCAACATCCGGAAACGATGCTGCTGTCATCCGTACCCACGAGAAAGAAGCGACTCTGTGCCGCGGAGCCTAGCTCACTTCTCGCCCTAGTTCTTCACCTTGCCAAAATTTAGTGACATCCACATGCAGGGAATGCATGTTCGGGTCATGGACTTTGTGTCGGTGAAAGCTTTCCGTTGATGCCCTGGTCAGTGCAATGGAGACTCTCCAACTGCCCAACGGCAACCTTCACGCCCCCCCGCCCTCAGGCATATGCTTAGGAAGGGGTCCCATGTTGTGTCAAGACGCTGGCGGCTAACGCTACAGCAGCTCATCGATATTCCGGGACGGCTGCTGGGATACAGCATCACTTTATTTTTTGTTAAAGTTTGAGATGTCCACGCGAGATCCAAAGGCCGGTCTTTTGCTAGAAGTCCACGAGTCTGCGAGGGCAAATGCTCGCACTGCTTCTCGGCCGATTTCGACTTCGGCAAGACGAGTTTGCAGGGTGTTAGCTCGTCCGGCCGGGCAAAACATAGCATCTCGAATGCCTACGGCGCTTAGCTGTTCCAGCGGCTAAAGCCAAAAATGATACCCTCCAACGCAGGCCCCATTCGCACTGCTTCCAGACTCGCCTCGACACCGACATACAGGTAGGGTAGCGAGCCGTGTCACCACCCAATCCTTTCCAGTGTTAGAGGTCAGACTGATTTAATCCCTTGCACCGGAGCCTAGCCACAAGCACCTCCGGAAAAGCTAAAAGTTCATAGAGTCTTAGCTTCACTACGTGGTGAGCAGGCGTCCACAAAGTCAGCCCATTGCCCTTCCCACTCCGCTCTAGTTGTTTCACCCTTGGAAGTGAGTGGCGCTTGGGGGATGAAAGAGCCTCACACCCTTTACACCGCCAGAACAAACTTTCTTGATGCCTGGCGAGGAGGATTTCATCCTTGCAAGGTTCATTCGCGCGGAGTGTGGCAACCCGATTAACTATGAGACTTTGATCTTTGCACCCGTCAGATGCACTCATTGCTAGCCTCACTTCAAGACAGCCACTACAAAGCGATCCTGGGATGTTGTGTATGTCGCTCCAGAAAATATAGCTGTTAGTAGATTGACCAGTCATTGGCTTGATGCCGATGCGGCATGGAGTGAATGGTCGGGTCACGGGCCACACGCCATCCCTCCGATTAGGCTCGTGCATTGTCAGTCAGTTGTCAGTCAGTTGTGCTTCTTGGTCCCCCCTAAACGAAATTTTAATGGCAAATGGCACGGGCTTTGGGAAACTGACATGGACTTTGGCCCCTGGCTAGTATCCATTCACAAGGTTTGCAGTTCGGATCATTTGGGCACCATAAGCATACCCAATCGCCTCATTCCTGCACACCGCCCTTGTTTTCAGGGCTCTTTGATCTCCTGATCACTCATGAGGTGGACGAGATGCTGATTTAAAAAGAGTGTTCGCTGTGCGACGACCAAACGTGGCCTTGAATTCTTCGGTCCTCAAGATCTAAAGAAGAATTAGGTGGGACCAATACTCTACTACACCTGCAAGGTCAAATCCTGATTGCATTTTCTTGTTGAAGGGGGCGGGTTTTACGTCATTCTGCAATTTATTCCACGGCCGTCACAGTTATGCCCAGTCGACGCCCACAGGGGGAGCCTAATGACGTGCAGCAGCAGATTCCTTACCTAGACGAGCCGCCACCGTTGCTTCTCCGCACACGCAGGTACCATCGAGCGGCGCGTACGTCTAGGCTCCATGCGCACCTGGATGGGATTCTGGCGGATCTCGAGCCACTACTGTCATTAATCGATAATTCGCCGAGTGCTGGCCCTGCAGAAGCAAACATGTTTCTTGGTACGCAGCTTCAACCATCTAATCTACGCATCCAATGATGCTAAACATGAACAGCAGAGATCGGTGCTCATTTCTCAGAGCGAGGTTGAAAGCCGACCATTCAGCAGCTACAAGTGCTGTGATCCAATCGCCCAAGCCGCCCCTGGGTCATTGACCGATGCACCCAGTCACATGCGTAGCCAGTGAGTTCCAGTGGTTGCCGATGCCGAACTCCCATACAACCCCGGATCTCTTCGGTCAAGATACTATTCGCAAACAACCGAGACACGAGAAAGTCAGATCGTTCCAATGTTTTGCATCCAATGGCGCCTAAAGTATTCGACCAACGATTTTGCATCAGTCTCATTCTCGAGTGTCATACGGCAAAATGAGCAAATATGCCACAAACTGACAACCAAATCATGAAGAGCCCTCAGATCGCCAACAGCTCCCATATTTGCGGCCATGGTTGCCCATCACCATCTTTTCCCCTGTACGGTCACTCATTTACTTGACGGTCCAAACAAAGTTTTGGCCCACCGAGCACCAGTTCCGGAAGCTACGCGATCCAAGCGGCAACGGGGATGAGGCTTCCGGGTACGGGTGGCCCCCCGGGACGAACCCGGCACGACCCACAGTGGATGATGGGACAGAATATCCCACTCACTGGCTTTGTTTTCACTGCCTGGTTCCAGGCTCTGGACCCCGACACCCTGAGATGCGAAGAGGCGGTCTGCAGCAGGGTCCAAGGATGTATGATTCTGTCGCGATCGTGTCGCATCCATGATGCGCAACGTCACCGATGTGCAGTAAGCACTAAACGGGTCTAGAATAAAGAAACGCAGGCCATACAATTACTGTATTGCCATGGGCTTTTCGGTTTTGTACTCCTCTCGTCCAAAGAGAACCCGAAAGCCAGCACACTCACTGATCGTCGAAGCTTATCAGCATGTCATCCGCGCCTGCGGTCTCCGTATCGAGTTCTTCTAGCTGCAAATCATGCACCCGTGCGAGAACGACTTGCGGCGTCGAGCTTCTGGTCGACTCGTCGGCTTTCTCTGATTCCTGTGCCGCTACTTCACCTCTATGCTCCTCGTCCTCCTCTTTCCCATCGTCCTCCTCACCCTCCTCATCATCACTGCCCTGTGCCATAGCAAGGTGGCGTGCTTTCGCCCTCAAGGTCTCGCCCACCATGACATCTTTTCTGACGTATTTCGACGCATTCCTGTCAAGAGAATAGTTGAACTTGACCACGTCGTACGCCATCGCGAAAATCTCTGTTGCAGCCGTTGAGGCCTCAGAGCTCTGTTTCCGCTCAACAGAGCCTGAAACACCTATGCCGGGGTCCAGACCGGGGAGCGGGAGGCCTAACGCCGCGGAGAGCGGGACCTTGACGTCGACGCCAGAGGACCGTAGCTGCCCGTGCTCCCGGCTCCAGATGGTACCTTGCGTAGTGAGGAAACCGACGACAAAAAAAGCCTTCCCCCGTTTGGCGCCTTGTAGGAGCTGCCGCACGTCGTCTGCATACAGGGTGTTTTTCATTAGTTCCTCAAAGTACTGCTTGTGTTGCTTCAGCGAGTAGCGCTTGACCGTCTGACTCTCCAATGCCACTCTCTCGTCGTTCGTGCGAGCAAAGTTGATGCCAAAATAGTCCGAGAGACTAACGGCCACGCTCGCGGAGGCGACGTTCTGCAGGAAATCTTTGCGGCTCATGGTGAGGCACGGCTCGGGTAGGATTGTCGGAATAATGTCCTGTGGGTTGTGCCGTTGTACCTCGCTGTTCAGCGGCTCCCTTGGTGCGAACCCCTGCAGGGGCAATTGAGGGTCCAAGACGACACGACCCATCATGCTCGCTACTTCGCGCTCGGGGCAGGTCTCGTCCAGGATGAAATAGCGCCGGCGAGCCATCTCTGATCTATGCTTGGCTTCTGGTATGAACTATCGTCAGGATATGTCGTGGTCCGTACGAGGAAACAAGAGCGATGAAAAGTTGCTTCTCGTCACTTTCGCCAATGTCTGTGAATTCTGCGGGCGCTAGAACAGCCACAGTATTGGCATGAAGCATCGCCCCGTCTGGCCGGGAGTCTCTCGTATTTGCGGATTCCAGCGCTGCAAAAGGATTGGCGCGTAGGCATCGCCGAGCATACAACACGGAACACCACTTCAGCTCGATCATTGGGAATCTTGAAGTCGTGCGTTTCAGCTCCATTGACAAGATCGATCAGTAACAAAAGCCGGCATCATCACAAAGCCCAACGACAAGTCAAATCACTACCTTCCGTGACACCGATGGTCATTGGGGGCTAGGTGACTGCCTACTATAACTACATTTACATTGGGAAGAGACCAATGCTCGATGTTCGTATTACGCCATGGAACAAAAACAAGAGCATCACCTTGTGAAGATCGTCGAAAATCCCAGGAAAGACAGTGTGCTAGTTGCCTCAAGCTACAGCGTCAGCATCACTGTGGATGGTATTGAAGTTGCCAGTGGTCTAGAACTCGTGGACCCTTTCGATGATGAAGAAGAGAATGAATGCCGTTGGTATCTCGAGCGTTATGCTACCCAATCACCATATTCGGCCTCGAGGAGCTCGGCCGTGCAAGATGCCCTGAAACATTATGCAAAGAACCTATCAGAACAACTACATCTGACACGGCATCTGCAGGATATCTGTGGAAGCCAGCAGCAAACTTCAGTGGTTCTCGAGATACTTGAAGCCAGTGACCGTGGTCCTACCTCTGTGTCTTCGATACATCAGCTACATTGGGAAGTTTTGGAGTCTCCGTCTGTCTGGCCTGCTTCGACACGACCTATCGTTACTGTTGTGAGACAGCTATATGGAGAGTCCCCTGCTTCTGGGCAGCTCAAGTCACCCCTAGAGTCGTATAACGTCGGACAGACTTTCAATATTCTACTTGTGGTTGCTCGGGACACGCGCCAACAAATGGAGGTTGAGCACGACCTGGCCATCCGACCACTACTCGATATCAAGGATGAGTTGGACAGTCTCGCAAATCACGTCAGAATCAATGTGGAGGTAGTGCGTCCGGGTACATTTGGTGCTCTTCAGGATCACCTGGCAGCCTCCAAACGCCTTCGCGGCCGTAAGTATTACCACCTCGTACACTTTGATCTACACGGAAAAGTCAGAATCTCGAGCAAATCCAAGACCAAGACGGCATTCTTATATTTTGCGTCGGGGCTGAATGGAGAAATGCTAGTCCCAGTTCGAGCTCGTACAGTCGCGCGTCTACTAGCGGAAAACGACATTCCTATGGCGGTGCTGAATTCGTGCGAATCGGCCACGGCCAACAAAGGGGACGAAGCCAACCTTGCCCGGACTTTTGTGCACTGTGGGATTCGCAATGTGGTCGCTATGTCGTACACGATCCTCGCGGGTGCTGCTGCACTATTTCTGAGGATGTTCTATTTGTCGCTGCTCAAGGATCGGGTTAGTGCGATTGTCGCGGTGAGAAGGGCACGATCCGAAATCCGTACAAATTCTGTACGACCGTGCCGCTTTGGTCTCATGCGGCCAGTCCAAGATTGGTTTGTGCCGGTGGTCTACTGCCAGGCCAACAGTACATACGTCGCCTGGAGTGGACCCAGCTCTGCGAATTTGCGCATGGAAGCCTCGCCCAATACAGTCCTGGAGGAGAGATTCATCGGCAGGCAGCATGAGCAGCTGAGGCTGGAGACACTACTGACAAGATCGAACTTTGTCTATCTCTGGGGGCCTGCCGGTGTCGGTAAGACACTGCTGATCAGACACATGTCCAAGATATGGACGCAGACGGGGTTCTGCGACCAGTATACCTATGTTGACTTTGCGGATGCTTCTCAGGCTGAGACGATGCAGCTATTGGCTGGTTTTGCTTACGAATTTGCCCCAGAGGTCGCTAACCAAGTCCAACAAGCCTCACAGGATGCTCTTGCCGATATCTCGGTCGACAAATACTGGGCGAGGAAAGACCCAAAGCCTTGGAGCCGCAGACTCCTGGTTGTTGACGGCTTAGACATTCTGTGCTCTTCTACAGACGCCGGAGAGCCCTATCAAAGCAATAGAGACGACATTACTCTAGTTGTCAAGACCATTCTAACAAGTCTGTTAGAGCTCGCTTCCAATGATGTTGCTGTCACGATTGTCGTGATTGGTCGGCAAGCAGAACTTCAATGGTGTGAGGCGGTTCTACCAAGCAACAATCTGCCAGAGAAATTTGGCCTCTCTGGACTATGCTTGTCCGATGCTCTGGAATACGCCCAAGGAGTGGTGCGGTCATTTACCCCTCAGTATGCAATTCTGAACCGCAAAGATACCGATGTTCTCGAGCAATTGGTCCGATTGTTACAGTTCAATCCACTAGCAATTCGAGTTGTCTTTCAATACATATGTCGCAGTGGCGTGCCGATACGAGCCGCATATGATATGGTGCATTTCGGCAGGATACCTATCTGCGATATGGAGCTCTCCCTGTCCTCTAGATTTGTTGACCATGATCTGAAAGTGTATTTACGAGGGGAGCAAGAAGGACTCAGCGCGCGAGTCTTCAGCTTCCTATCCATTTACTGGGTCCATTCCTTGAACCTGAAAGACTCGGCCCCAGACTCTCTGAAGCCAGCCTTCGAAGTTAAAGGTGTGAATTCGGAATCGATACGCCCAGAAATCCGCGATTTCTTTGCGAGTACTGGGAGATTCATGGAAGTGCTACTGCTTACACAAAATGTGGGCATTGAGAGGTCTTTGTCATTTGGCATTGACAGGGGCTTCTTCTCGGTGGATTCGTCTGGCGATATGAATTGGATCCATCCACTGTTCACAATCTTTGCCAGATCGCATACCTTCTTGGAATCAATCAGACAATCGTCTTTCCAGTCTACGGGACTTGTACATTTTCTGGACTGGTGCTACGATGATCAAGCTGGAACACAGCTTGATGATGCTGCATTGAAAGAGTGGTTCAAACTTTACGTCTCGGTCTTCGACTACACTTTAATTCATGTGGCTTATGGTATGTGCCTGGGCGGTATCAACAGCGCTAGGGCGGAGACTATCTACAGGCCGCTCATGTACAACGTCATGACGGGTGCCCATCTCTGCTCATCCTCGAAGGGGATACTGTTGTCCGACCTGTGGCCAGACGAGACCTTCGGAGCATTAGCGACGATCTATCCCAGTCTCTGCACTGACGGAGAAGCGGCCACAGTGGCCCTGGTATACGAACGGCTTCTTCGTCTGTTCCTCAAGCAGAATAACAGCATGGTAATACCGCCTCAGCATCAGCGGTTCATCTTCTATCTGAGCAACAGTCTGCACATCCTGCATAGAATGTTCCCAATCTCCCCGAACCAGGAGTCTACCCTTCTGAAGCTCACTCGTGACATCATGCATGCAACGGAAAAGCGATACGGCTTGAATGGAAAGCTTTTCGATGCTTTCGCTCTTGCGGAATTCAATCATGCTGGGAAGTTGCTTCAGATGGGCCATTTCGAGGAAGCGGATGCAACGTGGAGAGTTGTTGAAGAACAGAGGCGAAACCAAATCTCGTATCACAATAATAAGGGCAAAAACAACCCTCCGATGGACAAAAGAGTTGTTCAGTATTTGATCGACGACGTCTCCGCCAAATACTCGGAGATACAAGGCGCTGCCATAAAAGTCGCAAGAATGACGGCTGCATTTCCAGGAGTAGAACAGGATGTCGACGCATTCCCTGCGCTCAATTCCATGTGGAAGGCCGTGAGAAAGATCTTCTCGCACGGGCCCGGAAGCGAGACGGACTGTGCATCTAAGGTCGCTGCCGATGATTTAGCATTGATGATTCGACAGGCACAGTCTACTGGAATGCATGATATGGAGCTTCAGGGTCGATTCGTGAAATACCACGGAGACCTGTCAGCTTTCATCCATGCACAAGACGATCAAACACTTTCACTTCGGGATCTGGAAGAAGCGATCAACTTCAGTGATCCTAAGGCCACAGCTCAGCAACATGGCACGCTAATTAGAACTTGCATCAAGGAATTAGATATTGATGGCGCTCTCCTGCACCTCGATTCACTATTGGCGATCCACGCGAGCACGTTAGACGATACCACCGAAGTTCTGGCGTTAGTTGATATTCGGAAGCAAGAGCAAGCGCTGGTGGACTCGAAAGACCAAACCACCTATCTCGCCCAAAGCATCGAGTCCCATATATTGATGCAACAGATGATAAGTGCAGCCCGGCGTCTGAGCACCTACAACATCGACGAAGTCCCTGCAGGCTTGAAAGGATATCTTGAATGTCTGAACGAAATGAGAAATGGACTGCACGTCATCTCACGACTTTCAATGTTCGACGACAATACCCCTGAAGAAGCCGAGACCATCAGATATGAACGCATGAAGATGCTGGCGAAGTTCTGGAAAACACCGACCAATGCAGATACGCCCGATCTTGAAACCGAGCTGACAAAGATGCAAGAGCACTATGAAGCCATGTCGACCGCCCTGAGTGCCGGTAACTACGATGAAGCAGATGCCAAACTCGACCAACTAGCAGAAATCTGCTCCCAGATAACTTTCCCATCGATTGTTCCCGCAGAGATCGCAAAGCTTCGCGCAATAATTCTTCACGAACGTGAGCAAGTGGGAGTGCCAAAGGCCTACGACAAAGCTATTGACGACGAGGCATGGGAAGTCGCTCTCGAACGATTGCAAGAACTCAGAACCCTGCAACGTCTGGGAAAGTTTCCTACTTTGACAGTCGAGTCACTCAACGAAACCCGGCACGAACTGTGGGCACTTGCCTGGTCGAAGCTGGCCACAGCAGCCGGCAATAGTCTCGACGCGGGTGAGATTACGGTTGCGAACGAGACTCTTCAAAGACTCCGCAGCCTGCATGGCTCAGAGCTCTTTGAGGACCAGCCTGCTAGCGACTATGAACAACAGGCACTGGCACTCGACTATCTCCGAGCGATCATATCAGTGAGTACCGAGCTCTCTCAGAACAACTTGAGCGAGGCCGGCTCTTTCGCTGAGGAGGCCATACGAGCATTTCATCTCAGCGGGCAGACCGAGAGCTCCTCTTTGGCCTGGCTGTTCAAGGTCAAATGGTTGGCTGATTTGGTGCCCTATATGGCGAAGATGAGAGAAATTGCTACAACGGAAGATCATGAGGAGGATGAGCTTACATTGGTAATTGGACAGCTCATGTTACATCTTGACGATGCACCGGAATTGGTTGATCGGCCGCTTTTGGAGTCGTTGGGCGGGATACCCACGGTGTTGTTGGACTACTTCTCCAGCAGAGCGGATAGGTCCCAGCTGGATAATGAGGTTGGTGAGCAGTAGGTGCGCCGCTCCAATCAGACGAGGTGTAGGCTGGCCTGCCCCGTGCAATAGGTCTCCCCTAAAGCTTCAGTGCGCCTAAGCTTCGCTTGGGAAGCTTGACACTTTCAGCTCCAAAGTCTAATGCTGGAGGCTTCCTTGATGGATTTTACCTCGTGTTGTGTAGTGACGGGACTTGGGGAGATCTTACACGCTCTTCGTATTTTCGCCTATCTTGCATGGGCCACAATGATCTGGAACGCTCCACCTGCAGGCCACTGAGCAAGACGGGGGCGATGACTTTGCTTCGGAGGCACCACGATCGAGCCAGTTCGCAGAAATTGGCAGTACTTGAAGCTGTGAAGTGTCGTACGCTTCAGTAAAACGATCTGACTGTCAACCAGCATTGAGACGACTATGGACACAACCGACGATTTAGAGAAGTTAGCTGAACAATGCTTGTCTTCAGCCAAGGCGATCAAGTCATTCCTCAAGGCCCAGGATCTACCATCACCTACCTTCGACCAGAACGGGCCGACCTCGTTTCCTCGCGTGCCACCCTCTCTTCAACAAGCGAGACTCGATTTGAGAGCATCCGCCAAGAGACTCCACGGTTTGATGAGAGAGCCTGAAGACTTTCTCATCCATTCACCTCTTGAGAGTGTATGAGCTAGATCCAGGGTGCCGGGAGTGGTTGGCTGACTTGTACAGATCTATGATGTTTGTGCTTTACGCTATGTTGTGCGCTTCGATATCGCCCGTACGGTCCCGGTAACGGGTAGCATTGCATATGCTGAGCTCGCCCACAAAGCTGGTGTTGACGCCAACCAACTCCAGAGAATCATACGGCAGACTGTTCAGACAAGGGTTTTCTACGAGCCTCAACCTGGTCATGTCGGACATACCGCAGCCTCAAAGTTGCTTCTCAACACTCGTGTCGTAGGTGCTTCTGCTTACATTGTTGACGATACGTTCCTCATAGCGTCAAGGATGGTTGAGGCTCTGGATAGATGGGGCCACGGCAGTCAGGAGCCCATCGAAGCAGCATTCAATCATGCCTTCGGCACCGACAAGCCAATCTTCCAGTACTATGAGCAAGAGACTCTTCGCCGAGAGCGCTTCTCTTCCCTGATGAAACAGATTGGCACGATGCATCTGATGTCAGTTGACCACGTTGCCACAAGCTTCAACTGGGCCAGCTTGGGGAAATGCACCATTGTCGACGTCGGAGGAAGCAACGGCCACTGCGCAGTCCCCATCGCACGTGCAAACCCACAAGCAACGATCGTCGTTCAAGATCTTCCAGAAATAGTGCAACACGCGCAAACGGCCGATGGAAACATCATCCCGCCCGACCTCCAGCGCCAGATCTCTTTCATGCCACACGACTTCTTTCAGCCTCAGCCTGTCCAGGGAGAGGCGTACTTTATCCGCCTGATCCTGCACGACTACTCCGACAAGTACGCCGCGAAGATCCTGTCCGCACTCCTCCCGGCAATGAAGCGCGGGTCGCGCATCATCTTGATGGAGCAGATCCTGCCACCCGTCGGGGCGGCGCCGCCACCAATCGAACACTTTCTGAGAACCATGGATCTGGAGATGTGGGCCATCTTGAACGGGAAAGAGCGAGATCGCGACGATTTTGCGGCGCTGCTGGAGATGGTGGATTCAAGACTCGTCATTAAAAACGTGGTGAGCACGCTGGGAAGTTCTTTGAGTGTTATCGAGGTGCTACTGGAGTAGGAAGGGGTGTAGGTTTGTGGTCATGCAGTTGTGTAACCATGTGTTTTACTACTTTTCGTACCATCTGCGTAGCGCTCCCTTGAAGAGAGCAGACACCGTGCTTTTCGAATGGGATCAAGGACTCAAGAAACGACAATGGATGGCGTCATCTTTTCGTGCCGTGAGATACGAGGTTTGACACACGTCTGCTGGTTGTACGAAGTACCCAGGCGCGCCAGTGATCAAGTCCTGGGGCCAGACTCTCGCGCCCCGCGAGCCGCAGCACTGGTCTCCAATTGTTGCTCCTCTTTCATCTCGTCTTCACCCTCACTACCAGCTCCCTTGCGGAGCTCGACCTGAGGTAGCGGAGACCTGCCCCTCGAAGGCATTTCTTGATACGTGATCACCCTTCTGCTTGCCCACTGCTGCTGGGCCGACAGCTTCTCCTCTACGGCCGGCGTTACCTGCTCGTTCGAGGAGCTCGCATGGCTCTTCACCTTTGCCATATCTTCCTCCAACGCGCGAAGCCCGTCCTTCTTACTCGGACTCCGGTGAGCAGGCAGTGGGGATCTTGGCGCCGACACCGATGTTTCCGCCATCTGCTCCTTGGACTCATCTCCCTCCCTCCGCCCAAGATCCAGGCTTTGTGCACGGCTCTGTGCGCGACTCTGCCGCCGACTACGCGATCTCTCGCTGGCCACGCGACTAACGCTTCTCGAATGGCGCCGACTGGCCCATCTTCCTCCTCTCTCCTCTTCCTCGTCGTCAGTAGTCCAACCCTCAAGATCATCGAGCTTCTGCACGCCCCAAGTTGCATCTGCACTGATTGCGCGTCCATATCGCTTCAGCAGCAGCCCCACTATTACAGGGCCGATGATGGTGCTGAGAATAGTGGCCCAGGTCGCGATGAGGAACGCCTTCTCGGACAGGAATGGCGTCTGGTTCAGACCTATCTGAATTATGAGCAAGCCGATCTCACCACGAGCGATCATTGCGACGCCGAGGAGGGTGATAGGTTTCCATCCCGACGTGGTAAGTGCGCGGAGCTTTGGCACTGGGCGGACAGTAATGAGCTCGTAGAACGGCACAATCATGCCAACAATAAGCTGTATGCGTCAGGTAGGCAGTGAGGTGGCCAGGGGCGGATCTCACCTTTCCAAACAGCATTATGACTGCAAACAAGATCCCTTTCCAAATAATCTCGCCGGTCCACAGCTGCCGAAATGGGATAGCGAAGCCGACACTGGCAAAGAACATAGGCTGCAGGATGTACTGACGGGCGTCTAGGAAGTACTTCTCGAACGTGTGGACGAAGGTCGGTGTTTTGTCGGGAGCAGTCTCGCCATGCTCACGGTTGAGCACCGAAAACGGCGCAAGGGGATGAATACAAGGTAGTGAGGTCAGGAAAGTACCGGCCAAAAACGCGCCGTAGAGTGGTGATGCTCCAGAGAAACCGGCGACGCTCAGGAACCCGCAGAGAATGGAGACCATCAAAATGATATTGGACACATGCTTGTAACGAGCGAAATTGTCCTCGACATAGAAGCGAAAGATGGGACTCGCGAGGTACTTGGCGATGAGTGGGGAGAGTACACCCATAGCTATACTCGCAAGCACGGGCCTACCCACAAGCCACCCAACACTTGTATTACTACCCTCGCCCGCAGATCCGAGGTTGTGAATAACACTGTATGCAGATCCTCAGTATAGAGTATTATATCGATCAAGCAGCTACACTTACCTGGCCATGACCAGCCCACTGACATCACTGATGACCGCAGCACTAATGAGTACTGTGCCTATCCTCGTCTTCGGAAGATCGATGCCTTTCGCCGCGCTTGCAATTACGACAAACGTGGTACCCAGACTGGTGACGGAGAGGGCGGCGGCAACGATAAAGGTTTCTACGGCCCCGAAGCCCCAGCCCACATAGAGGAGAGCGTAGCAGAGACCGAATGGCACCAGGATACCAATCGCAGCTGCACCGGCGCTGAGGAAAAAGTTCGCTTTGAGCAAGCCAAGATGAACCGTGAGCCCGCCTTGGATGTGAGTCAGTGGGAAATCCCGGACCGAGGAGTTCGACTGCCTCACCCTCGAAGATGATCAATATCAGGCCGATATAACCAAGACTCACAAACGTCTCTTGCCAGCCAACGGGCATGATGTTGCCGATAGGGACTCCATAAAGCATGCCTACCAGGATTTGGCCAATCAGCCCGGCTTTGAAGATCTTGTCCGACAACCATTCTGCAAGGGCCAGGAAGAAGAAGAAAGAGAATAATATCAGAAGTTCGACGGGTCCGGGCTCATGGTATTCGAGATAATGGCCATTGCCGCTAGATTCGGCGTCGGCAGCCATAAAGGGGCGCTTCTGTTCCTTCCGCCGACTAAGATGTTTGGGAAAGGGGGTGTTGTCTCCGTGTTTCAGTATTTCTGTGATCGAGGACCCAGAAGATCCCGATTGTTGATTGTCTGTGCAGTATACAGTGCGGTCCGAAGGACATATGGTGCTCAGATGGTGGTCTGATCTTGTTGTGGCGGGCAGTTCCAAAACGCCGAGCCAGCGACGAGAAACAAGCTCCGCTCCTCCACCCGCAACATCCTCGCCAGGGCTGGGCAATACCTTCTGTCGCGGAACGAGAGAGGGGTAGCGGTAGGCGAGCCGCCGCGTCGCGCTTGTGCCAAAATTCTTGACGTCGTCCGTGCATCCGGTTTTCGTGTTTTTAACTCTTGGCAGTCCTCCGCTCCGCTCTCTCACGGTATTGTCGTCTGCCACGTGCGGGATGCACGCCCGGATCAGGTGCATCACTCATGTTCATAGACATTGAAGATTCCCCAAGGGGGTTAATATGAGCATCAATCTGCAGTCATAAGAGGATCAAGCCGATGGTATTCTTTCCAACGACTCCTCCCATCCCCTTCTCCAGTCTCGAGGGTTGCTTGAAGGCGCGAGGCAAACAAAGCTCTTCTTTCGGACAAAATAGCTATGCCCGCAAAGATTGAGCCACAATCAGGTACTATGGCACAGGTCAGTTCGGGCCCCAGAAAGCTACTTTGCAACACCCGTTTCGAGATCATGGCGAGGCGACCCGCCAGCATCGCCAATTTGCAGGTAGTCACCGAAGAGCAGCTAGCAGCTCCAGCAAGCACTGTGATGGCCGGCCATTCGCGCGTTGAATTGCCAACCTCGCTTGTAGTTCTTGACCTGTCATCCGCACGTTTCGATTTGGTCGGAAGCACTCATTCCAAATCGACCAGAGCGCTTCGATCTCCTTGCTGCCGGCACATGACTGCGCGCTTCCGGCGGATGCAGCCCGACACCTTTCCGCTCGGAGCAGGAGCCTGTCTTGATTCTTCATATCCGCGCAATACGTTTATGGTATCGACTTATACTGTCTCACATCTTCCGTGGTGTGACACCGGGCGAAGGGGTGCAACCACGAGGGAATGTAGGGAGGCAGTCAGCACGGGATTGGCCGCGACCCATGTCGGGGTTCGTCCGTCGGACGTGGTCACCCACAGAACTTCATCGTGCAAGTTTTCAGGCAACGTGAGTATACATGCGCAGTAGGCAAGTCGGCGGAATGGACACTGACGCCGCAAAGATTGTGCCGCGAAGGTGTTTGACAGGTTCCGTCACCTGCTGTAGCACAAGTCGTCCACGTTGGAACTGGGCCTGGAAAGGCTGACTCTCTCGTTGATCTAGGACTCACGAGTGATCTGCAGACGGTGAAGCACAGGGTTGCTCAAGCCTGGAGTTGACACGACATGACAGGAGCCTAACGTCGATTAACTTGTGATCTGACAGCACAGATCTGATTTTGTCGCACACTGGGAGAAGGATTCCGCATATCTTGCGTAAATACCAAATAGCTGTGCGTCGTATGCTTGCGTTAGCCAGAAGTTCCCGATGGTCGTTGTGCTTGAAACCATCGAACCGTCTCTCCTCAGCAGATGATTGAGGCTCGCCTCCTAAAGCGCAGCCAGCGCGGCGTGTGTAACAAGAACAACCCGTGGAGCAATCCAGACGGGTTGTGGCACAGGACGTATCTGTGCCATACACAATGCAAAGCATAGTGTTCATTGGTCTGCTCTCCAAGGCACGCGCAGGGGTTTGCGGCTACCCGCACCGCATCCAGCTGCCCAAGCAGGGCTGTCAGCGGACCGATCCGATTGCGTTTGTTCAACGCATCAACCTCAAAATAATCGCAGAGAATGATCTGTCAATCACAAACGAGGCGTCGCTTGCTGCCAACACTGACCGGTGTGTTGAATGATCGCCGCGTTGTGCCCTCCCGATCGGTTATAGACGGCGCGGTCATGCAAAGATGGCCTTGCTAGTCGTCTCACAGCCGTTTGAGAGGGCTTTTCGACATGCGCAAGCGGAGTAAAGCCACGAGACCAGCGGAAAGCAACGCCAGGGATCCGGCATAGAATATAGCTGGCCTGTAGGCTTTGAAGCCGGCTGTCTCCCCGCCATAAGCGTCAAGCAGGTAGCCAGCGATTGGAGCACCCATCAGATAGCCCCCGGTCCAGGATGTCACAACGGCCCCCATTGCGACCGAAACTCGCACGCTTCCGAACACGTTGGACACAACAGTAGGCATCACGGAAAAGAAGCCACCATTGCCAATGCCGTTCACAATCACGAAGGCGACCAGCGGGCCCAGGGAGGAAGAGACAGGCCAGAGGCACAGCATGCTGAGGGCGCTCAGCATTAATGTCGCGAACAAGGAATTCAGAGGCCCAAGCTTGTCGCCCATGAAGCCGGTTGCAATCCGGCCAATAGCCGAGGAGAAATTGAAACCTGCCACAAGAGCTGCACCTGTGTAAGGCGAGAAACCGAGGGAGCGGGCGTACAGAGGTAAGAAGAACGGAGGAACGCATAAGGGAAAAGTGGCAACGGCACCGACCAAGAACACCATCACAAACTTGAAATCGCGGAACAATGACCTGTACAGAGTCAGCATGATCAGCATTGGCAGGATTGAACAAACTGACAGGTCGATGAAAGTGGCCGTCTTTACAGGCGCTCGCTCTCTGATCAGCCAGGCCATTGGTAGACCTGTAGCCCACATCAGAAGGCCAACCAGTCGGAAAGCCCATGCTGTACCCAGACGCTCGACAATCGCTGACATGGACAGACTTATGATGGCTCCACCAAGTCCACCACCGGCGAAGACGAGACCATTCGCTAGACCTCGGCGGCGCGAAAAATACTGGGCAGTCAGAACGGAGGCAACCATGAAGCAACAGCTGGGTCTGTCAGCGTGGGAAGTCCGGAAGCGTGTGCAACCTGCCTGACTCCATAACCCATCATTAGGCCGGCGGTAATGAATAGACCGCCAATGTTGCTCTGGGAAAAGCCACTCAATATCTGACCCAACCCCATCAGAGATACGCCAAGCAGAGCGACTTTGCGGGCCCCAAGAGCTCGAGTAAGCCTGCCATTAGGGATCGCGAATGCGGCATTGCAGGCGACGGCGAGCGAGCCGACAAACGAGAGGGTAGACGGAGATGCAACCTTGTTCTCAATCAAAGCCGCCTGAATGACTCCCCAACTATAGGCTGTGAACCTCTCAGCAAACGCGTTTTAGTCTCAATTGATGGAGTATGAGGACTCAGCACGGCCTCCAGGTCAATGAGCCAAGGCTCCATGAGTAAGGAAGCCTGCATGGAGGCGCGGACAGTGGTGAATTTGGTAAGGAACTTACTTGTGCCGACTATTGGGGTGTTAGCATCAATGTCGCACGAGGGCAGAGCATCACTCACCAAACCAAAAGCACATCGTACTACACGACGCGACTATGACCCACCCGTAGCCGCCGTCAGGGACGCTGGCGTCGGCAATTCTAGACGCCTCAACGATGCTATCGGGATCTGACGGGGCCGTAGAATCCTGCCAGTTGGGAACATCTGCTCCGGTTGTGCCGGTATTGGAACGAAGCTCAATAGTTTCTGTAGCAGACATACTGAGGTGAGACGCGGGGAGACTAGGTGAAGTGAAGTTGTTTGATGACCTTTTTGTACGTGCCACGAGGTGGTCGCGTGGTCGCGCCCTTCCATCAATCCAGGTGGGGCCACGGGGACTCCGACGAACAGTAGTTTG
Source organism: Cyphellophora europaea CBS 101466 (assembly GCF_000365145.1). NCBI lineage: Eukaryota > Fungi > Ascomycota > Eurotiomycetes > Chaetothyriales > Cyphellophoraceae > Cyphellophora > Cyphellophora europaea. The sequence continues at coordinate 2,156,485 of NW_008481811.1, forward strand.
AGCTCAGACTTGGCTTGCGACCTCTGACGACGACGACGACGACGACGACGACGACGCGAACTGAGCATTTTGGTTGCTAAATGCAGGAGACGGCGATTTGCATTCCTAGTCCAGGGTGCAAAAGTTGCTGTCGGGGATACCAGGGCATGCTTAGGGCCAGCGCAGCTAGAAAGCTGCCCCCAGGTAGCGACACGCGGGGCGGCATGGCGGGGTACTTTTGGAAGATGTCCTGTGGTGCAGCGGCCTCTCGACGTTAAGTACCTGAGCTAGGTTGATGGGGGTTCTATTGGTGCACCAGATCCGATACTTCAAGAAGAAACTGGAGCTCTTAGGAGTCAAATGACAAGTTATGCCACTGGGACCGAACACAGAGGATGGAACGGCGGGGACTTCTGTGCGTCTAGTGTGATGGCATGCTTGCCTCACTTTCGATCCTCGCCACCGTATTGCGAACTCATTCTTCGAGGTTGCAGTCCAGACTGAAGCGGATTAATTGGCACAGATCCCTTGTGCATGACACAGCAATTGTTGTGTAACGCCCGGGGCAACCGTGCACGTTGACGACCGTCTCGCAAAATACACCAACTTGTACCCCAGGTATTAGTGCTGTTGCAGCCAGGCCCTATTGAAACTAGCAGCTCAGTAGTGGATCATGCAGCTCTTCCAGGCTCGCGTATGCAGCAAGCCGAGGAGGTCTCCAAGGATGTCCTTTCGGAGTGACGTGTTTCAATGGCGGGCGTACAAAAGTCCCTCTACACCGGTAAGTGTTTCAGAGTTCCTCGAATGGGGACTTTGTCCACCCCTGTGCAGTGGCCACAATTGCGGAAGCCGATCAGTCCAGGAGCGAGGCAAAGACGGTTGAGTGGTGCAAATGAGATTAGACGTGTGAAATCGACATGGCCCTTCGTGTGCTCGAGGCCTGCTCGAATCGTCTCAAATGCAAAAGGCGGCATTCCTCCGGATTCAGGTATCAGAACAACACATCCTGTACACCTGCCTGCTTGCTTTAAAGCCGTCAAGTGCCACTGATCCTGCATACAGATAGTAGCCGCACACGTCCGTGCTATTCGGAAGAGTTGCGTCAACGACATACTTCGATAGCCTGCTGTATTCATCAGCTCATCTCTTTAGTCTCACAATGCCTAATGAGAAGTCAGTTGGTCCTTGCACAGCACCCCACCAAGCCTATCTGTGCTTGCTTCGGGAGAGAGCTGACGGTGTACAGAACGAAGAAGGCGCCCGTTGCCGCGAAAAACAAGCATTCTGCCACAGAGAAGCAGTCCAAAATTTCTCTCGAGGCAGTTCGCAAGCAGAATGCAGACAATGCCATCAATCCCATTACCGAGTTCAAGAAACGTCCCCGACACGCCGACGTATGGGTACCCGGCGGACATCATGGAGAAAGAGCATACACCTTGTTCGACAAAGTGAACAAGATTGAGGAAGACTTCGCAGCTGCCGATGCCGCTGCGAAGGCATCCTCGGACAGTCCTCGCAAATAGGACTGCCGTGGGACGTGGCTCTGCCACAAACTGTTCTTGGTTGGATGCAGCCATCCACGCATCATTTCACCTCTGAGGAACTTACCAAGTGATATCTGCACAGCTCCTGGGCTCGGCTGTCATGGGATTAATGTTCACTGCTGCCAAGCAAAGACTTTTGCCTGCAGCCGGGCATAATGGCCGTCAACACTGTCTGGCACGAAGCACTCCTGCCTGGTTAGAATGGACTTTAATACTGTTCTCTTGGGTAAAGATTGACTTTATTGCTAAAGATAAAAATGGGAACGAGTTGGGTGTATTGAGGTTGAAGATGAGTCACTGTTGCCGCAAGTACAGTTGTTCGTCAGGATGATTGAACCGTGACAGGTCGCATGAAAGGAGGAAATGCCTGAACGGAAAAGATTGGGACAGAAGGCCCATTATGTAGTCGTCAGACTCATTGGCACTGCCCACCACCCGCAAGGCTGCCCAGACATACGTCCTTAGGCTCCACTGTCGCTAAACATAATCCCGGGGTTGTTGTGATTACAAGCGAAAACAGGCTGTGTTTTGACATCTTACGAACTTCTCATCAATAACTTCAGTGGCTTTCTGCTACATCTCAGTGTTCTCAGAGGATATCTAGACTCTCCTGCGAGCCTTCAATCATCAACCCTTACTTCGTTCGATGTTCGTGTTGCAAAGACCGTGCCTCAGGGTTCTGATTGGAGGCTAATACTTGATTTCCTTCTCGAGCGCCTCTTTGGTGAAGTAGTTCTCCTCAACGTCCTCCAACCAGCCCGGCTGTGTCGGCTTCCAGCCCAACTCTTGCTGCGTCTTTTCGGATGAGACAGGATTTTTCCTCGACATGACCATAGCAAAGAAGCCCAAGGACTGCTGAGCTTCTTGGAAACTAACAGCTTCGACCGGCAATTCAAGCTTTCTTCCAATCAACTCGGCCAGATCCTTGACGGGAACCCCTTGCTCCGCGATACCGTGGTAAGTTGCTCCAGGCTTGCCCTTCTCCAGGGCAAGTCTGCAGAGTGCCGCAGTGTCGAGGCGGTGAGCTTCAGGCCAGCAAGCGTCTGAGCCTTCGATGTATACGCTCTTGCCACTTTTCCTTGCTGCTTGGATGATCGCGGCCACAAAACCACCGTCACCTTTCCCATGTACCGAAGGACTAAATCTGATGACCATTCCTCGAATGCCCTTCTCGTCCGAGAGACGCCTAACCAAGTCCCCGGACTCTGCTCGTTTCGAGAAGTCGCCGAGCTCCCTGTTGTCGGGCGTCGATTCGTCTCCGGGTCCATCGGTTTCGATCAGGCCCAGGGTGCCGGATGCAATGACCAGGGGCTGTCCGGGAGAGAGCACGCTTCCCATGGCAGCAATGGCATTCTGGTCGATCTGGCAGACTGCCGCGAACCGCGAGAAGTCATGAACAAAGCCCAGGTGCAGGACACCCTCAGAGGCTGCAGCACCTGCTTTCAAACTCTCCAGGTCCTCAAGGTCCCCCCGGTGGACTTCTGCACCAAGCTTCCGGAGGGTCTCGGCACTGGAATCACTGCGAGCGAGCGCCAGAACGGTATGACCATGTTTGAGAAGCTCTTCGACGGACGCACGTCCGATGAAACCCGCAGCTCCAGTAACGAAGACCTTCATTTTGCGACTGGTTGTTGGTAATTCGAAGGATAAGAGTTAGAAAAAGAGATCTAGGTGTTGTAGGTGCGTGATGTCTGCTGTGGTCTGTTGTCCTGTTGAGGACGTTCGCTACTTATACCTTTTCATCTACATTCCAACCCCGTGAGTCGGGCGCATGATGGGCCGGTTGATAGACTCTCAAATTGCCCCCCGCACAAGAGCAAAAAGGCTCAATGGGAACCAGGCCAAGGACTTCACTGCCTGAAAACCGGCGCTAACTTTATCTCGTATACAATTTCAGCACTTGTCATTGAACGTTTCCGCGCCGGACGAGTTGATCGCAGTATCCGCGAGCCAGCTATACCGCATCAAGGCTTCGATACGCTATACCTCACTACAGCTCCATATTCTCTAGAGTCCACAGACTGTCATCATTCCTGAGCTCGATCTGGTACGACGGAGCTGTGTCTCTGTTCGATTGACGAGCTACCATTATATTCCTGGCTAAAGACACAACTACTGCCCCGCTCCAACGACCCGTCAACGGATTGAAACTTCATGACATCGCACGTCAGTTGCCTTGGGAGTCCGGCGAAGCCGATCGTCGCACTGAACTCGACCTCGTATTGGGACGGAGATTGCTGCTATTGCCGGCCGCGCTGGTAACTAAATTACAGCCTTGCAGCCTCTCAGCCAGCCAGCCGCCAATCGGAGTTCTGATTGGTTTTACGGCACTTAAGGCTTGGTAATAAGGTCTCGGCGGAAGAGCTCGTCCGGGACCGACTGTACTACAAACAGCACATTGTGCGAGGCATGCATCACGAGAGAGGCCATTGATCGTAATTTGGTCGATGAGCCCTCGCTATGTAAGCAAAATTTGTGCGCAGGCACAATTTTGGGTATTCACGAGCTTTCGCCCACCTCGCGTTCCGGAAAGCAGCTCGCAAGGAGTGGCAGGTGCTGCGAGAAACCCTGGCATGGTCGTCCATTGACCAAGCCTCATTCACGATGCATCCACTGCCTGCCCAAGCTGGGCTAGCACTCCTTGTCTTGGCGTATATCTCCTGCCGCTCTCCTGTCTTGTTAATACATCCTCATTTGAGGTTTAGTTTTGATAATCATTGGCACCAACATCCTGTCCTGCTAGTACACGCTTGGATCACGTCCCAGTCAGGAAAGAAGCATCGCCCGTTCGCAAACGACATCTCCTTAGCAGGGATCAAATGGAAGCTCGATGATGAAGCCCCCAGGTGAAGCATGAGACTAGAGATCAAGAGACAGGACAGAAGAATCCGCCACTAACATGGCGAAATCCTGACGCTGTTGTCAGGCCTTGGAGGGTCTAAGGCCCGGGAACGACTAGCGACGGAGCTGACGGCAACGGAACGCTTTGCTTCGCCAAATGCCTCTCTAGAAGATGAATGATCACGCCTACGAAACTGTCCTGCAAGCTATAGGTTTCCATCATGGTACCACATCTGTTCACTCCGCCGCACAGTCTCTGTCCTCCCTCCTTGCGCATGCCGGGGCGAGGCAATATCCAACGATCTTCCAAGCTGACCTCGACACCGGCTCATTTGCACCACAACTCCAACCCATCAAATCATGCGCGGCCACGCTCAGCGCCACTCCAAGAAGCGTCTTCGATAGCTCCCTCTCCTCTGGCTCTGTGCTTCCACTCTCTTCGCGGTCTCTGCGCTCGACCACTGGAAGCTGGAAGACGTTCGCGGGTCGCTCGCCGCACTGTCGGCTTGGTGTTGCTGTTGTGCAAGGAGCGTCATCATGGCAGGTGATTCGAGGAAGCGACGAGAGAAGGAGTTGCGGCAGTTCTCGTTGATGGGGACCGACATGTTGGATGATACAGATGAAATGGCATCTGGTGTGCTGCTCCTAGGGTCGGAGGTGCGGCGATGGGAGAGGAATTGGCGACTGTAGCTGTTTCTCGGGGTGATGGAAGATGCTGGCGTAGGGTTGGGTGTACAGAGTGCCATGGTGGACATTGTTTGTCGTGGAGATTGGTATGAAGGTTTTGAGTGGTAGGTCTTCTGGACTTTTGGGACAGTGAATGAGGTTGGATACTAGGCGTGACAGAATCGCAGGTCAGGAATGGCCGCTGCACATATATACAGCAACCTACCAAGTCGACTGATCTGCAAAGTCATTCATACGCGTGAGCTCAACCTGATTGTTATCTGCATATCCTAGGCGCAGTATTGGTCGGTCGCCTGCACATAAGACACATAATCTCGCAATTGTTGCCATTCAATGCCATCAGTGGCTACACCATGACCAGGCGAGTGATGACGAGCTGCGAGGCGAGCAGCGGGTGGTGGTCCTGGCTGGCTGATACAAAATCAGGCTGGCGCTGACCCATCGTCAAGGCAAGCAATTACGGCCATTTGCGCCGCTCAATCAGTGATAAGCAACATCTATTCCCAGGACCTGAATGAGGCGACTCGAAATTAGTGCTGATCAGGCAAAGTGGCTGGCGTTTCCCTTGTGTATGTAGGTAAGGCGGCCAGCTGGACCGAGTCACCATGGCAAGTTGGAAGTACGAGCTTACTGCGTCGCCAAGCCATCGTGGTTCACCTGGCAGTTCATTCGATGAGATCATGTCCCGAAGTATCTCGTTCTTGAGATGATCTTACAGGCGTCGTGTTCTTGTCGAGCAAAGCGTGATCACGCGCAGTGTAGGGTAGAGTGTATTAATGTTCTCGTCACTCAGAGACAAATGCTAATTGAGCTGGGAGGAGCTTGTGTTGGCCATGTCTCGATTTGCCAGTAAGCGAACGAGGCGAAGACGAGCTATCTCATTGACGACTTTGACTTTGATCAACATTGAAGCAAGGCGCTACCTGAATCTGACATTCAAGTAGACAGGGCACGTAGTAGTGGTAGTGGTAGTAGTAGTACTTCACTCGCTTACTGCCAAGCATTCACTGCCTGAGAGTGGATACCTCGGGATATACAACAAGAGCTCGAGTTGATCTACGAGGCCTCAAGTCAGCATTGACAGCAACAATTGGCTGTTGTACAGAAGGTCGCCCTAACAAACATGTTTACACACAATCGTTCCCTATGGTCTTCCCGCGACAAGGCAGTAACCACCCTGGAGAAGCCCTCAAACGCCACGCACATGGACTTCACGCTGACGAGGTCAATACACTGGGAGGTTCCTTCCATCCTGCTGGAGGTATCCATGATCATATGAAAAATGTGAAGGTAGCGAAGAGGAATGAGCACTGCCAGTCGAGTCGGGTTGGGACTGTGCTCGAAGCCAAGGTTGAATTTACTGCTTGCGCTAGTCTCATACGAAAGATCACCGGAGGTTTCGCCTCCGAATCCTCCGTACCTTTACGCACAATTATTCTGTGCTTCATTGGTGGCCGAAACGCGTTGCTCCGAGATAGACTTGTTTATGATACTGTGCAACTGGGAGAGTGCTTCGGAAATTATATCCACGTGTCTTCTAGCTTACAACGTACCTGCTTGGCCGATTGTGATTCCTCAGCTCGGAGTTGCAGCAGTCATGACCTCACACACCAGCAATCCTGCCATCAAGTGACTGTTAACTGAAGGCCATAACCTTGTCACGTTGACATAGCCTTCCGGGGAGAAGTTACCTAGAACCCTGGAAACGTGGGTGTGCCTCATAATGCTGCCAAGCCCAGCACACTATCTGTGGACTGGCTTGACCTTAGATGACTGGGCCAAAGCCAGGAGTCTTGAGATGTAATGCTTTGAGCTTTGCACAGTTCAGGATCTCAATCGAAACTCCTGTTATTGAAATGTCCAGGGGCGTATGAAGGACGAGTACTCTTTTCATGAGGCTGCGCTCTGCCTCATCTGGACTGACGCGCGAATTGAGGCTGAGGCGCTGGGGCACGTGTGGAACCCCTGCCACTTCGGGCGCCCGCAGACCCCGTTCCCTTTTTCGAGGGGGTCGAGATCCCTTGTAATGGCTGGTGAGACCAGGTCGCCTTCATCGCACCACAGTGGAAGCCTACCATCCAGTAGCGACCTGCGACCTACGACCTATTACCGCTTCGGACGAGTCGCTGCTGCCTCAATCCTACCAACAGCTGCTCCTTCCTCATGACTTGAGACCCTCCCATGGCCACTCCTCCCCCCAAGGAGTCAAGACGATCACGTCCACCTACTGCGCAACGCGACGAGCCTCACAATCCGCGTCGGAAGTTCCGTCGGCGCACGACAGACTCCCTCTCCGATTCCCGCGAATTCCAATCAGACGATGAATCCCGCTCATCCATGTCCGAATCACTAGAATTAGAGCCCATCGGTTCGGACGGCGAGGAGGTTGATGAAGAGACGGGCCTCACAGGCAAAGAACGTCAGAAATACTTGCAGCGCAAGCGACGACAGGATGCTCTGGATGCTCGAATTGGGGGTGCCAGCAGTCTTTCCCTTGACGACGAACGGAAGGCTGCTGACCGCAATGTCACTCGCAAGTTGATCGTCAACGCCATGCTGATTGCAGCGTGGTACGTCTTTTCGTTGTCAATATCCCTAGTACGTGTCCCAAATGACAGCGAGCACAATTTACTGAACTATGCCAGTACAACAAGTGGATGTTCTCGTCCGAGCATCTAGACTTCCACTTCCCTATGTTCACGACATCGCTCCATATGATTGTGCAGTTCCTACTAGCTGCCACAATCCTCCTCATATTCCCGAAGCTGCGGCCTTCTGTACCGCCAAACCCTCATGGCGAGACCAAGCCCCTTGTTACACCACTCTTCTACTTTACGCGTCTCGTGCCCACCGGGACGACAACCTCGCTCGATATTGGACTTGGCAATACTTCGCTCCGCTATATCACATTGACCTTCTATACTATGTGCAAGTCTTCAGTACTCATCTTCGTCCTCACGTTTGCATTCCTCTTCCGACTCGAGAAGCCGTCCGTCAAGCTAATTCTCATCATACTCACCATGACTGGAGGTGTCCTAATGATGGTATTCGGTGAGACCGCTTTCCACGCGCTGGGTTTCGCTTTGGCAATGAGCGCGTCCTTCTTCTCCGGCTTCCGGTGGGGCCTGACCCAGATTCTCATGCTGCGGCATCCTGCAACCTCGAATCCTTTCGCCACCCTCTTCTTCCTCGCACCTATCATGTTTGCAACTCTCTTCACCATCTCGCTCTTCGCCGAGTCCCCTTCCGCCATCGTCTCCGGACTTCATATACTGGTGTCGGCCCAAGGCCTCGCGAAGTCGCTTTTGTTACTCATCATACCCGGAACTCTCGCATTCTGCATGATTGCCGCGGAATTCACGCTGCTGCAGCGAACAAGTGTCGTCACGCTGTCGATCTGTGGAATATTCAAAGAAGTCGTCACTATCAGTGCTGCGGGCATCATTTTCCACGATGAATTGAGTATCATCAACGTCTCAGGCTTATTGGTTACGATTGCATGCATCGCCTACTACAACTATTTCAAAGTAAGCAAGATGAGAGAGGAGGCCAGGGCAAAGCTCGCGAAGAAGACCGACGATCAAGATGACGACGTCGAGGTGGATCAAGAAGCTTTTCGGGAAGATGGCCCGAGTGAGAGGGAAGGGCTGATGAACGGTCAGCCAAGAGAGAACAATCGCCGTGGGAGCGATTCTTCACCGCAACGACAGAGCTGAGACAGCGTTCCCACCGGATAGTGCATTTCAACCCCTTCATGTTGAGGGCTTTCAGGATATGCTAAGATTTAGGGAAAGAAGCATGATCTTGTTTCTTCTTCCATACTCGTTGTCCGTTTAGTCGCGTGCTTGCTATCTACACCGTCTCGTCGAGGGGAAGAGACGAGACTTAGCTCGTCCCTGAACCATGCCTCGGGTGCCACCTCGCTCTGCGTAGACACTTCCCTCCCCTGTCCCCTCAGCTAAGACGTAGAGACAGTGCCTAGCGTGAGTGCTTTGGGCGCTGTCGACCTAGCTGAGCCTGGCGGTATCCAAATGATGCGGACGGCAGCGCGCGCGGTGCGCATAGACGGCGAAATCGTCCTTGCCCACGAGTGGACCTCCGTGCTCAGAACCCCACTGGAACCCTGTGACGACTCCTTTGCCCGAGTGACCCGACGGCTCGGAATGTGGTCGCCTGTAAGTGGGCAATCGCGCTGTGTGCTCTCAAGCCTGTGATACTCTCTTTAAGGCTCTCAACCGCCCTTCCGCTCCGCTCCCCCTCCCGCGGCGCCAGAAGTCGAGACCCTCTTATCCAGCCCACCCTTCCCCAAGCGCAACTTCGCCTTGCTCAACTCCATATCCACCACTTTCCTGAAGCGGTCCAAATCGCCCTTGAAGCCGCCGTTGCGGCCTTCCTGCCCGTTTCCTCCCTCGCCCGCCTGCGGGCCGTGATAGTAGCCGACGTTCGCGCCCTGGTACGGCTTCTCGATCACGAACGCGTCCGAGATGACCATCTTGTTGCCCTCCCAGCGCGCGGGGTGCGTGCGCGACAGCGCATCGTACAGTGCTTGATCGAGCGGTAGCGTGCCGCGGGGGCCCTGTCGCGCCTGCGCGGACTGCTGTGCCGAGACACCGCTCTGGAGGCGGGCCTGTAAGGAGGCGGTGTCGAGCTGCTGCGCTGCGGCCGTGGACGTGGTGCTGTTGTCTTGCGCAGTGCTGCTGGGACCGGGCGACAGGAGCTGGAAGTTCTGGATCTGCGCGAGGGGGATGATGCGGTAGGCGCCGGAGGGGGCGACGAGTGTGCTGGGGGAGATCGTGGTCGAGGAACCGGCGGCTGCCATGGTGGTGGAAGTGTTGAGGATGAGGAGGGAGGTGAGCGGGTCGGCGGTGTAGAGGGTCCCTTCGACAGTGGTGTTGGATGTGGTGGTGACACGGATTCTGTTTTCGTAATGTCAGTACTGGGTCGACAATGTTCGGGAGTCCTCAGGAGATGAGGAACGTACCGTGCGCCTACAGCGCCGCTCAGTGCTCCATCTAAAGGCACAAGAGAAGCCGCGCCGGCACCAGCATTTGCACTGCCAGGTCCCTCATTGCCCTTGGGAAGAGCGACCGGGACCTTTTGGGCACTGGGTTTGGAGGCCATGTCTATGGTGCTTGCAGCAGGAACAACAGCTGCTGGGCACGAGGACAGGCTACAGCAATAGCAGAAAGAAGTGAATGGAGGTGGGCATCTCCTGATGAGGCTGGGGAAAGTACAAACACGGATTAACATAAGTCCGTGCCGAAACACCGTGACCAGAAAGTCAGGCGGGGCTGCGCTTGAAGTTGGTAAACACATTCAACACAGTTGGTAACTCTTCAAGCTTCGTTTCATTTCATAGGTCTCTGACCTTTTTGTCTATGTCCTCGCTGTCTCATGCAATGCGAGATCAGCAGTTTCTGAAGAGCTCTAATTACAGTGGTTCAAGGCCGGCTAGGTCGTCTTATGAGACCAGCGCTCGAATGTCGAGGCTAGTCTTCGGCGAGAAGCCGCGATTGCTTGTGAGTACCCGAACTTGAGCACTCGGATTGAGAAAACTGACAATGCTGGCGCTCAGGATCCTATGTGAAACAGGAACCCAAGTCGACAGTGCAGCATCTCTTGATGTGGGAAACGCTTAGGCGGTGTAGGTGGAGGCAGAGACGTTACCGCCACGGCCAGTCCAGTTGACGTGAGTGTACTGACCAGCAGGGTACTTGTCGGAGACATACTCGGGCTTGACCAAGAAGGTGTGAGCGCCGAAGTAGTCACGCTGGGCCTGGAGCAGATTGGCGGGCAGATCCTTGGTACGGTAACCGTCGAAGAAGGCAAGGGCAGTGCTGAAAGCAGGAGTGGGAATGCCAGCCTTGACGGACCAGGCAATAACGTCTCTCCATCCCTCTTGGGCGTTGTGAATGGCCTTGTTGAAGAAGTCGTTGAACAGAAGGTTCTCAAGGTCAGGTTGGGCACGGTAGGCCGAGGTGATATCCTTCAAGAACACGGAGCGAATGATGCAGCCGCCGCGCCACATCAGGGCGATGGATGGCTTGTTGAGCTTCCAGCCGTACTCCTTGGCAGCCTGTCCTGTGTCAGCATTGTGCCTGCGGAATCTGGGGACAACTTACAGTCTGCATCAGCATGAAACCCTGAGCATACGAGATGATCTTGGAAGCATACAGAGCCTGCTCAAGGTTGTCGAGGAAGGCCTGACGATCACCAGTGAACTTGGGGGTGGGGCCGCTGAGAACCTTGGCAGCACGACCACGCTCCTCCTTGATGGAAGACAAGCAACGAGCAAAGACAGCCTCGCCGATGAGAGTCACGGGCATGCCGAGGTCGAGAGCGTTGATGGCAGTCCACTTGCCAGTACCCTTCTGGCCAGCCGAGTCGAGGATCTTCTCAACAAGGGGAGTACCATCATCGTCGTTGTAGGCGAGGACGTCACGAGTGATCTCGATGAGGAACGAGTCAAGAACACCCTTGTTCCACTTGGCGAACTGCTCGGACATCTCAGCATAGGTCATGCCCAGACCGCGCTTCATCACGTCGTAGGCCTGAGAATGTCAGTGGTGAGCCCCCTCACAAAGCCGGCTACGACACTTACCTCGCTGATCAGCTGCATGTCACCATACTCGATACCGTTGTGGACCATCTTAACGTAGTGGCCGGCACCATCGTCACCAACCCAGTCGCAGCATGGCTCACCATCGGACTTGGCAGCGATAGACTGGAAGACGTCCTTGATGTATGGCCAGGCCTCCTCGTTACCACCGGGCATGAGAGAGGGACCATAGCGGGCACCCTCCTCACCACCGGAGACACCAGTGCCAACGAAACGGATGCCCTTCTCTTTGAGGTACTTGGTACGACGGTTGGAGTCTGGGTAGTGGGAGTTACCACCGTCGATGATGATGTCGCCGGGGTCGCAGTAGGGAAGGAGCTTCTCGATGAAGTCATCGACGGCAGGACCAGCCATGACAAGCAGCATCATACGACGGGGCTTCTTCAGCTTGGCAGCGAACTCCTCAATGGAGTGAGCACCGACAATGGACTTGCCTAGAGAGATGTTAGCAGATGACTTATGGGCAGCTTGATGGTCTTACCCTTGGCCTCATTCTCGAGGAAGCGATCAACCTTGGACACGGTACGGTTGAAGGCAACAACGGTGAAGCCGTGGTCGGCGGCGTTGAGGATCAGGTTCTGTCCCATGACAGCAAGGCCGATGAGGCCGAAATCACCACTAGGTTCCGCGTGCGCAGCGCCGACATTAATGCCGGCAAGGCGCGCACTAAAGTCAGCATGGCTCAGCAACGATACAGAAGAAATGGTCGGGGATCGAGTGCATGCTAGGGATGCTATAGCTCGCCATCGGCAGCCTGCAGTGAGGTGTTGAGGTGATACTTACACTGCACCAGACATTTTGGCGGGGTTTGTCAAGGAAGCTTTGAGAACGAGATTGGGTAGACTGGGGGATTGTTTAAGAAGTGAGAGATGTAGACGATACTGTGCAAGAAGGCTGCTCTGATGCACCGAAAAAGAGTCGAGGCTTCTTGTTGTGGTATGAGAGAAAAAGGAAGAGACGGTGGTGGAGGTGGGATGATGGAAGAAGTTATTTGGTGGGGGCTGCGAGCAAAGCAGGGACCCGCCAGTTTATCCGGAACCTCCCCGGCCTTTACCATTCACTCAACTATTGCCAGTCATGCCGGCGGGTACTCCGCAACTACTGGCTACCCGGCCTGTTGGCTTATACAGCAATCTGGACTCCCGCGGAGACTACCGGCTCTTGAGCCCCGTTGATGAGGCACAAGATGCTCATTCAGCCAGTCACCACGGCACGTTTGATGCCCCGAACAACCTGAAACGGGCATCACAATATCTGAATAAGTCACAAGTTATTACTCAGCAGCTGTGATTTGACGGTCCGTCAGCGTCTCCGTGCAGCTGCCGTCGACGAAAACACAGCATGCAACACATGTAGCGTATACTTGAGAGGCTTGCAACGGCTGGAGGAGCTATCATGGCGAGGGCGGGCGGCTTCGGATGGAAGACTAAGATATCTTCGGGCCTGCAAAATTTTGCTGTCTCACAAGGACCGCGCCAAAAACATGCTCTGTCCCAGGGTGACTGGCGCCCGGCGGCGCTGGATTGCCCAGCCAGAACAAAAGTCTCAACGCCGGGATGGAGGGGCATTGATCCCCACCGCGGGTGAGAGAGGGTGGAGAGAGCAACGGCAAGGGCATTTACTCGCGTAGCCTGCCGGATTTAGGCGACATCCTTGCCGCATTTTCCAGCGCCTGTCCGCATCACTTCATCGTCACTGCAGACCTGCTGGTACATTGTTGTTGCAACAACTTCAGGACTCCAGCTATCGCCCAGGGACGTTTTGTCAAAAGAGACCACCGAGCCTGAAGCAACAGGTTTGTGGCTTCAGAAATCATCCAGGTCTGACGCGGTTGCAGGCCCACGGTACGTTATCTCGACCTGCCCACTCACTCCGCTCTGTTCTGCAAGATCAAGCATTCATCATGTCCTATCCGCCACCTCCAGGTCTCGGTGCTTCCGACCCAGAACGCCCAGCAGGCCTTCCTGCTAAGCCTCCGCCATCGTCCAACGCGCCCTCGAAGGCAAGTGGCTTCAAGCCCGCTTTTTCGTTCGCACCCCGAGCAGTCGCGCAGACCCAACGCACCCAGAGTCCAGCACAGTACGTGTCGCCGCCAGTTCCTTCATACAACTCGCCCTCGCCATACCAACCGGCGTCAGGGCCCGGCTCTTACAGCCAACCGTCCTACGATGCTGCTCCCCAAATCCACAACCCGTTTCCCGCGCCAGGTACAGCCGAAGCAGCGAGCTTCGCTGCTGCAGCCAATTACGATCCCGAATACGAGGCTCAGATAGCTCAATGGCAGTCAGCATACGTCAGCAAAGATGGAGAGAAGCCACGTCTCCCTGGCCAGTCTGCATCGGCGGCGGCCGCTGCAGCTGCAGCTCCTTCGCGAACAGACTCGCCAGCCTCCAAGCATGAGACTCCCAAGACAGTCCAACGGACTGGAGGCGGTACAAGCTGGCAGGACTCCTCTCTATTAGAATGGGACCCGGCCCACTTCCGCATCTTTGTGGGCAACCTCGCAGGTGAGGTGACCGATGACTCGTTACTTAAAGCATTCGCGAAATACGAATCTGTACAAAAGGCCAGAGTGGTGCGAGACAAGCGCACCACCAAGTCGAAAGGCTTCGGTTTTGTCAGTTTCAAGGATGGAGATGACTATTTCCAGGCTGCTCGTGAAATGCAGGGCAAATACATTGGCAGTCACCCCATTTCAATCAAACGAGCTACGACCGAGGTACGACCTACCACTGTTCAAGATCGCAAGGGCAAGAACAGGAACAAGGGTGGCAAAGTTGAGCATGGTGGAATCAAGAAGAAGGGTCACGACAAGACAAAGAACGGATTGAAGATTCTCGGCTGAGCTGTCCAGCACCGACGTCTAGCGTCGAATTCATCATCAAGCAAACCATCCTTTGATTGAAAAGGACTAGAGCATGAACGACATGTCAGAAGCACTTGACACCTTACGGGACAATACTGGCATGGAGACAGTATCATCGATACCTTCGAATTTGATAGGCATCATGGTTCTATGGTTTCTCACCGTCTGATAGGTGTCAGTGAGGACGCCAGCAACGAGACGGGGTGCGGAACGTGGTACGCAGCTTGCACTCGACCAGGCGTAGAAACCACGTCAACCAACTGGGTTGGGTTCCGATGTGATCGATACAACTACAGTCTCCAGGTCATTCTGACAGAGTTTACAGCTTTAATTGGCTTCTGGGTTTATCCATAGTCGTTCCAAGCTGCACTTCATGTGTGGAGGCAGCTGATATGAATCAATGGCATACACTGCCTGAATGTCAACCACTTTCAAGACCTTGACAATATAATTGTCCCCCGTCATCGTAGCTACCGTGCAACTGAATCGAATCTCTCGGAGTGAGTCATAAAACTTCAAGTACGGAATGCAGCCACTTGCTCCAGAATTGAAACTGACAGTGATTTTTACAGGTAATTGATGCTTCGTAGACCTGAGGAGGAAAGACCGTTCCATCGGCGCGTCAAAAGTCCTTAGAGGCCAGGGTTTTTGATGCAGCTCAGGCTCCGCGCGATCGCCAGAAGTCAAGTTCTTTCAGGCGTCCCAGTGTCTGCCAGCCTCACTTTTATGGGCGCTCTTACCTGTGCCTCCGCAACTTTGCCAAACCGACCAACGTGCCAGACTTGCTGGCTTGAGTCATACAAGGCATCGTGGTGCGATCCTGTCAATGGCCACGTACAAGGCCTCGATGCGCCTTGTGCGAAATCATGGCCTGCATGCAGCCACATACGAGACAGCTACTCACACGGCATCCTGTGCCGCCTCGATTGAGCCATAGCCGCGCCATCAGCTCGAGTTTCGCTTGAATCGTTCGCTCACGCACCCTCTGTTACAATTCTCTTTGATGTGTTTACCCCAGAGACAGAGCTCGTCCGCCATATAGTCGCTACTCTCTTCTCAAATAACTACTACGGTCACAGTCTTCGACATACTCTCACAAATAAGGCTAAGCTTGGGCTCGCTGTTCCTCGATAGCTGTCTGGGCTCTGCGCGACTTCTGCCTTTCATGCCTGCATTACCATATTTCAGACCTGTCAACTTCGATACTTGTCAATCGACTTAAAGGCCTGAACGCGGCAATGGAACCTGCAGAAGCGCCTGCTCCACCGCGCCAACCAGCAACACAGCCCCCTCAACGGACCATTTCTGAATATTGGCAGACATTCAAAACACCGTTTCCCGGCAAGGTCTTCAATGTACTCCCCTCTCGAAATGTCCGACGGGCTTCGTCTTCCAGCAAAAGTCAACGTTCTCGGGCTCAACGGCCACCAAAGACATACGATCAAGCTCGCAAAGAATGCCTACGGGATGTTGATCGCATCATTCGCGAGTGTCGTCGCACGAACCAGAAATATCGTGATCCGCATTTCGATATCGAATGGGACCTCAAGTCTCACCAGAGAGACTGTCTCGATGGGCTGAATGTCAAGATCGACGGCATGATGCCAAAAGGCGTCAAGCGCGTGGCCGACATCTTTGAGAAGCCACAGTTCTACATCAATGGCCCA
Source organism: Cyphellophora europaea CBS 101466 (assembly GCF_000365145.1). NCBI lineage: Eukaryota > Fungi > Ascomycota > Eurotiomycetes > Chaetothyriales > Cyphellophoraceae > Cyphellophora > Cyphellophora europaea. The sequence continues at coordinate 2,172,688 of NW_008481811.1, forward strand.
ACGGCGGGTGACGTACGACAAGGACTCGATGGGGATTGCTACTTGATGGCGGCTCTCTGTGGACTGGGAAGCATGGAAGGCCTGATAAGTCGGGTCGTGGTCAAGTACGACCAAGATGTGGGCGTGTACGGATTCGTCTTTCATCGAGATGGTGAATGGCAGCAGACTATCATCGACGACAAACTCTATTTGCGAGCCCCAGATTATGAAGAGGCGCTTCAGGAGCGTGATATCTGGGAGCAAATTGATCGTTTGAATGCCGAAGAAGAATATCGCAAGACTCATCAGACCGGCAGCCGGGCCCTTTATTTTGCGCAATGCTCAGATGAGAATGAGACCTGGCTGCCTCTCCTGGAGAAGGCATATGCAAAGGCCCATGGCGATTACTCCGTTATCCATGGCGGCTTTGTAGGCGAAGCCGTTGAAGATCTCACGGGTGGCGTTACCACCGAAATTTACAGCAGCGATATCTTGAACAAAGACAAGTTCTGGAGCGAAGAGCTAATGCAAGTTGGCAAAAGCTTCCTGTTTGGCTGTGCCACTGGCATCTACAGTGACTGGTTAGCCGAAATCGATCGCGCCAAAAACCCTGAGAACCAAGAGGTGGGTTGGCGCAACATGGACCGCCGCGGCCTCGTCGAAGGTCACGCTTACAGTATCATGGAAGCTCGCGAATTACGTGGCGAACGACTGCTCAAAGTCCGCAACCCGTGGGGCAAGCGGGAATGGGCTGGCAAATGGAGTGATGGCAGTGAGCAATGGGATGCTGAATGGATGAAAATTCTCGATCACAAGTTCGGCAATGATGGCATCTTCTGGATCAGCTACGACGACTTACTCAAGCGATACCAACACTTTGACCGAACAAGAATCTTTACAGATGAGTGGACCGTCAAGCAATGCTGGGCTAGTGTCGACGTTGGTTGGGAACCTGAGTACCATCCTACCAAATTTGAGCTTGAGCTCAAGAAAGAAGGCAAAGTCGTGATCGTGCTGAGCCAACTAGATAAGATCTACTGGCGCGGTCTCGAGGGCGAGTATGACTTCGATTTACAGTTCCGGCTTGAGGAGGCGAGCAGCGATGCTGGCGAGTACATCGTCCGCAGCCATGGTCGCTACGCTATGGATCGCAGCGTGAGCACGGATCTGACTTTGCCAGCAGGCAATTACCATGTGCATATGAAGATTGAGGCAACGCGCAATGACAATGAGCCCGTGGAGCACCTACTGCCAAAGTACGTCAAGGAAAGACGAGAAAAGCTCATCCAGATTGGCACGAGTTATGACCTGGCCCACGAAAAGGGCATCTATGTGCAAAGTAAGAGCGAAAAGCACGATAGGGTGAGGAGGGAGAAGGAGAAGGGGAAACAGGAGAAAGCTGAGATGAGAGAGGCGCTGAAAAAGAAGATCAGGCAAGAGGCGCTCAAGCGGTGGGAAAAGGATCGGAAGAGACATACCAGAGAGAAGGAGAAAACGAAGAAGAGGGAGAAAGTCGAGAAAGCGAGGGCAGAGAAGATGGGGATGCGGCAGGAGGCTGGGCAAGATCAGCCGGAAGTTGATTCTGCTGAGATCCAGCTGCCGGTCAGTGGCACGCTGGCGTCGGACGGTAAAGCAGCGATATCATCAGTTGAGGCAACGACTGTCAACGACGGGCCATTCAAGATCAAGTCGTTCTCTGGGGAGGATGTTCCTTCTCCCGGCACCCCGGCTCCAGCGGAACAAGCCTTGCCAGCAGCTCCCCTTCCGACTCCCATCAATCAGGACTCTGACACGCCCGCGGTTGTGCAGCCCCTAGATCAGGTCTTGGAAGACCTGCCGTCGGCAACAGTGCCACGATTTGAGGAAGACCATTTTCAAGACGCGCATTTAGTTGAGGATAGAAAGCCTCCAACTCCTGTGGTTCAGATCAACGGGAAAGATGCCGTCACAGACGTCAAACCCCTCCCTGCTCGGCCACGAGTCTCACAGGAAGAGCATATATTGGCATCATCAGGTGTGCCTGACGAGGCGACCGGTGGAAGCGCCAGATCACCAGTTCCACCATCGGACCCGTCAAACGTCGTCAAGAAGCCTGAGCCCATGGCTCACGAAGGGCCAGCTGCCCCAGAAGGTATCGCAAACAACACGTACGGAACAGGATCGGCCACCAGCGTGGCCAAACCCACCATGGCAAATGTCAGCTCTTCAGCGCTACTACCCCATAACGACGATGCCGCCTCCATCGACTCTTTCGAGTCCTTCGATTGGGATTCTGACCTCGACATGCCCTCCGAGCCCTCCTCCTCATCATCTTCCACTGACGCGGCCGATGAAGACGAAGACTACCACGCCTCCAGCGACAGCGATTCAGACTCCGGACACGTCATGTACCGCCCTCCCTCACCCATCAAGCCGTTCGTGCCCAAGTCCAAGTCCAAATCCTCATCCAAGCCGAAGTCCGCTGCCAGCAGGAGCAGGTACCACACCCCAGCCTGGCAGCTCGGCGAAGCAGACCCGGACGCCAACGACGCCAACGTAAGCACAGCTGGCGTGGGCGGTGTTGGCGGCACAGGCGAGCAGTTGTGGAACGCAGTTTGTACCGTTGGCTTGAGAATCTACAGTACCCTGGGAGATGATGAGGTTGGGTTGAAGGTCTTGTGGCCTGAGAAGGAGGAGGAGAAGAGGTGGGAGGGGAAGAGGAAAGGTGGGACAGTGAATGGAGGTGGCCAGACTGCCGTGGGTGGGGGCAAGAAGCTGGACCCGGATGATATGAATCGTGGGGCTGTCGTGTTGGGCACGGGTCTCAAAGCGAGTGGACAGGGGTGAGAAGGCTTGGGGAAGGCTGAAGCCCAGCGAGATGTAGGGGCAACACCCTGGATCTATATAGGAACGGATATGGGGATTGTGACAGGTAAAGTGACGGTTGCACGATTGTGATGAGGTCCCTACGCATCTCGACTCGATTATTACACGTTTGTTGACCAAGTGGACGATTCAGCGGCGGTGTTGGACATGGGGTATATGCTCATTCCTCATTGCTCATTCACGCTTCAACAAGCCTTCAAGCCGTGTGCTTTACGGGATCGTGAAGAACAACATAGCCGGCAATTTTTAGTGGTTCTCAGTGCTCTCTTTGTATATCACAGTCCCCCAAATTCTGGCCCACCAACGACGCGGACGCGGGAGGCTATGGCGTGAGAGACACGCATGGCCGTCACCGTCTTTTCTCTGCGCATCGGGGTTCGGGCTAGAGCTAAGGGGGCGTCATATCAAGTGTTAAGTTATGTCTTCATCGAACCGTTGTGGTTGCCCGGCGGGCGGGCGCTCTGGGTCCCTTTTCCAAGGTGCCGCTGTTGTTGCGAAGTCTATAGATTCTCCCCGGGGAGATGCTCCTCACCCGCCTTTCATTCATAATTGACTCATGGGCATGGCTGGCATTTTCCATAGCCTTTGCCAAGGGGGCCGGCTGCTCACTTCTTTCCCCGGCTCTTCTCCTTGACCAGCTTCTTCTTCAGATGCTTGGGCATCTTGGTCTGACGTTTTTCTCGTTTTTCTTCCTTGACGGCCGCCTTGTGCGCTTTCTTTTCTTCCTTGTCGACAAAGCGCTTGCCCCTGGGCGGACCTTTCTCCTCGTCCTCGTAGCTCTCAGAGTCCGAGTCGCCGTCCAGTGCCGCACCCACTGCGTCATCCGAGCCCTCAGAGTCGTTGTCGGAGGCGGGGGAAGTTGATGCGGCTGGAGAAGTCGAATGTCCTGGTTGTGTGGGCTTGTTGGCAAGCAAATCTTTGTATACGCGTGTGTCCTGGCCAGTGGCATTGAGCGTATCGATGTCGCGCTCGGCATCGTAGACCTCGTTGAGCGTCTGTGGAATGTACTGATTACGGAAGACGGCATTGTCGACTTCGCTTTCTTCTAGATCGGTTTCCTTCCGGTTGGACATCAGGTTATCGATCTCCTTCTCCAATTCTTCCAGCTCGTTCGAATTTGGTGTGCTGCTGGAGGCGGATCGCAGGATGAAGTCGTAGACGGCGCGGTCGGCCAAGGTGAAGACATTCTTGCGGCTGAAGAAGTCGTTTATGTTCTTGATATCCATACGTAAGAAATCGAGAGAGCGGGGGTGGTCGTGTTCAACGGACTGCGAGACATCAATAATGTGTGGGCGGTGGTCGTGTAAGAGGATGTTGTATTCCGAAAGATCGGCGTGCACAAGGTGGCAGACTTGGTACATTATGCGCATATAGCCAAGGATAGAGATGTAGAGACCCCGCCAGCGAGGGAGAGGATCCCCGTCGATAAAATCCACATCCTTGAGGCGCGGTGATGCGATACCCTTGCTATCTCCGAGGAAGGACATGGCGAGCACATGCAGTCTGAGGTAGAGAGGGTCAGGAGAGGGAATGCCGGCAGCGTGAATACGCTTCAGGTTGCGCATTTCTTTCTCCGCCCAAATTTTGACCATGGCACGATTGTTGGATTTGTTGTAGCCCTGGCGGAACCTGAATTCACCAGCGACATACTTCTCGCGATCTTTGAAGACAAGAATACTGGTCTTGTATACTTTGATGGCTCGGTGGATTTCTGAGCCGTCGTCGTTAATGGAGAGTGCATGGTACACATTGGCTTCTTTGCCGGTGGAAATGACGCCGTTAATTTCTGAAACCACATTTCGGTTGATCATCTGAAGTAAGATCATGCGCGTTCTGGGATCAAGCACTTGCTCAGAGGTAGCACGCTCGCTTTTGTCGGCGCCTTTGCCGTGGTACGTGCCGGAGTACTTGTCCTCAAGTTTGAGCTTTGCTGCGTGCTTGGACAGCAAATTGACCTGGTCGTCTTTCGGATGTGCCAGATCGCCCCCCGATGGCTGTGGGTTAGACTTTGGGTACTGTGACTTGGAGATATTAGGGTCAGCGACCGCCTCGTTCAGTCGCCGCTGCCTATTATAGGACTTTGTGTAGTCTGACGGGTTAGCGGCCATGAGAGCATCCGAGTCGAGATCGTCCTCCTCGAGGATGTCATCATAGTCCTCTTCATCTTCCTGGTCATCGTCCTGCGCGGCATCCTCTGCTGTTACCATACCTTGCGGTGCCCGCTGGTCATTCAGATAGCCCTGATTTGGCACATATGTGTGAGTCGGCTGGTGGCCATCGGCAACTCCGGCGCCATTTTGAGCCATGCTAGTGATTTATCACGATGCCAGAGTATCTTGATAGAAGTGTACCAGAGTCATCGTTATGGAAAAAGTTGACTAGACCCACTGCAACGCTTGGCACGAGAAACGCGCCAAGACCGGTGCCCATTAAACTCTTTGGGGACGCGTTCAATGGACGTGCAGTCGCGTTTGCCATTCCACCATCGGCCACTGCACCCAGCAGCGGGTTCTGAAAGGTGTCGCAACGCCCCCGGGGATCTTTAACCAAGCGACACACGCTGCTGTGACCATTGTTTGTTGTCAAGATGTACATTAAGCAGATTACGATTCAGGGCTTCAAAAGGTAATGCCCCGCATGTCGCGGTGGTTCCTCGAGCGCTAATGTTGTCCTAGCTACAAGAATCAGACAGTCGTCGATCCGTTCTCACCGAAGCTGAATGTAGTGGTCGGTCGCAATGGTTCCGGAAAAAGCAACTTCTTTGCCGCCATTCGATTTGTGCTTGGAGATGCCTACACTTCGATGGGCCGCGAGGAGAGACAGGCCCTGCTTCATGAAGGGTCTGGTTCAGCCATCATGTCAGCCTACGTCGAGATTGTCTTCGCGCAATGTGAGGGCCGCTTTCAGACAGCTGGCGACGAGCTTACGCTACGACGGACTATTGGCTTGAAAAAAGATGAATATTCTGTCGATCGCAAAAACACCACGAAGAATGAGGTTATGCAGATGTTGGAAACCGCAGGCTTCTCGCGCGCTAATCCATACTACATTGTACCGCAAGGTCGTATCACGCGACTAACCAATATGAAGGATGCCGAGCGCCTTGATCTACTGAAAAGCGTCGCCGGAACTCAGCACTTTACAGCCAAGAAGGACGAATCCTTAAAGATCATGAATGACACAAACAACAAGCTCGCCGAGATCGACGACCTCTTCAAACAGATCAACGAGCGTCTGGACGAACTCGAAGAGGAGCAGGACGAGCTGCGCGATTTCCAAGAGCAGGACCGCGAGAAGCGTGGTCTAGAATACACTCTATTCCACCGTGAGCAAGAAGAAATCAATAAGGCTCTCGAAACCATTGAGAACAGTCGGGGAAGGGGCATTGAAGGCGCGGACGACGACCGTGCTCAGTACGACCAAGGCGAGGAAGAGCTTGCTGAGATCATGCAGCAACTTCAGACCCTCAAACAGGAAATCAATGCTGCCAAACTTGAAAAGCGGCAGTACGACGAGGAGAAGAAAGAAAAGGCCAAAGCGCGAGCCCAGGTAGACCTGGAGGTCCGCAATCTCAAGGACTCGCACGACGCTTCTCAGAATGCCAAAGCTGCTCGTGGCAAGGACATCAAGATCCTCAAGGCCCAGATCAAGCAGGCCGAGCAAGAACTTCAGAAACTCACCCCTCAATTCGATGCAGAAGTCAAAAAGGAGAAGGACGTAAAGTCTCGACTCGATGACGAAGAAGCAACCCAACAGCGGCTCTATGCTAAGCAAGGCCGCAGCGCTCGTTTCAAGTCTAAGAAAGATCGCGACGACTGGCTGCAGAAACAGATTAATGACATATTCAATGCCATGGCAAGCTTCAAAGCCACGAGACTCCAAACCAACGAAGACTTGAAGAGAGACGAGCAGGCGGTCAAAAAGCTCGAGCAAGAGCTTAAGACACTACAAGAGCAGCTAGCTGCTGGAGCCGATACCTTTGAGCAACAGATTGAAGAGAAGCTGCAGACAAAGGAAGCGATGATGGATGAGCGGAAGGGTCTGTGGCGCCGTGAAGCTCAGCTTGATTCTGCCAGTGCTGCCGTTCGTGAACAACTGAGACAGCAAGAACGCGCATTATCACACATGATGGACGGTAATACCTCCAGAGGTCTTGACGCTGTTCGTCGCATCAAACATCAGCACAAGCTCAGTGGGTGCTATGGCACTCTCGCCGAGTTGATCGAAGTTCCCCAGCACGCCACGGCTGTCGAGACTGTCGCCGGCGCCTCGTTGTTTCACTATGTAGTAGACAACGACGAAACTGCCAGCAAATGTATGGAGATCCTCAACAAGGAGCGAGCAGGAAGAGTAACTTTCATGCCGCTCAACCGACTACATCCAAGACCGGTCAACTACCCACAAGCTCAAGATGCTAGGCCGTTGATGTCGTTGATCAAGTACGACTCCATGTACGAGAAGGCAGTCCAGCAAGTTTTTGGAAAGGCTATCATTGCACAGAACCTTAGTGTTGCTGCACAGTATGCTCGGACACATGGTCTGACTGCTGTTACGCCTGAGGGTGATCGATCGGACAAAAAGGGAGCACTGACCGGTGGATACCATGACCAGCGAAACTCTCGGTTGAAGACTTCGCAGGCCCTTAGCAAAGCTCGTGCAGAATACGACAACGCGCAAGTGGAGCAGCGACAGGTCAGCAAAGAAATCGAAGTGCTTGGGCAAAAGATCACGGACGCCGTTGGACAGATACAGAAACTCGAGCAGCAGCGAAGCAAAGCCCAAGGTAGCCTCCGACAGCTCCGACAAGAACTCACTACCAAGACGGAATTGCTCGTCCGCATGCGCAATGATCTGGATGCGAAGATACAACAGGCAGAGTCGATCGCTTCGCGGGTCAACGAACTCGAAGCGCAACAGAGCACGTTTCTGTCTGAGCTCAAGGCAGACTTCAAGAAGGCTCTCACAGCCGCCGAGGAGACGCAGCTTGAGAATTTGACTTCAAGCATCCAACGTCTTCGCCGGGAATACAGTGATTTATCCTCATCAAGAGCAGAGACCGAGGCCAAGAAACTTGGTCTAGAAGCTCGACTCAACAGCAACCTCAAACCTCAGTTATCAGCTCTCGAAGGAGATGACATGGATGCGGAGAGCGCCTCATCTACGACCCACATTCAATCGCGGGAGCGTGAGCTTTCTCGTCTTAGCAAGGACTACAATGCTGTTTCTCAGCATTTGCGGGAACTCGACGAGCGAATTGATAATAAGACCAATCAAGTCGTGGAGCTCGAGACTCGTGCTGCTGACACTCGTCGGCAGCAGGAAGAACTCCACAAAGCCATCGAAAAAGCTCAGCGACGACTGGAGAAAGCCATTCAAAAGAAGGCTGCCCTCATCGCCTCTAAGCAAGATGTTGTCGAAAGCATACGCGACCTTGGTGCTGTACCTGACGAAGTGAAGCACAAATTTGGCAAAGTGAGCTCGGACCAAATCGTCAAACGATTGCAGAAAGTGAAAGAGTCTCTCAAGAAATACACTTCTGTCAACAAGCACGCCTTCGAACACTACCGCAAGTCTATGAAACAGCGAGAGGAGCTGGACCAACGCCGCGAGGAGCTCAACAAGGGCAAGCAGTCTATCCAGAGATTGATTGAATTGCTCGACCAGCGCAAGGACGAAGCTATCCAGCGCACATTTAAGCAGGTCAGTAAGGCCTTCCAAGACGTCTTCAAGAAACTGGTTCCGGCTGGCCATGGACGTCTGGTCATTCAGAGAGGGATGGATGCGCCCGGTGAAGCGGATGATTCGGAAGATGAGCGTCCGACCCAGACGAAGGGCATAGAAAACTACAAAGGCGTAGGCATTTCTGTCAGCTTCAACAGCAAACACGACGATCAGCAGCGGATCCAGCAATTGAGTGGAGGGCAGAAGAGTACGTTCAAGCGGTGTTGAAGACTGATACAATGCTGACCAGAGTACAGGTTTGTGCTCACTTGCGCTTATCTTTGCCATTCAAGCAACTGATCCTGCGCCTTTCTATATCTTCGACGAGATCGACGCCAACCTGGACGCCCAGTACCGGACTGCGGTCGCGGAGCACCTACACTACCTTGCGGAAAAGGGCAACGAAGAACCCGAGGATGGCGAAGAACGACCTACTGGGGGCCAGTTTATCTGCACGACTTTCCGCCCTGAGATGCTTCGGGTCGCAGAAAAGTGTTATGGAGTGACATTCGCCAATAATGTCAGTGCTATTCGTGTAGAGACGACGGAAAATGCTCTGGACTTCGTTGAGAGTCAGGCTCAGTGATGTGAGGTGGCTCCGGCGTCACTTTCGAAGACCAGGCTATCATGCTCACGTGTTTATGACGGAGTGTCACGAATTGACGGTTTGTACAACAAGCGATGGCGCTTTGAGCAGAGTGATGATATTCTATTAGTCAGATCTGGCCACAATCAGATGTTTGAGCAAGATCAGGCGGCTGCGTGAGACTGATACTTGATAGCAAATTGACGGCTTTTTGAAATCCATCACATGCCCCACGCCCCGACGCGTCTCGCTGCTTGACCGCGTTGGCTTGGCGTTTTGCACGATTTTTACTTGCCTCGATGCATCCCGCCGGCCGCTTTTTCTACACTACTCACGCTGTGCGTGAGCGTCGCTCTACTTCCTCCCCTTAGGCATTATTCAAATCATCTAGTGCTTTTAAATCCAGAGACATACACTCTTGGACCTACCAGCGTCGAGGGTAGTGCAAAAGCCGAAAAATTCTCCCCACGGCCTCTTTTCGAATCCACCGCAGTTATGAAGTACGTTCTCGTGTCCGGTGGTGTCATTTCAGGCATCGGCAAAGGGGTTATTGGTATGACACATCTCCAAAGTCGCGATAGGCCCACTAATGAACCCCTACAGCCTCCTCGACTGGCCTGCTCCTCAAGACTATTGGCATGAAAGTTACCTCGATCAAGATTGATCCGTACATGAACGTGGATGCGGGCACTATGGCTCCCACAGAGTATCCAGCACCGCAATCGTGCCCTTGAACCGCATTCTGACTGCTCCAGACACGGCGAATGCTTCGTTCTCGATGATGGCGGCGAGGTTGACCTCGACTTGGGCAACTACGAGCGATATCTCAGTATCACTCTGAGGAAAGAGAACAGTATCACAACTGGCAAAATGTACCAGCACGTCATTGAACGTGAGAGGAAAGGCGACTACCTCGGCAAGACTGTCCAGATTGTTCCCCATTTGACAAATGCCATCCAGGACTGGATCGAGCGCGTCGCTCACACATGTGTTGACGATACTGGGGAGGCCCCCGATGTCTGCATCATCGAGCTGGGAGGTACGGTTGGTGACATCGAGAGCGCTCCCTTCATTGAGGCTATGCGCCAGCTGCGCCGCCGAGCTGGACGGGACAATTTTTGTCAGATTCATGTCTCGCTTATTCCCGTGGTTGGCGGCGAGCAAAAGACCAAACCCACCCAACAGGCCATTCGAGACGCTCGATCCGCTGGTCTCTTCCCCGACCTGATTGCTTGCCGCTGTCAAGTGCCGCTTGAGGAAGCCACAACCTCCAAGATCGCCATGTTCTGTCAAGTCGAGCAGGAACAAGTGATTGCGGTCCATGATGTCAATTCTACTTACCACGTGCCGCTACTACTTGAGAAGCAGGGCCTAGTTGGACAACTTAGATCCTTTTTCAACCTCGGCGATAATTACAAAATCAGCCCGACTCTTGTTACTAAAGGCCAGTCCACATGGCAAGAGTGGAAGAACCTCACCGTTTCGCAAGACCGGTTCCTCGAATCCGAAAAAGTCACCATAGCCCTGGTTGGCAAATACACCAATCTACACGACTCGTACATCTCTGTTATCAAGTCCCTCGAACATTCCGCCATGGCCTGCCAACGCAAGCTAAATCTGGTTTGGGTAGATGCCTCCAACCTTGAGAAGCAGATGATGGAGACCTCGCCTGAGCAGTACCACAAAGCGTGGCATGAGCTCTGCACCGCCGATGGAGTCCTTGTGCCAGGTGGGTTTGGCCAACGCGGTACCGAGGGCATGATTGCAGCCGCGAACTGGGCGCGCACAAAGCCCAAGCCGTACCTGGGTATCTGCCTAGGCATGCAGCTTGCAGTGGTCGAGTACGCGCGCAACGTTGTTGGTCTCAAGGGTGCCAACTCGGTCGAGCTGGACGCACAGACGGACGATCCCATCGTCATTTTCATGCCGGAGATCGACAAGGCGACAATGGGCGGCAACATGCGGCTCGGCTTGCGGCCAACCATATTTCAAGAGGGCTCTGAATGGTCTCGCCTCAGGCAATTGTACGATAATGCGCCAGAAGTCCACGAGCGACACCGCCACCGATATGAGGTCAACCCGGAGTACATCGATAAGCTGACGGCCGCGGGACTGAACTTCATCGGCAAAGACGACAAGGGCGAGCGAATGGAGATCGTGGAACTGAAAGACCACCCGTGGTACGTGGGTGTGCAGTTCCACCCGGAGTTCATGAGTCGCGTGCTCAAGCCCAGCGTCCCGTATCTTGGCTTCGTGGCGGCGTGTGCAGGCGTTCTGGATGAGGCGACGATGGGCATGCGTGGTGTAGCGGGACTGCAGTTGAACGCCGACAGTGGCCGCTCCAGCCCGATGCCGAACGGCGGCGTTCTGTTGAATGGGGTGCGGTCCGGAAGAGCAGGCTCGAATGGCAGTTTCTAGCAGCTTTCGGCCTCGGGATCGATGGAGATCCTTAAGTGGGGAGCTCTGAAAGACGAAAAACCTTTGCAGTACAACATGGGCATGATCTAGACGAACGCATTGTGGATTGGAAAGCAATAGACCGCCAATTTGTGTGCGGCAGACGAAGTTTGGGAAGGGACATTTTGACGGCGGGATGTATTCTTGTATTGCATTGCATATTCGGAATGGAATACCCACGCGAGTAGATGGACGAGCATCCGCTGTAGGCCAGCAGTAAAGTCGCATAGTACTTTGTAACGAATGAAACGCCTTAGACGGCTCTGCGCAAGCAGTAGTAATCCTCCCCCTCCCCTCTCCGCTACCCTCCTCTCCTCCCTTCCGCCCTCTCTCTGCCTCGATGCTTCCACGACTCTCTTCCTCGTCTTCACTTCGCCTTTCCCAAAGCACCCCTCACGTCAACTGCTACCACCCCACACCTTCCCCAGCTCCGCCTTAACGACCTCCGCCTGAGCCACCTGCGCCGTGATCAATACATCGCGCATCACGACCTCGTGCACCGACTCCGTGCGGTCGGCACACGCATCCTCCACCACCGTCACCACATACCCCTCATCGTACGCAGCCCGTGACGTGCTCAACACGACGCCACTGCTCGTCAGCCCACACACGATCAAGCTCTTGATGCCCTTAGCGGTGAGAGCTTCACGCAGCGCGGGCGACGTGAGCACCGAGATCAGTCCGCCGGTGCGCTTCACGGTGAGGTCGTCGGGGTGGGCAATCTGCGCCACTTCTTCGCCCAGCGCGGGCTGGGCAGAGACCATGCCTGCCATCTGGGGCCAGCGGGCGGCGATCTTGGATGTCGCGGCCGGGGGGGATGTGAAATCCATGATGCTGTGGATGGTGGTGACGCCGTGGCTGGCCGCCCAGGCGCGCATGTCGGCAGCGGTGGTGACGGCGGTGGCACCGGCGGTGCCGACAATGCCGACGACCATGTTCTGAGCATTTATTAGAAGATCTGTATTGAGGAGGTTCAGGCAATTCTGCGAGGGGGGGGGAGAGGATGGGCGTCACCGTAGTGTTGGATGTCGTTTCGCCCGATGAGAGCTTGGAGTGAGGGCTCGTACCTGGTAGTCGCCGAGGATGAGGGCTGTCTCCGAGGCTTTGTAGGCCAGGGGCGACGAGAGGTCTGACGGGTCGAAGACGGGGGCGGACCGGCTTGCCATTGTGACTAGTGCTCTCAACCGCTGGGAGGTGTTACGATGCTGTCTCTAGAGTCTTTGCCTGTGATAGAGTATCTCTTGGGGAGGTTAGAGGTCGTACATTATATACCTCGACATACCAAGGGCCCACGAGGCTACCCTAGGCGTCCTATGCCCGGATATAAGCTCGCCAAGAGCCGGGTACGTGCATATGCAGGCTTGCTTTTATACGAGCAGGCAGTTGTTTGACTCATCCTCGCGACTGATCTCGCCCGTACCAATGTCGTAGGGGATGCTGTCGGCGCCAGTGCGGGAATAAACGCCTCATAAGGCAAGCTGCCGAATCAAAGGTCGTCGAGTACGCGTAAAGTTGATTCAACAGCTCTTACAGCCCCGTGGTTGCCTCATCGAACTCACTCAAATGTCTCCGGCTTGAGTCATCGCGAGGCTGGGGTGATCACCGTTTCCAGGCGCTGCGATGTTGCAGCAAGACTGTTCTCAGGGCAGTGTCAGAGGGCTTCAAGAAGCCAGCGTGATGACACACGCTGGGACCCTCACTCGCCGGGTTCGGGCGGCGAGGGCAGGTGCGGGAAGCGAGAGCGACTCGTCGATGCAAATTTTCTACTCGAAATCGCCCTGACATCTTCACAACATTTGATATGCTCGACCACTACGCGCTTTGCCCGGAAATGAGCTTTGCTGGAGATCAGAAGGCGGATTCGGTGGCCGTCGCAACTCCTTCCTGAATCGGCGCCGATGTCGAAGATGGAGTTAGGATATAATCCCGCCAGCCAATAAGATGATGCGGCTCAACATCCTTCCGCTTTGTATATAAAGCTGGCGTTGATATGAGGCTTCATAGCCCTGGAGCATGCGAAGGTACACGTTTGCATCATGCCACAGCGCTCCGCGGCGGACGAGGGCAAAGTAGGAGCACCAGAAGAACCCGCGCCGCAAGTCTCGACTTTGCACGATGATGAAGCTCCGGTATATCTTGAGCAACACCCTAGCAGGAAAGACGACAAATGCAAGCATGTTGCTGCGACCGGCGATATCGAGAAGGCCACCGGCACAGAAGACACTTCCAACCGACTAACTGGGCCAGACCAGCTTCCTCCACCGATCGAGACTTCAGACACTGAAGATTACTCGATCTATACGCCTGCCCAGAAGAAATGGCTCTGTGCGCTCGCCAGTCTGTCAGCTCTCTTCTCGCCTCTCTCAACTAACATCTACTACTCGGCTACTACAGTTCTCGCCAGCGATCTGAATACCTCGATTACCAACATCAACCTCACGATCACTATCTACCTCATATTCCAAGGCCTAGCCCCTACTTTTATCGGTGGACTCTCCGACGACGTTGGCCGACGGCCGGTCTACCTTCTATGCTTTTTAATATACATACCTGCCAACATTGGCCTGGCTTTGCAAAACAGTTACCCAGCCCTGTTCGTGCTCCGTGGCATCCAGTCTGCGGGCGGAAGTGGCACGGTAGCGCTTGCTTCGGCACTGATCAGCGACGTCGTCACGTCTGCCCAGCGAGGGAGCTACGTTTCGTATGTAACCATGGGAGCAATGGTGGGGCCGGCCTTTGGTCCGACCATTGGTGGCTTACTGGCGCAGTATTTGGGTGAGCACCCGGATAAACATATTAGTTATGCCTACTAACTATCACTAGGCTGGCGTGCGATCTTCTGGTTCCTGGCAATCTTGTCGGGCATAACCTTTGTCATCATCCTCGTCTTCCTCCCCGAGACCAATCGTCGCATCGTCGGCAATGGGTCAATCCCCCCACAGCCTTGGAATCGCACAATACTTAGTATCTACCAGCAACATCAACTCAAACGAGACGGCAAAGCTACACCAGAATGTGTCGTGCATGCGCCAACCAGCAAGCGGCCTTCACTCATCCAGTCTATCTACGTCTTCACCGACAAGGAATCTTGCATATTGCTTGCATACTCCGGCGTGTTCTTTGCGGGGTTCTACATCGTGCTCGCTACCCTCCCCGCTCTCCTGGAGGCCAAATACCACCTCAATTCTCTGCAGATTGGTCTCTGCTTCATCGCTCTGGGTATTGGCTCGTTAACATCCAACATAGTCAACTCCCGCTTCATGGATTGGAACTTTCGACGGCACGCCAAGATAGCCGGCATCGTCATCGACAAGAACAAGCAGCAGGATCTACGATATCTTCCCATCGAGCGGATCCGTCTTGAGATCGTCCTGCCCCTTGTCGCCGCCTCTTGTGCTATTGCCGTGGTCTACGGCTTCCTTATCCAACATACGGTGCACCTGGCAGCGCCGCTAGTCTTTCTATACCTGACTGCCCTGACGCTCACTGGCACTTTCTCAGGCTTGAGCGCGCTGATTGTGGACTTGAATCGGGAAACGCCTGGCAGTGCGTCTGCAGCGATGAACCTGAGCAGGTGTTGGTTGGGCGCAGGCGCGAGTGCGCTGGCAGTGCCGTTGGAAAACGCGATTGGCATGGGGTGGGCTAGTGTTGTGGCGGCGGCCATCTGGCTGGCTATTGCGCCTGTGATTCCGTTCTTGATCTCAAGGGGCCCACATTGGCGCGAGGAGAAGCGGTTGAAGACCGGGACTGATTAGCTCCACCGTGAAGTGGGCAAGCCGACGGCAGTCAGTGTATCTGGGACAACGCCGTTGGTATCAATACCTTGATATGACAAGTCCGTTACTCTGGTGGAGGGCAAGGACTTCACAGACAGCTATTCAATTAGCTATCGGACTTCTAAGCCCACACATGTAAATCTAGCCTGTGATCACAATGCAGTGTTGCGCGTTGTACCCATTGTGCAGAGACTAGTATACCTACACCTTGCGTCTTGCGACGAGCAGAGCCCTGAGTATACCGGGCTCTCTTTACATTGTGCTTATCGCTTGATATTCGGCGAGCCATGCAATTTAGCGCGACACTCGGGGTGCCACTGTAAGAGAATTACGTGGGGGCCTCATTTGAAACCGAGCTTATGCAGACCTGTGATGAGACCACCCATGTCTCTCTGCTCCGTACGGAGTACTGCTACAACATTCCTCACTTTCAGTTTTCCACACTCCCCAAAGTAATCACCCGATACCAGGTTCCTGCAAGAATGGCTGCACTCGAAGCTCGACCATCGAACCGTACTCTGTTGTTCGGACATGTTCTGTTTGCTGTGACGCACTTGACATCTGATTGATGCAATTGATCATTTTCTCCGTTGAGCCACGGATTTCATAGATAAACCGTGCTCATGTCCTTCTAACCCACCGTCGACATGGGACCCCAGCGCACTCGTCAGAAATCAAAGAGACCAAGTCTATGGAGACAAAAGTCCCGTGACGACTCAGACTCTGAGGGCACACCGCGACGCCACAGATTCCCAAAGGAGCTTTACACGTACACCGCTTTGCCCGCAAAGACGGCCATCAGAATTCTCACGCTTTTGCCGGGCAGAGGACGAGCCCAGATCAGTTGCCTGCTGTCAGTGGTAGAGCTTGACCGTGCTCCTCCATACAACGCTCTGTCGTATGCATGGGGTCACAAGAGGGACACGAGATTGATCATCTGTCAAGGCAAGAGACTCGAGGTCCCGGCCAACCTTCGCAATGCGCTGGAACGGATCCGACAACAGACCGACACAGCCCAAGTCCTCTGGGCAGATGCCGTGTGTATCGATCAGAAGAATCATGCTGAGCGGGGAATCCAGGTCATGCACATGCCGCGGATCTATTCGAACGCACGGCGCGTTCTCGTCTGGCTCGGCGAGGGCTTCACCGAGAATCTGAGGTTGTGGGACTTCCCAGATGACGACTGCGAGGCGACAGAGATGCTGGAGAGACTGAATGCAGAGTTTGAGTCGCTGGTTGGTCAGGAAAACGCAGGTGCTGGGGTACGTTCTGTCTCCTCCCTGGCTCCATCAGACAGTTATCTTGACGACAGAACTGAGGTTTGGGCGGGGTTGCTGAAACTACTCAGCCAGCCTTGGTTCAACCGCCTCTGGGTCCTACAAGAAGTTGGTTTTGCACAGAATGTGGTGGTTCTATTTGGAGATGCGAGGATGGATTTCGACCGGTTGATGAAGATCGCTCTTCGCATTCCAGAGGACATCAAAGATCATTTCGGTCTGGCAGGCTTCACCGCGAACGTCTTCTCGGTCTTTCCTGGCAGAGGCCAGATACTCTACCCAGACTATAGAAACGTCGACTTTCTTGAAGTCATGGTCATCACCCGAGCACAGCAGGCATCTGATCCCCGGGATTTCGTCTTCGCTCTGCTAGGTCATCCGACCGCGTCAATCAATGGGTCCCTCATTGTGCAACCAGACTACACCAGAACTGCGGAAGCTGTTTTCTCCGAGCTCGCCATCAAGTTGATTCAGAATAACCGCAGCTGTCGCATTCTCTCCGCTGTGTGTCACATTGATGAGCATTATCTAGAGAACACAACATACCCTTCGTGGGCACCACGGTGGGACCGCGAGGCCTCTAGCAGCATTCTCGGCGCGGACGGGGACCTGCAGACGTTCTGCGACCCGAAGAACGATTCCTCGACATTCTGGTACCAGATAACACCATCCACGGAGGTGGTACGACTGCGGGGATTCACATTCGATGTAGTCAATAAGTCAAGCATGGTCGTGAACGTCGACCAGAAGCGCTATCTCTTCCAGAAAGAGATCGACGCCGAACTGATGCGCACCATCATGCAGTTCGATAAGCTACAAGATCGCTACAAGGATGTCAACACGAGGCTATCGGTGATAGCGCACACCTGCGTGGCGATCGACGCATTCCCCACGAAACCCTGGGCCAGGGACACATCTACAGACAGTGTCGCAGACTTTGCAGCGTTTCGCCTCCGGCTGCTTAAGCAGAACTCTCAGGAGGGAGATGCGCTGCTGTGCCGTGAATTGTCGCCAGAGGGGTTCGACGCCCTCCGTGAGAGCGCGCGCCTCGGGAATGCCGATCGGTTCTACGCCTCGGCCATAGCAACCTGCGGCTACAGAAGGTTCTTTGCGACCGACTCTGGCTTACTCGGAGTGGGTCCGCGTGTCTTGCGCAAGGGTGACATCTGCTGCATTCTCTATGGCGGGTCTGTCCCATACATCTTACGCCGTGTCGGGGATCGATACAGGTTAGTGGGCGAGGCTTATATACATGAGGCCACACACTATATAGACGTTGCGAGTCTCATCCTGTCTCAGAGATACAGGGACCAGGTCTTTGACATATACTGAATGATAGGTTTCACCCAGATTCTTCATTTGTTGGGGACGATTTTGGTACCTACGTGAGTTGGATATGTGCTGCAAAAGGTGATATTTTTATGACAAGGCGAGACTTTGGCTGCAGGAATCCAAATGGCCTGATGTAGAGCGGCTGTTGATCCTTTCTCAAATAAGTCCGCCGGAAAACTTCCCACCGATGCATTTAATTCACTTGAAATACTCTGCTGGACTCATTGACTTTCTTTAGCTGACATTGGCCTTCCATAGCACGATCAATCCCAGATATACAGGCACGCCAGCCAGCACCAGTGTAAGCGGAACCACCCCCTTCTCCCAGTCATCCGGGTGCTGTTTCATATACACAATAGCAAATATCACACACCCTAAAGTGCTAAGAAAGAGCAAACACACAGCCTTGAAAAAGGATAACTCGGTACGCGCCTCAAGACAGTACGCGCCTTCACCCTGGGCTTTGGGCACGCTCAACGGAGATTTCTTGGGTATCCGATCAACAAACTTGGCCATGTCACAGAGGCCGTTATCATCAGGTGTGCAGGTTATGGGGTCACCAAAGCGCCGTGGCCACTGGAAGCGAACATGTTCGACCATATAATGCCTAATCGCACCCTGCAAGTAGGCTTTCTGGACGTCGAACCCGGGAGTGTGAGAGAATTTCTCGTAATCGTACTCCAGTGCATCAGGGAGAGTCGGCGGTTCCTTCGAGGGCCGACAGATGGCAGTGGGAGTGATGTCGTCGTTCGCCCCGACTCCGATGTAGATGAACTCGCTCAAAATCCCTGAGGCGCACCAAGAGATGGTCATTAAGCGGACAAGCCATCTGGTGTGCTTGCGGTAATGGAAGAGTAGCTGCCTCGATAGTTCGGCGGCGGTAATCAAGGTCTGCTGTGTTTGAGGTGTAGAGACTGTCTTTGCAGCATTTATGTCGACAACTTTGTAGTTCTTGTCGCGGCCTGTAACGCACCAATATATCCACGATCCAGGTTTTTGGGCCTTCTTGCCGGGAGCAATTGATATGATCTGATGTGATGTGGCAGAATTGGTTGCTGGAGTCTGTCCGGTCGCGGTGAGCCTAGAACTACGAGCCAGTGGAGGGCTTTGCAGGCTACTTGACGGCCCCGGGCCGATTGCTGTCTCGCCGGCCCTTGGATCCGTCGATAATGTGGAAGTGTGCAAGACAGTCCGACGACGTTGAGAGACTTGATGCCGCGGGAAAGGCATAACAGGACGCTCAGATAGGATTGGTAAGTCAATGTAGTCGGTACACTGATCCGTACATTTGACCACGTAGCGAGTCATACCGGACTTTAGGGGACGAATGGGTTCTGCCAACGGCCACCAGATAATCTGCTGGCAGAAAAACATTTCCAGCACGTTCTTGACTCTGTCGCTAGTGGTACTAGGCCCGGCGTAGGCCTGTAAGTCCGACATATCAGGAGTGGTGTCATTGTCCATGTCGAGGCCTTCCACATCTGGAGCGTTCGAAATGTCGTCCGCTAATAGTGTTTCATCCTCAAGAAGCGGCGAAGGTGGTTCGGATGTATCAAAGGCTGTCCTGTCCATTCGTACAGACAGCTCAACTTCACAGAGGTCCAGCTTAATGTGACGTTCCAAGTCATGTGGACGGCGAAAATGAGACTGACATTTAGAACAGACGTGTCGTTCGCCTTGGCTATGCGTCAACATGTGGGCCTGGAAATCGTGATGCCCTCCCACATTGACTGCGCAATGTGGACACTGATACTTTGGGGCAGAAGTGGATCTCAAAGTCATGGCCTGTTTAGTAACGGGATACGGCGGGCTCATGCCCCTGTCAGTTTTGTCATCCGTCTGGCGATGCGGTGGTTGAAAAGGGCCGTCCTGGCTTTCGCGCTCAACCGACACACGTAGCGCCTGTTCAGCTTCCCGGTTACGTCTTCTGGCCACAAGTATAGGCATGGTCAACAGCAGAAGAACGAAGGAGGTGGGACTAGTCGCTCTGTCGATTCTGCTAGACTTTCTGTGGTTGTCGTTGTGAGACGTACGAGCATGAAAGCTCATGGAAAGAATGAGACAGTCGAAATATGAAAGGAGGGGTCGCTATCAGGCTGGCAAATGGTAGTCATGGTACCAAAATCCCTCGTGTAGAGCCAAGCCCAAGTCGAGGATCTTTTCAGAGCGCGTCATGAAGACGGTTCGCACGGCCAGAAGACTGACACCATTCATAAGGGTATCGTGATATAGCATGTGGTCTGCGAATGTCTAGATAAGTTATGTCCTGCCTATAGATGTAATGATCCATTCCTACGTCAGACAGAATCGAACCAGTCGTTCTTGGATCAATCTGTTCCTCAACTGACGATCTTATCCCACCTTTCCTGACTTCTGCGCCCAAATGGCAACGGGTCAATGAACTCTGACGAGAGAGACAGCCTAACGCCCGGGAGGTTGTGGCGTTTCACCGTCTTTGTAGGCTCCTCGCATTTCTTCTCTCGTGTCGCAACTTCTAAAAGTCGATAAATGTTTCGCATGGCACTCCTCCGCCCGCGATGAAGCTGGGGCCTCGGGACATTGCTAGACCTGTAGTGTGCGAGGTGCTTCGATTATGGTGATCGGATTGCCCTATTGCGTTCGGGTTCCCGCGCTTCCAGCCTTGCTGTACCCTTGACAACAGTATTTGGCACAGCTTCGCAAAAAAGGAGTACAGTACTCCCTTTGGCATAATGGCATAGGCCGGCGAGGTCGTCCAAGGCGGAGCAGATTCGCACAACAGCGAGCTGCTTATCCGAGACAGCGCGGAGTCATGAGTTGGGATTTGCAGATTGCTGTAACCGGCCCGGGGTAGCGCGAAACCACAGTTGGCCAGACAAATTGCGATAGCCACAGATATCGACGGCTGCATGTTTGCTGGAAGATCCATGACGTGCTAGCGCCCTCACCCAACACCGAACTTCAGAAGCCTACTCTCACGTTTCCCTTCCATACCGGCCAGCAAGTCTCTCGCTTGGCCAATGAACATCTCCTTACCGACATCTAGGCTGCGAACGTCGCACGTCCAACCTTTTTGCTTCAACCACTCACCATCGTCACCAGCCCACAACACTTTGTGGACGTCTTCGGCTTGACAGCGCTTGACCTTTAACTGCTTCACACTGACACCTTTGTCGTCTTTCTCCTCATCATGTGCCGAGATCCAACAGCGAGCCATCAGAGCTCGAGCAATCTTGGCTCCGCCAGCAGCCCCCGACATGATGTTGCCGCCAAGATACCATGGGTTTTGCGCATGGTCGAAGGAATGTAGCAGGAGTGTCAACGGCAACGCACCAATGCGAACAAGGTGTGAACGGATATATGGTTGCAAATCTGCAAAGGGCAGGCCATGTGGCGAGTAGATGATAGAGATTGGCTTCGGCCGAGCTGGCGTTACAGGCGAGACTAGAGAGGGGTGTGAAGCAATGGACGATATGGACTGCTGGTGAGATGGCCCAGGGGACTTGCGATTCGAGAAAATCGACGGTGCTCGCGAGACTTCGGTCTGTGGTGAGTCAGGTGGAGTAGGTAGAGCTTCGAGAGTGTTGAAGTTGTAGGGGGGATGCTCGATACCGAAGTCGAATGAGTCGTTGATCTGGAATGACGGTTCCGATTTCTGTTTGGTGATTGTAGTTTGAGGCACATTCAGCGAACGGCCATCCTTTGTCTCTGAGAAATTGTCGCTAAATCTGGCTTGCTCAGAGAGGGGCAGGAACTCAGAGGATGCAGTATTGGAAGATCTGGAGAGCTGCGGTCGATGGCCACGCGTTGAGTCGCGTGGCACATCTATCGATACTGGTCGCTGGAAGATTGGTGAAACCGGCTGAGGTGGGCTGTTGGCCAGCATGCTGACGGGGCTCATGGGGATATGGAAATACCTTGTGGCCTTGGGCAGATCTATGGTCGGCACGGTAGCGATAGATTTGTGGTGCGTGGGAGGTATATAAGTGATGCCAAATGCGTTGTGCAGGCCGGTCAAATAATTCTTTGCGGGAATGAAGCTAATGCAGACCTCTCCGGCATGGCCTCGCGGCGAGAGCGGAGGTATACGCACACGGAACGAGTTCCCAAATCTGGTCTTGGGGTCGAACTTGGTCAGACCATGGATGCGATTGGGGTCGAAGTGGTTCCAGCTCTTGATAGCCCGGGCTGCGCCTGGCTCGGCTGCCACGATGGTCTTCGCTTCTGGGCGCAATTGCAGGAGGGTTTCTCTATGGCAATGGTCGGGTTTATTCTGCGAGACCACTACCACATCCGGTTCCTCTATTTGCGAGAGGTGCTGTATGGCGCTGGGAATCACACGTTTGGTGATTGCGAACCACGGAGCTGTCACCACAGAATCACCCACTAGCCACGGATCGACGAGGACGCTGAAGGCGCCATTGGCACTATTGAAGTCCGAAGGTACCGGGTGGGCTTCGGGCGAGAAGATGAGGAGGAAACTCGTATCGGCGTTGAGGTGTCGCACTGTGAGGGACATGCTGGTATACTCGGTTAAACACCAGCGTACGTCATGGGTTGTCGGACAGTCGTTGGGCGCGGATGGCGTACAGATACGCTCACCTTGCGACCACTTCTGGTGTGTTGGCAGAAGCAGTAGGAGGCGAAGAAGGTGCCGCTCTCCTAACAACGATGTTTTGCGGCATGGCACCACGGGCCTTGGCCGAGCCAACGGCAGATGTCATCTTGAGCAAGCCTCAAAGACAAATTAGGACACACGCGTCTGGGCAGGTTAAGCCTAGGCGAAATTACTTCTCTAACCTCTCCAAAACCTGCCGTGTTTAAGGAGGGCGATCGGCTGATCGACAGCCGCCCTCCGCGGAACGCAGCCTTGCGAGTTCACTCCACCCGTCGCAAGGCTGAAAAATTCAAGTCTCTTTTTCTTGTCTTGGCTGTTTGGAACTCGTAACCAGTGTCGTAACTGTTCATGATGGCGGCGTCGATGAAGCGGAAAAGAGGCGGTGGATCGGAAAGGCCCAACAAGAAGGGGAAAGTGCTACCAAAACCACGTGGACCCGCTGTACGCGGCGACGCCCTGAGCTGGACGCCTGTCACTCTTCCTGATCGCCTAGACGACGCCGAAGGCTTCTACGCCCTTGAAGAGATTGAAGATGTCGAAGTTGTCCGAGACGAACGCAATCATGCCATGTTTCGACCAGCCGCCGATGCAAAACTTGCCAGAAATGGGGAGCCTCACGATTGCACCGCTCTGGATGATGGCGAAGAGTGGGAAGGCTTCGACGATGACGAAGGTGTCCCTGTGGATGGCACCAAAGCTACCAACGGCATCAGCCCAGCTCCTAAAATCTCCGAGGAGCAGCCGAAAAGCATTCTCAAGGCCCCTGTGCCACCGTCGGAAGAAAGCAGCAACGAAGATGACGAGGATGAGCTGGGCGGCGAAAACGTGTTCGACCTCCTCGACGGCCTTCCAGAAGATGCTGGTGCAGATGTGTCAGCCTGGGATGGGTTGAATTTATCCCAAGCTATGATGTCTGCCATCTCGAATCTGGGCTTCCCGAAACCTACGCCCATCCAAGCCTCCTCAATCCCACCCATCATGGACGGCAAAGATGTCATTGGCAAAGCCGTGACTGGGTCAGGCAAGACTCTAGCATTTGGGATACCTGTACTTGAGAAGTGGCTATCGTCTCAGGCCTCGAAGGAACGGAACCCCACCGCCCTCGTTCTAGCGCCTACTCGAGAGTTGGCCCATCAGCTACATGACCATCTGATAGCACTTGCAGATGGTCTCGACCAACGACCTCGGATTGTCAAAGTTACGGGTGGCCTCTCCATTCTCAAACAACAACGTCAGCTGGAGAACGTCGATATCATAATCGCCACGCCAGGCCGGCTATGGGAAGTCATCAACGACTCCCAGGGTCTCATCGACCGCCTCAAGCAGCTCAAGTTCCTCGTCATCGACGAAGCCGACCGCCTCCTCTCCGAAGGGCACTTCAAAGAAGTCGAAGACATCCTCGATGCCCTCGACCGTGAAGTCCTCGACGAAAACAACAAGCCAGTCACGACGCGCCCAAAGCGCCAGATCCTCGTCTTCTCCGCCACCTTCCACAAAGCCCTCCACCAAAAGCTAGCCGGCAAGCTCAAGTCGCCCGCCTCCAACTCCAACCTTCTCAGCAACCAACAATCACTTTCCTACCTCCTGAGAAAACTCCCCTTCAGCCGCACCAACAAACCCACCTTCATCGACCCCTCCCCCACCTCCACCATGTCCAGCACGCTTCACGAAGCCATCCTACAATGCCCCGCCATGGAAAAAGACCTCTACCTCTACGCCCTCCTCCTGCTGAACCACGGCCTCAAGACCCTCATCTTCACCAACAGCATCTCCACCGTCAAACGCCTCACGCCGCTCCTCACCACCCTCGCCCAGCCCGCCCACGCACTCCACTCCTCGATGCCACAGAAATCCCGCCTCCGCAGCCTCGAACGCTTCCACGACCCCAACACGCACTCGCTGCTCGTCGCCACCGACGTCGCCGCCCGCGGCCTCGACATCAAAGGCGTCCAGCTCATCATCCACTACCACGTGCCGCGCACCGCCGACATGTACGTGCACCGCTCCGGCCGCACGGCGCGCGCCGACCACGCCGGCCGCTCGATCCTGCTGTGTTCGCCGGATGAGGTCGTGCCCGTGTCGCGCCTGATCGGCAAGGTGCACGGGGGAGAGAAGAACGAGACGACCAACAGGGCGCCCGAGACGATGCACGTGGAGCGTGAGGTCATCAAGCGGATCCGCGAGCGGGTCAGCCTCGCGAAGAAGATCACGGAGGCGGCGGCGGCCAAGGAGAAGAGCGGCAGTCGCGACGAGTGGGTGCGCGCGGCGGCCGATGAGTTGGGGGTCGAGTACGATAGTGACGAGTTTGAGGAGGTGGGGAGGCGGATGCAGCGTGGGAGGGGAGGGGGGAGGGAGAAGAGGGCCAAGGAGAAGGCGGAGGTGGGCAAGGAGAAGGTTGGGCAGTGGAGGGCGGAGCTGAGGGATCTGTTGAGTCGGAGGGTTAATATGGGGGTTAGTGAGAGGTATATTGCTGGTGGTGCGGTGGATATGGATGCGTTGGTGGATGGAAGGGGGAGTGCTGTGTTCTTGGAAGGGAAGTAGATGGAGAAGAGAGTAGATGATAGCCTTGAGGGGGGAGGGGCGTTTGCATAATACCTGTTTGTTGGTGGGAGAAGCCCAGCCGTTCCCACAGCCTTGATCTCCTTCCCAACGTTCTTCTGTTCTTGCGTGACTCTGATAAGCATCCGCAGTCGTCCGCGCGCGCAAGCTTGTACTTACAGCGGTGGCCCGCCGCCTGATCTCAACTTGCACGGGCTTGGATGAGCGCAAGGTTGCCGGAGTGACAATTCCGCTGTTCCCAGCACGACACGCGCGCATTCACGCAGACGCGGTGGCTATTCCGCGGTCTCCCTTGTGCTCAGCTGCCTTACGGCGGTTGCGTCGCAATCAGAACCGCTATAACCGCGGTGAGAGGAGATGAGGAAAGCGGTCCGCCGACCTCAGTCACCAGGCCAACACTCTCCTGAAAGTCTGGTTGTAATTTCGATTTCCCATCGAGCACGACGATGGATGGCCGTGTGCACCAGTCGTCGCCTGTCCGACAAGGACTTGGAAACAGGGCGAATGACATTGAATGACTCGCGCCGGTTGTATGGATCGAGCCCCCGGAAGCACGTCGCCTTACGATCACAGTCAGCACTCACATAGCAGCACGGGGCGATCCGACATGGTGGTTCGACGGAAGACCGGGCATTTGTTGTTATCCGGTTTGCTCTTTGGCGGTGAAGACCAGTCCTGTTGCACCATGAACGTGGAAACGAGGTGCAGTCCGTGACAGTGTTGCACCGGAGAGTCACGCGTCAGATGGCAAGGACGAGACTGGACGTTATGAATAACGAGTGCATCAAGATCTGTGCCAGGTACTGCTGACTTCGGGCTGGTGAGCCGAGGTGATGCCGCAATGGATTCAGGCTTGGCTGACTGGGCGTACTTTCGGCGTGCAACGTGAGCTCAGGTCTTGCATACCGGAGGGGTGTTCCGGCTAGGAGCCGGCGGTCCCTGTGAGAGGGAATTTATTAAGCACAAGCAGCCAGGTGACTGTTTGTGGGACAAGGCATCCACGACAGATAGCTCGGACAGGCCACATTGCAAATCAATCGCCAGGTATTGAGTCGTCATCTGTCAAGTACAGGACACGTCTCGCCGGGGGAAACAGGCAGCACGGTTACTCCACAGGCAGTCATTCGCAGTCAGAAATGGTAGCTGCAGGTCCTCTTATCGCCCGGCAGATGTTCGTGCAAGCTGGATCGGGTTTGCATGAACTGGCTTATGACTGCAGCTGTCATGCGCGCCCACGATCTGAGTCAAAAAGCATGACACGCAGGAGGATCCAGGAACGGGAGGGGAGGACGGTGGTTCGTTGGACAGATGTGTCATCCTGGGCCCGGTGGGTAAGGCTGATTTCGAGAGGTGTTGGAGCAGTTGGATCTGGTAGAGCAGCAAAGAATGCCAAGCCGGTGAAGCAACTAAGCCGTCTTCGAGTTAGGTCCGGCAAAGTCAGCCTATCGTGTTTCACCATAACCCAGCAAGCGGGTCCACCCCACACGGTAGAATGCGCAGCAGCTCTGAGGCTGAGCGTCCCAAAACACCAAGCCATTGACGATTGTGGCCCTCGCTCACAATGGAGGTATGGTTTCTCCGTCTCGTGCTTTGTGTTTAGTGTTTTGTGTTGGAACAACCCTGCGGTCACGAGCTGGCCGGCCGTAATATTGCTAATTCCGTATTGGCGCTCATGATGTCTGATGAGCCGCGGGGCATGTCTGAGGCCGCGCCAATGAAGCATCGAGGGAAAGGACAAACAGTCATTTCTCGAGACCCTCATGCAAGGCTTTGGTGCAAAGAAGTGTAGGTACTTTCAAAGCACCTGCCAGGCCCTGCAGCAGGAACTTTTGCTGCCTGCACTGCCACTAATTCTTTCGGGATTTGGTCGTGCCCGAAGCAGTTAGGCCGAGAGTTGCACAGGCAGAGATTGGCCTGTAAACTGCAGGTGGAGTCTGGCATGGGCCGCCCGTCTCCACTTGGTGGTTCGCGCCTGCCTGGTCGAGGTTTCTGCCTACTCAGGCCACACTCAGATGTGCATTGGTCAAGTTGGGGCGTTGCTATATCAAAGCCTTCCTCCTCAGACCAATCCTGCTTTCCTCTCCCTTCCATTCCATCCAACCACAAGTACATCAACGTTGCCCAACTTCATAGTATACCAGGCAAACTGCTCCTGTTGCCTTCGGCCACTACCATTCACTGCCTGTACCTGACCACCAACCAATACCTCAAGGTGTCTTCCCACGGGCGCACCACAACCTACTACTACTATCCCAAAGCACATGTGCTAGATCCTTCAAGGCAACATTACGAGTGCATCACGGTTACTCGCGACTCACCGAGTCCGCCGCCAGTTGCTACCCCACCGTTGACGCACTGCTCAACGCCCAATTCATCTCAACCGCCCACACCACAACCCAAACCAGCCACCATGGCCCGCACAGTCACATTTGAACAGCCTCAGGCCCGCGGGTCCCGCCGCCTGAGGGAAGATGAGCGCGCAGTCTGCAACTCATGGAGCAAGCATGCCGCCAAGTGCTCCCACTGCCGCTATCCCGTCGACGTATGGAGGAAAGGTGGCAAGCTATGTGACCGAGGCCGCATGTACGCCATCGACGTCGCCCAGTACATCTACTCCAAGGGCGGCCGCCCGTACAGCGTCATTGACAAGGCCGCGTACGGACAACGCAACGAAATCGAAATGCCCACCGAATACGCCGCGGTCCGGGAGTTGGTGAGAGCATTCGACAAGGGCTTGACCCTCGCCTCCAAGTCCAAACCCGTCATATCTCAAGACCGCGATTACTATGTCCAGTCTCGCGACTACGCCCCTCTTGAAATCGAAATTACTCCCTACTCGAGGCGAGAGCGAGAACGGTATCATGACGACAACCGCCGCAAAACAGTCCACTTCTCCGACAACTCATACCACGGGAGCCACTACCACGCCGACGAGCTAGCCCGACGGGAGCGGAGGAGATATGAGGCCGAGCCAATCATCATCCTGGCCGAACCTCGACGAACCAGCCGATACAACCGGTAACTTGGATCGGTCAGGAGTTTGGCATGTTTTCACGGCTGTATGAACATATTATGATACCCCAATGATGCAACAAAATTGCAACCAGTGCAATTGAGAAGACCAAAAAAAAAGGAAGAGCTTGGTAGTGAATGGTCCGGCAAGAATGTCTTGACCAATTGGCAGCCCGACTCGAAGCAGTTCACATGCCGGCGAGGATTTTATCAACACAAGGTGTCCGCTTGCCTCACATTCAGTGATCGGAGGTGGCGGGGAGGATATTATGAAATTTGGTATTCTGAGGAGGGATGTAGCAATACTGTACCTTGTTATCTACATACCAATGTATTAGGATTTACTCCTACACAAAGTCTTCTTCCTCTCTCTTTTACATTTGTGGTATTTGCTGCCTGCGATCGCTCATTCACTGCCTGTGACTGCCCCTCACAACGGCCGCCTCGTTGCCTGTATCGATAATGAAACACTGGGGAGCCCTCAGCAACCCCGCAACAACCACGACGCAACTCATCGACGAACAACACCGTGAGCTTCACAGTCGTGATTCAACAGTCATTTCGACTCACAAAGCTGCGTGACTCAACAGCACAAACGACCGTTGCCAAAATCCCCCAACCGACTCGTATCGTCACCTCGCATGCAGCGAGCATACTCCACCCTGCCTAGCTGCGTCTCGTTTGAGGACTAGACAGAAGTTCCCATCGGCCCTCCGCTTAAGTCCAGCAGCTAGCCCTTGGACCAAAATACCTGCAGCTTCAGCTCAGGCCCATCCTCTACCCGTAAGTCCTTCGCCCCCACCCATGCCACAGGACCTAAACCCGGAACTACGGCCTCGGCCACGACCGCGGTGGCCGCGCACAGTGTGGATGTGGATAAGCCTCCACTTCCCTTCCTGCACTGGCACCGGCACAGGTACTGGACTCGTCGTTCCAGTGAAGTAGCTCTGCTGACGCAAGGAATTTTGGAATTGGGGACATTTGTGCGTCAGGCCCGCTCCCACCTTGTCCCGAGAACTCCAGGCGGACTTCCAAAGGTCCCCCCTATCGAGCCCCTCTCTGCTTCGGCCCCGTCGCACGCGCCTCTGCGCACGACACACGCGTGTGTGGCGTGCGGCTCGCTTTCTCCCGCCTGCGCGCTCTAGCCCTTCCAACGCATAAGCAGGCGGCGTTCGTGGCGGGCACATGCTCTGCGCGTGTTGCGTGCGTGCCTCTATGCGAGGGGCAACACCTGTTTGCTTCGCCAAATTCGGCCGCATGTCGGGCGTTCCCTACAGCACCGCCATCGTCAGTGTCCCTGGATGTCACGTGGCCAGGCTCCCTCTTTGCCCCCAGCCGACGCTGTGGTGGAGGGTTGACTCAGAAAGAGGGGCGGGGGCCGTTTTGACAATTCTAGCCCAAGTTGCTCCCAGGTACTGTTCCTTATGCACTAAATACCGACCCAGTATTTGCAGCGTGCTCTCGTGCTTGCCGCTTTCGGAGATGGCAGCAGATTATAGGACTGAATGACGCCTTGGCCCCCTGGTAGTACTTGCCCGCAAGTATACGTCCAGCGTTCTCTTACAGGCCTGTACTGCCCGGTGTCGGGTCAGTCAGCATACTTGAGACTACAGGGGCGGCGTTATGTTCGGCCTTGCGCGTACTCCCGGCTGTCTACATATCGCAGCGCGGGCCGGTTTACGATGGGAGGAACTGCAGAATGACTTTTCGGCGACCAAAGGTAACCTCGACGCCAGGTGATCAAACAAGTTCTATGATGTACGTTCCATATGCAAACTGTAAGTAGTCATCTTCCACAGGCTTGCTAATACCGCCAGAGCCGCCATACCAATACTTGGCCTGCAGCAACTCACCCTCGTCCACACTAACATGACCCACCCGCACATATTGTCCTGGACGCTGATGCGTCTTCTCCAGTATCAACCCTCTCATCGGCCAGCCCTGCGGTGCCTGTAGTGATGTAGGACCTCGAAAGATCATGACATACCTCGAGTCATGCTCGCTATAGCGGTATGCCTCTGTGCGATGTCCGTCCTTCGTCCACAACACGTCGACTGGCGGTTCTCCGGATACTCGCCCGAGCAGCGCTCCTTGGAGTGTCAGCTTGCCGCCCTTTATAGCGCCGAAGATACCACCCCCTACCCCTTGCCAATCCGTCTCGATGGCCACCACTTCGATGCGCCATGTCGGATCTTCATCGCTGGCATCATCGTCGAAGGCGAATTTCCCGCGGTGGCGTAATGGAGACCATGATGGCAATTCGGGGAATACTTGATGCCGCCGCACATCAGAGTCAACATTCACGTCGCTTCTCCACGTGAGCTGCCGGCATCGGTTTCGCCAGCAGCTCCACAGCCCAGCCACATAACTGATGGTTGGGTTATTCGTGACGCGATAGAAATTTCTAGCCAGGGCTGACAACGCGACCAAGCGATCCCCGTTGTAGCTGACTCTGGTAGGGCCGTACAGCCGTAAGACTTCTTGCCATGCAGATATCTGTTCACCGATGCTCGTTTGCCAGCCACGAGCCTGAGTCTGGTTACTGAGATTCGCCTCCAGCCGCACCCAATTTTGTGGCAATCGCGGCATTCGCACACAGTGGGCATCATAACACCGGACCTCTTTGAAGAAGTCATCGGATGAGGTTGTGGAGGTTTTCTGTGTGTTGCAATACCAATAGACGTCCGCCTTGCAAAATGACAGCACCCTGGCGCTGAGTAGACACTCCTGAAGTACCCACCCTCGGCTGTTCAAGGGATCCTGGATACCCACGCCCTTCAGCTCGCGGTCCAGAAACGCCACAAAATGCTCTTCCGGTCCAGAGATGCCGAACCTGTCCCGGCCACCTAGAGAACGTCGCGGGAACTCTGCGGGCTGGTACATAAAGGCAGAGTTGTCGTCGAGGAACAAACCATCCCGGCCATCGAAACCGCCCGTGGCGGCAATATTGAACAACCCGCGTCGATATATCGTGTCCATCTTGGCGACTTCTCGCTTCCTGTCCAACGGGTCGTTCTGGATGATACACAGCGCGTCGATCCAGAGGTAGGTGAAACCCAAGTCGAGGACGACGCGCGCCGCATCTTTGAAGGTGCGTGCGTGCGGATGGTCCAGAGCCGCGTTGGAGATGCCACGATGCGAGAATTCATCGAGCGTCTCCGTTCGAAGTGTCAAGCCGGAGGGATGTCGTCCTGGCTCAGAGGAACCCCAGCAATGGCTCAGCGTTATGTAAGGGCTGTCGAGCATGTCGACATCGACCTCGACGAGCCGCAGAGACAACTGCTGGTGCAATCCATCCTCGCTGCTTGATTCTCCACCGCCAGCATCCTCGGTCGAACAAGCTGTGACTTTGAGGAGTCTCCTTGGCCCCATGTAAGTCTCCAGACTAGGCTTGGTACTCGACTTTGACCACATTCTGCACGCGTCGTGTGTCTCCTGGCAAGTCCGAAGGGAGTCTTTAATTGTCTTCATCGTCGCACTGTTCCAATTCCTGGTTGCTCGGCTGTAGTGAGCTGTCACCGCTGACTGGCCTGCATCATCGCCCCCAGTCAGCTTGACTGTACTGTAGAGCTATCATCGCTTTCAAACCTGGACCTCCCCTCCCCCATCATCCCACCCAAAGAAGGACACCAGATCCCACCACGAATCCAAAAAAAGAAAACTTACCTCGTAAGCACATATACATATCCCGCCCCACCCCAACCCCCCCATCCAGCCGCGCACGAGGCTGCACCCCTCCCCGCGACACAAAGAACGGCAGCCTCAGCCGACAATACGTCAGTCCCTCCTCGTCCCCGTCCTCCGTATCCAAGCCATGCACCCTCTGCTCCTCCGCATTCCACAGCCGACACAACCCACACCGCCCCGCCAAATGCAGCGCATCCGGCTGCCCCATCAACAAATAAGGCAGTCTCTGCATCTCAAAGCGCACGACCACCCGGCCCCGGCCGTCGCTCTCCTCCGGCGGCGCATCGTTGTGGTGCTGGATGCGCAGGTACGGGTCCGCAAGCGTCACGGCCGCCAGCTTGGCGCAGTGGCACTGATCTGACCTGCCCCCAGTGCCTGTAGCGGGCGGCGGGAGGTGGAGCGTGAGTGTGGTGCGCCGCTGCCCGTGATCAAGTTCAATTGTCATGTCAGCAGGCTCGGGCTCGTCGTCGTCGCGCCATTGCTGGATGAGGCGCGCCAGCCAGGCCTCGAAGGGCAGCGAGACGCCGGAGATGGACAGGGGGACGGCTGCCTCCATCGGTCAGCGGAGCGTCATTCTCCCGTCTAAGGCAGGGGTCTCGGTGTGTGCTCGAGAAAAAGGTCTTATGCGATAGCTGATGGGGGGGAAGTTGGGGTTCCCTAACACAAGGTCGCGCGCGGAGAGGGTTCTGGCCTTGCTTGATGCGCGCCAAGGGTGGGGTCAATGGTACAGATGGTGCCAGCTTCGCTGTCAGAGGAGCTATCACGGTGTCGTTAAACTTGTCGAGCTTTTATAGAGAGCTGTAGACTGTGTCCAGTCTGCTCGCCCGATGCAGCTACAGCGCATGTCTAGACATCTGTCTGCCCACACCATTGCCCTCAAACAGTCTGTCCATATGTCTGCTGTGTGTTCCAGTAGTTTGTCCGTCCGTCATCCAATTCTCCTGGGCTATATCGTTTAGCGACTTGATGGCTTCACGGATCTGGTTCGGGCACTCGATGGTGAAGCCCATCCAATCCATACTAGTAGTGTCTGTAATGATCGAAAGATACTACGATGGCGGTGGAAGCGCTTAGAGCTAGTAAAGAGTACGCGTTATGCTTGACTGATATTACATTAGTGATAGACTATTAGTACTGAGATATGTTCATCTGATTAGCCAAAATCCTGTTCAATGATCCAATCCTTCTGAAGCCGATTTAGACGTTCTCCTTAGCTTCGGCCTTTCGCGCAGCTCTCTCGGAAGCAGGGATTATTAGATGACTGCAATTACATGTCAGTCTCAAGTAGTGAAGACGTCTGCAAAAGATCACTTACCTCAAGTCCCCAACAGGCAAGATAAGAAGATCCACAGAGGCAGTAAGCTGCACTAGGAGTTTGTTAGCTTTCCAGACAGGGGCAAAGAATGAGACGAGATGCTACCAAATAGCAGATACCACCCCAGCAGCGCCACAACAAAGAACCCAGCTCCGCCAACCTTCAACAGCGTCAAACAGTACCCAAATCTGCCCTGCGCATTCCACCAGAATGCGGCAGCAAAAGCACCGAAGGAAGGCACTAGTACCAAGAAGATGGTAAAGAAGATTATGTTGGTTCGGATCGAGCAGATCAAGTAGATCAAACAAAGCAGGCCCATGAAGCAAAGGAAAAAGCCGAATCCAGCCTGGAAAACGGGGCTTTCGGCGCCTGAGCCACTGGTTTCGCCCGCCGTGGCGTAGCTAGTGAAAGCGTCGAACTGCTCGGTGAGTGTGGCGCCGTAAGTGCCCCAGAAGCCGGCGAAGGAGCAGAAAACGACAAAGGAGAAAGTGTTACCGAAGAGGAATTCAAGAAAGCCGCCGAGAAGCATGAGGACGACACCGAAGACTGGTCAATAAGGTTAGTAGTCTACTGAGAGCGATCGACGAGGGATGAACTCACACCAATAAGTGCCGTTGACTGACGCGCCGTAGTATTCGGCGCCAGAGCCTCTCCAGCCCTGACTCAGTTAACGAGTGTGTTGGGAATGGTGCGAGGAAACGTACCACGAGCTGGCAGGAGGCGGATGAGATTGGTAGAAGGAATCCAACGAGAGCCACACTGAATATTTCAGTTCCACGCACTCACTTTTGGGCCTGGCTCAATACATACGGAGTGGGATTGGCGAACCGTTTGCGTGCGTCGCCGACTTGGTTTGCTTGCGGCGGCGAGAGGTAGAGCTTCTCAAACAGCTCACCGGATATTGACATGGTTCCTGCAGTAGTCAGTAATGGACAAGGGGGCAAGGGCGTGCAACTGACTTGCTATCTTCTCCATGGTCTCAATGTGCGAAGGGTGGGTGGTCAAGCCATAGTCAGAATTCTAGGGGCACATGTAAGTATCGCGAACTGAACAGGTGTTGCAGCTACTCACATTGCTCTCACGGTGGAGAGCTTGACCATTCGGTGTCTCCTCCTTCGTGCTATCGGCGAAATCTCTGTTCTCCATTATGAACTGCAAGAAGTGTCACTGCTGTTCAGGCAGTAGTATTCGTGACTGGGGAGCAGGAGTGGCAGAGAAGCGGCGATGATGGCCTGCTGGGGGGGGGGGGGGAGGCTGCTGCCTTGGGTGTTCTTGAAATTCCATCGACTCCCTTTACCCGAGGGTCAACTGTTGTTCGGGCCTCCCATTTCCCCATGTCTAGATCGTCGCTAACCCACACTTCACGATTCTGAGATAGATCTCTCGTACCTTTAGACTTCACAAAACCTGGGGCAGTCTGACGTGAGAAGTTTATCGAATCCGGAGTGTCCGGTGCGCACACCAAGTTAGTAAAGCAGCAGCATTGGATCGTATGTGTCAGTAGGCTCTTGATTCCTACTTGCAAGAGATGGGCAGTAGCAGTAGTCCAGGTATCACTGATACCTCGCAGGCAGTAGAACGGGGGTGTTCATTTAAGCTCAGGCGTAGTTAGCAATTCTGTCAGCGATTGAAGCGCTCCTTCGAGCCCGCGCTCAATTAAAGCTGAGTCGACAGCGATACCTCAGAGAATGTGCTTTGTCCATGACGATACTATACTTCGTAATTCAGCGAGCGGGGCACACATTTCCGAGTGACATCCTGAATCGTAGATTGAATGATTAAGGCCATAGACTCGTCAGCACTCTATTACCCCACAAAGGAAGTACTCCAGAGAGCAGGGTCTCGAAGAACTGCTCGAGCAATTGCGGAGACTTATTAATCTATCCAAAGTAGAAAGTATTTGCATCGCCAATGGCGACAAAGTGGCAGCGAATTGGGGATATCACTTCCAACTATGCACTGCGGGAAAAGGCTCCAGATGACCTGATCAGCATCAGGACTACATCAAATCCGAAGTTTCAGACAGACCGCTACGCAGCAACTTGGTGTATTGTTGTACGAGAGTATGCCAATTAGTTCGCGGCTCTATGTTAGATGCACTGAAAATCATACTATCGGACTGATGGCCTGGCTGATGTCGGTTTTTGTTGTCTTTGACGATGGAAGTCTTCGCGGTGTGCAAAACTTACATGGTACTTCGGAACATGTTTCCAACAGCCTTCGCTACAGCCTCCGTTGCAGTTTGGAGAGGTCGAGAGTAGCGGCACGTGTGCCACGATTCAGATAATGTGTTTCGCAGACGGGCTCTATGAGAAGTAAACGGTTATATTGTAGAAGAATAAAGTCCGCTCGAAGAACTAGAGAATCACCAATGCCTCTCCACCACTCTTCCATCCACCTCCTTCTCCACCACCCATCGGGACTCCTCCGCCAAAGAACTCCTCGTCCAACCCGCGTAGTACAGATTGCGCCCCTCCTTGACCGCACGATTCCGCTCCTTCCCTCCTAAGCACTCCATTCCTTCCATCTCCGCCCTAACGCCATTTCCCTCATTACACAGCATCAACGCCACTCCAGCCAGAGTATCTGGTTCTCGCGGCATTTGCATCTTCTCATTCGTGACGCGCCAAAAGAACAGGCTCACCAATGTGACAATCATCGTACCCAAAATCGCCATGGATGAGTAGACACTGGCCAGAAACGCCTTGTAAACCTGGCTGCGATTGAACGGCACTCCAGCAATCATGATGATGAGTGCATCACTCAAGATTGCCACAAACGCGACCAGCGCGTAGAACCATTCGCCCCTTGCCAGCGCGCCCGGTAGACTTGTGACGGGCGTGCCATTCAAATTCACAAGCACCGTGACCTGCGGACTGGCGCGTCGGGCGCTGAGCCTCCGATACGGCGTTAACACGCGCACTTCGCGCTCCAGAGTCTTCCAGTGGAGGCTGGTCAGCACAGCGAGCGTGGTCAACAACAGGCGTGGGCCGGCATCGCCTCGGTTGAAAAAGCGATTGAACGCATCGTCCGCACTGGCTAAGAAGTAGCCCAACACCAAACCGAGCATTGCGCAGATCCAGAGCAGAAACAGCGCGTCGCGGAGCATGCGCTTGGTGTGATGTGCGCGTGCGCTGCTCGTGGTAGGGGCGTGGCGGTTGTACGGATTTGCGATAGTGCCGTACTTTGTCGAGGGGGAAAGAAGTGGGGAGTCATCCTTGAGAATCCCGTAGTGGTGAGCTCCAGCAGGTGTCTGGTGATAGTCCAAGCGGAAACGCTGGCCAGAGAGGCAATGCGTAATGGTGGTGTCAGTGGCGTTAGGATCGAGCGCGCGTAGCTCCTCGAGAGTCTCAGGGTGGGTGAGTAGCGCAGCCAGAGATGCGATACTGGACGGATTGGAGAAGACACCGGACTTGCGGCGGTGGTTGACGACGATCAGGATGAGGATCATGACTGCAATGACAGATAGCAGTGCTTGTAATGCGCGACCATAGCTTTGGTCAATGAGCCACATGGGTGAGCATGGTTGGTGATTGCCGTCAGGTAGATTGCACCAGTCAGTGGCTTGTACCTTCATCGTCGCGGTAGCGATCGGAGAGAGCGCCGCCATGAACGCGTAGATGATGATGACAAACATTAAGACCCATTGACCTTTGAACATGGAACGGAAGGACTTCCACGAGAGCCACGTAGAAAGATAGTTCGCGAGTAGCGACTCCTCTGCCGAGGCACCATCGGGTCGGTGTAGTTGATAGAAGGGTTCCATCATCTTGGTGTTGCAAAATACCACTGCCCAGACCTCTTTGATGAAGACGGCTATAAATACAGACAGGTAACTAGCGTAAAAGTAATCCCAGTCGTCAAATGTGTCGCTCAGCTGTCGATCTGAGGATGACACAGAAGGCAGCACGTCAGGCTTTGATGTGCTGGTAGCCTTCCCGCTGGTAGTGGTGGTCTGATCAGCTGGTAACGCGACAACAGTGACGTACTGCGCTCCATCGGTGGGCATCGAGGTTGCATAAACAACATACGATTTCGAGCCCTGAACAATGGTTGATACCGGGATGCGACCGTCAGCGTTGGAAGTAGG
This sequence comes from Cyphellophora europaea CBS 101466, assembly GCF_000365145.1. Lineage (NCBI taxonomy): Eukaryota > Fungi > Ascomycota > Eurotiomycetes > Chaetothyriales > Cyphellophoraceae > Cyphellophora > Cyphellophora europaea. Next base: position 2,209,941 of record NW_008481811.1, read on the forward strand.
CTTTGGCCTTGCGTAAATGATGAGCGCCTCTGAGCCCTGGATGACAGTCGAGACCGGAACGAGTCCGTTGGTATTGGGAGTCGACTCTGAACCTAGAGTGACGGTCGCGACTTGAACGAGCCCGCTAGCGTCGGCTGTACGCTGTGGTTGGGCATAGACGATGAATGATTCAGAACCCTGGACAATGGTGGAAACCGGAATGAGGCCGTTGATGTCAGCGGGCGTCTGTTCGGCTTGTATAATTTGCGCTCCAGGGTTGTCTCCATCGACCACAGTCACTGCACCATCAGCCAAAGTGACCACAGATGGTGGTTTGATCATCGCGTAATCATCTGAAGGTGCTGCTCCAACGCCTCCACCCTCGTCGGACCCTGTAACATGTGGAGCTGCGACAGTCAAATAGCCACCACCATCGGTAGTGGCGGATACAGTGAGATAGGTGTAATCCGAAGTTGGAGGCGCTGGCCCAGGTGTACCTAGTGGATTCGAGTCGGGGGCGTCGACGCCAACGGTTGGTGTGATATAGCCTCCACGTATTGTTGCGCTAGAGCGGGTTGTGTCTGGATTGGCCGGAGCTGCTGGTGCAACCGGTGCTGGAGTTCTGATGTCAATGTACTTCGTCTTCGTTCGGGTTACGGTTACTGCAACACATCCACCGTCATCTGTTTCCTCTGGAAGTAAGCCAACGATATCACCTTGTGCGTCTTCGCCTGCAACCACTACTGTTGATGTCTGTGTCGATTGCCCGTCCGCGACACCGACGGTTCTGTACGCAGTGACTTCAGTGGTCGCAGTGGCAGTGACTGTGCAGTCACTTGCATCACCGCCATCGTCGTCACCATTATCGTCGCCCGTGGGATCGTCGGTAGGGGTAGCTATCTTCACATAGCTCTGTGATGTGACAGTCATGGTCTTGGTTATGCATGACGATCCAGAACCTTGTGGAGTATCTCCAGCGTCCACTGATACCGGACTTGTGCCATCCTCGGCGTAGTACTCGACAACCGTCTGAGTGACATAGCAGGGTGTTGGGGTCGACTCCGAGGTTTCAGAGGCCACGTAAGCTTCTTTGACCGTTGTTGCTGTGGGCGGCTGGGTTGTCGAGGACGCGACATCTTCTGGATTCTCTGCCGCAATGTACGCCACGCTTGTTATGGCTGCTTCTGTTGTTGTCGATGGCTTGGTAGGTGTGACATATGCAATTGCAGCAGTAGTAGCTGCAGACGTTTGTCGTACGACCAAATGTGCTGAGGTTGGCTTTACTTTGGCTTGGGCTGCGACGAGATCGACAACAGAACCTAATCTGAAGGCCGCCTCGATGGCTCCTATGCATCCGAGCACGAAAATAAGGACTCCGGCCAGGAAGACAGTCTTTGTCGAGACGGGCGTGTAGTATTTGCGAACGGATTCATTCTGCTTGACTGATTGAGAGGCTTGTTCGAGGTATATCAGTATTCTCAGCCTGATCAATCAAGGTGGGGCTCGAGGCGGGAGAAACTCACAAAGGCGCCTCACAGCTACAACAGGGCTTTTTGTAGCTTTAAACAACCACTTGAGAGGTCGAGGCATTGTCAACTGGCAAGTTGGTATCCATCAGCGGTCTCAGAATTGTGAAGATAGCAGGCTGGGACGTGTGTTGGCAATATGGTTTTGGGGTCGTTGGCCCAAGATATGGGAGCCGGTCTGCAGCCTCTTCCAATAGGGCTGGCATGGCGTCTGCAGTGCTCGTGTACCGGCCTTGACCTGCACGGCTGAGTTGTGCAACGAAGGTATTGGGCGGTGGGATCCGGCGGCTGAGCCATCATACGAGTCCAGGCTTTCTTCAATGCATCGCCCCCACGTTTACCGTTGCTGATTGGCCAGTCCTGCATCTGCGTCTGCTCGCTACACGAGTCTCTCGGTTGTCGACAGCTTGTTCCAAGAGGGCTTGGATGAAGCGAATAAATTTTTGTATTGCATGAAAGAAAGCTTCTTAGAGCCGTACACATATGTTACACGGTGCTAAGATTAGCGAGACGTCGAGGCAGTGTTTGCCGTGTCGTCGATCCCAAACCCAACCCCTCGTGGCAGTGGGTCTGGAGACGGTTTTGATTGGTCGATTTGTTGCTGTCGCCCGCTGCATCTTGCCTGCAAGACTCGTATTCGACCGGTCGCTCTTTGACATTTGACGACGATAAAACGAGGTTTTTCTGGCGTGATGCTGGAGGATTGAGATCGGTTGGCCTTGAAGGAAGCTATTCTGCACTCCTCTTGGCAGTCACGTGCGTCCTCGAATGCTCCTTCCGTGAGAGCTCGTCTGCCTTGCGAGCTTCGGTCCTCGGCCCGCATGTGTCAACTGACGGCGAGGCCAGCAAGTCCCTGCCGCGATTCGTGTTCGGCTCGAGTGTACACAGCAAGCCAGGCAGACAAGACTTGTCTCAATTCAGTTCTGCAGCCTGGACATGTCATTTGTGCCCCCGTTTAGCCGACAGAACATTAGAAGAGGTCGTCGCCTTATACCACCAACATCATGAGAGAAAATACTAGTAACTGTATCAGCCCTAGTCCCAGGTTTCCTACCCTGCAGCGCCCCTCACAATCCCTCTCGATGCGCCACTTAGACCTCGGTGAGACCCTGAATCACTATCTTGCCGCGTGATCGGCCAGCTCTCAACTGTGAGAAGGCTTGCTTTGCTTCTTCGTAGGGATACACACGGTCCTTGACCACCTTGATTTTCCCTTCTTGCAGCCACCGGCCCAAATGGGTGAGAATCTTGGTGTCTGTTCCAACGTTGTGCATCAAGAATCTGCGCTTGGGGGCACCCAGCCAGGTTGGCAACAGGCTTTCTGCCTCAGATTAGCTCATATCCGGGTTGCAGCACGCGTTAACTCACTCTTGAGCAGGCTCATCATGCCCCAGACACTGACTGGCAGACCCACCTGCACAAACTTGGCACCCTCACTGGTGTACTCCTGCACCCGCCCCCAGATGTCTGGATCCAGGCCGACATTGTCCACCACAAGCTGAAATTTCTTCCCTGTGCCCTTCAGCCTGTCCACCACAGGGTCCTTGCGATAGTCTATGACTTCATCGGCGCCCAACTCCCGACATAGTCCTACATTCGCCTCGCTGCACGTAGTCGCCACCCAACAGCCCATCTGTTTAGCAATCTGGATACCAAATGTGCCCGTGCCACCACTCCCCCCGTTGATGAAGACACTGTCTCCGCGCTTCACGTGCGGCACAATGCATTGATACATGGTCGTTGCCGCCGTGCCCAAGCAAGCGGCATCACCTGGATCCACATCCTGCGGCAGGGGCACGACCTCGGCGTCCGACGCCACAACATACTCGCCCAAGGTGCCGTGCTTCTGTGGCTTAAGTAGGCGGCCGAAGACGATGGTGCCGTCCTTGAAGAGATGGCCGGCGCCAGAGGTCGTGACGCGACCTGCAAAGTCGATGCCTGGGGCGGAGGGCCGGGCTACCAGCAGGCGGCCGATGAGTGGGAAAGAAGGAAACTTGTAGTCGGCGGGGTTAATGGCAGTGGCGAGCACACGCACGAGGGACTGGTTCGGTGCGAGGGACTTGGCGTGTTTGGGCAGCGGAGCGGTGGGGTTCAGGGTAAGGTTGGCTTCGAGGGTAGGGGAGGTGGAGGTGAATAGGTGCGCGCGCATCGTATTGGGTATGAGTGGTTCGTTTGACATGGTGTGCTTAGCTGTAGGTCGTGAACTGATTGAGGCTGTTGGCGCTCAAGACTGTACTCGAGTCGTCAGTCTACTCCAGCGCTCACTATCACGTAAATATAACGCCGTCATTCAAGGAGCCCAGACTGTGGTGCGACCCATCGTCAGGTGGGCTATAAGAATGATCAGCAGGCACCTATAGAGCTATATCAACGCCCCCTCACCTGATTGAAGTCGCTTCATGCGGCTTACTCATTGCGGCAACCGTAGGTAAGGTTGCTTCCCCCCAGCGAGACCATTGACTCGGGGTTCGCAACGCAGGTTGCTCTCCTGGAGCCCGTCTTCGCTGCTCAGTACGGGACAGTGGGATCCGTTGAGCCCTCCGCATGGATAAAATAAGCCAGTGTACTGTACCTGAGGCAATATTGCGTCTAGGGCAGCCCTGTCTTGGCCGTCGCGTGAAGTCGGACTCTTAAGCGAATAAAGGCGAGATGACAGGGCTAATTTTAGGCGATGATTACTCCCACGCCTATCAGACCGTACCGAACTCAATGCGCTACTTATCTCGCAACCTCACTCTGAATGTCCACGATTCTTATCGTTGCCAACGGATGTCGAAGCATCTAAGAGACCCTTCGAAGTTGCTTGTAATTACCACTTCAGCCATCCCTATGGAGTTAGCCGAGACCTGCTCCTGGACCCATCTTGCGTTCAGGGGATTCATCCGCAAATTCTGCACTTGGCCATGAAACATGCGTATCACACTGGCTAGGACTCACGAACTGCGAACTGCACGTGTCCTATACTTTGCACAAGCCGCCCCTGAGCCCACTTATGGCTATCTAACGCCTTAGTCACTTCGAATTGGCCATGGCTGATCATGGCTGATGGCACCACTCAACGCGACTGATCCACCGCCCAGTATCTGAAGCGATCTCCACCAGCAAAATTAGTATCATGGATCTTCTTGTCTCGGGAAGAATCTCAACGATAGCATGTCCACGTTCATATCGTCAGCCTCCTCATCGAGGCCTTCTACCTCCGCCTTGATGCGTTGACGACCATGCTGGTACTTCCCCCGCCGGCCAGGTGGCTAGCATTGGCCTTCAGCGCTCTAGCAGTCATCTTTTTGATTCATCAGGGACGGCCGTCCGCCGCGCCGCTGTTGACCGGCCTTCGAGACATGGCTCACTTTTCTCCCAAGCCTGCCACCAATTCATCTGAGCTGCCTGACCCACCGTCAGGCTATGACGGGCCTTGCATTGCCTCGGGCGACGCTCAGTATTCAGCATCGCCTAGCCAAAATCGCTCGAGCATTGTGAAACTATCGATGCTCTACTACGACACCGTAACCTCAGATACCGAAGCCTACGAGCGCGCCATGCAGTCCCACGTCCCCCACGACGTACAGTTCGGCTACGACCACTTCATCCTCCGCCGCGGTCTCGTGGCTGGCCTCTGGACCAAACAAGCCCAGATCCTTCAATTCCTGATCCAAGAACTCGCCAAGGCCCCCGACCAACGTTACGAATGGATCTTCTGGCACGACGCCGACTCAGTCCTCGTCAACCACAACATCCCACTGGAAATTTTCCTCCCACCGCCCGGCTGGGAGCACATCAACTGGCTCGTCTCCAATGACCTCAGCGGCCTCAACGCCGGCGTCTACCTCGTGCGCGTCTGCGAATGGGCTGTGCACTTCTTCGCCGCCAGCCTCTCCTACCCGCTCTACCACGCCGACAAACACCTCCTGCACGACGAGCAATCGGCGCAGGACCTCCTGCTGCGCGAGGCCCGCTGGCGCAACGCCACCATGCACCTCCCCCAGCGCTGGTTCAACGCCTACCACAACTTCGGCACCGACAAGGACGTGCCGCCCGAGTGGCGCTGGGAGAACGGCTACGCCGAGCCCGGCGACATGCTCGTCCACTTCCCCGGCACCGTGCCCGAGTTCCGCGCCCACGTCATGGACGAGTGGCTGCAGAAGAAGCGCGAGCGGGCCGACGAGTATTGTCCGCCGCTGGACCGCACGAGCTACGTCCAGGATGTCGCGAGCTTTTGGGCTGACGAGGCGCCGCGAGAGGAAGAGGTGCAGGCGGCGTTCTGGCGGCACTATCATCTCATGTCGACGGTGGCGCCGGCGCAGGATCGGTTGAAGGAGCAGGAGCAGAAGGCGGCGAGGGAGCGGTTGGGTGAGGGTGCGTCGAGGGAGGTGGTGAGGCAGGAGATGCAGAGGATCACTGAGAGGTGGAACGAGAAAAAGATTGAGGCGCTACGGGAGGCCGACGAGGCGGCCCTGGCAGATGGGAAGGTCTATCTCAACGACCCATGATCTGATGCCGGGTGTTGTATAACTATTTATCTTTCATAGAGGCGCCCTTTCGGCGCATTGCTTGTTTTTGTTTGGGCGTATGCATTAGCGACGGGGACTCACGGTGTTACTTGGAGTTACAGTGGCCATAGACACTTTGTCCAGAGTCCTGAAAATCGGAGCAGTCTTTTGTAGAACATGGGTTGTTGGGCAGACGGGACTTTGACGGAGTACCCCGTAGTATGTAGATATCCTTGTAGTATAGAGGCAGTTGCATCTGGTGATTTGGCAAATATATACCCCTCCCTCGTGTCATCCGCCTGGATGCATTTATATTCCTCCAAGCTTGGTCGACTGCGCGAAACATATAGTCAACGACCCATTGTTCGGCACATCCCACTCGTATAGAATCGACGGCCCTACCACATCTTCAGTAATGCTAAAGTTCCAGCATGCCACCCGCGCACAACCATTTCTACGAAGTCATCACGCAACCCTTTTTCGCTAATGGCCCCCCTCCACGCCAAGCGTCCACCACCCACTCACCTAATCCGTGACGCCCAACGCATCCCCACCACCGGCCCCGAAAGCCCAATAAGACCTCCTGAGCATTCTTGCTATATAAACAATCAAATCAGAAATTTCCTCTAAATCAAGCACACAAAACTCACGGGTTCCTTAGCTCAGTTGGTTAGGTACGAATTTTCTCTCTGCCCTACCCGTCGCTAAGACATGATAAAGTAAATCATGCTAACATACCCTGTTCTAGAGCGTCGTGCTAATAGTTGTCACCTGACAATACTGAGAGTACGCGAAGGTCGCGGGTTCGACCCCCGTAGGAACCATTCGGATGACTTTGTTTTTTGGTTTCTGAAGTTCTCTGGTGCTTGGAGTTGGGTAGATCCGCCAGGGGAGGAGGGGATGAGTTGAGTGTAGTGGTGTTGCGCGGGAATGGAGCCGGAAAGAACTATGATGCTCTTTGCCTTTTTGTCGACACCGCAGGTGAGCTATCATACTAAAGCGCGATATACAAAAGGGTAGGTCGGAATGGCGGCGACGCTGAGAGGAGCATTGTGGTGATGTTTTGCTGCTCCAACACGCGAGACGAACTCGACTGGTGAGGATGGAGTACTGAGCACACCCCGTGCAGAGAAGCAATGCTGCCAATGCATCGTTGTGATAGTAGAACATTAATGATGTCAATCAGTCAGAGGGAAGTAGTAGCTACTATCAACAGGCGAGCTGGGAGCATTGAACGTATGGATTTGGTGACCACGATAGGACATATCCCGGCACATGGCATCCCTTCTTGGGATGAGAATGTGAGCTTGTCATACTGGGGGTGCCGGCTCAATTCGCGGATTGCTCAGTCGCGATCACTAACATGCGCTCAGTAGCATCCGTGCCGGAGGTCTTCAGTCTAAAAACCTCGTTGGATCTTTCCATTCATCCATTTTGCCATTGGCCCATGTAGACTGTCAGCCGAACGCCTAATGCTATGATGGTAGTGAGTACAGTCCGACCTGCCATCGAACTCAGACTCGTCCCATGACGAGACCAGAGCCTCCAGTGACAGATGAGTAACCAGAAACATGCACCTAGCCAGACTCAGGCTCCTCTTCCTTAGCCAGACCATGTTCTCTCAGCAGGCTCATAATCTCGTCTCCGCTCCATAGATGGTGATAAATCTTGCCATCTTTGGTCCTGCCAACAGTCGCAAACTCAACTATCCGATGTTAGTTCCAATTCCAATTCCAATCACAGATCAATTTACTCACTCTTCTCACTGCTCAGGGTTGTGCTGTCCATAGTCTTGCTCAGCACCTTGACTGCCATTCCGCACGCCTCTTTCAGATCACACTCCTCCTTGTAGTCCTGCTTCAGAAGACTCTGCGCACTGGCATTATTGGCGCCCACGCTGGTAGCCTTCCACCCACCGTAATTGCCGCTGGGATTGCTCTGATATAGCTGAAACTGACGCTGGGCGTCCCAGCCGGCGTAGATGAACGACACACCAAACGGACGCAGACCACCATGCTGAGTGTAGCCTTGCTTTAGATCGCATAATCGCCGCACAAGTTGCTCGCAGGGAATGTCGACATCGTAGGTCAAGAGGTAGCGCTGCGCGGCTTGTCGGGCATAGTTGATGAGAATGTTCGCATCGGCGGTCATACCAGCAACGGCACAGATCATGTTACTGCAGCGAATCAGCAATATTCCGCGATATTTCAGGTAACATACTCATTGAGGATGTAGAGCTTCTCCGCCGAAGTGTCTTGCTCTAATAGCTTGCTGGTGACTTTTCTCTCTGCGGCAAGGACAATGCCATCTTGTGCGAGGATTCCGAGCGCAGTGCCGGCGTGTGAGATAGCTTCAAGCGCATATTCGACTTGGTAGAGGCGGCCTTCTGGCGAGAAGATGGTTGTCTGCGTCAATTAGTGGATGCGGTGGGAATCCTTGCATTGGCTTACTCTCGAATCGTAGCGACGAGACATGATGAGCTGACTTGGTCGAAAGGGCAGATGTTAGCGAGTAAGGAGCAGATGGAGAAGGCGTCAAGTCAAGAGTAGATCTGCTTGTACGTGGGATTGAGTGTCGAGCAGGCAAGCAGCGACTGTCGCGTCGACAACGCCGTAAGGCTGGCCAATCGGAGTGCACCATTCCAACCTCACATCAAAAGTTCCTGCTTGGTGGATGCGTCCCCCGCTTCGACATTGTATGCGACATACCTTCGAACATGCTGAAGTCGACACATAAGAAGGAAGGACTACTTCCGTCGTCGTCTTTGCCCGAAGGATGGACCGAGCATACCGCTCCCAGTGGCCACAAATATTACTACAATGCTTCCACGAAGCAATCTACATACACCCGCCCGGCCCTTGAACCTCCCGCTTCTAGCATCTCGCAAGATGAACCACTCTTCGCCGAAGAGGCAGCGCCCGACCCTGTCATGCTGGCCACTCTACGGGCGCAAGAGGAATTCTCGCGCAACAACGCTGGTGCCGGCCAACAGCAAACGGGCCATTTCACCGGAGGCAAAAGCTACCAACAGCGACCACCACGCAAAGGCCACGGAGGCGACAGGCCGAAAAAGAAAAAGGAAATCCCAGGCCAGGAGCCGTGGGTGCTGGTGTACACAAGGTTTGGACGGAGGTTCGTGCACAATACCGAGACAAAGGAGAGTTTGTGGAAGTTTCCACAGGAGGTGATGATGGGGGTCATCGAGATGGAGGCCGCGGAGTGGAAGAAGAAGCAGGAGCAAGATAAAACCCAAGACCTGGGAGATTCAGCAAAGGAAACAAAGACGGCAGAACCTGGGGGCAGCGCTGCTCAGAAGGCAGCTACCCACGAGCCTACGTCCAGAGCGACTGAAGAGCGGCACGACCGCGGCGGCTACGAGAGCTCGGATTACGAAGAAGTTGAAGTCACCGACGACGAAGATGAAGCCGGTGATGCCGATGGTACAAACAAGCGCGCCCGCCTCGCAGCCGAGCAGGAGCCCACAGCACCTACCGGTCCAGCCGAGATGACAGAAGACGACATAGCCTGGCAGCTCGCGCAGATGGAAGCCGACGACGGCGATGATGCATACGACGACTACGACGACTATGACGTGGACAACGATGTCGATGGCGAGGACGGAGACGCCAACCCAGAAGACGGCGGCCTGGAAATCACTCCCGAAGACAACATCTTCCTCTTCCGCTCCCTCCTCGACGAGACCCACATCTCGCCCTACGCCACCTTCGACAGCCTCCTCACAGATCCCCGCCTCATCGACGACTCCCGCTGGGTCGCCCTGCCCAACATGGCCTCCCGCAAAGACGTCTTTGCATCGTGGTCGCGCGACCGCGTCGCCGCGGAGAAGGAGCGCCGCGCCGCCGAACCACAACGCAAAGAAGACCCGCGCGAAACGTACCTGCGCTTCCTGGGCGACAAGGCCAGCACCAAGCTGTTCTGGCCCGAGTTCAAGCGCAAGTTCAAGCGCGAGGAGATCATGAAGGCGTACGAGCCCACGGAGAAGGAGCGCGAGAAGCTGTACAGGGAGTTTGTGGGGAAGCTTAAACTGCCCGGTAGCACGAGGAGGAAGGAGTTGGGGGAGCTGCTGAAGGGGTTGCAGAAAGGGGCGGACGTGCAGCGGGAGGTGGTGAGGGACGTGAGGTACTGGGCCGTAGAAGCCAAGGAGAGGAATGAGATGGTCAGCGCATGGATGGGAACGTGATGTGCGACATAAGAAGACCGGCAGGGACATGATGTGATACGGTAAATGCCGCAGAGCTGTCTCTGCATGACGGAAAGCAGAGCAAATCCTTGAGCATACGTTAGCCGGCTCGAGCAGTACAGACTCGGGAAGGGGTTAATCAAAAAGGTGAACGATGCCCGCCCGGAATAACTTTTTTTCGCCCCCTCTCATTCCCTGTGCAAGTCCAGCATGTTTCCTCCAATGCATACTATCCTTCCAAGTGCGTCGCACGCAAGCCCCACTAGCACTTGCTCGTAGTCCATCTTTCTCTGACGCCGGGGATTTGCTGTTGTACAAGTTCACGGCTTGGAGGCGAAACTGGCCGACGAGGCCTGTCTGCTCCAACGATCCGGGTCTGTCGAGTCTGTGCCTGCCAGTGCTTGCCAGTGCTAGCTTGACAGCCTGGGCCAGGGTGGTGCGGGATTGAATTGCAACAGCGATTGGCTACACCATGAGAGCTGCGGCTGTCAGGTATAAAGCAACATCAGCTCCCTCCTTACCACGCGCTGACATCAAAGCTTGCCTGTAAACATTGATTAGCATCTGCTTGTTGCGGTTGGGATCTCAAGTGGGTTTAGCCTACCTCATCAAAGTAAGTTGTGACCACTGTGCGGTCGGCAAACTTCCTTCCAGCCAGCTTCTCAAGCGCCAGCTTTGCTTCTTCGGGCTTTTCGTACTTCAGGAAGATCTTGCCCACACCAGTACTCTGCCGGCTGCCACCTGAAGGGCGAGGGATCTTCATCTCGATGATGGTACCGTATTTGGAGCACTCTTCTTGGATGTCTTCGCAGATTTCTGTAGAGGGTTAGCACGGGATCGAAACCAGTGGTCAGGCTGAATCGCATACCTTCATAGTCGTCATTATCAATCAGCTCCTCGGCGGTAACCATATTGAGTAGCTGCAGAACCCGACCGCCCTCAAGGTCGTTTGACTGAGTACCAGCGAACATAGACATGGCATTGACACCCATATCGAGGCCGGAGGCTTGCGTGAAACCAATCGATGCACGCACGACCTTGAGCTTCGCGTCGCCAAGTTCCATACCGTTAAGTCCTTCGATAGCAATATTGGTAGAGGACGGATCTTGGTACTCGCAGAAGGCAATACCGCGTGACTCGCCGGTACCATTGTCCTTGACGAGAGTAAAGGCGCGGAGATCACCAAAGGATTTTAGTAGCTCAACAATCTGCTCCTCAGTGAGATAGGGCGGAATGTTGGAGACGCAGATCTTATTAGCAGAGTCAGGGACCACTGCTGATATTTCACCTGGCGTGTACTCGTCGTCCTCCGCCGCAGGAACAATATAGTCTTTTGGGCGCTTGATGTCGAGGCCAGCTGGAGGGCCGCCACTACCGTTCGCCGTTGCCAGATGCTGCGGCATAGTGATGCCATCCAAGGCAAGAGCCACAGTAGTTTCAATGGCCGACTTGAACTCACACAGCGCAAACTGTTTGTTGTCGCCCAGATTGGCAGCAATGCAGGGATCGTTGTTCGTCGTGACATTGAGACCGTTCAACTGCAGATTGAAGAACTCTAGGATGTCTGATTCTGAAGTGTTGGCTGGGATGTTGTAGACAAACAGGCGCTTTGATTGCCGTGCGGTAGATGGTTTGAGAGCCTGAGTGACAGCAGCACCTTGCGGCTGGTTGATGAAAGCCTGGAGCTTGCTAGGATCCATCTGCTGCTGTCGAGGAGCTCCCGGGAGAGGGAACATGCCAGACATTTTGGCTTGTTCAGACGTGACATTCTCATAGCCCATAGGTTTGATATCCCACTGCGTCATTCTTCTCTTGCGGTCAAGGATGCTCACCACATCAGTCAGGTCTGGGGTTGGTTCGCGCTTCTTGGGAGGTGGACTTCGGCCGCCTTTCGCTTGCTGGGCAAACTCATCGCGGTCTTCGCGACCTCGTCGATCGTCACGCCTTCCGCCTCCACCTCCACCTCCACCTCGGCGGTCATCGAACAGGTCGCCTCGACGGGGCGGTCGATCATCATCACGCCTTCTTTGGCCGCGATCCCGATTCCAGTCTCGCTCGCCTCGCCTATCACCGCCATACCTATCTTCACGTTCGCGAGCCCGGTATTCGCGGCTGGAGGAGTATGAATCTACCTCATAATCACGGCGCGATCGGTGGTGAGGGGATCTTGAGCGGCGGCGGTCTCGGTCTCCCCGGCGATCTCTGTCTCGGTCGCCGCCGCGCTCTCGTCGGTCGTCTCTTTCGTTTCTGGAGCTCTGAAGTGGGTTAGTGTGCGTGAAACATTGGGCGCGCTGTCATACATAGTGATCTCTGGAGCGACCCTGATCTGTTGAAGTTAGCGCGCATGCTTTGCGATTATGGATATGCTGACCTCTGGAATAGTTGTCGCCGTTCATGTTGTTGTAGCCTTCGAGTACCACTGGCCTTGTAGGATGAAACGAGAGTCTGCAAGCGTAGTACAAGGTTCATTGAACGCACGGCAGGGAGATGTCGCAGCGTAATACAAGGAGTCAGGGCGAAGAGCAGGAGAGATGCATGGACCTGCTGTTTGATGCTGCCGTGAAGAAGCCCCAAATCTTTGGCGTCAGGTCTTGGCAGCCTTACTCTCGGTCAACAAGGCTGCATTCATCGTGGTCAAGAGGAGATGCAAGCCAGAGATATGTCCTTCACTGGGACAATCAGGAACTTTATCTGTGCGGAAACCCGTGTATTTACTGGCAGTATATTTGCTAATACATTGGGCTGATGAGCATGATATCGATAGTACCTCTATGCCTCCGCCGGCCAGTTCGAAAGCCCCTGTTCTGGCACTCGTTGATTATCTGATACCTCTACTGCGAAACGCGCAGCTAGACAACAGGCTCAAAGTTATCAAACAAAATCAACATGACCACTTGTCGGCGGTAACTGCACGGAGAATCTGGAGTTTGTCGAGTATCGCGGGCGTGTTCGCGTCAACGCGTGTAGGCGCGAATTAGGCCTTGGTGTGGCCTGGACCCTTGCATTAGTGTCTCCGCGTTGCCCCCAGGAGATCGATCTTGCATGAACGATGTCAAACTGTTTCCCTCTCTCAACATTGTATTCACTGTTTTGAAGACGCAGCATAGCCAGGGTCTATCATGGCTTCCGGTCGAATCACAGAATGGCGCAAGCTGCCAATAGGCTTGACAGAGCTGTGTCTAGCCACCACCCTTCGTTGTGGACAGTCTTTTCGGTGGAAGCAATGCTCCGACGATACATGGGCATGTTCTTTGCGCGGCAGGATTGTGCAGCTATCGCAACAGTCGACGCATGTCAACTATCGATCGATATGGCCCAACCAGACCGAGACGCCGCCAACGCCGCCCTCCTCAGCGCCCCCAGAGACAGACGAAGCCGGCGACGACACGCTGGAGTTGTTACAGCACTACTTGAATCTCAGACCCAATCTTACCGAGCTGTACGAGCAGTGGTCTGCGTCAGATCCCAATTTCAAGAAGAAAGCACCGAAGTTCACTGGGGTGCGCATACTGCGGCAAGACGCATGGGAGGCTTTAGTCTGCTTCATCTGCAGCAGCAACAACAATATCAGTCGTATCATGCAAATGGTGGACAAGCTATGCTTGCATTACGGACCATACATTGCAACCCTAGATGGACGGCCATATCATGACTTCCCGCAGGCGTCTGCATTGACTGGAGACAAGGTCGAGGCGCATTTACGCGAGCTGGGGTTCGGCTATCGCGGACGCTTCATTGTGGCTACTGCCAGAGCAGTCGATGAGCATGAGGAAGACTGGATTGACACCCTACGCAACCCTGAAAGTCCATCATTTGGACACAAAGCCTCCCCTGGTGGTGAGTGGAACGCGGAAGGACGGGATGGGTATCGCGCGGCACATGAAGAGCTGTTGAAGCTGCTGGGCGTTGGAGCTAAAGTTGCAGACTGTGTCTGCCTGATGGGTCTAGGATGGGGTGAGGCAGTGCCCATTGATACCCACGTCTGGCAGATCGCAGTTCGAGACTACAAGTTTGGCAAGGGTAAGCACAGCAGCCTGACCAAAGCAACATATGACAGCGTTGCCAACCACTTCCGCAAGTTGTGGGGCCAAGAGGCCGGTTGGGCGCACAGCGTGCTGTTCACAGCAGACCTGAGGGTCTTTTCCGAGCGATTGACTGCCAAGATTGAGATGAAGGAAGAGAGTGGGCATATCAAGGTGGAGGAGGTTGAGACGACAGCAAAGACGTCCATTAAGAGGGAAAACGAAGATGAAGCTCCAAAGCCGGTACTGGAGCTTGATGAGATGGCAGTCAGCAGCAATACTAGTGAACGCGTCAAGAGAAGGAGGCGCAGGTAGTCGATAATGGGGCTGCAGGTGAGCTATGACAGGTTATCCTCGCTTCAAGCAGGTTTCGAGCTCCTTGCATTCGATAGCCAAGACGTGATAGCTGAAACACGATCCCATGCCGGAGAAGGCACCCGCGTCTCAGAGTATCGGCACGAAAAGTAGTTCTGTGCGACCACATGAGTTTGCAGCAGGGTGACGGACGGCCAACAAGGTACATGCTGGGCTCCGACATGGACGCGTATGATGATTGGACTCCGGCTAGGGAGCAGTGACACAAGCGCTGGCATCGGGAGCAGCACAACGTGTCGCATTGGATGTTGGACCATCTGCCGGGCTGCAGCATCTCCGATGGCTATCCGACATCAATGATATTGACGATGAGCACCTCGACGGCGAGTGTACATGAGTGAGGGCAGGTGTTTGACTTTCCTGCAGCGCGTCAACATCGAGATCAGGATCCAAATGGGGAGATTGCCGTGCTGTTTAGTGCTAAAGTTAGATTGCACTGTGCGGCATCTCACCGCAGCAGCACTCCGCACGAGCGACGGACTAGTGATGAGGGAAGCCATCTGAGACATCAGGTCCGATGACGAGCATGATACTCCATTCTCGAAGATCTTTCGAGAAGCGTTCGTCGAGAACTTGATCATCGGTAGAAGTTGTACAGCCGGTGCGCGGGAGGCAGGTATTGGGCACAGGGAGCATGATTGCAAGGTAGAGGCAGAGCCAATAACAACCGGCCGGACTGTGCTCACTGCATTCTTGTGGACACCCGAGCAACCACGCCAAATTGGAGTGGACAGGCTTAATTCAAGGGCGGGCCTGTCCTGTTTGGCCCGTACCTTTTTTTTGCTGGTGGAGAGCCTGCCACCGACCCAGCAGCGCGCTGCAGTGCTGCTTAAGCGGCGCACCTTGGTACCTTAGCACTGCAGCTCGCGTCCCCGTCCTTTCCTGACCTCGTCGCCCTCACTTTCATCACCACTTCCTTCCTGTTCATCATTTCAAGAAAACTGCCGGACGGTCTGGTCAGCCGCCTGTACAGAGTTGCAAGCTTCTTTCCACACTATCTTTCGCCTAATACGACTGTCACTCCTTTCGATCTCCGTCGCGTGTTTTCTTCCCTCGGCCGGCCCTCCTGCGACCCGAAACCGATCGATCGCCCGTCAAACTTCCTTCGCGACCTCTCCCTCACCCTCACGTCAGCCTGCCCTGCTCCCACGATTTCTCATATGTCTCTCAATACTGCGACACAATAACACCATATTCTCTCGCGCCCCGGCGTCGAGCCAGAAAATGAGACTTCGGTCCCGTGCTGGTGCCGCGGTATCGGTACTGGCTCTGGCTGCCCATGGAGTCTCACAATCCGTAAACCCAAACATCGACCTCAGCAATCTTGGTCAAGTCGCCCTAACTGGCGATTTTGATGCCATTTCTGTCTATTCTTTCCCAGGCCAATTCGATCGCAATGGCTCTAATTCAATATTACAACACCAGCCTGATGGCTCCTACGAGGTACTCGCGGCGACCGATGCGACCATTGACTCGATGTGCTCTTTCTTAAGAAGAGATGGCACCTTTGAAGGCATCATAGTTGGCGGTAATTTCACCAGTCTAGGAGGTGTCGCCACGAGATCTATAGCACTCTACAATCCCGATTCGCGAATCATCACGCCTTTGCCCGGCCTCGAGGGTACTGTCGCCGCGGTGCTGTGTGATCAGGAACGCGAGACCGTCTACATCGCTGGTTCTTTCGATGCAGCCAACACGTCAAATGCCATTGCTTGGACTGTTGACGGAGCTTGGCAGACTCTGCCTTTCGCTGGTTTCGATGCTCCTGTCGAGTCTGTCACCAAAGCTCCCAACGGCCATATCGTCTTTGGCGGCCAGTTCACCGGTCTGGGAAATACCAGTACTACATCATCGCAGAGAGATCGAGCTACCCAGCAGATCCCTTTGCCCGGCTCCGCCAACGTCACCGTTGGTGGCGCCTCCAACACAAACAAAGACGCAATTGCCTGTCCTTCGAATGGGTCTAGCGTCGAATGGAAGTTGAATGCTGACACTCCTGGCTTCTGGCGCGCCAACTTCGACTTTGGATTCGAGCCAACTCGTTTGCGATTGTTCAATGCCGGCACGAAAGAATTCCGTTTCACAGCCTTTCCTATCAACGGTATCATGAACTTGACCTACACCGACCCGGAATCTGGAGACGAGCGCGTCTGTGACGCCCTCTGTCCACTTCCCGAGAACCCCGAGGATGGGTTCATGGACTTCTTTTTCGTTAACAACGTTGGCATGAACAGCTTCCGCATCGATATCAGTGACTGGTATGGTAATGCCGGTGGACTGGCTGGGATCCAATTATTCCAGAGCGATGTCTTCAGCTACGCTGTGGCAGATTTTAACGAACCAGCATGTGGTGGCCCAACCGGTACCCTTTCTACGGTGACAACGACTGGTCCTTGGTTCCAAATGTCATCATTTGACAGTGTCTCCAAGTACCTAGCAGCAGTCCCTGGCCCCGACGAAATTGGCGACACCGAGGTCACATTTGAGCCGAACATCCAGGAAAGCGGCAACTACACCGTCACTATCTACACTCCCGGATGTCTTCAGGATAGCTCTTGCTCGTCTCGTGCCGTTGTCAACGTTACCGGTACATTGACTACCGATGCTGATCAAACCTTTTTCACGCAAATCTCCCAGCTGAATAACTTTGACAAGTACGACAACGTATATACGGGGCCCATCGACGTTACATCTGGCTCCTTCCGGCCTAGAGTTAGCATCAAGGCCTCCGGACAACTGCCTACTCAGCGCATTGTCGCATCTAGAGTCAAATTTGGCCTCATTGCGACTACTGGAGGACTGAACGGCATTTTCGACTTCGACCCTGACCAGGCTCAGATTAATCCAAACGACTTTTCCAACTCCGACATTAACAATGCCGGCACGCTCCTCAACCAAGACGCTCAAATCACCAGTTTACTGACTGTCGGCGATACAATGTATGCTGCAGGGTCGTTCGAGGATGATCGATTCGAGAATATCATGGCTTTCACATCAGAAGGAAATGCCACTTCACTGTCGGATCGTGGCTTGAATGCTCCTGTTATGGACATGTTCGCCCTTGACAACGTGCTGTACGTTGGGGGCAACTTTACTGCCGCTAGCGGTGACAATCAACTAGAGCTTACTAGTGTCGCCGCCTATCAAATTGCCGACCAGCGCTGGGTCGCCCTTGGGGCTGGCCTGAATGGTGCTGTGGAATACGTTGTACCCATTCCCATGAACACCTCCGAAGGTCAGTCCGAGACAGCCATTGCGTTCAGCGGCAGCTTCAGCCAAATCCGTCAGTCTGGATCTGACCCGGCCATCGATGTTGATGGCCTGGCCGTCTGGCTCCCGTCGGCCAACAACTGGATCCAGCGAACAAATGCTCAACAGCAGATTCTGACTGGAGAGCTCACTGCTGGAGCCTTTCTACCAAACAACACCTGGATTGGTGCCGGTACTTTGGCGTCACTCGGACAAGTCATGCATGGTGTCGCCAGTGTTGTCTCCAACGATGGGCGAATCACACTTCACGGTCTACCACTGAACATTCAAGCAGAAGAGACTTCATCCTCACTTCAGAAGCGTGCAATCAGTGGCGACCAAAATGTGACCGGAGTTGTAGAAGTTGTTACTTACAACGCCAATGCCGACAACGTGACAATATTTGCCGGCGGCTTTACGGCAGAAGGGGCGGAACGCTCGACCATCCGGAACCTGCTCTTTATGAATGGGTCTGACAATAATGCTGTCACTGGCCTACCTCAAGGTGTGAGCGAGAACTCGACATTCATTGCCCTGGAGATCCACAGAGACCTCCTCTTTGCTGGTGGTCGTGTGAGTGGCGAGATCGAAGGTCGTTCAGTCGCTGGTTTGCTTTTGTACGATATGACAACAGCCGACTACGCATCGATTCAGCCTGCTGGTCTCGCTGGCCCCAACGTCATTGTCAATGATATCAAAGCTCAGCCTGACACTGACTTTGTCTACGTTGGAGGAGCTTTTGAGCGTACCACACAGGATCTGTCATGCCCCTGCGTGTGCATGTATGACACCAATGCCAACCAGTGGAACCCCGTCGGCAGCGGCCTGAGCGGCACTGTTGCTCAGCTGTTCTGGAAAAACGACAAGAAGCTTCTCGCAGTCGGAAATTTGACATTGGGTGGTAATGAAACGACCATTGTACAGTATGACCCTGATGAGCAGGCGTGGACTCAGATCGCCGACGACACAATTCCTGGTCCCGTCTCTGCGCTCACGGTGGTCACGGAAGATGGAAAAGACATCTGGGTTGCAGGAACAGCCAACAATGGGTCCACATTTCTCATCGAGGTGAAGGATGAGGAGAACCTGATTGTGACCGGAATGTTCTCATCCGGCACCACTATCCGCAGCCTGGAGCTTGTTGATGCGGAAGACAACAACGACAGCAACGATTTCCTGGATAGAGATGAAGCTCTTCTCATCATGGGCCAGCTCAACATTACTGGCTTCGGCGCGGCATCTGCCGCCGTCTTCAACGGCAGCGCTATGACACCTCTTGTACTGGCCAGCAAAGCCGATGGCTCCGCGGGAAGCATTAGTCAGCTTGCTGCCAGCCGACCAAGAACACCTCGGTCTGAGGGTAAGTTATCCATCTATTTCAATCAGACACCCGCTAATTTGGAAAAGGTAATCGTCACTCCACTGGCATCGTGGTATTGGTCGCGCTTTGTGCGGCACTTGGTACTATCTTCCTCATCGTCCTTCTGGGGCTTCTACTCAATCGTATTCAACGCAAGCGTGCGGGATACAACGCCATTCCAAATGTTCCATATGCGGATAAGAATTCCAACTTGAATAGGGTGCCTCCCGAGACTCTGTTTGGCACCCTAGGACAAAGAACAGGCGCAGCACCCAGAGTTTGAGCAGAACAGATGACGACGATGCCATGACTTGACGACCTACGACTGATGACACTACCCAAGAATTTCCTTCTCTTTTGGACAGGCCTTCCTGTACAACGGCGGTCCTGGCACTACCGGTGCTTAAGCCCGGAGCAAGCAAAGGACCCAAAGATCACAACTGCATTGCGCATGGCGTTCTGAGCCCGGGAGCTCGAGACTTTCCCTCTTGTTGATACCCTTTTTCGTTGCATGTTCCGTCTATATTGGCGATGGCTGAAAAGATACGGCTCGCTGCCTTGATGAAAGGAGCAATGGATACGTTTGTAATGCATAATTGCTATTGTTGGAAGCTACAGAGATGGATGGGAGGAAGAAGCACTGTCAAGAAGGAATGCTATGATTGTGCAAAGGAGGGAACATGCACATGGATACTACAGACACCAATCAAGACCCATGCCTGACAAGGCATATTGCACATTCTAGGCTTGTGGCCGTTACACATGTTTCCTACTGTGCTCGCTCATGAGATATAGACAAACAAGTGAATGACAATCATACGTCACTCATGTCTCATGGCATTGCCAAGACGGAGGAGCCAAGATAAGGCAATTCAGGCAAATGGCACCTGCTCGTATCGCGCAGGCTGGTGCAAAGAACGTCTGTTTTTACCTCTACTTTAGCCCGTACAATGGCAAAACGATCTTTAGGAACACGAACAACGCTCTCCAGGAGACAAAAGAAGCAAGATGCTGAACTTGCAAGTAGGTTGAGTCCATTCTTTGCTCTTGGCGCATTAATGGCATTACTTCCAGACCACGGCGTGACGAACATAATATATCTCCTAACTTCAGCAACCTTCCCACCGAGATCCTCGACCGAAGCTTGTATTTTACCATCAGTGACGCTCCCCGACGTCACGACCTGTGCTACGATACCCGTCTCGAGAAACCACAGTTTCGACGCATGCTGCCTTTCTTCGCTGGAGCTTGTATGTCAAAGAGTACATCAACTAGCAACACTACGTACAGACACTTTGAGCTTGCCTCTGTCCTTAACTAACAAGGTGGTTTAACCTGTGGCTGAGAAGAGTCTGTCCGATTGCCTTGTGTCCGGTCAGAGCTTCTTCGTCAGAGCTGGAGCGACCAAATGCTCCCAGACGACCGTCCGCATGGCTTCCGAACGATCGGGCCACTTTATCACGGCGGTTGTGTTCCCCCGTTCGGCACGATCAGGACATGTATGATCTCCTGCGTATTGAGTGGGAGTTCCAGTTAGGGCGTGAGTGGTGGTGGTTGACCGGAGCCGGTGTTCGGAAATGTAGATGGCGGATCATCCGAAGCGCAGCAAACCCACCATCATCATTCGTCTAGACGTGCAGCTTACAGGTCTGCCAGTGGCGTCGGTCAAGGAGCAAGTCACTCCCGAAGAGATGGCGTGAGCGCTGGAGTGAGGACGACTCCAAAAAATTCACGAGCGCCACGGCGTTTGCTACGCATTAACGACCCTTCCAGAAAGCCAGTCACCGAATCGAGACTTCCACTAAACAATGCACAGTCCACTTCGTACCCCTCCCCCCCCCCCCCCAATCAAATACCCTGGACACCGATATCATGCGGATCAGCGCGGACATGATAGAATTTGGGGGGTGACAATAGCTTCCAGCGACTACCAAGGTTGATGCTCCATGCATGGAGCTATTATATAAAGCTTCCAATATTTTGCAAAGCGAGGAACAAAGCTTGTGTCCCAGCCATTTGCACCATGTAGTCCCCGTGCTCCCTCTCCCTTTCTCTCCATGCAGACTCCATACTTCATCAGCCTTTCCACCTCCATCTCAAGCCCAGCACACCCCTTCTCGACGCCCCAGGCCTGCTGCGCTCCTTCCCGGTCCCCATACCACCCCCTTCACCAACTTCCCCTATGAACCCCACCCTCACAACTCCTTCGGCGCCCGACACTCCCCCTCCACCTTAACCTCCACCCCATCCCCCACCCGCACCCCTCCTCCCGCCGACCCATCCCCACACTCACCCCCCTCCAGCCCATCGCCATCTCCACCTCCTCCTATACAGCGAAAACACGTCCCACAGCTCTTCTGGTCGCACATCCAGCAGTCGAAACTGCCAATGTTGCTGCAGTGGTTCGCGCAGCACAGGTTGCCGACGTCGCGCGGGTACGTGCGCACTTGGAGCCGTGGGTTGAAGTACGTCATGTCCGCTTCGAGGTGGTGTTGGCGCGGAGGGTGGGCGTGCGCGTGCGTGAAGGAGAAGGGAAGGAGCAGCAGGAGGAGCGTCGCCGGGAGGGCGAGGGAGGTGGGGTTGGGGCGCATGGTGCGTTGCTGTAGCATGGGAGGGCGCTGCTAAGGTGTGGTTGTCGTTGTGGTTGGTCGTTGCCGTTGCCGCGAGGGTCGGGTCGAACAAGTGGTCTGGTCGTTTCTCGGAATGGTCAACTGGCTACTAGTAGGCTTGATGCGCGCGAGCTAATGAGTGCGGTCGCTTATGCAGACGACAAAGCCGGTGCGTTGATATTATGCGTCTATGGGTGTTGTATAAACGCAGTCACGCAGTCAGACTGGGAGCAGCGCGTTGGTGGAATATATGGCTCCCCCCTTGCGTCCGGAATGTAGACACGTGTGCGTGTTTGAATCAATATTTCCCATTGTGGAATGCTGTGGGGTAAAGAGTATCTCACGCAGGAGACTTTGCTATACTTGGATCTCTGACTCGTAAGGCCCGAATACATACCATATCTTCGTACAGTCTAAGCACTGACCTGGCGGCGAAGCATGTCGTCGGTGCTGGGCGTGGCGCCAAGCTTTCACTGCCTGGACTTTGCCTAATCGAGCAGTCCTTCGTGTTTAGCCAATTACCACAGAGACGCGCAATGTGTGTGTGCAAAGGATTCATGGATGCATCACTCGATGGAGAAGGGCTGTGGTGTCTATGATGGTTGCCAGGCGCTGCTGTGCCAAGAGCCGCCCGCCGCCTTCTCGGTTTGACACAACATTGTCACTTGACTGCTCCGGGCGAAGCCTACAAAGGCAGATACTACTGTGCTAGAGGATGGATTATTCTTATCGTCCTCTAAGGCTCGCTACATGTTCAATACCACATGTTACGCCCAGTCGTTGTTCTCAACAGCCCATTGGAGCTCCAACTCCGCCTCAAGCGAGTTTTCCGAAGGCGCACCAAGCTCCGGAACAGGAAATCTCTACCTGCGACCGACTGGACATCAACCATGCGGTGGACCGAGTGCTCTGTACGACTTCGCCGAAACCCATTCACAACTCCACAAGCTTTCAACTCAAACACTGCATCGCTACCCGACATTGTCATCGACTCGGACCTGCGACTTGCCACCGAATCATCCAGTATGACTAAAAAAGCGCAAAAGCCTCGCCTCGAGAGTACAAGCGCTGTCATTACACCTCATGAGAATGACAGCTACAGTATCAACACAGCACTAGTGGTATCGAGGCCAGTACCGTTCACTAGTGACACTCACATGGGGCGCGATCCAACTGTCTATCCAACTCCAGCTCGCGCGGTCTCGCCTCATGCACAAAGCCCTGCCGCTCTCGACAGCACCAGACAGCCTCGCCATCAAATCGACGATACTATCGTGTGTTCCTTCAGCAAGCATATCGGAGCTGTTGTGTACATTGTCGGAGTCCTGATTGCGGTTGCACTGGGTCTTATCGGCGATGATGTGCTGGACGATATTCCTCTCGAACAACTGCTCATCGACCTCAATTGACGGGAGGGAAGCTCAAGGTGGCGGTCGATTATTTCGACGATCCCCAACACCTTCTCATGTTCAAAGCGTCTGCACACCAACTGCAGACCGATGGGAAGTGTGTCGAAACCAGCTGCATTATCCGGAAGATGTTAGATGAATGCTGTATGATGCTGGGAGGCGATGTTGGGCGCTGACGAGGGACAAAATGAAAAGGGACAGGTTGGGAAGTTGTTGGCAGGAAAACGATAATTGCGTAGCAGATACAAATTCACAGCACGTGGACGGGGGAACCCACATCTTGCCCATTCTTCTTCGTCCTTCCCACTCCGGTGATCATCCCTCTCATAACCCCTGTCCTAAGTTTTGTCGACCATACTCACCGGAAACACGGCTGTCGGATAATCCAACAAGTTCCAGACACTGTTGTATACCCAATACTTGCTCGTTACATGCTTCGCCGCCACTCCGGGGCTGATCGGACAGAGTAGGGCGTCCATGCCCGCTTTCTGCCACTGGTTTCGTATACTTGGTGCGGTAAGCCTCGCGTTCCTCCATCCAGTAGAAGAACTCATTCGAGTTCAACCTCTTCACACAGTAGCCAGTGCACTGACGTTGGCCGGCCATGCCCAGCATCTCCTTGACAGAGATGCCTAGCCCGTGCAATGTACCCAGGGGTTGCCCGTGTTTGCTGAGATGTGCGTCAAGAAAATAAGCACGGGCGACAGCTTGTGTGAGAGGCAGTTCTGTCAAGCAGTTGGTCTGCGCTCATGAGCGATCATTCAAATAGACGATGGGCGAGAAGGGGCACAGACGAGCTACTGCGCGAGGGCGGCGCGGCGGAGGAAGGCTCGTGTCACGCTCAATGATCTGAAATTTGCCGTAGCAATATCTGGTAGAAATTGCTCGAGTGGCGACTCCGTCAGAAGTATCTCATCGTTCTATGAGGATCGTCGCAAGAACAGAAGTCACATCATTGGGCAATGCTGGTGGGATTTCGGGCAGCGGTGACTCCACCGCCGCAATGCCGGCGTCGCGATGACGTCAAGCCTCCGCTGCCATGCCGGGGGCCCTGACTTTGGTCACTTACGCTTCGGTGCCATGCGTGCAAGCAAACCGACGAGGAGTCGAGTGATGAATGGGTCGGAAGTGAGGGAAAATCGGGGGGTAGTCTGAAATAAGGCTAAACGCCGGGATACGCAATGCCAAGCCTGGTCCCGTAAGGCAGCAAGGCAACGAGGCTGAATCAGAGTGCATGGAGGCGTGGTAACTCATGCAGAGCTTTATATTATTGAACTGTGGTGGACGGCAGAAAGTATATGGAGATACTCATGATAGAAAAGCGGCGCCGTAGTGTATAGCTCTCTGCTTCCCGGGCGCTGTGATGTGCTCCTGTATCAGACGCCCACGTGTTAACATCTGAGTGATTGGCCTATAGCTGCTCAGAATCGAACACATGGAACTTGTCATAGTCGCCCTTTTAAGTTTTCTAGCAGTATGTCGAGTTCCAAACATCTCTCTCCAGTAGCGACAGAGCAGTCGAACGGGCTCGGAGATGCTTTAGAATGTGTTGGACGGGGGACGACGCCGACACCTTTAGGCCGTTCAGCACAGGCTATAGCCCGATGCAGGTCAGCTTCGTCACTCCCTCCATTAAGACCAGCACTATCGCCTGAGCCCAAGAGATCCGCTGCGCAAGGGCGCCCATCACGTCGGGCAAGAGCTAGGCCGAGCACGCAGTCGGATTTCGACTGCTGCGGCTTCAATGGCCCAGAGTATACCGATAGGCCGACATTTATTGAGACACCACCAGACACGCTCACAATAATCATCGAGCCACCTCCTGAGGAGCCAGAGACGGACATGAAAGTGCTGGAGCAACCAGTGTCTGCTCCAACAACAATCTGTGAGCGAATGGAAGATAGAAACTCCATCCAGCAGCGCTTTCGTGTTATCGACATCCCTCAGCAGTACTTGACGGTGCCAACCGTGCAGTGGACAAGAGGCGACAGATATCGCATTGTAACGCAAGATCGCGTACGCATGGCGGCAAGACGGCTTGACTGTGCTTGCGAAAGGAATGGTTGCTATGTTTCCTAGAATCGTGTCGATTCCGCGCGCTGTGCTGCCGAAACGCGTCCACGACAAGATTCTGAAGACGCAGATACGGATCCCGACAGAGGGTAGCGCGACACATCAAGCATATGTCACGAAGAGATTTCTCACCGACACGCCAAAAAGCGTTGCAACCATTGCAACGCGATGATGGGCTAAAGGCGTTGGGAAGCAGCAGCGCCGCTGGAGCTACGGACGGTGAATGCAGCAGCAAAGCCACTGATCGTTGTGATGACTCCGATGGCTGTGGTGACGAATCGGACGGAAGTGCGAGCGTAAAGAACCTAGACAGCGGCGCATAAGTTGGAAAGCAAGCGATGTGGTGCCTGACAGAGTTATTGCCAAGCTTGATACCTGCAAGGCAGCGGGGCTAGTTCAATACTCCACCCCTCCTCTTTCTTCAAGTGTATGTGCGGCTGTTATGGCCGCAAGGCTCGAGTCATAGGGGAAACCATACTTCACCAAACTCTGCTTTCCTGAAGCCTAGATGCTCGATGAATGCCGAGCGCACACACAATAAAGGCCGGTCGCTCTGACTCTGACATTGACACTTTTTTCTCATTTTTGTGCCATTCATAGTCTGCTCACACAAAACGACCCGACGTCAAACAACAATTCGTTGTGATCTGTTCTCGAATTGAACGTTCACCAGTCTCGTCGGAAACTTGTACAAAAGATTGTATCAATCATGACCGCAACCACCTTCACCGTGAACTCGGCTTCGACCGATACCGATACAACGACCTCGAACATACTCCCGCCTACCTCCACAACGCAGAGCTCTGCCAAGATTCAAACCGCGGAAGTTACGGGACTATGGTCAGGATTAAGCGATTCACAATCAAAGCCATTGTGGCGTGCCTCGGAGCATCTCAAACTTAAGCACCGCGGGAGCTTGCGTAAACTATGGTCCAACGTGCATGACACCTTCGGTTTTCGTGGACCAGAGTACAGCCAGCAGCCTACAGTCATCACCACCGGACTTGACACACCACTTATCGTCGTTCAACCTACCACCGACAAGAAGTACAAAACTTGGCGACCGGATGGCGAAGATTCCTCGACAGTCGCGGAGGTCCAGGCGCTGACACCTTGGAAGGATAACCACACGCACGCAAGATCTCACAAATCTAGAATTGCCAACGGCCAAGATACAAATTATCTCACTGAGCCACCTAAACAATTCACAAGGAAGGTGAGGAATGCATACGCAGCCGAGCAACAAAAGGCCCAAATGGATCGACTGCAGCGGATCCTCAACCCAGAAACCATCCAGATGCTGCAGCAACGCGCAGAGGAGGAGGCCAGGTCCAAGACAGAGAGTGCCATACCGACGTGCTCTGCTGAGACGCCAGACCCAGGACACTGGTCGAAACGAAAATTCGGCAACATCACCAGAGACACTGCTGATGCCTTCAAAGCCAGGTTCCATGCTACAGCAGAGAAACTCCACAATGTTCTTGAACGACACCACGTTGAGGATGAAGGAGAAAACCCTGCCAGCGAAGGCAGCAACGAGAAAGATACGGTGTCCGAGCCATCAACCTGACAGAAGGCCCTTGTTAAGCGAACCATAGTCCGTAAATAACACTCAACATGCAGTGTTTGCCGATCCAGCTGTGAGAACCGGTCACCAGGAGACTGAAAGATCTACAAAAATGACCAAAACTTGGAGATTGGGCGAATGAGGAACGACTCAGGGGGCCCATGTTTGTCAGGAGAATTTGTAGCGTTCGAAAAATGCAGAACTAGAGCATTGGCGGAGCCGAGGTGGATGCTGAAGCATTCGCATAGGTTATCAAGGCGTTGGATCAAATAGTTGCATCACACGCTTGATAGTTATGATTGTAGGAAGGTCGGGGAATTGTTGGACCTGCGGGCGGACAGATAGAAAGATACTGCTTGCCGCTGAAATTCAGGATCAATAGCAGTCAAGACACCAACCCATGCCTTTTAGCTATGTGTCATCTGCAATTGTCTTCATATGAGTGAACCTCCGACGCCTCCACCACTCATAATCGAATTTTCTGCTTGTAGTCGATCGGCGCACAGCCGAAGCACTCTCTGATCATGATTTGCAGAACGTCTCGTCACCAATAACTCGTCCCAAGAGCACAATGCCTTTGACGCATATAAAGGGGCTAACAAAGGCGTTGTTAACAGAACCCCCTTTGTATTAATCCATTATTGCTTCAACAGAAAGAGGCTGAGCAGCTAGACCGAATCAAGGTTCTAGGTCCGAGGGATTGATGGGTTCTATCGTCACACGACTGGTATTATATACTAGTGATAGCATGCCACAGATGCACACGGGATCTTCGAAGTTCTACTAATGTCGTGGGACCTCACTGTTTCACGCATAATCACAACATCGCCCTCAAATCCGCCGAGTATGGCTCCCAATGCCGTCATCAACATCGCCCGAGGGTCCCCCATAACCAAAACCAAGCCATCACCAGCCCGACTCAGTACCTGGACACTACCTTTTCGCAGTCTCCGCCCTCAAAACGGCGAAACCCCCTCGGTGCTTCGAGGATCTTGCCTCCATTCGCCTTTAATCTTCCCTGCAAGTTGGTATCAAACCCTTATTGCAATGGAATTTCCTGCGACTACGCGCGCCACGTTTCCGTTCCACCAGCCCGCTCACGATCTGGCTATCGACACCGTATCCGCTAACCGCATTCCACAGCGGCTGGCCGTTGTGGCACCTCGGACCAGCATGTTCGCAAGATGCCCTTCCTCGTCGCATAATGAGTCGACCGAGTCCGGCCGCGATCTGCAAGGTATACAACACCAACAGCCTGCTCCATTTTCGCCCATTGAGCGTGGCCGTAGGCGGCTCATGCAGCATAAGGTCATTGTCGAGGAATCCTTTGCTAAATTCGAGCTGTTGAGCCGAAAGCAGGCACGACAGGACAGAAAGTCGGCAAGGACTGTGGCCAAACAAGAAGCTGTGCGTCCAGGGCCCCCTGGAGAGATCGACCTACTGCTTCTAAATGACCCTGAGGATGCGGATATCTCAGTTCCAGGCATTACCGAGGATATCTCTACGGCATACGAGCTTCTAGTGGATCTCACAGTCGAGAGTATGGACCAACGAGAAGCAGCCGCTAGAAGAGAGACGTACCGACTGCTTCACTTAAAAATGAACCCATGTTCACCGTTGCCAGCCCTACACACTTCATTATAGCACAATGCCACTTCCCAGCGAGCCAAGAGCGTGAGTGCTCGTTGGTGTGATATGGATGTCGCTGGACCTAGACTCTGCAGCTACGGAAGTGTCCGAAGATGTTTCACAGTGCCCTTCTCCACTCGCAAGTACCAAGAGAGGTTGAAGATATGTTCCAACAACCTCCTGTATGTACTTTAAACAGCTACGGAAACGACTGAGATATCTTTCGGTGCTGTCTGCAGTGTTCTAGAAGCAAATCACACACTTGTGCCACAACAAGTCCCAGTTTTAGCTTAAACTCCTCTCCGTGCCTCCTATCTCCCTCCCTGCCTATCTACTCGACCTTCCCTCTATCTAAAGCTCCTCCATTGCATCACAGCTCCCTCCTCTCCTGCCCAACCCATCCCTACCAACCAAATCTCTCCCCCACCAATTCCTCACTCAAATCCCACAACCTCTCCGCCTGTTCCGCCCCAACCGCCCACCCCGGCGCCTCACTAATCTGACAATCCTCCAAATAAGCGCCCCAGCCCTCTCTCCCCGCCCTATCCTCAATCTCCCCCAACGCCGGATCCAGCGCCGCCACCAAAGCCGTCGCCGCCCCCTGCCCCCGGCTTTTCCACGCGAAGAACCCCTGCTTCACGAACCCATGCACGCGCTCCATCCTTTCCGGCGTAAAATAGCGCACCAGTTCCGTCAGGATTGCGCCAGGGTGCAGGCTGACACTCAGGATGCCGTACTGACGATACAGGCGACGCGTCAAGGCGACCGAGAAGAGCACGTTGGCGGACTTGCTCTGCGCGTAGGCGCTGGGTGGGACGTAGATGTCTGTGTCGGGGTCGAAGGAGCCGTTGACGGCCTGTAGGGTCGCGACGAGGTGCCGCTCGTCTTCGGGCAGCTGGTTTTGCGGCCTGGTGTAGTTGATGTCGGAGAAGCGGACGCCGCCGTCACGCATGGCGCTGGAGCTGACGTTGATGATGCGTGTGGCACCTCTAGTGGGGTTGGTTTCTGCGGCGGCGAGGAGGCGCGGCATGAGTAGGTTTGTGAGCAGGAAGTGTCCGAGGTGGTTGGTGGCGAAGTGGGACTCGATGCCGTCGGGAGACAAGGTGCGTTCAGGCACGTTCATGATCCCCGCGTTGTTGATCAGGATGTCGATCGAAGGGATGTCCGGCCAGGAGAGGACTTCGGCGGCAGCGGCTCGCACGGAGGCTTGCGAGGCGAGGTCGATGACTAGAGCGCGATGCGTGACGGTGGGGAAGGCTTGCTGGAGCTTGGTGATACTCTCCTGTAACTTGGAGAATGTTCGGCCGCTAAGGATAAGGGCTTTGGGTCCTTGTGAGGCCTGTAGAAGAGGCAGTCAGATCACGATCGTGAGTCCTCCGCAGAGACAGGACTGTGAAGACGCACCAATGCTTCGGCCGTCGAAAATCCGATGCCAGCTACATTGACGCCAGTAATCAAGATGGTCTTGCCCTTGATAGCCTCTGGGAAGGCTGCGGCGACCTCATTGGCCTCGGTGGTGGCATCGAAGTCGGCATTGGTGGTGGCTGTCATCTTCCTTGCGATATGATTCTGTCTGTTATCGAACGATTAGGTTCCCCTATCCTCGATTCCGGTCGATTTTGATTTCGACGGAGGCATGTTGTATCATTTATACCTTCCTGTCATACGCCACTCAACCATGTTGTGCATCACAAGTCGTCGACAACACACGTATGCCTTGCCATTACTGAGCCGGGTCGATAACTGATCTCTCCGAATCAACGATGTCGACAAAGGTACATTAGTCACCTCTGGTCACGTAACGCCCGAATCGGTTATTTGCCCGATTCCTTGGCCAGCTTGCTCAGCAGCAACGCGCTTCGTATACCATAAGTTCCCTAACCACAAGCGGGAGGATGTGGCGCTCCACCTTCGCCAACGCTTGCGATCAGCCTTTGAATAGGTAGCCATATGTGTAATCACTATAGACCTATGTCTAATACTTCAAGTGCCCACATATCGAGGTCGGAAAGCTTGTCATAAAGAGCATTGAACAACCCTTTTACGCGTAGTAGCGAATTTACGACGAATTCCACGGCCTCGAGATTGCGTAGACGAAGTCTGTACATCACTATTGACTCAAAGTTATCAGAAAAGAGAACCATGGCCACGGGAAGAGAAGCGGACAGCCAGAGAAGAGCTCTATCACAGGATGTTTGGCCTTGTCAATACGGCTAGCAGTATCTATTATCTCAACACCTTCGATTGATCTTGCTAGCATCCTAGTAACGTAAGCGCTTAGAATGCCTTGCAAGGCATACAGTCTCATTACCAAGCCTCTTCTGTAGAGCCGTTCTCATGTCAATCAGCGCCATACTCTCCACAGAACTATCGCACTGTTTAGGCAGCGCTTCGAACCCGTTTCAAGACATCTAGTTCCACCCTCCAGCGCGCTATCCAGCATCAGAGATCAGACGGTGCAGGCCCACCTGCCTTGCTATTTCATCGCCATTTTGAGTGCGGGTCTCTCACACGATGGGATAGTCGCCCTTTTCAGCCTGTGAATACGTATTGGTGTTCACAACCTCTAACCAAATCTGAGGATCTGCAGTCGGATCGTGCATGATCAGGCAACGGTACGCCATAATTTGATGGTCTGCGAGTGGCTTGGGACGCTGCTAACAGTTAGTTTTCACATCCACTGACGGGGTGATACAATCACTTACCGTAAACCGCTCAAAGACACAGTACCACTTGACATTGGACCGCTCGATGATCAAGTCAATCAGCTCTGGAGACATGCTCGTAAAGACCATGGCACCACCTCGCTCCCTCTCGTTGAATTCTCCACTCCAGTGGCGATAGCTTAAAGGCTCCTGGTTCTTCCACATGATGGTCACTTCTTGGAGACTGGTGAGACGCTTGACGAGAGAAAGTTCGTTCCTCTTGCGCAGCCCATCGCAGATGATCTTTCGCACCAGCTTCTCGCGCTTGTGGCGTGTCTTGGTACCAAGGCCAAGATAGGTTACAAGGTAGGAATTGATTTCGAATGTATTCTCGCCTAGGAGAATTGGCAATGCTTCTTCGAAGATTTCTTTGCTGCTGCAAAGGAGGTTGGCACCGAGGTCGTACTTGTGAACTTGCCGCTTCTCGGGGTCCCTCGGATGCCGAACGTTTGGTGAGATGGGCTGCTCTTGGGTCATGAGATGGCGGTAGATGATGTTCTTGAGCTCTGCTGGAATGGTGTGCCATTCAATCGACTTGGTGTAGCTTGCAGCCTTTCGAAGTTCAATGGCGACCTCTGTTCGTTGGAGGAGAAGGTTATGATCACTCGCTTCACTGGTGGGGAGGTCTTGAAGCAGCTGTCGAATGCTGTCGCGTGCCAATTGTGCCTTGGCAGCAACTTCATGCGGCAGAGGAGCACGCGCGGGCGGTGGAAGTGGATTGTATGGTGCTTTCGTCTCGGGAAAGAGAACTGTGTTGGATTTCCTCATGATGTTGGTTCTCACAATACACTTTGGTAGCAAGAAAGTGTGTAGTGCTGCAAGAGACTGCGTAATGCTGCAAGAGACTGCGTGGTGTTGATACTTCAAAGTGGCAAGTTGTGTTAGTAGGCGAACAGATTTTAAGAAGTGCCGCAGCCTGTTCAAGTCTGTCACTCTAAGGATAGTGACAGTGGGTGGACGTTCAGCCTCACATTGTGATAGGTCCAGGCAAAATACGTGTGAACAAACGGGGGTGAATCTTGGCATTAGGTGACAAGAAGGCAACAAGGCGACCGCAACTGGAGTGACTTATGGGGATAAATAAATGCACCAGGCCAGCCTCTCATATGCTCACGGAGAGGCTTCAAGCTCTGTTGGGGCGATGCAACGAGGAAACAAAGACATACTCAGCAGCCCTTTGTCGGCGGGTATTTGAGTAGCTCAATTTACCGTACAATACACTGCCTGATACCAGTCCTGGTCCTGGGCCGTCCGGTTTTTCATTCTCCTTGCCATGAGGTAATCGCTGTTGGAAAGTCTTCAAGATTTCGGCAGGGCGCGAGGCACCCACATAAGAAGAGGACAAACGACGATCTGCAACACATGCCAATTGATGCAAGCTAGCTTATGAGCGCTGTCGTCCATACAACAAGGTAAGATACATGGCTGAGCTTTGGCAGCATCGTACTGCGGAGATATGTGAAACCCTGAGCAACACCTTCTCCCATATCATATTCGTGCAGTTCATTTGCACCACCTACTGGACTTGATCAAGTGCTTCAGATCCGGGGCAGCTCGGGCCAGTTCCATTCCCCTCTCACAAAGTATTCCTTGCTCTTGACGAGGGTGAAGTCGTACGGACCATTATGCCACACCTGGTCGTCGCCCTCGGAGGTCGACAGATCAATGTCAATGTGATCATCATCGTCTTCATCATCAAAAATGCTTCCCTTTGGACCCCTATTACTGTACTTGACCTCGAATCGAAGTGCCATACGGTTATTCTGCCCTGCTGGTGCCTATAATTGTCAGTTGAGCAATCATATAGCAGATGGGATCTGATCTTACCTCGAACGCTCGCTCAGCCACGTAGTAGACCTTGGTAGGTTTCTGCCAGCTATAATAGCCATGGCGGATCTGGTACTTCAAACGAAGGTCGACCCGGTCCCAAGACTTTACCACGTTGTCCTTGATGTTGGCCTTAGCCTCGTAGCCGACCCATGGAAGGGGAGAAACGATAGTGAGCTCCTCAA
This sequence comes from Cyphellophora europaea CBS 101466, assembly GCF_000365145.1. Lineage (NCBI taxonomy): Eukaryota > Fungi > Ascomycota > Eurotiomycetes > Chaetothyriales > Cyphellophoraceae > Cyphellophora > Cyphellophora europaea. Next base: position 2,243,147 of record NW_008481811.1, read on the forward strand.
TTTTGGGAAGTCGCATGAAGGCCCCATGGATCGTCGAACTATACTTCTCCGCTCGAACGATGGCTTTCCGGATCAGCGATGAGTTCAGGGAGTTCTTGTCCTCACCAAGACAAGTGCGGAAATGGACACCGATTTCGAAGACGTTCTCGGAACGCAAGATTGGGTGCGCTTCGGCGTAGATGGCCTTGCTGCACCGAAGGAACTGGGCTCCAAGGTCAAACTTGTTGATGTGGCGCCGATGAATCAGGTTGGGCCAATTGATATGTGGCTTTATTGGCTTGTTGGACACAAAGATGAGGCGATAGATGGTATTCTTGACCTCCGCTGGCAGCTTGTCCCAAACAAAGCCAGTGTCTTGTTCTCCATTCTCATTTTGCTCTGGACTATTGAGGATCGCAATGATAGCCTCAGCCTGCTGGTCTGGTAGACTGTTGACAAGTCCTCGGATTTGATCGCGTGCAGATTGAGTCTTCTTAGCAAGAATTATGGTAGCCTCTTCGGGCTCAAGCTTGGCTTTCTTTGATGCTGACATGATGGTAGCTGATCAGGAGACGTGGGCAGTGATATGCGGGTCCTGTCAGGCTGGGCTAGGATTTAGATCAATCAGCGGGATGGAGCAGAGACGGAACTCGTAGATGGAGCATCGACTGAGAGGTCATGCTCATCAGGCGGCTGTCAGCTATCTTACGGAGTGCCTTCAGTGATAGTCGACAGTCGCTCTGCCCTGTGAGTGACGATTAACCTCCAGCAGACGACGAGGTACCAACGGATGGACGGTAACACTCAGGCGAAGGGGTGTGCATGCGAGGGATGAAAGTACAATGTTGTTCAGAGGCAGGTGGGCAGTTGGGACTTGCAGGCACTTTGAGAATGACGCGTGACGCGTGCCTTCCAAACGCACAGTATCAATTTGAGCTTGCTCGAGTCACTCGCCAAGTTGTTTCATTTGTTGAATCGAGAAGTACCTATTATGCTGGCCCATCTCATCTCGGTCCATGCCATGTCCTCGAAGAATCTTCCGGTACATTCGACGAGATGTTCGCGCCATTGTGAGTAGGATTCAATACCGATATCATAAGCCCTGCTCCAAATCGAAATTCTGTGCCACAGGGTATAGTCGATCCATCAATACTGCATCCCGTCTCCCGCGGCGCTCTCGGGAACTACGAACGTCAACGCAGCTGCTCTATCGTTTGATATTCTCATACTTGCAAGAGCTTCATGCAGCTCGTTTGGGGCAGATTGCATCCACCAATTCGTGTTTGTAGTCTCCCACTACGCCAGGCGTCTAATGCCTCTGGCGAGGTAAGAGACTACTCCGGCCAGTCACCCATCAGAGTGAGCCCGTGAACTTGATATTCCACCGATCATTGCCCAGCTCAGGGCCCATGAGCTCGATTTTGTGGTAAATCATGCCCTGCTCGTGAGGCTTAGCATCCGCAGTGTCTGTAGCGCCCGCCCAGAAGACCACCTTGCCGATAGAGTTGTCCGGAAACTCCGACAGATATCGAGCCAAGTACCTAGCCCACCATTGAACGCCTTGCCTTCCACTAAACGATAGCCGATCAAGCACACTGCGGAAGGCCGGAATGGGGAAAGCGACTGTCTTGACGTGCGGGCACTTCAGAGCGACCATGGAAGCGCAGTCGAGACTAGAAGCTTGGATATGGAGGTATCTTCCTCGAGGAAGGACAGTAGCCGCTTCAGCATGGACTTTTCTATTCGTCAAGAGAAGGTTGAGCCCAGGGACTGCTAGCGGCTTGTGGTAGTCTCTCGGCACTCCCTTGATGCGCGGTGCCCAATTCGTGAAGAAACATTTGGCGTTGCACCAAGGGTGGCTGGCCAAGTCTTCATACTCGTATTCGGGGTCGTGGCAGAAGTCGATCAGATCGGGGGTGTCGTCAGCGATCGCAAACTCCCATATCCGTAGCCTGATTTCCGGAGCAAGATCCATAACTGGGAAGTAGTTGGTCGTCGCCTTCTCTCGAGTCATGCCAGATAATGGGAGAAGAAGTTCGTTCATTCTCGAGAATGTATCGTAGTCTCTCGGCGCGTACACTCCGTATCTCTCAACACCATCAAAGTCATTAGGAGACCCCAGCCCTTCGTCGATCTGGACCGAGAATCCTTCCATCAAGCCATGGTAGAACTGTTTGGCAGGCATGCTAGATGCCGCACTAGTTGCAGGCTCTGAATCTTGTGGACTAGTCGACATCTGGGCAGACGTGTTGTTCAGCTGTGATGAATTGGCTGTGGCGTTGACTCCTGTCGATTGGGGTGGGATAGAGAGAACCGATGGTAACGCTGTGCCAGTTGCGTCAAGTTCTGCCTCGCTGTCGTCAGAGGAAGATGGAATGGTAAGCATCGATGGCACTGCCGCGACAGGTGCATCAGTAGGCGTTTCGCTTTAATCGGAGGACGGCATCTTGTGGTCGCAAAGGAATAGTTACGTGTGGTTCTTGAGGGGACCCCTTGCGAGGTCCTAGTCGCACTTTTCGAGTATTATCCAGTGCTTTAGAGCAAAATAATGGCGTTAAGGGTTGATCAGTTGATTGCGGAACGCACGAGAAATGCAAGGTATTGGAAAGAAGGATAAAGGCAGGTATGATGCTCGAGAATGTTGGAGAAGTGGTCCCCCGGCCAAGCCGCTGATTCACTGCATTCCCCACCGGACGCCTTAGTCAGGCAACACCATGCTAATTCACTAGCCTTGAATACTCTTTCTCGATAACAATGGTAGTGAATAGGTGGAATCGTGTCTTCATTAGTGCAGCTTCACAATGTGGACTTGCGATGAAGACGAGGAGTTGCGGCGGTCTGTGGCGGCCGAGAAATAAATTGTTGTCGTCCCGGAGCGTTTTGCTAGCCAACATCGGGTTGACGCATGGATGTCGAATTACGTTATGCTCATACATGCTGCTAGCATGTTCCGCGCTCTTCTTGCTCTCATCAGTCGAGCTGACGTGACGGGCGTGCAAGATCCGGCAGTATCTTGGGTCCATCGGGTCAGGTGTAGCGATCACTCGCGTTAGAATCTTGGGCCGAATCATCGACAGCAGGTCCATCAGTCCTAGCTTAACTGGTAGGGAAACACATGTGGCTACTTCAGTCAGAGTCCGAGATGACGGTATGCCGTTACCTGAAATGTTAGGATGAAACGGGTATGGAACTGGACCCCCGATTGCAGCAGGTAATCTCAGTATATATTCGGGAAGAATCATTGCTGCGAATTATATTGAAATTAAACAAACGGTCTAAGACGTGCCGTTGACCGCCAGTAGCATACTCAGCACATTGTGCTGGCTTGGAGACAAAAAAAACCACCACCAAGATCTAGAAGTAAGTCCGACCCTCGTTCCAGCTCCGGGGGCCGTCTTGAGCACCTGGAGCATTGCCTGCTTCCACTGGCGTTTGAGTGCCGCTGCCTGCTGCCGGAGACTCCAAGCTGAACCGAGACTCGCCTCCTAAGCTGTAACCGACACCGCTTCGGCGCCCATCAAGGCCCGCCACACCAGCAAAATCGACAGGGCCAATCCATTCCCAAACTCGGCCTACTTCACCACCACGCCCTTCCCGTGTTGCAGCCCGGACGTTACTGTTTCCTTCCACTATCTTCCGCACGTTGGTCCAGACCCTTTCGCGCTCGTGCGCGCTGAAGACATTTCGTAAAACGTCATCGCGTAACCCGCCAACGCTGAGGTGGGCTTCCTTGGCTCTGCCGTCCTCTTTCAGTGCGGCTTGTGTAGCCAATCGGTCAAGCGTGGTCGCTACGAGGCCAGGTATTTGCGCTGTAGCAGCTTGGTAGGCAAGAATTCGTGATCTCACGTACGCAATGCCCGCCACGACGAGCATCAGAAATGCAAGAGGGATTCTATACGCTGCCACGGTTCGGACAGCATATCGGCGGACAGCGCAGGTGAGGGGGAGATTGGCGAGGCTGGTGCTTCGGAGGTAGTTTCGGGTTCTAGAATCGACAGCGGCGTTCTGATTAGTCGGTGTTCATCAGTGAGACGTTTAATGGAATGAATATCGGGGACAGCAAGATGCAATGGTGACTTACCCATCGCGAACAACCTCCACTTCCTCACGACCTTTGACGTCGTCGAGCGCTCCCTCAAAAAGCGCTTCAAACTCACTTGGGCTCATATCTCGGCGGCGTTGTGCGGAGACTCTCGCCTTGAGAGCTTCTTCGGAAATTTCGAGCTTCGTTTCGCCCGCCTTGACCACGGTCTTGACCTCCTCTACCACCGAAGATGACTCTTCGGGAGCGAGTTCTTCTCCGCATTCGTAAGCCGCTCGACGCTCTCGGAGCTCCTCTATCGCCTTGTCTGCTACAGCCTTGATTCGCCGCTCTTTTTCAGAATCAGGTTCGCAGGTAGGTGCAACCGGCACCAAGCCACCGAGCGAGAGAGGATGCTGAGATAATACAAAGTCTTTCTCACATTGCACTTCCATATTTGGGAAGCATATCGCGTGTTGCGGGCAGGGTTCGCAGTTAGGGCCAAGGTTTTCATGCACCCAAGGAGGAATATTCGGGTTTGATGTGAGTGACCATTCAGGCGCGCCCACGCCACAGTAGCCAACATTGACCTTTTCTTGCCTGTACCAGGCCGCGAGCGCAGCGAGCACAGCGGTGAGAGCAGCGAGAGATGCATTTTTGGCGACCGGGCTCGATTGCTGTTTCTTCTTGCGCCTAACAAGGGCTTGAGTGCGCCGCGGGACTAGTTGATCCTCAACGGCGACTTCTTGTGCAGCATCGGGAGTGAATTCTTCCGTGGCTGGAATGTAGTCTCGGGAACGCAGTTGTTCAATAGGGAATTGATATGAGGTGTGCCCATCATCTTCGTGCTTAATAGTGGGTGAGGTTGTCTCGCGCCGCCGGCTGGAGCCAGGCCTGCCGGCGGATTTACGGCGAGAGGAAGATTTACGACTTGAGGCTGATGGTGGGCTCGAACCTTGCTGGAATGGATTTTCGTCGGAGAAGGGGGTTCCGCCGTCCTCACGCTTGATGCGACGAGGTTCTTCCAGCTTGACGGCTGGCGCAAGCACTGGTGTTGGACCGGGTGTGCTTTTTCTCGTCTTTCTTGCTGTCGAACGAACTGCCTCGCCATCCGTCTCCGTTTCTGAAGCGCGAGCGCGAGAACTGCTTTTCCTCTTGCTTGGAGTCTTGGATCTGCTCGAGGTGGCTGTCGTCGGTTCGGCAAGGTTCGACTTGGATTTGCGACTCCTGGGAGTCTTCGGGGCGGGAGGTGGCGGCATCAATTCGCGATCATCCTCATCCTCTCCACCCACAGTACTTTCCTGACTCGAAAGATCGGTGATTCCTCTGCTGGTGCGCCGGACTCTGTCCCTCTCTCGGAGCAGCTTCTTCGCCTTGGGTAGAATCTCAGTCTGAATCAGATCTACCAGCTCTGCTTTCTTTGCCGACGACGACCAGGCAACGTCATGTTGTACGAGGATGCCACGAAGCTTGGGAATGGTCAGAGAGTTGAGGTTAAAATCAGGCTGCAGATAGTAGAGTTCGTCATCTGAATCAGCCATATTGTCGAACACGGTCAGACCGGTGGATATTGTCGGATGGAGCTGCGCGAATGACTCCTATTGCGAAAGCATGTCAGGCTAGAAGCGCCTGATTCTGATGAAGATGCAAGCTAGGTTTTTGCACTGATAGCCAGATCGTCAGCCTGTAAACAATGAAGTGACGCAGCATCTTTGCCGTAAACAATCATGCCAAGGATTGAGCGGGGCTTGCTCGGAGCTTAGTATCACCGATCCGGCCGGTGTGGGGAAATTTTTGGTTCGTAACTTCCGCGACTTTGTGCAGCAGAAGATGCAACGACTTCTCGCGTACACAAGATCTGTTTTCAGCCTGTCATGTCGTCTATGCCTCCCGAAGGCGGCAGAAAGGCTCCTACCCGTCGACAGCAGCATCGGACCACCGATGTGCTGGAGAAGGACGACATCGAGCAGCGGTTGGAGAAGGCCCTGTTCGGGGACGAGGCTGGCTTCCTAGACTCGCTCTCTGCTGCAAGACACGAGGAAGGCAAAGCCCTGCAACTTTATGTGAGCGGCAGTGAGTTAGACAGTGCGAGCGAGCAAGACGAGGACCTCGGCGACGTCCCAGACGAAGATGTATGTCCTCGAAACCGCCCAAGTTGACCAACACTGACAACATCGCAGCTTTTCTTTTTAGATGCAGGCACTGACACTCTACCCGCTGCGATCTCTGAGCAGCTCGATCGTACTGGAGAGGAAGAATCGTCTGGAGCCTCACCCGCAGCCTGGTATGACAGTGACGACGATCGGCTTACGATCTCTCTTGCGACGCACACCCGCCTGCGAAAGCTCCGCGATACGGAAGCCGACGATGTGATCACAGGAAGAGAGTATGGTCAACGCCTACGCAGACAATACGAGAGGCTCCATCCCGCACCGGAATGGCTCAGCTATGCTCGTAGAAAGCGTCGTATGTCGAACGGTGCTTCGCACGCAGAGTCCGACTCCGATGTGTCTATGGACGAGTCGGATTCACTTCCTCCTGTGAAGCCCCTCGCCGAGCTTCTCCGCTCAGTCGGATCCCTCACTCGTACATCTAACAACACTCATGATCGAAAGCGGCGCAAGCTTAGGTCTGAAGTCATTGATGTCCAACGAACGAAGGATGTAACGCCAGCGGGGCCCTCGTCCATCGACACTCTCGAGTTTCATTCCGAGTACCCGCTTCTACTTGCCGGAGGCCCCTGTCAGACATTGACACTCTACCACGTTTCGCCTCAGCCTCCAAACCCCAATCCAGTGCTGACTTCACTCCACGTGAAGGGCAGCCCGCTCCACACAGCGTCTTTCTGTACGCCAGCGGAACCATCTGATGAAGTCGACGAGACACGTGTCTTCTTCTCTTCACGACGACGATACTTTCATACGTGGTCACTTTCTGCTGGTACAGTCGCCAAAGTCACTAGGCCTCTCTCCACCTTCAAACATGACCAGAGAACCACCGAACACTTCAAGCTCTCACCATGTGGTCGCTACATGGGTTTGATATCCTCCAGCAAGAAGGGCGGTGGAAGCATCAACGTACTGTCCACGACGTCGATGCAATTGGTCTGTTCATGCCGAGTAGATGCTCAAGGTGGTGTCTCCGACTTCGACTGGTGGCGAGATGGAGAGGGTTTCGCTGTCGTTGCCAAGAATGGCGAGGTCTCCGAGTACAGTGTCGCCGAGAAACGTATCATAGAAAGATGGTGGGATGAAGGCAGTGTCGGGACCACTGTCATATCAATCGGCGGCGAAGACTCGAGGTGGATAGCTATCGGCTCATCGTCCGGTATCGTCAATATCTACGACCGCAAGTCCCCTGCCTTCTCCTCCATGTTGGCTGCTGAACCCACCGATGCTCATCCCAAGGTTACCTCAAATCAAAATCGGCCTTCTCCAGCTCGCAGCTTGGATCAGTTGACAACACCAATTTCTCATCTGGTCTTTTCGCCAGATGGCCAGATGCTTGCCATGGCCTCACGATGGAAGAAAGACGCGCTGAGACTTGTGCATCTGCCATCTTGCACCGTTTATAGGAATTGGCCAACGGATAAAACACCACTGGGAAGAGTATCTAGTCTCGCACTAGGTGGCCGAAACGGCGAATGGCTGGCAGTTGGCAATGAGCAGGGTGGCATACGGCTGTGGGAGATTAGGGATTAATTCCTTCATTCGACGACATCACCACACGGCTGCCGCTTTGGGAGTCTGTCGTGGACTCTTGGTCTATTGGGTCATTTGACCTACCCACGTCTACCGCTCCGTTGACCGACATACCATTGAGCTCCTCTCCAGCGACCAAAGGTCGTCGACGCAGTCGATTTAGCTCGCCTGCGTGTTATGAAAGAGGCTCGTGAGATGCACTATAGCTCGTGCAACGAGACCCTCGCTATCAGCTCGAAGGTTCGGCTGCTGCATCTGCCTTGATTAAACGACTCAAGCATCTCACTTACACAGCGCTCGGCTAGTTGGCCTCGGTCTGTTATCCAAGTCAATCCACATCTAAAGCCACGACGGCCTCGTCTGGTATAGCGTTTTCGGATGGCGGAACTTCTTGGTCAACCTGGCTTTTGCATGCTGCACAAGAACCCTCAAACCGAGCTATCTCGACTGCGAAACCATCAACGGCTGAATCTTGCCGATGCAGAGTGCAATCTTGTTGGATCAAAACTGCGAGAGCAGAACACTAGTAGGTCTATCCAGCGACCCCTGGCCGAGTAAGGACTTGAGTCAAGTCTTTGTTTTCTCGATATGTCCTTTCGTGTGACGGTTATGTCACATGTGCCAGCTCAATCTTGCGGCAACACGGGCTGATCATCGGTGCGAGCTTCTCGCTCAGGGTGTGGTCCACCACCCGGAAGTCTCTGAGCTGGCCGCCCCTTGCTTTCCAGGGTTTTTACACTTGTCACCTAGCATGATCAAGTCATTCCACCAGAACAGTTCCACAGGCTAAGATCTTTTGAAGCGGATACCCGCGCAACTCAGGTCCGAAGAGCAATCTATTCATCCCCAAAGCCGAAGTACGAAAGCTCTATCAGATCAGAATCCAAGCTGCACGCTCTTCCATTGTGCATGGTGGAGACACTTATTCGTGGCCGATCGCCGATATGAGGTCAACTCCTGGCGCTGCCCTCTACTTGATTGGGAGGAGCCCTGCGTGCTTGTAGGGAGGCATGAGCTCAAGAGCGCCCTCCAGCTGGCCTCATGTGTCAACATACTCGACTCTTTCTCAGTCGAATCTTTACGCTTTTCGAGCAACCCCACGCGACGCTGGCCCTGGGTCGCACGTTGGATCAGCAACACACTCACCGTTCCTCCTGTGTATTCAGCAGCATGCGGCGGGTACTGTTGCCTCCATTCATGTGATGGAAATTACTCAGCTTTTCTTTAGATCTGCTGGCCGAGTCGGCGGGTTTTGGCACTGTTGGTCCGCGGTAGCCCCCGGCAGTTGCCAGCTGATCTAGCTGACATTCGACAATTCTACCACATTACCAGTGGAGGCTGGGTGGGAGGGCCAACATCATCGGACATACGCTTTCCCAAACCAGTTACCGTTCGAAAGCGAATGGTAGCTTTCGGGCAGAAGTGTCATATGCTTCTGCTCGGCGTTTCGTACAGCTCAGCTGCAGGCTTGTCGCCGGCTCGATCGCGTCCTCTTCACCAGGCCGCTCGAGAACGACGCTGTATAGCCGGAGCCAATCTCCAGCAGCTGGGCTGTCCAGGGCAATGTGCCCAGGGCGATTACTTGGTCATACTTTGAACGACTGGCCAACATTTCCGGCGGGTAGCGCCATCTCTGGGCTCCACGGGACGAAAGAGTGGATGTTATCTAGCTGGAGCAACATGACAAGATAGCCGCCTGCCTGCGGAGGAGGGATGTGGTCGGGAAAGGGGATGGGTGCTCGGCTGCTGGAAGAGCCACGAGTTGCACGAAGTATTAGATAGCTCAATGCATTACCTGAACAGGTCCTCTATCCGTGAAATTGGCTTTCTGTTGGGCTTTTCTTCTTCACTATCGCGGCCGCAATAGGGCCTGTTGTTTGCAACGCCCAGACGGAGAATATATGCGTGTCTCGCACCTTATATGGTGAGAGCATCTGACGTTCGATCCCATGCTCGATTCGCCGGCAGTATCCCAACTTCCTCGGCGCGACTCAGCAGACGCGGCTCGACCTACGACGACCTCGATGGGAGTTGCTTAAGTGTTACCCCCCATCATCAAGCGAGCCTCACTTATCTAGCTTTTCGCACATATCCAACGTTTCACGGAGCATCCCCCCGCCTCATCCTGCCTCACCGAAAACAGTCAAACTTCTTCGGATCCCGTATCCCATACACATTCCCTTCAGTGATACGCTTGATCGTCAACGCCGCAATCAGCGCCGCGCCCACACCACTGCCGTCCTCGGCTGAGCTCATCACGACGGGATCCTTGCCCTTTTTGTAGCCCTTCTGATCCCAGTCCAGAATCTCTCTCAAGGCCTGCGCGCCGCGCTGCTTGAAGTGCGGGTATTTGTTGAAGACGCTGCCGTCGGCGCCGACGTGGCAGCTCTCCATGTTCTTCTTCTTGCAGATGGCGGCGACGCCGCAGGCGCTCAGGCGGGCGGCGCGCGTGCCGATTAGTTCCGCGAGGCGGCGGCATAGTTCCAGCTCGGGCTTGGAGGCCGTGAGCTTGAGCTGCGAGGCGAAGTGATCGGCTGTCTCCTGCAGGTTCTCGAAGGGGTCTTCTTCGATAAAGGACAGGAAGGAGGCGTCGAGTGTGTAGGGCTTCTTGAGGGCGGAGATGTCCTGGTTCTGGAAGAGGAGGTTCTTGTTCTCGTGCAGGTCCACGAGCACAAGGCGGAAGATCTCTCCGAGGTATAGGCCGGCGATCATCTTTTCGAAGGCTTGCTGGCCGGGTCGTGGGCTAGTCTCGTCGATGATGTGGTCGTACGGGGTTAATGGGAGGACGACGTGGTCGTTGTCGAAAGCACCATATTCGCAGTTGATGGCCATTGGCAGATCGGGTGGGAGGTTGAGGTGGGCAAGTTTGGGAATGCTACCGCAATTTTCCATGTAGGCGGCGTTGCAACCAGTGCCAAAGATACAGCCAATACGCATAGCCTGGTCTGTGTACGCCGAGGCGATCATTGTGCCTGTGGTATCGTTGATGAGAGCGGCAACGGTGATGGGAAGACCTCGAGATTTCAGGGCTGCTTCAAACTGGGGTACCACATCGTTCCCCTCGACACCGTCGATATCAAAGCCCTTCGTCCAGCGTTGGAGCACACCGTGATCAATGTAGTCTTGTGTAGCAGGGTAGGAGAAGGTAAATCCAAGTGGTAAGGTCTCGAGCTCCTCATCCTCGTGGTGATACTCGATGAACTGCTGGACGCAGTCGGCGACGTACTCCCAGAGCTCATCCGCTGTACCGGTCTTGAGTTCCTCAGGCATGCGGTATTTGGACTGAATGATATCGAACTCGCCTTTCTCTTCCGAGAGCTCGATCTCGCAGACTCGCAAGTTGGTACCGCCCATGTCGAGGGCCAGGAACTTGCCCTGTTCGTCACCGGTGGGAAAGTCCATGACCCAGGTGGCGTTCATGGGAATATTTGCAGGACCACTCAGGCCTTTCTCAAGCTCGGAAACGAAATGATCGGTGATCTTCTTGAGGCGTTCAGCGTCGACGGTGAAGAGGCGCTCGAGGTTGGAGATCTCCTCGACAAGATGCTGCGGAACGTCCGCGTACGAACCTGGGCGCGGTTAGGAGATATTCAGACGGTGTGGACGCGCGTGATGCTCACCTTTTCTGGAGGGTTTCCTCCGGGCACCTAGTCCGACCATGGTGTTGCTCTGGCTTGTATAGAGTGATTGGAAACGACAGAGGACAGGATCGACAGAGCAGCAGCGGCAATTTGACCCGGAAGACGAGTTGGGAAGCGAGGAACCTTAAGGAGAGGCAGAAGAAAGCTTTTAAGATGTTCTACAAAGGGTAGTGCGAGATCAGATGGATAGGAACCAGAAGTCAGTACTGACGAAGATGCAGTTCAAAATGTTGATCCCTCATGGCGGGGCAGGGGTTCAACGTTCAACAGGCAGCGGAAGCGGGGCTCGTCTCATGCAGCAGTTTCCGCCGTCCCGCGGCCCCGGCCTGTCGGGTTTCACTTCAGTGCTTGCAGACAAGGCGCCGACATGCCTCGAGGGTCTTTTGCTTCTTCGCTTGCAGCGTGTATTGTTGTTGTCTGGTCTATAGCCTATCGTGGTACGGCAGTGATGATGCTGCTCTTGTCCATCGCTATTCTTGAGCAGCGTTCGACATCATATCTTCAACCCCACTTGAAAGCGACCCATCGGCTAATCACCCTTACTAAACATATGGTGATGAGTAACGAATGGTAGTGGATGCCAGGATTGCCCAGAATAGGCAGAGCTTCACTCCCCGCCAAGAGTCCTCCGGATGCCCAGTTGCTTCGTTTTGACGTCGTAGGTCAAGGACCGATAGTCCGACTTTGCCGGTCTTCTGCTTGCTCGGCCTACTCCCTCCCTCTTCCTGTGCTCAGTTGCTGAATGGTTCCGGAACCCACTCACCCGCAGCGACACCGGATTCAACCACTCGCCACAAATTCTTACCCTCGGCCGGATCAGGGTGACGACGATCATGCGCATATCGAGTGATGATGGCGAACAGTGACAGTCGAGTCTTGCGTGAAGCCTCCTCAAGGTACTGTTCAAGGAACTGATTATCCTTGATGAAGGAATCGTAGCCGCGGCTGGCGAGGTCGTGGGCGATCTGGTCCAGAACATACCGTGTGAGGGGTGTAGCGTTGGCATCGTCGCCGAATTTCTTGATCAGCCAAAGAAGCTCGTCGATTCTGACTTTGTGGGTCCGGTAGTGCGTGCGAAAGCGCTCCACCAACAGGTTCTGTAGAGAATAGGCATCATACTCCCAAGCGAACTGGTATGCCTTCAGTGCAATGTTGAGACCAAGGCGATGCTCGATCTCACCAGGTTCCTCGCTGTACAGACTCTCAACGAAGATACGGAAAGCCTTGGCGGAATGGCTGTCTCGTGGTGCGATGACATAGTCGGCACGAATAATCGTGGAGGGGTTAGCAGGCGTTCCAACAAGAGTTGGGGACTGGTCAGCAGCCTGGCTTTCACCCTGGTTGTTGTCTCCAGCCTGCTCCTGCTTGACGCCGGCTTGCTCGGTCGCGAGAGCAGGACTATCATCGTGGTTCGAAACCTCGACCTCGATGGCTTGGCCAGGCATACCGTGGCGGCCGAAAAAACCAGTCTTATTGAGTCGATTTGCGTGCACGCTGAACTCGTCTCTTGCAGGGCCGACAACGATGATAACGACCTGTCCACCAAAGTCGCTGACATTTGGTTAGTCATCTTATCATCTTCGCTTGAATAGCTGACTTACTGCGAGGCGCGACGCTTCTGCGGAGTCACGGCGGGAGGAGAACTCATCATGAAGTTGTTAAACGTGGGCACGGCCGTTGCGGGTATGAGTACGATAGCGAATGGATGGTGTGACGATGGACCGCGATCAGGAGAGAACTAGCTGCTGGCGTGGCTGGAGGGTCTGGATTAGAAAGGTTGCTGAAAACATGCGCAGCTTTTGTAGCCGGGCGGCGAGCGTGTGGTGGTGACTGCGAGTGAGGTCATCAAAGACTGACGAAACGGTCCGTTTGGCAGCATTCACTTGAGTGGCAGCCCTCTGAGAACTGCAGCCAAGTTGAGTGAGGAGCTCAGTCTTGGGTGACTTTGAGGGCAGATTATGTTCCATGAGATGGTAGGAGGGTACAATTCCGCTCGAGGTCGCAACCGTAATCTCTGCGAGGCTGCCGCTGCTACAGGAGTTTGCGCCTCGTGAATTACGAACTGGACGATTGCTTTCGAGCTGGATTCGCGGCTCTCACAGAGATGGTTTGTCAGGTTTCCGTTCCGCGCCAGTCAGGTGAGGAAAGACGTGGGTCAAGTCGCTGACTGCGTCACTTGTTGTCTTTGATGGTGGCACCAAAATCGCGGAGTCCTTGTTGCTTTTCGATTGTCCGTCACTTTCTTGGGTGAGCTCCTTCTCAAGCCGCTTGCTGGTCTCCTCGTTCAGCTTTAAAGACTTGTCAATCTCTTTGGTGAGCTTGTCGATATCGTGGTCAAGTTTCTCCCCCTTGGTCTTGGGAACTTCCACCTTCTTCGGCTTGCCTTTGTCGGGATCTGTCTCAGCCCACAGAGCCTCAAGCTCGTCCCGCCACCCCATGGCATCGGCAAACTTGCGGACTCCCACGTCACAGTCCCCGAGAAGCAGTACGTCGTCAGACCTTGAACCAAGGCCACCAACCCGCTCCAGATTGATAAGGACTCTCGGGGTCTCCTCACTCACGAATGATGGCAGACTGGCGAAAGGCTGCACAGTCAGACTCGTGCCCATGACAATGGCAAGATCAGCTGTAGCTGGGAGGCTGCGGTTTTGGTGGAACGCCTCTGGCAGAGCCTCACCAAAGAAGACAATGTCCGGCTTGACAAGACCATTACATGTCTTCTTGACGCAGTGCGGCACCTCCTTCTGTGCAACCCTTTGCTTCATTTGATCATCGGGGTACTCGGTCTTGCATTCAACACAGCGCTGCTTGGCAAAAGAGCCGTGTGCCTCGACAATCTTATCGTCCGGCACTCCAGCTTGTCGCTCAAGGCAATCAATATTCTGCGTGAAGAGCTTAAGCAGCCGGCCTTTCTTGTGTAGCAGGCTAATAAATGAATGAGTCACCGTAGGTCTGAAGTTACCTGGGTACAACTCATGTGCCAATGCATAGAACGGGAGCGGGTTGTTCTTGAAATAGCCAATGTCAAACACCGCCTCAGGATAGGGTAAGTTTAGTCTGGCCAAATTTGCATACAGACCCGTGTCAGGGGAACGGAAGTCTGGTATTCCCGCAGATGTACTGATACCAGCACCTGTCATGACCACGATCCGCTTGCAATCTTTCTCCTTGATGTATCGCGCAACTCCGTCGATGCTGCGCGCTATCAAGGTGGTTGGCGGGATGGATTCGTCCACGGGCGTAGAGGATTCGTTGCCCATGTTGAAACCGCGCCGGCCAGTGGCGGGCTTAATGTGCCTTTCGCGCTTTCTACGTCCAATTTTGTCCGATTATTGGGGTTTTGCTGGCCAATACAACGCTCGGAGTGACGGTCTGTGATTCGTAAAGCTTAAGAAAAGCGAGTGGAAGGCAACATTGGGTTTTTCTGGTTCTTTGATAACGAGTGCGGAGGAAATCTAACGTCATTTGAGAAGGCAACCACACAAAACTTGAGCCTTGCGCCCCACTTTTACAAGGCTGCCAATATCAAGACGTGGTCACACTTATTTCAGGTTCCCAATGCTATACATGTAAGACGGGTTGGGATGGTGATCTTCCCGAGGTGAGAGGTAACAATGGCACCCAACGGTGAGGCTCATGTGAATGGCAGCGCCCACTTTGAGGGTCCTGATATATATGGCGCACGCTCGGTGGCTGAAATCAGATCCGCCCTTGCTCATCTCCACCACAAAGAGGCCTCGGTCACGACTCGCCTGGACAGTCTTGTGGCAGCACAGAAGGATTTGCAAAGGGAGCTGGGAAGACTGGATATATTTCGAGCCAATCTCAGCACCCAGGCTTCCAAAACTCGATCCATCAGCAATGGCATGCTCTCAGATGCTGCATCGACGGCCAACAGAATCTCGAGTTCGGTGAAGAGATTGGACCTCGAGCAGGAGCGCGTAAAAGCCACTCTGACCGTCGTTGAGCAGGTGGCAGAACTCAAAGCATGCGTACTTGGAGTGTCGGGCTCTATGGGGGCCGCACAGGACTGGGAGACCGCAGCGAGTTATCTGAGCCGGGCTTCCAAGATCCCAAAGGAGGTCATCAACGGTGAATTTGCTAGTCGCATTGTACCTACGGCAGAGGTGCCCGACTCACCAGCAACGACGCTTGAAAATGCTTCGGAGTCACTGTGCACGCTGTTCTTGAGAGAGTTCGACAAGGCTGTCCAAGAGAACGACGGTGGCAAGATCACCCGCTTTTTCAAGCTTTTCCCATTGATAAACAGATCCGAAGTCGGCCTCAATGTCTATGGACGATACGTATGCCAGGGTGTGGCAGCACGTGCGAGGACCAACATGAACGCCGGCACTGGCGGGAATCAGAGCAAGGATGGCTTCTTCTATGCCAATGCTCTCACGAAACTTTTCGAGCATATCGCTTCTATTATCGAGGGCCACGGTGGTCTTGTCGAGCGGCACTACGGCGCTGGGAAGATGACCAAAGTTATTGAGCGGCTGCAGGTTGAAGCCGATCTGCAGGGCGGCATCATCCTTGACTCCTGGGGCGATGAGAGGAGAATAGACCGTCAGCTCACCGACATCCGAGCATATCCTTTCACGTTCCTCGTACAGAGCTTCGCCGCTCCCGTAACAAGAAATGCAATGAGCACGCCGCGGTCCAACTCGCCTGCGCCAGCTCGAGTAAGCGAAGACGAAGGGGTCGACATGAAGCAAGTCGACTCTCTCCTGAATGAGATGACTTCTATGCTCAACAAGTGGTCGCTTTACACACGCTTCGTCACCGAAAAATGCAAGTCACCAGACGCCAACAACGATACTGCAGAAGAACCACCATTCCTCATCAATTCCGCCCTCGCACGCAAGATTCAAGACCGCATTATCACCCCTTTCAACACAATGACCACTTTCTTCTTCCGCCGCTCTGTCGAGAAAGCCTTCCAGCTAGATGAGCAACCCAGCGACCTCACTCTCGACCCTCGCAAATCTCTCTCTTCCAATCCACCCCACATCACCTCCGCCATCGAGGACATCATGTACATTGTCAACAAGGTCTTGACACAGTCCCTGACCACCGCACAAACCGCCATCATCTCCTCCGTCCTCCCTTCGATCTCCCGTGTGTTAGGTTCCGACTTCATCGGCATGCAGCAGCGCAAGATGCGCGACGAATCCTACCCTAAAGCTGCCATACCCGGCCAACTCCCACCCGAGGCCACCATCGTCGCCTTTCTCGTCCTCATCAACAACCTCGATGTCTCCACCACGTACATCTCGCAAATCATCACCTCGCGCCTCAATCCCACCGCGCAGAGCACCAATCTCCTAACCACCCTCTTCCCCACCCCCGCCTCCCTCACCCTCGTCACCACCCACCTCACCTCCCTGCAAACCACCTTCTCCGACAAAACCTCCACCCTCCTCACCGACAGTACCTCGGTCCTCTTCAACAACGTCCTTAAGCCGCGCCTGCGGCCCATCCTAATGGACGCTTTCCGCGACACCTCGTACGACCTCCACGCCTCAGAACGGGCCGACCACCACGCCGCGCTCGCCGACGCAGGTATCGAGCTCGACGACGACGCCCACGACCCGGGCGTCCGCCAGCGCTTCGCCCACGGCTGGGACGCCCTCACCAAGCCCCTGGGCCGGCTGCTGACCGAGCACACCTTCGACATGCTCCTCGCCACCACGGTGTCGTACCTCGCCAAACTGCTCGAGAAGCGCATCTGGACGTACAGCGGGCGCGTGAACGCCGCGGGCGCCCAGCGCCTGGAGCACGACGTCAATGAGGTGGTGCGCTGTGTGGTGCGGGGCCAAAAGTGGCGGTTTCGCGACGAGTTTGAGCGCTGTCGGCAGATTTGTGTGGTCATGACTATGGAGGAGGAGGAGTGGGAGGAGTGTGTGAGAGAGGATGGTGGCGAGGGGGTAGCGGAAAGGTTAACGGCTGAAGAGAGGGAGAGGGCGAGGAGCTTGGTGAAGGAGGGGGACTAGGGCATGAGGAAGCTGGCGTTGAGTGCTAGTTTGGGTGTTGGAATTTCGATGCGGATGAGATGCATTGAGGGACGTACTCTAGATCAGTTCCTAGCGTCTGTCGCAGTTAGATTACGGAACAGTTCATGGAAGCTAGACCTGAAGTTGGAAGGTATTGGATGTCCCGCAGGCTTCTACCTAAAAATGGCGAACGCTATGGACATGAGATCTTGTCATGCTGGATACTTTGTGCTCAAAGGTCCTCATCTATCTCCGAACTCGCCCTGTAAACCAGTCTTGATGGTATCATCAATGCATCTGCCAGTGAACTTTTTTGGCAGAGCCGACTGCCTTTGCCTTCGTAGCACATGAATCATGCGTGTTCCCGACGCCATGCCTCAATCCTCGTCATCGCTTCCTCGACCTGCGTCACCTAAGCCCGCGACATAACACCCCACGCGTAGATCTTGTTGTTGGTGTAGCCAGAGAACAGAGTCTGGCCGTCGGCGGACCAGGTAAGAGACACGCAGTAAGGCTCCTGGCTCTTCTTGCCCTTCTCCAGACCCTCAGGCTTGAGCTCGTCAACCTTGCTCTTCTTCTCGAGATCAAAGATGGTAATGGAGGAGGTGGTGGCGGCGCACAGCCAGTAGCGGTTGGGAGAGAAGACCAGGGCGTGGATCTCGTCGCCGGCCTGCAGGGAGTAGAGGTGCTTGGACTCGTTGAGATCCCAAAGCATGGTGGTGCCGTCCTTGCCACCGGAGGCGCAGAGCGATCCGTCAGGAGAGATAGTCACGGTGTTGATGTAGCCGGAGTGACCAATGTGGTCGGTTTGGATGCGGCAAGAGGCGAGTTCCCAAACCTATAGTCAATGTCAGCGCATGTTTCATCAGGTGTCAAGTATGCGGTGTATATTTTCTTTTTTCTCAGTTCGCCGGTGAATGTTTGTCTCATGGCCCGAAGGCTCTGAAGTAGCAAATACTTTATGTTTTCAACGTAGCATCCTCGTATTGAAACGACGGATCAGGTGTAGATCTTACCTTGACAAGCTTGTCCCAACCAGCCGAGACGATGACGGGGTTCTGAGGGTTGGGAGAGAAGCGAACGCAAGAGACCCAGTCGGTGTGGCCCTTGTCGGTGATGGTGTACTTGCAGTCGCCAAGGGTGTTCCAGAGCTTGATTGTTCGGTCGCGCGAGCCAGAGACGATCTGACGGTTGTCGGCGGAGAAGGAGACGGAGAGGACATCGTTGGTGTGGCCAACGAAAGTGCGGGTGGTGTTGCCAGTGGACAGCTCCCACAGGCGGAGAGTCTTGTCCCAGGACGAGGAGAGGGCATATGCACCATCCGATGAGATCACGCAGTCGGAGACAATGTGGGAGTGGCCGTGGAGAGATCGCTTGGGCTGGCCGTAGTTCTCATCCTCGCGGGTGAGGTTCCAGATGATTAGGGTCTTATCTCTGGAGCCAGACAGGAGCATGTTGGGGCTGTGACTGCGGTTAGCGACTGTTCATACTGCGACGCAAGAGCGACTGACTTCTCCAGGCTGGTAGCCAAGCTGGTGACCCAGCCGGAGTGACCCTCAAGGGTGCCACGGATAACGAGTTGCTCGGCCATGTTTGCGGAAGTCTTGTCGGCGAGTCGTGCTTCGTGGTGTGTCTTTAGCTGGGTGCTATTGAACTTCAGGATGCGCCGCGGGAGAAATTCACCTGTGGGCGAAACAAGGCTGCTGGAAATCTTGGCTGATAGCCTTGTCTTGGCTCTCGAAGTCTAACATTTGAACGACCGCTAGGGTTAGGGTGGCCCAGCTTCCACTTCCAAGAGTGCTTCACCAAGGTCAGACCAGCATGCTCACATCGCTTTTCCTTCCGTTTCCCTGTTTTATGGACAAATGCTTAGTGCGCTTATCGTTGCTCAGTGCTTCACCATTTGTACATCAATCGAGCAGCATATAGGGAGGTGTTGACATGAATCTATTCGCATCCCTGATCTTGCACCGCTTCTCAGGGATTGGAGTATGCAGCCCTTGGGGTACTATGCGGACATCCCGCCGGAAAAACGAATACTCAGAATCAAAGTGTCATGGGTGCCTTGCGCCTTGAATAACGACCTTCCGCCTTAGGAGAAGACTCCTTCGTATGTAGAGGCACATCCGCGTGGGATTCCCCACTGAAGAGCGGGAAAAATACCCAAACCTTCGCAATCGGCGGCCATTGACCGCTATCACACGGCGTGCTTTGAAATTAGCCGATATGTGTTGTAGATCAACCCTGAAGTTCAAATACTACTGCTGGTAGTAGAACGGCCGTGGCGACTGCTACAAATCCTTCTTCACTTCAGCTTCACGAGACTTCTACATCAAGATGGGCTCCACCGAACAACTACCCAAGATGCAGTATCGCAACCTTGGCCGCAGTGGTTTAAAGGTGAGCGTGATCAGTTTGGGTGGATGGGTTACGTATGGTGGAAGTGTAGGTGATCGTATGCATTCCGCTTCTCCATGCTGCTACTACTCATCAATCTACAGAGATTGCCATGGACTGCATGAAGGCTGCCTTTGATGCTGGAATCAACTTCTTCGACTGCGCCGAAGGTTACGCGGAGGGCAAGTCTGAGATCATCATGGGCAAGGCTATAAAACATTATAACTGGTCTCGCAACGATATTGTGATCTCCACCAAGATAAATTGGGGCGGCGCCTTTGGCGTGAGTCTGGTCTAGCTAGCCTTGCTCCAAACTGACCGTTCCAATAGACCAATCCAGTCAACAACTTCGGCCTGTCAAGGAAGCATATCATCGAAGGAACAACAGCAGCTTTGGAACGACTAGATCTGGATTATGTGGATCTGTTGTACGCTCACCGACCTGATCGTGAAACACCCATCGAAGAGACAGTACGAGCTTTCAACTATCTCATCAATGCAGGGAAGTGCTTCTACTGGGGCACCAGTGAGTGGAATGCGGACGAGATAGCCGCTGCGTGGGCAGTGGCTGACAGGCTGCATATGATCGGTCCTCTCATGGAGCAACCCCAGTACAATCTGCTTGTTCGAGACAAGGTCGAGAAGCAGTTCTCGAGACTGTACAGAGACCATGGCCTTGGTCTGACGATCTTCAGTCCGCTCAAGACTGGTATTTTGACTGGCAAGTACAATGACGGTATTCCCGAGGACAGTCGCGTTGCAACGGCCAACGACAACTTCAGTAAGGGTCAGAGGGCCAGCTATGGCAACGAAGCCTGGTTGAAGGATATCGAGCAGACGCGCAAGTTGAAGCCTATCGCTGACAAGCTTGGTACCGATCAGGCGACGTTTGCACTGGCGTGGGTCATCAAAAATCCCAACGTGTCGAGCGCCATCACCGGGGCCAGCAAGATCGAGCAAATCGGGAAGTCTGTGAAGGCGCTAGATCTTCTACCGAAGTTGACAGACGAGATCATGAAGGAGGTCGACGACATCCTGGAAAACAAGCCCGAGCCGTTACAGTTGCGCTTTACCTAGACCTGGAGGCAGATCGGCAGAACAAAAAACAGGCATCGCCAGTTATTTCTCCCCAGAGGGTTTGTGTCAGGTAAACGCGAGCCTAGAAGACTTTGCCCAGTTGTGAGAAGCCATGCTGCTTGGTACTTCCAAACACGATTTGCTTTGTATAGTCTAGAGCGTAGTCATTTTGATTGCCAGGCGGTGCAGCTGATATGATTTAGGATCGTATTTGTCTGTGCTCTAGACTTGTTCTCGAAGTTGTAAATACTTTATATTCGTGCTTGCCGGCCTAAAAGCGGCATGTTTTAAGAGTTGGGGGATCATGACGTTGTTCGTTAGGACGAAGCTCCACCACTCGTCGCCCTCAAGCTGCTTGATATCAGTTTCGATCTTTCTGCTACTACCTACCTTCGACTATCAGCCACACCTCCCTCAACATGTCGACCATGATGAACTCTTTCAGAGGTGTCGCCAGGGCTGCCGCCCGCCAGCACGCTGCTCGCCCGATCACTCGGCCCCTCTCAACCACTCCAATCTTTAGATCCAAAGAGCAAGAAGGCCGAATCCATCCCAATACCGATGGCTACAGAGAAGACCAGAAGAAGAAGCCTGAAAATCCACACATGACCAACACCAATTCCACGTTTCACAATGAAATGCCCAAGATTGGCGAGGATAAGGCGCCGCCGGAGTTCATCAGCTCGGTCGAACCCGAGTATGTTCCAACCGACAAAAGACCTGAAAACACAGAAAGGATGACTGGTGGTACACAATCTGGTGATCCCAGCAAGGTTAGCCTCTCTGACGACCTTGCTGTTGGCGAGATGGAGGGGGCGACTTTCAAAGTCGAACCCCTTCGTCGCACAGGAGAAGACACTGCCACCATGAGGGCTAGATTATTATGTCCGTCATGACCCCAGCACACAAGCCGTCGCATTCTTTGCAGGACCATCTACTGACTTATCGATAGACCAAAGCAGGAAGCGGGGGACACTAGAGTCCGATCTGCTCCTCTCCACCTTTGCGAGCGAGAACCTCTCCAAGATGACCAAGGCTCAGCTTGAGCAGTACGATCTTTTCATGGACGAGAACGATTGGGATATCTATTACTGGGCTACACAGTCTCCTGCTGGGACACCGACCTCGCAAGAGACGGCCGAGGGCTCAGTCGAGAAGGCGCCTGCTCAGACAGATGCGCAATATCTCTCACCAGCGAATCCTGGACAGACTCAAGCAACGGATGCTTGGAGGCAGGGTGCGCCTCGCAGTGGGGAGTGGGCGCAGACAGTCGGTACTTTTAAGCCTGCATATCGTCCTGTACCGGCGCGTTGGCATGGCAGTGAGATTCTGCGTTTGCTAAGGGAGCATGTTAGAGCCCGCAGTGCAGGAGGTGTTCTGGAGGATGTCGATGTGCCGGCGAAAGGTAGCGGGATGGGAAGGATGCCAGAGCTGGGCCGCCCCTTTGAGTAGCATTGAAACCCGTCATAAGCCTGTATCAGAGGCCCTGTATAAACTGCACATGCTGACTGTTTACCGTTTGCATACCATGTTGCGGGTCAAGGTTGTACGAAGGCGCAGTTAGTACGCTACTCAGAAGTGCGAGGCCGAGGTACGATCGCCCATCGTTGACCAACCAACGAGCGATGTCGGCTTAGTATTTTTTGCAACAGACTTCCCTGAATCATCCACTATAGTTGCAATAGGCATCATTGCCGCCACAAGCCTTCGCGAGATGGAGATAACAACCGATCGGCCTGCGAGCGGATGCCCACCGCTCAATGCTCATTCGCGCCGCCGGTTATCGTCACGGCAGTATGGATCCTGTCCTCCACTTTTGCCAAAGGCTCGTTTCGTCGTACTCTCAAGAAAAAAGATCATACTGCCATCCTCACAATGGAACACGTACGACTTCTTCTCCCAATCTTGAGGATAGAGGTGCGGGCTTAGAAATCGCTCTGATCCCTCTCTGTGGGCCTTGCATTCTTACCAGCCGCTGATTGTTGTATCATTGGTATAAGTAACAGCAGCATGGTTGTCGAACGCGTCGTCACTGCATCACGACGGCAACATATCAGCCGCCAGCATGATGCGGAAACCGGAGGACGAGCCATCGCGCTCTCACTCCCATGAGCTCGATCCCAGAGTTGGATCGTCTCACAGCACCCGAGTGCCCATAACGGAGGCGGAGGATCCCGAGAAGGCGACCGGATTGGAGTCACAGCCAGAGGACGACAAGTTCCTCGTCTCATGGGACGGCAATGACGACCCCATGAACCCGAAGAACAAGAAAAACGCCACGAAATGGTTCATCGTTGTCATACTGGCACTGGGCAGCTTCTGTGTCACCTGTGCGTCTTCATTGTATACCACGACCTACCAAGGCATGTCTCGGGATTTCGGTTCGTCCAGAATCGTCAATACCTTGGGTCTCTCGACCTTTGTCTTCGGGTTGGGGTTCGCCCCGATGGTGCTTGCACCTCTTTCCGAGTTCTACGGGCGAAGGCTCATCTACCTACTCGCCTTTGGAGGGTTCTTCATCTTCCTCATCCCGTGCGCCGTGGCCCAGAATATTGAGACGATGCTCATCGTCCGCTTTTTCGATGGGCTCTGCGGAAGCGCTTTCCTCAGTGTGGCGGGAGGCACGGTCGGTGACATGTTCACCAAAGACACGCTTCAAGCTCCGATGCTGATCTACTCGGCCTCGCCTTTCCTGGGTCCCGCAACGGCTCCGGTGTTTGGTGGCTTCATCAACAGCACGGTCAATTGGAGGTGGAGCTATTACGTGTTGCTCATCTTCGCTGGCCTCGAATGGGTCATGATCGCGCTGTTTGTTCCTGAGACGTACATGCCTGTCGTCTTGCGACGGAAAGCTCAGAAGAAACGGAAGGAGACCGGAGACGAGAGGTGGAAGGCGCCGATTGAGGTCAGTGACAGGAGCGTCCTATGGACTGTCATGCATAGCCTCTACCGGCCGTTCATGCTGCTCTTTTTCGAGCCCATGTGCTTCAATTTGTGTCTGTTTTCGGCAATTCTGTTGGGCATTCTCTACCTCTTCTTTGGAGCCTTTCCATTGGTGTTTGGGCGTGTGTACGGCTTCAACCTTTGGCAGACGGGACTGGTGTTCCTGGGTATCTTTGTGGGAATGGTCAGCGCAATGGCGACGGATCCGATATGGCACAAGAACTACAAGCGCTTACTGGACAAGCGGGAGAGGGAGACGGGAGAGCGGAAGTCAGAACCGGAGTACCGCCTGCCATCGTCCATCTTCGGAGCGTGGTTCTGCGTGCTTGGTCTCTTCATGTTTGCGTGGACAATCTATCCCGGTGGTAAGTACCCAAGCACGATAACGACGAAACCATACTGACAGCGTAGTCCATTGGATCGTGCCAATTATTGGAACATCCTTCTTTGGCTTTGGGATCATATTGGTGTACACCAGTGTTTTCACCTTCTTGGTTGAAGCCTATCCGCTCTACGCGGCGTCGGCGCTGGCTGCTAATTCGTTTGCGAGGAGCTCGTTCGCAGCAGCCTTTCCCCTGTTTGGCGTGCAAATGTATGAAAAGCTCAACTTCCACTGGGCCACCACCCTCCTTGCCTTCCTGACGTTGGCTCTGGCGCCTTTTCCGTACGTCTTCTGGATTTACGGAAAGCGTCTCCGGCAAAAGAGCAAGTATGGGTCGGCATGAACCGGAGGGGATTGCGAAACGAACTGACCATAGTGGAATCGACTATGCAGACAAGATGATCTTGCAGAAACGGGGCAGGTCGGTACCGACGTACGACACTGGCGATTGATTATGCAGCAGACCCGTGAGCCGCACATCGATTCTTATCGATGATTCTCGTCTCGGCGGATCTGACGGACTGACCGCCTATTCAAACGCGCCTCGAAGCGGGCTTTCTGCCCATGGCTTGTCGCGCGGGGTCTTCACGTTGACATAAACTGACGTGAAAGGAGGCAAGATACCTTTCTGCTGGCTACTAGTCGGAGAGTGTCATCCGGCAGTCCGCCACGCGGCTAGCCGCTCGGCAATCTGTGGTCTGGGAGTTCCCTGGTAGAAAGATCTCAAGGCAAACCCAATAGAGACGCACGGAGCAAGACGCAGATACACGACATCGCGGTGGGAGATTAAGCGGCCAACAGAGAGCACAATTGAAAAGAGGACTGCCCTGCTGCCACGGTCGGACAGAGCCTACGCAGCTTCCAGTCCAGATCGATATGCGCGGTGGTAGTCGACGCGCTTCACGTAAAATGAAACCCTGAGCACCTAGAGGGCAAGTGGAACTCTTCAGTCTCGTCTTCAGTTTTCATGATGCATTGATGAGGCGACGTGGTCGTGACCAAGGCAGCGATTGAAGCGGCGGCCACCCCGAGACCCCACGCCAAGACCCCCCGCGGCCGAGCCAGCACCGCCCTTGAAACAAGGCTGAGAACAGGCTGGAGTAGGTTCACCAGTTGAGGTGTGAACAGAGTAGTGGTAGTGACAGAGGCACACACACTGTCAGGAAGAGCCCTACCACAGTCTATCAAAAGCGGTCGCTCCATTCCTGGCACCACACCCGCATAATGGTGGACGCGAAGTGATGGCTAAGAGTTGATGGTCATTGGGTGAAAAGAGGGGTAGAGTTAGCTACCCAGCTAAATATTTTATACGGGCCAGGCCAAGTCGCCCGGGGTTCAGGGCCTCAGGCGACCGCCAGGCGATGGTGGAGCAGCTTTAGCTTGGGCAGCCGCACCTCGGCCTCCTCCCGATCTTGGTCCTTGGTCTTACTACTGCGCGACTCTCAATTCTGCTCCATGCTCGTGCTCGTGCTCGTGTTCGTGCTCGTGCTCGACCCCTTCAGCCCGCATCGGCTACACTCATCACTGGCTATCCTGTTGACAGTCACAAAAGTGACTTGACGCCGACAGCGCAATATTGGTCCAGAACAATACCGCTCCCGCCTCCGCGACCGGCCCCTCCCACCCTGGGTTTCTCCCCTCCGCCTAGCCTCGTTGCTCCAAGCTCCCATACGCCCGCGCCAGCTTGTTGCGCAAACTCACAAACGGCCTCTCAATCGTGTCGCTGTCTCTGCAAAAATACAACGCTGTCTCACTGGGGGCCAAGGGCCAAACGTGAGCACGGTGCGACACTCATAATACCACGACACGACCTCCCACCATAGCCTGCCTCGTCCCACGTCACGCGTCGCACAGCATACGTCCCAGCAGAGTGCCATCACCTCCCTGTTCCTCTCCTGCCACGCGCTCTGCTTCCTTCCAACGTCACCACCTTAGACTCCGCCGGACTCTTTGCCATCCCTCTTCCAACACGCCGGTGCCGTTCCGACCACTCCCTCCACCCCATTGGGCCCCCGGGCCTGATATTGCGCATCCATTCTGAGCAACATTCTCCCTGTAGTCACATGGTGGGTTCCAGTTGGCGATCGTTCTAAGCGAGACAGTCTTGATCGCCGCACCCCGGCCCGCTGGATGTCAAGCTTATAACAGACCATGGCGGCCTCTGATGTCGAGGACCCTCGCTCCCGTTCTGGCTCTCCTGACGAAAGCGAACTTCAAGAAGACATGTCAGAGCCACCTCAAGAGGGAAAGAAGTCGAAGCCTGCCAACGGTGCTTCCAATGCAAAGGACCCCAATCGTCCTAGGCGCAAAAAGGCTCGTCGGGCTTGCTTTGCGTGTCAGCGTGCTCATCTGACATGCGGTATGTACCTGGTACATGTGACCTGTCACCTCCCTTTGTTAATCGCTGAACAGGTGATGAACGTCCGTGTCAACGATGCATTAAGCGTGGCCTGCAAGATGCTTGCCAGGATGGAGTCCGAAAAAAGGCCAAATACCGTACGTGCCCCGCGCTCTTTATGCCCTATCATGCTCATGCTTGCAGTTCACGATGCTCCCAATGAGGCGCTCATGCCCGGTGTCGGTGCCACCATGTACACGCATCCCGCAGCGAAGCGCGCCTCGACCACCACTAACCCCCATGATTCGCAGCAGCAGAGCCAGCCACAGGGAAATTCCCAGCAGTATTTTCCGCCATCGCAGAACTTCAACATGTTCACCCCGTCCCAGCAGATGCCACCCCCGATGCTGCAGGAGCGATCCATGAGCAGCTCGAATATGATGCAGCAGTCGCCCCTGAACACCACTTTCAATATCAGCACCCAGCCTCCCATGCAGTCCCCAACTGTCGAACACACCAATCAAGGTATGCAACCTCAAGGCTGGTCTGGAATGGCTGGCGCTCTCTTTAACGATCCCTCGGCCTTCAACTTTGATATTGCCAGCATGAACTTCACAAACCAATATGGTGCGCTGGAATTCGGCATGCTTGGCCAGATGGCCACCAATGCCGGAGATACACCTCCAAGCGAGTCAGGCACTACGCGAGGTTCAGTCCATCAGAACTATCGCGTGCCTTTGGGCAGCTTCAGCGAGTCCCCCAACAACACTTCTTTCCCTTACAACGACCCCGCCATGATGTCCGACTGGTCCAATGGTTCAGGTGTATATCACGCCCAGATGGGCGGGGGCCAACCACAAGCTCCGCATGCTTTTGCGATCGAGACCAATGCTCAGTTCCACTCACCCGAAAACCATCAGACGCCGCCTGATGGGCTCAAATTTGAGGAATCGCCGCTTCTCACCTCTGCCCATCTGAAACCTCCTGTTGAGAACAACATGTCTCAACCGCTGCAGCGGCCGCAGGTATCGCCTCAGAAACAGCGACAACCAACTCAAATCACTACACCTCAGCTCAAGGCCAAAACCGCATTACCTGCGAAACCTTCCTCCAAACGTCCACGCGACCCCTCTACAATCTATACGTCCGTCACCACACCTCATCCTTACACGCAAAACTTCCACCATTTGATCGCCTATCTTCAGCGGCGCTTCTCATCGCAGCACTCCAAGACGCTCAGCATTGCCAAATCACTGGCCTCCATACGTCCCTCGTTCATCGCCACAACCAAGACCCTCAACCGAGATGACCTCATCTTTATGGAGAAGTGCTTTCAGCGTACGTTGTTCGAGTACGAAAGCTTCATCGAAGGCGTGGGCACACCCACTATCGTCGCACGCCGTACTGGTGAGGTGGCGGCTGTGGGTAAGGAGTTCCAAATCCTGACCGGCTGGTCGAAGTCGGTTTTGCTTGGTCGGGCTCCGAATCTGAACGTCAACCGTGGACACACAGGCCTTACGCCGCAAACGGGCTCGGGTGCAAATTCGGCGTCAGCAAGCTACGGCAACACCAAAGGATTCAACACGCCGCAGCGTACAACTGTCACCGAGGAGGCCAATGGACAAAATGGGGAGAAGAGAGATCGACCCGTATTTTTGGCCGAGTTATTGGATGATGACTCGGTCGTGCAGTTCTATGAGGACTTTGCAAGACTCGCATTCGGAGACAGCAGGGGCAGTGTTTTTCGGAAGGGCAAATTGCTCAAGTACCGCACCCGCGAGGACGAAGTGGCTGCAGAACTCCGGAAGGAAGCGGCGCAGCGTCAGTCCGATGGCACAGGTGCCGATGCGGGAGGAGATGACCAGGTGGGAAGCATGGGTGGTCCAGTGGGAGGCGGTGGACAGGGCCCGCAGAGGCGCGATACCACGAGCGGTGG
Organism: Cyphellophora europaea CBS 101466; assembly: GCF_000365145.1. Lineage (NCBI taxonomy): Eukaryota > Fungi > Ascomycota > Eurotiomycetes > Chaetothyriales > Cyphellophoraceae > Cyphellophora > Cyphellophora europaea. The sequence continues at coordinate 2,271,558 of NW_008481811.1, forward strand.
TGTGAACCCGAAGCTCCGCAAAGAGGGTATTTCGGGGGAGAAGGGGATGCAGAAATTGGGAAGCGCGGACGGAAAAGTGGACTGCGCTTATTGCTGGACGGTGAAGAGGGACGTTTTTGACATTCCCATGCTGCTTGTGATGAATGTGAGTACATCCCCGTCCTTCCCGAGTTAGGTCTGCTGTGGTTGGGACTAGGTGTGGAGTGGTGAAAACGTCGAAGACATGGGTCGATTGAATCTAGGTCAGGGCTAATTTGGTGACAGTTCTTACCTTGCATTTGAACGAACGAAGCGATGTGTTGTATGGTGAACAACGCGAACGAGCGAACGAACAGCAACAGAGCGATACGCCATCCACAGCGCTTGACCTACGGCCTTGCCGGATATGCGACGCGAGCTACCTTCCCACCTACCAAACAGCAAGTTGCCACAGAGCAACACCAAGTTTGGTGCGAAGTGCTTCTGACGTTGCTGTCGATGCCCAGCGTCGCATGAGGCTACGTCTCGACAGGACCAAACGAGGCTGGAGATGGTCGGGCGTGCACATTAGCGCTCGATGCTGTGGACGTCCGCACACTCCGTCCCTTGTGTCGTCTTTGAGGCGTGGACGGATTGGTGGGCTTTGTATGAGCCATTGAAGCTTGACGAAGGACAAGCAACCAAGTCAAGGCTCACATTTTGTTCGCCGATGCTCATGGACTGGCTTGTGAGTGCTACAAGGGGCGTGGGTTCAGCCCCGCTTGCAGTGTAGATCGAGGCCCCAAGTCCCGTGAGCGGATCTCCAAGGCAATACATGTGCATGTCATTGAACAAGTGGCGCGGTGGTCACACTTTTGACTGCATTATGCGAGGAGTGGCTGGCGTGAATTTAGCAGGCCAAGTCAAGGTCAATTAAAAGGAAAAGGAGATGGGAATGGAAACAGTGTGAGGAAATGATGCGATCTGCTCAAGATTCTTCTTCTTTTGCCGAGGGACTGGAATTGTGATTGCAATAAAGTCGATAGTGCGATGAGATCCGAAATGTGTGTGTGTGTGTGTGTGTGTGTGTGTGTGTGTGTGTGTGTGTGTGATATCCCGGTAGCTACAGCGGCCCGCATCGCGTCACCGTCTATCTAGAGAAGGCGCTGAGACTTGCACAGGCCTATATACTGGCGACAAGGGTCTCGGAGATTGTGTGAGTTTCCTCCTTCGTCTCTCCCTCTCTCTCTCTCTCTCTCTCGGCGAGTGTCGTTACATCCCCCATTGAATGGGCAACGAGCTGCATCGAATGCGGTGCGGTGCGATGGCGAACGAAATGCTAGTCGGTTGTGTCGGTCGTGTCGGTAGCTCCAGGCGAAACGTGAATGGGAACACCACAGACCTGGAGAGTGAATGGAGTCGGTCGTATATGTCAACATATATCTTTCTAGAGGAAAGGACGAGGGAGGAGTCACATACTACATTCAAGTCAGTGGACGGACAGCATCATCGAAGTCGTTTGAAGGGGAGAGGAGAGGAATGTGTTGTGCAAGATCTATAGTATGCTTTGTCTACCTCTACCTCTATCTCTAGCTGTGCCTCTACCTCTACCTCTACTTCTACCTCTACCCCTGCCACTGCCTGCCGGCTGTAGCTTTGTTTTGACGTCTTGTCATCATTTGGCCCGTGTCGTGACCCACGCCGTTTCCATAAGTAGGCGAGCGCCCGTGTTGGATGGCAAGCAATCCTCCTCTCTTCTCTTCATGTCCGAACTGCCTCGACACCTCCGTCTCTCGCCAACAGCAATGGCAATGCGCCGTAGCCCTTGATCTGCATTAAAGCTTCCCATCACCCTGCCCGCCACCCTCTCCCTCCCCTTCCCCCTTCACTTCGCCACCAACAACCTCCCTCTCCAACCTCCCCACATCTCCATCTCCATCTTCCCACCACCCAAACTCCCTCAACGCCCGATCCCCCATGAACCGCCGATACCCCTCCCGCTCCAACAGCGACCGCCGCGCCACGTCACAGTCAGTTTTTATATCCGACACCAGAGCGTCGAGCGAGGCGTAGTCGTACTCCGGTCGGATGAAGCCCAGGATCAGGAGGTTGAGCGGCGTGTGGTAGAAGTTGTGCCTGGGGAAGTGGTGCAGGAGGTGGATCTCGATGCTGCGGGTTTTGTTCTTGTACTGTTTGTTGGAGAGGGTTTTGTTAGTGGGGGAAATTGGTATTGGGTGTGAGGTGGAGGTGGAGGTGTGCACGTATGGGCAGATGCTGGAGTTGGGCGATAGGCAGTTAAAGGGGGAGTCGTTGCTGTGGTGATGGATGAGGATTAGGATGGAGAAGGGGGTTGGGAGCTTGGAGCCGTGGTTGAAGAGACAAGAGTGATAGAAAGTCGACGGTTGTGGAAGAGTAGGCGAAGGAAAGATGATGGCGCGACGGAAGGACTCACGTAAGGATTATATCCAATACTTAGCACCGCCGGGTAGACGCCCACACCATCTGCGTCCACACCGCCAATAGCCTCAGTCTGAGCTCCTGCCTCGGCATCTCCCGTTGCCTTTCCTCCACCGACCGTCTGTTCATCACTGGTTGATGCGGAAGATGACAGCGTCAGTTTGCTGTTGTCGGCAGGTTGGGTGGTTTCGGGCGTGAGTTTTAGGCCGACGAAGCCGTAGTAGACGCCGGATTTGAGGTCTGGGTAGGAGGAGAGGTTGGAGGGTGGGATGTTGGCTGTGGGGATGCCGAGCTAGGAAGGATGAGTTAGCGTTGTGTTGATGTCGAGATGATATGCTGTATCCTCGAGACCTCATGCTTCACCACACGTCGATCCAGGAACAAGAAGCCACTTGCTGGACTGTAGTTAAGCTCGGACTCACCTCACGACTCCCCCTCCCAAAGCCCTTGATGACCGGTCCACTCAGCTTGATGGGGAATGGAGGCTCCGGACCAGATTCGGGTCCGGCAAAGTCGTCCCGTGGCTTATCTGGACGTATCTCCGGCATCGTTGCGTGTGAAGTCTGAATATATGAATGCCTGGAAAGCGGGAAGGTGTCGGAGTTGGGGTCGGATGGTAATGGCGGCGCGGCGATAAGGCGTCGAGATTTTGCCTGATAGCGTGGCGGAAGCTGGCGCGGGATGAATGAAGACGGGGAATGGCGCTCTGTGAGCAAGCAGGGGGGGTATTGATCGCGGTGACAGCGAGGACCTAAGAACAAGGTTGAGCTCGTCGTATTCGTGACCGAGACCAACCCATGCGCGTGGTGGGACAAACAATTTAAGGCGTCATGGAAGCACGGAGAATCGGCGAATATAAATTCCAGAGGATAGCGCATCGGGTCTCTACGTTCGACCTCAGCCCAGCTACCTGGTACAGCACATGCAAATTCACGACACGTCATCCAACAACATCGCATTGCCTCGAAGTAACTATGCTTCGATCAGTAGTAGCTACCTAACTCCATCCGAGGCGAGGGCAGTGTGCCAGGCCCCATGGCCGCCTCATTCCGTTCAAAGGCCCTGATCATACCACTGCCCATTCCCCGTCCCAGTCTATGCTCATTGTCGTGAATATTATCATACTTGGTATCGTTCCACGTGCTGTGGCGGAAGAGAAATTCCCTGGCAGATCTTTGCAACTCGTTCGCCATCGCCAATCCTCTCCGTGCACATGTTCAGGCTTCTCAACTACCCTGATCGACTGCGCCTTCATCCCTTCTCGGCATGCAGCCACCATCTACGAAAGATGGAAAGCTCCCTGTCCCTCCTTAATTGCCACACCTAGTCTCTTCTTCAAAACCTCTTGGTCACTGTAGTCTGGCAACTTCAAGTAGTTGACGCAAGTCATGACACTTGGCAGATAATCGTCAGACGAGTAAGGAGGCTCGCTGGGCTTGCAGACGACAGTGAACATGGGTGTCAAACTCTTGAACCCCCCGATTGGCAACTTGGGACTTCCAGTAACGAACTGCAGGAAGTCCCGACGCTGCTCCTGTGTGAGCTCCGACATGGTCTGGAGCAAGTTCTTGACGCTCTTGCTGTCCATGTTGAAACCATGATCGGCCTTGACAGAATCCATCAGTGTTTCGATTGACCAGTCTTCTTCCACACGGCCGAAGAGCATGACAAGCTCGTTGGGTGTAAAGGCCTGCAGCGACGAAAAAGAGAAGACTTGCGAGAAGCCGGCCTGGAAGGCCTCGATTTGGCGCCGCACACCTTGACCAAGACTCATGTTCAGCACGCGATCAATGTAATCTTGAACATTGTCCATCGTCACTGAAACATCGGCTCCGTCCTCGACCAGCTCAATCGAAGGGTACCCAGGCAAGGTGAAGTCGAGCATCAAATCCTCGATCCGTGCGCCCTTGATCGATAGCTCGCTCAGCGCCTGTTCTTTCTGAGCCGCAGGCAATTTCGCGGCTTCAATGTTCGCTCTGGCATTGGCAAACTGCTGCAGCTGAGCCATTGAGTTGGCCAAGTCCTGGTCAATCGTGCGAAGCAGGCCGATCGAAAGCGACATGGTCGATTTGGCCGGGACTTTGAAGAACGTCGGGCTGAACGCAATGTCGATGATTCGAGAATCGATCATCGAACGGGCCACAAACTTGCCCAGCATCTTGAAGAAGAGTAGAAGTTTTTTACCGCTGTCGGCGCTCGCAGCAGCCTCGCTCATTGGCGCAGGGAAGAGACCGTTCCTACCGAACGCAAAGTCCTCGGTGTTGGCAGAATCGTTTTCCCGCCACATCTTGAGCTTTTTCTTCGAAAACTCTTTCGAAACGGTAGAGTAGAACTCAAGAGTTGGCCCCAATCCCGTTCCGACTTCTTGGAAATATTCAACCTCCAAAACACTCGGAGACGCACCATACATTTCCATGACCTTCATGGCCGATTCGAGGATCTTGCTCCGTGAGATCCGCACCTTCTGACGCTGAGGACGGCCCATGAGCGGTCTATCATCACGTCGGCGGTCGCGCCGGTCGTCGTTCTCGCTCTGGTTGCTCTGCCAGCGAGTGATGGAGCGGGAGTAGCCAAAAGATGTTGATTGCAAGAACAAGTGACGGGTCTCGAATGGGAATAGGAAAGGAAACCCCCGGGCGAGGTCCTCGGCCCAATCTGGCAAGCAATTACTCGCGACAATCAGTGGCTCCTCGAGCTGGCGGTTCATTTTGGCCGTCAGCTTGGTGTTAATGAAGGATGCCAGAGGCTCTGGGTATAGCTGAAGTCCGGCCCGGCCAAGAGTCTCGCGAACGTCATCCAAGCTAGCATTGAGCTCGTGCAAGATGCGAAGCAACAATAGTATCGACGATGTGACTGGGTGACCATTGAGAGAAGCTGCTAGCTCGCCATCCTTGCCGCTCTTCTCCTTGTTCATCGCCGCAAGAGTCGACGCTGAAGGCGGCGGTCCCTTCACCTTTCGGAATTTGACTGTATGTACACCAGACCAGACGCCACGCGAGGTCGGATCGTTAGTAGGATCACGATTATGGTGGACAGCTCGGTAGATGGTGGTGTGGTTTGGAATAACGTTTCCATCAATGCTGAACTCGATATGCCAGTCTTGAGGAGTTGACTGCAGTGCAGCTGCATAAGATGGGCGACCAGAGGCAGTAAGAGCGCGGTTGGCGAGGCTAGGCGAATCGCTTGACTCGTTACGTGACGCACCAGGGATGGGCGTCCCTGGCTGTGGCGTAGCAACTCGCGTACCGTCCTCTTGACGGGCAGTGACTTTGCCAGTGGACGCGACCTCCATGTTCACAGCGGCGGGTTCAGGCACATCGTCATCAGACATGTCATCATCTAATCCATCGACGAAAGCCTCGAGAGTCTCATCACCAGGGTCGGGCGTGCCCGTCTCATCTTCAATCTGCTTTTCATCGGGGGCTTCCAGTTTAGGATCCTCCGCTTCGGTACTCGGCTCAGGAGGCCGGGTATCTGCAGTTGTAGCAGTAGAGGCTTGGTTGCGACGAAGAGATCGGCGCCGCTCGCTCTTCTCTTCGGACTTGATGGCCTCCTTTCGTGATTTCTCGTGGCTGCTGGACTTAGCTCGCGATGATGGACGTGAAGACTGAGCCAACTCAGGCGGAGTAGCAAGTGGAATGCCTCCTAGCTCTTGCCCAAAAGGCGAGAACAGGCCAGACTCAGCGGCACCCGAAAGTTGAGCCATACGGGCGTCGGCGAGTTGTGCCAGCATCTCGCGACGTCGATTGAGGGTGCTCTTATCAGGAAGACTGAAACGTGGCCGCAGGTAATCATCCAAAGCTTTGAAAGTAGCAATGGCATGAATAGACACAATCATCTCGCGGTAGCTCGGCGGGATATCTCCGTCTGGCTCAGCAGTCAACCGCAGACGAAGCTGACGGGAGAGCATGGAAGTGGAGCTCGTCCGACTACTCTCAGATGCGTTGTTGTTGACAGTCATGACTTCGAAGTGCTCAGTGCGGCTGAGAAGGTCCTGTAGCTTCTGAATTAGAACAGTCAAAGCGGTAGTCGATGTTGAGGCCGTGGCGGTCTTGATCTTAGCTGGACTGGCCGAACCCATGAATGCAGCCAAGAAATCGCCGCGAGGATTGGCCGCAGTCGTACTTGGCTTCCCTAGAATATCGACCAGCAGACGAATGATGCCGGAATCAAGAAGCTCGGAGCTGGTGATACTCTCCAGTGCATCGCCGTCGAAAAACGAAGCTAGGCGCCTGAAGAGGTCCGACCCTGACGTGGATTTGACTCCAGAGTAGTGGGTCTGAATTTGAGTAGCCAATGCTTGGAGGTCTTCTCGGATTTTGATGGCCTTCTCTTTCAACTCACGGCCGTTGGAGGTATCGTACTTCTCGAGAAACTTCTTTGCACGCATGATGACCAGGTCTTGGATACCGGCGATGATGACGGGTGACGGCAGCTCATCGTCGGAGGAGTCAGAGTCATCATCATCGATGTGGTGATCTTCTCGAATGGCAATCTCGTCCTCATCTGGATCGCCAATTTCATCGTAATCTCTCTCGCCAGCCTCATCGTCTTCTGCGCGGCCCTCATCGTCATCGTCGCTCTCATTCTCGGAATCTTCTTGCTCATCGGCGCCATCGCCCTGCTTCTCGTCAACAGTGTCATTGGTGGCAAGACCATCGTCAGCCGACTTCTTTGCAGCTTCAGGGGAAGCTCTAGCAGACAGAATCTCGGGGTCGATCTCTGGCTCCCGCGCCGCGAGCTTCTGAATCTCGCCAATCACTCCTTCGCGGTGAAATTGATACTGATAGATGTACTCCAAACGGTCGAAAAGAAGCTCGGAAGCTTGAAGGGCATACATGACGAGGCTAGGATGGTCCTCCTGCGAGAGGATCGATGCGAGGAAGGAGGCATATGGCACAGGTCTTAGCGCTTCCTCAATGACAGCGGTTTCAAGGTTGGACAGCATCTTCAGCTGAGCGTTCAGCACCTTTTGGCGCACACTCAAGTTGACAGTGCTTGAGTAAGCATCAGTGAGCGTGGGCATGAGAATGACGGCAAATCGTCGTGTCTCCTCTTTGCAATTCTCTAATAGTTCCAAACGCTTGGCAGCTCTTGAAGAACGCTTGTTGCCGGAATAGCCGCCATCAGACGTGTCATCATCGAACCCAGTGTGACCGAGCTCGTTCAAATCCTCATTCGTTTTGGCGGGCGGCAGGAGCTCGCAGATAACATTCAGTGTTTCGTAGACTTGCTCGCGCGGGCGATGGATCAGAGCCTGCATGATCACAACGCTGTCGATTTTGGATGCCGCATCAGAAGTTTCACTGGGTGGCGACACGCCAGTCAGTATTTGATAGAGGGTATCGACAACCTTCATCTTCAACAGCTCGGCGGACAGATTCGGACTCGCCCTAGCCACAATGGCAAGCACGCGCAGGAACTCGGTGTGGATATTGGCGCCAATCAAGTTGGTCGTACCGGGCAGCAGCAGGCCCAGAACAGCCTTCAGCAGAGCCGGCTCGACTAGCTGCTCGAGTTTATCAGGGCTGTGCTTGAAGCTGTCGATCACTCGTGTCACGCAAAGACAGCCTTGCTCTACCACTTTCTGGTCGTGGCTGACCAAGACGTTCTGGAGAATCGGCATCACATCTTTGATGACAGCGAAAGAGTCGTGAGGGATGTTTCGGCAGCAATTGGCAGCAGTTGTGACAGCGGTGCGTTGAGTACCAGTCGCGAAGAAGTCGAGGAACTGCAGGCAGGCTGTGAGACCTCCCTCGCGAACGATAGAGGCAGGGAAGTCGACGGAGATTTTGGAGAGCGTGCTGAGAGCTTGCTCGGCTACATCGATGTATTGGATGTCAAGCAATTTCTGGCATAGAACAGGGACAGCGCCACCGTAAACAACGTTGGCAACAGAGCCACGCATGGCTTCCATCAGATTGGCGATGCATCGGCAGGCCAATAGCATTAGCTCCGGATTCTCCTCGCCAGTGATGGGGTTGGGTTGCATCAAAGCGACCAACTCTTTGATGTATGGATCTGGAGAGAAGTGGCCGGAGAGATTGTCCTCGTTTGAGACGAGTAGGAGATTGGAGAGTTCTTCCAACGCTACCAGCTGCATGGTGGAATTCTCGTTCCGGCGCAAGCTGGTCAGAATGTCCTTGAATCGTGAAGACATGCCGCTCATCATTCCACTGAGAGCACGTAGAGTACTAGACACATGCCCCGAGCCAAACAATGCCGAGGTGAAAGGGTCCATACCATCGTCATCCGCACCTGGACTCCCTGCATCGATACTATCATCATCGCGAGGAGGCGGCGGAGGGCTCTCGTCGTCTCCAGAAGGCGGCTTCGAAGGCACTTCGTCGTCCGATTTCATGGCGAGATCCGGATCTTTTTTGTTCACTTTCTTCTTCTTGGAGCGGATAGGAGGTGTCTGCGTTGAGGGTGATGTATCTATCATGGTTAGATGCGGAAGTAGTGACTATGGAGGGGATGTACCGGTAGCCGACTTCTTGTTCGTGCGCGATGCAGCACGCTTAGAAGATTTTGAGCTGGCTATTTTGGCAGGTTCTTCAGTGTACTTCGATGAAGATCTTGATAAATCAGTCAGCCGTTGCTCGTTGCCAGAGCTCTCCTTGTCATACCCATTGTTAGACATTGCCGTGTCTGCAGCGGAGGATCTGCGAGTTCTACGCTTTGAACGAGGCTCGGGATCTGGCTGTGGTTGAGAAGGACTGGCTGTAGTTTTCTGTCGCTTGGAACGACGAGGAGGGGTAGGCTGAGCAGGCTCTGCGAGATCTTGGGTTGGGCTAGAGTCTTGCTGCACGGGAGCCTTTCGCTTCCTGGAGGGGCGATCGTCGGGTGGAGGAGGTGCTTCAGCGGGCTCTGCAGCTCGTCTGGCTGCCGAACGAGTGACTCTGGACGACATGAGTGTCGGGCCTAACAACAAGAAAACGTAAAAGCCGAGATAACATGAAGATGAAAGAGGTGGCGGATGGTAGATGTCTCCACCAAAGGCCTGTTCAAATAAAGGCTGCTGCGAAGAGGGGGTATGACAAGGCTGAGTGAAGCAGATGGAAGGCGCTAGCTACCTTGGATCAAAGGGTGAATTCAGTGAGGACGAAGAAGAAGGGGTGATGTCGCTCTGCGAGGTGAGGGAGGATGTATGGTGTCGGGCAGGCGTAGTATCGTGATGCTGCTGATGGCTCCGGCTCGATGGAATTGTGGGTGTCGTTGAAGCATTGGGCACATGCGCCATAATCAGCTCGCCATATTCCAGGCGGCCGCAAGAGACGAAATGCAAAAGGCTGATGTACAGAAAAGGGCAATAATCAGACACGAAGATGCAGTAGGTTGAGTCGGAACAGATGCCATACTATGTCACGGCAGCACGGCACACAGTTTGGGGCAGTCCGCCAGCGCAAGGCGTGTGGAGTGTCAGCCAATCAGCCGGTTCAGCGACCCAGCACCATCTTTCAGCCTCCTACACAGGATTTCAGATGCTTGGATTGCTCGTGGACGGAGCAGATGGAAGGGAGACCTTCGTAACCCCTACTGGATAGATTTGTTTTGCATTGTGCGGTCCTGCGTGCTGACAATTGCTAGTAACTACCGCTCCTTCTATTTCCGCCGAGACTGCTGCAACAAATCGGCAGCCATGCAAGGCTGTTACATGCTTGCCGCAACCTGCATATGATAGTAGCAAGCATAGCCGGTGTCGTTGCCTATTAGACGAGAGGCAGAGTTCGAATTCTCGTGATTATCTACGGTTGTGATGACCAATTCTACAACTCATCAAAGCACGCAACGCCTGCGCTCGGGCTATCCGGCGGTTGGAGAAATTGCCCCCAAGCGCAGCTTAGAGCCGCGATCGGGGCCCTTGGTAGCCAGACCCCTCTTTTTGCACGTTCCAGTTGCTCTGCACTGCCTGACTCGGAGTCTCGATCTTTCAATTTTCTCTCACTCATCAGCCCCCTTAGGTGCTCAAGAGACAAAACTACGCGGCCGCCCTCTCGCTTCTCGAAACCATGTCTCCTTCCCTTCCAGCTGTCAGATGCGAATAGTCTCCCTCCGCCCGCAACCACCGCCCAGCACCAATATCCTCGCCCGAGTCACGACCGCTTCCAGGTCCCCGCACCACTCGCTGCCTGCGGAAGCCTATCTACCTGTACCTGTAGCTCGTCATCTTCGATTCCGACTCGCGTGCTTTCCTTCCGGCCTCCCTTCTATCCGACCCGCACATATAGGGTGCCCTTTTTCGGCAAACCGACACCACCTACGACCTTTCTCTACAGTGAACCGTCGCCACACCAAGCTCCAGTCTGTGCTGGGCGAAGCCGACGAGATGGACGCCTACAACTTCCCTGATGCCCGCCTCAAAAAGAAGCTCGATGATCCCTCAAAGACGCCTCTGTTGCTCGTTGCTTGTGGCTCATTCTCACCAATAACCTTCCTCCACCTGCGCATGTTTGTTATGGCAGATGACTTTGTCAAACACACCACAAACTTCGAAGTCATTGGCGGCTATCTTTCGCCTGTCTCCGACGCATATAGAAAGCAAGGGCTCGCTCCAGCCGAGCACAGGTATGAACATCCGCGTCATTGATGATCTCGCTGATGTATGCAGAGTGGCAATGTGCCAGCTAGCCATTGACAAGGCTTCCAACTGGCTAATGGTTGATACATGGGAAGCCGAGAAGAAAGAGTACTCCCCAACCGCTCACGTTCTCGACCATTTCGATCATGAGCTCAACGAGGTTCGCAAGGGCATAGATGCCGGTGATGGTACCCGCAAGCCTGTCCGAATTGCCCTCCTCGCTGGCGCCGATTTAATTCAGACCATGTCTACTCCTGGCGTATGGAGCGAGAGCGATCTCGACCACATCCTTGGCCGTTACGGCACATTCATCATCGAACGCTCCGGCACTGATATCGATGAGGCTTTGGCCAGTCTACAACCGTATCGCGAGAACATACATGTCATACAGCAACTCATTCAGAATGACGTCAGCAGCACAAAGATTCGACTATTCTTACGACGAGGCATGAGTGTACAGTATCTCATTCCGGCACCCGTCGTTGAATATATTGAGCAAAACCATCTTTTCGGTGAGGACGGTCGTACTTCAAGCATGACTTCTGCCACTCAGCAAAGCAGTGAAAAGGGCAAAGAGCCGGCCGAGCCAGCCGAATCAGCTACGACTTCGTAAAGTTGAATTCTGTCCACTTACGAAATCTATTGCCCATGCCATTACAGTGGTGGCGGTGAAGAACAGCCGAAGAATGGCAGGAAGCAAAGGCCAAGACGTTGCCATATGCTGGGCAAGCTCCTCGATTGGGACAAGCAGGCCCGCACCGTGCCCCAGCGTTTTCTTGGTGTTCAGTCGGAGAACACCAAGAATGCAAAATTCTGGGAACGCTCACCAAGATCAGGGCCAACAGAGCGCCGTGGTCTATTCGAACCAATGTGCATACGAACAAGGGCCATTCAAGCCGTCGCACGGCACGAATAGAAAGAGAAGAGGTGAGCGCGAGCCACGGGGTCCTTGATGATGAAGATGATGATTTCAGGCATGCACATAAGACTTGCGGTCTGTCTGCAAGATTGGGTGCTGTCTATACACTGATACCCATGTTAATACATAACGAAGATACGACGAGCGCGAGCGAGTCATCGCTATGGACATTTACGCTCTTCTGTTTTCTCTCTTGCCGTCTCAGAAGTGATGCAGTTAGAGAAGGAAGCCATCGGTAATTGTCTGCAGAATACATGACACGAAAATTCTTGCTCGTGTAGATGGGCTACTGTCTTCATGACTGTAAAGGAATTTTTACCCTTCCCACCGGCTTGTCAATACCTTGTTATGTGTCCACAGCCCTGCCTACTAATAGCTCTGGCCGCCCGCGAAATCTAGTTCCTCCCGACTATACCGCGCATGTACCTAGGAAACCCGCCCTCTAGACGTCAAGATACGAAAGACATCTGTCACGATGGTAGACACGAATTTCACTCCCGACACGCACCTCGCGCTTATCACCGGCGCTACAGGTGGCATTGGCCGCGCGACCTGCCATGCACTCGCCCGCCTGGGTATCTCTGTAGCCGCACATTTCAACGCAGCCAAGGATGACGCCGAAGTATTAGTCCAGGAACTGACAGAACAGTACCAAGTCCGAGCTGCGTGCTTCCAGGCCGATCTCGGCGACTACGATGCCGTGAGTTCATCCTCGAGTGATGTTGGGAAGACTGGGGCGAGGCAGCGAGGCGAACTAGGCAAACCAGTGGACGTTCTTCCCTTCCCGTCTACGATGCCTCAGTTGGACATGATGACTCCCGTCATATGTTTAGCCTTGTTCTATTCGAGCTCTCATTGATCAACCCTCTCCTCCGCGTAGGTCCACCGCCTCCACGCCTCAGTTGTCGCCACGCTCGGGCACCCTAATATCCTATTCCTCAATGCCGGCACCACCGGTGGCGTATCCGGCGTCAAGAACCTCACCGAGGTCCCCTTTGATGTCTTCGAGCAAACATGGCGCATCAACTGCGGTATCGTTCACCACTCTCACCCCTTTTCACCTCTTCGCTCCCCCTAGCCCGGTCTACAGGCACCGCATCATACAAACTAACCATTCCCCCACCCTTGACCGGGTGCCGGGCAACTAGGCTCTAACATCCTCCTCACACAACTTTGCCTTCCAGCTCTAACTCTGGCCCGGAGCGGTACCACCGCGACGGAGCCCTGGGGCCGCATCATCTTCAGTGAGTGTCTTATGCACCTGAGTCGGACAGCAGTGGCAATGTGTGTACCTGTGACGCATATCTCTGAAGGTACTCTGGCTACCGTTAAACCGGCTCGTGTCCTTTCTTCGTCCTTCAGCAGAACCACTCCATTCCCTTCCACGATGAGGGGTATTCCGACACTCTCACACACGGCCCCCCCCCCCCCCCCCAGTCTATGATACCTATTCACCGAATCCAACCTCTAACCAACAAACCATTTTCCCAAACCAGACTCCAGCGCCGCCGCCTTCACCGGCGGCCTCGTCGGCCCGCACTACGCCTCGTCGAAATCCGCGCTGCACGGCCTCATCCACTGGCTCGCCGCCAGCGTGGCCTCGCGGGGCATCACCGTCAACGGTATCGCGCCCGCGCTGATCGAGGGCACCAAGATGCTGCCGGGGGCGAAGGAGGAGTTGAGGAAGAAAGTGCCGGTCGGGAGGCTGGGGACGGGGGAGGAGGTGGCGGAGACGGTGGTGTGGATGGTGAGGAATGGTGAGTTTCTACTCCGTACTCCTGTCCTGGCTTTGGTGCGATTTGGGGCTTTTGTTCTCAGGTTTGATTAGTGCTGTTGGTCCTGGGTTTGGGGTGTGTCCGCTGACTTTGGGGTTCCTGGGTTGGTAGGCTATGTGAGCAACAAGGTGGTGGGCGTTGATGGGGGTATGTTGGCGCAGTGAGTTGCGAAGGTGAGTGAACATGCTTGTGGCGCTCTCCGCTTCTGGTTGGGATGTATCCATGGAAGAGACGAAGGGGGAGGTATGACCGAATCCCCAAGAATGTGGCTCAACAACTTGAATTTGAATATGCGCAAACAGATCTGCCGAACGAGATGGGACGATAAGAGCACTCGTTTGGTCCCAGGATGTACACAGACACCTACATACGCGTATGTCCAAATTTCCAGGCCATTATCATGAGTTCCCCTAGCCACGCCAATATCAATCACCCGTTTCCTTTTATCACGAAGCCTTGCTGCTACTTCAGCCAGCTATGTCCCATCACCGTCTCATGTCCTTCCCCAGGAAAACGTCCACCAGACACTCCGACCCTCAACTACCCTGCAACAGTCCCCCCGGTACCAACTCCAAAGCTATGGCCATCGTGAAACGCGCCAGCGGCCTGCTGCCTGCCACCAACTCCCGGCCCGGACTGAGAGAATTTCGTCATCTCCTCCTTGGACATGCCCGTGTACTGTTGGTTCCGAAAGTCAGCGCAAGCTCGTCTTAACATCCGGCCCATCATCATCATCGCATCAGCGTCTAGGCTGGAAGGAAGAAAGAGGAAGAAGAGAGGCGTGAGAAAGGAGATGGGGAAAGAGCCCCTACGCAAACCATCACAGTTTGTAGCCACCCGCTCTACGAGTGAGCCTCAAACATCACTACTCACCTTCTTCATGTCCTCATCGCTAATCTCCTTCTTGTCACCGCCGCCCTTCAACTTGTCGATCCAGCTGCGTTTGCGCTCCTGCTGCGCCGTCTCCGGCGCCGCCAACCCGCCGGAATTCTGATTCTGAATTGGATCGTTGGCCTCGGCGAATTTGTCCTTGGCCGTGTGCGACGTGGGGTCAGGCCCACCCACTTCATCGGTGTCGCTCACCCCGTTGGGACGAGATGAGGAAGCAGCGCCGGTTTCGTGCGGGTACGGCGTGTTAGAGAATCCAGCGCTGTCCCGATTCGAATTGAGCGTCTGGTAGGGTTCGAGCTCGACCTTTTCGCCGCCGGGGCCGATGTCGTCGTCCTGCGTGGCTGGTCGGTTGACTCCTCCGGGCACGGGGGCGGTGGCAGAGACTTCGGACTTGTTGCGGATGGTTTCTTCGGGCGCGTACTCGGTCATGCGGCGCTTGCGGTTGTCGGAGGTGTCGGCATCGTAGTTGACGGTGGAGAAGTTGGTGGCTACCTTGCGGATGGGTTGGGGCTGGTCGTTGGCTAGGCCGCTCGGGCCTTCGCCTTTGAGGGAAGAGGAGCCGCAGCCCATTTCAGTGTTTGGTGATGATGATATGGATGATCCGTTGGCGATGTGGAATACGTGGTGGTGGGTGAGTTGCCGGTCTCAGTGACGCGGGAGCTGGTTGCGGTTGCAGCTGTGGAGCCGATTCTGAAGCTCAATGTAGAACAAGCGACGACCGTCGGGGCGCTCTTTGATGTGTATCGCCAGAAGCGTTTTCGGTCGCGGAACCTGTCGCGTGGTGAAAGACCCGATGTAATATAAGCAGCGTCACCCGGGCTTGCCGTTATTCCGTGAAGGACGATCTCTCAGCTATATCTAGTAGTGCCACGCCAGAAGCTCAGAATAGAAGATTCGATGCAGCCCTGAGAGCGCCTGCACTGAACCTGGAAGGGAAGATGGGATGCGAAGCTGTCCAACAAAGAAGCACGAGGGTCGCCAAATCAAGAAAAAGCAAGGATGCAACACTGCCACGCTGCCGCGGGCCGGGCAAACGATAGGTGCTGGGATGGAGCTTCGAATAAGCCCCAAAGATCCGATGGTGAGGTGACGAGGCCCCAAAGCACAGCACCATACGGAGTACCACCACCGAGCCGGGGCGGGGGGTGTGAGCCGTTCTCGGCTATCCATCGGCATCCGGGGAGCGCCCATCTTTAATGCTTGATTCCCCAACTCATGTATTGCTCCAGCTCTGACGGCGACGTTGAGTGCGGTTCATTGCGTCACGCTGATGAATTCCATCTTCAATCTTGATGTTCAACGGTCAGCATCGACGCCAGTTCCGATGAGACAAGTAAAGCTTCACGAAGGGACGACCTCTTGTCTGCGTGTACAAAGTGCGACGCAAATGCGGGGGAGACGATCACCTAAAATAGCTCGGTGGGGGAAGGTCGTACATAGTACCGTGGAATTATACATTGGCGTTGTTCCAACAGCAAGTCTTCTTATGAAGCTCTTGCTCGTTTGGCGGGTTTTCGCGGTCTGGGTTATCATGGAGCAGAAGACGAGGCGATTAGAGGATCACAGTGCCGCCCGAAAGAGACCACTGTCGAACTTGACACGAGCGAAGTACTAGTATATACAATATGTGGACGAGGAACGCGACCTCGGCAATTGCTAGGCGGGTGCGAGTCCGACTGCCACTACAGGCTCCGAGACGTTTACTTCAACCAACAATTCAGCATCGGCATGCCTCATCCGGTAGACTGGCAGATGGCGATCTCAAAAGCGTACGACCCATGTTCGATCTGTCGGGAAAGAACTTTGTGGTGACTGGAGGAGGTCGAGGTATCGGCTATGCTATCACCAGGGCGATTGCTGAGATGGGAGGTAACGTCTCGGTCCTCGACATGCTATCCAAACCTGTCGACGATTTCGAACAACTTTCTAGCGAGTACGGCACCAAGTCGCTGTACATCAATGCAGACGTGACCAAGCAGAATGACCTGGACAGCGCCTTCGAGCAGACGGCCACTGAGCTCGGCAGTATCGACGGCTGGTGAGTAGCCCTAGGCTTGAGGGGCATCTTTAACAAGTGTCAGTGTGACGGCTGCTGGAATTGCCCTTGACAAGCCCTTCCTAGACCAGGGACCAGACGAGGTCAGGCGCTTGATTGATATCAACCTCAACGGTACTTTCTTCACTTCTCAAACTGCAGCACGACACATGATTCAACAAGGGAATGGTGGCAGTATAGTCATGATCGCCTCCATATGTGCCTCAGTTGTCATCCCTGGCCACAAGCTAAGCGCGTACCATGCTAGCAAGGGTGCGGTAAAGACTCTGACGACTGCTTTGTCGGTCGAGCTTGCGCCCCACGGTATCCGAACCAACTGCATCAGTCCTGGTTACATCGAGTCGGATATGACTCGGAAACTGAGAACGGAACAGCCGCACCTGGTGGAGATAATGCAGAATGCGCCTCCGATGAAGCGGATTGGCAACCGGAATGATCTGACTGGGGCAATGGTGTATCTGCTCAGCGATGCTTCATCGTACACGACTGGGATAGATATGATGATCACTGGCGGACTTCATGCTGGAAGGATAGAATATCCCAGTTGAAGCTCAAGTCGGCTTGACACCTCTGTGAATGCTGGCAATACCCAAGCTCAGATTTTCGTACCCCTGGCCAGGAGTCATGAAGCCTGCCTCTTCGATCATGCCCTTGAATTGTTCTTGTGTTGGGAAACGCTCAATGCTCTCCACCAGATACTGGTAACTGTCCCGGTCACCAGCTACCAACTGACCGATCAGGGGAATAGCACCGAAGCTCCACCTCTTGTAGACAGCGTTGAACACTGCGCTATCAACGTGACTGAACTCGAGGCACGCAAAGACACCTCCCGGCTTGAGGACACGAAACGCTTCTCTCAAGGCTGCATCCTTATTGGTGAAATTGCGGATCCCGAACGCAACGGTGTAGAGATCGATCGAGTTGGATTCGATGGTAGGTAATGACTCTGCGTTTCCTTGCAGGAAGCTCAGGCGATCGGTATTCCCATACGGCGTGTTTAAGGACCGTTTCCGACCTTCTTCGAGCATATCCGGGTTGATGTCCGAGATGGTGACTCTCGTCTTGCTATCCTGGTTGATGTTCGTGGCGTGATCCAGCATGCGGAACGCGATGTCTCCTGTACCACCAGCAATGTCAAGTATGCTCCAACCATTACCGCTGTCCTTGCGACCAGGGTTCAATGAACGGACAAAGTGATCTTTCCATATTCGATGGATGCCCAACGACATCAGGTCGTTCATTGTATCATATGAAGATGCTACTGAGGAGAAGACGGCACCGACTGATCACGTTAGTTTCCGACGTTGGATCATTGGACTGTACGCACCTCTGCCCTCCTTGTCGGCTTCTGGCACAGTCTCGAAGCCGAAATGGGTGGTTCGGCCATCTTGGGGAGCGCCGCCCGGGTTCTGTTGTCGCAAGCAAGTGTAAGAGAAATAACGGGCGAACTTCGCGGGACTCGAGCTTTGCTGCAGAGCCCTTCCGGACCGCAACGCATTTCGCGACAACATGAGACACGGCCGGTAGATTTGATGATAATTCAATCAAGATCCAGTGCCAATACTCACGCGTTCATGATGCGCGTACGCAGTACCCAGGACGAAACTTTTTTGAGCAGTTGGAGATGACGGCAGAGACAAGTGGCCCGAGGCTTTCCGTACAGAACCGACCAGCTCCCCCGGCCACCAATGTATATCCAAACAACTATCCCAGATTCCCTCCCCTAGCTTTTTACAATCTGGTCGAAAGGCGGGCAACTGCCATCACACTGCAGCCAACGTGTTTTTGGTCCGTCCAAAAGTGCTCAAGATGTACAGACGTTCCTTTGCATTGGCCACCCGCCGAGCCAGCAAGGGTTTACTGCCTGCCGGACCAAGACCAGTACTAAGGAGATGGGAGAGCTCATCGTATGCGCCCGGACCGGCCCAAAAAGTTGGTGCCGACTCTGTCAACTTTCCGGGAGCTGTCAACAGCAAGTTCACTACGGCAATGAAGTTTCAGAATCCTGCCGAGGAGACGGCCATGCCCACCTATCGATACATGGACGCAGACGGCAATGTCGTGGACACCGAGCGGGAGATGACGCCAGTATCAGATGAGGAAGTGGTAAAGTGGTACAAGAATATGCTGACGGTCTCTATTATGGATCTGATCATGTTCGATGCCCAACGCCAAGGCCGGACGAGTTTCTATATGGTCTCAGCGGGCGAGGAGGGCATTGCAGTTGGCTCTGCTGCGGCCCTCCGTCCCGGTGATGCTTGTTTTCTGCAGTATCGAGAGCAGGGCGTCCTGGTCCAGCGTGGTTTCACCTTGAAGGAGATGATGAGCCAGCTCTTCTCCAACAAGGACGATCACGGCAAAGGGAGAAATATGCCGGTCCATTACGGTAGTGGCAAGCTCAATGTCCATACCATCTCTAGCACGTTGGGCACACAGATTCCTCATGCATCCGGGGCGGCCTACGCATTTAAGATGCAAAACCTGATCAACCCGAATGTCGAGAAGAGGATAGTGGCTTGCTACTTCGGCGAAGGCGCGGCCAGTGAGGGCGACTTTCATGCGGCTCTCAACATCGCTGCGACCAAGTCGTGTCCTGTGGTATTTGTCTGCCGTAACAACGGATTCGCCATCTCCACAGCCAGCATTGAGCAATACAAGGGCGACGGTATTGCCAGCCGTGGAATCGGGTACGGGATCGACACCATTCGAGTGGACGGCAACGACATCTTTGCCGTTCGTGAAGTCATGCTTGAAGCACGGAAGCGAGCACTTGAAGGCCAGTGCAGGCCAGTCCTAATCGAAGCAATGAGCTACCGAGTCAGCCATCACAGCACCAGCGACGACAGTTTCGCCTACCGGGCGAAGCGGGAAGTGGAGGAATGGAAGCGCCGAGACAACCCCATCACTCGACTTCGGAAATGGCTGGAGAATAAGGGACTCTGGAACGAGGATATGGAGAAGGAAGCCCGTGCTTCGATTCGCAAAGAGGTGCTACGTGAGTTCTCTGCTGCAGAAAAGGTCAAGAAGCCGCCAATCCGGGCTCTCTTCGAAGACGTGTATGAAGAGATCACGCCGGAGGCTCGAGACCAGATGAAGGAACTAAAGCGCATTATCGAAAAGTACCCGAACGAGTACGATGTCAACAGCCATGAAGGTGGCCTCAAGAGCTTGGATTGAAGACCCTCCATCGCGGTGGATGCTATTCCTTGCGAAAGCGCTCGGAGCCAGAAAAGGCATGAGCTTCTGGACATCGCGAAAAGAATTACCTCGTGACTCATCAAAGTGATACAGCAGTCCAGCAAGGCAACAAGGCAACAAGGCAGAGATGGTGAACTTCAGCTTACAAGATGCTGCATCAATGAGAGGACGGCATCACGCCACGAAGTAAGAGGCTTGGGGAAGCTATAGGTGTGACCTACACCGCGATGCGCTCTCAACATCCACGAGCAAGCTTGCTCATGTTATAGTCCGCCAGGGCAATGGCGAGGTGCAGTTGAGCATATGAGCAAAATCTCGCTCGAAGGTGCGGGGAAGACGGCAGAAAGAGAGGAAGAGGATCTCAGGCGTGCACGACGAAGAGGCCAATTTTGCTTGATAGAACCTGCGAACCGCGTTGGCTTCAACCAGTGGTTATGACTTGCGCTGACGAGGTTGGAGCCTGCAGAAGCTGAACCACAGTTGACAGTTCCATGCATATTTATTCTTCATTGCCATTGCGGTACGGAGTGACGAGTTCGGTCGGTCTGGCACGTTGGAGCAATTACATATGGTTCGATTCGGGACCTACGGGCTGGTACGGAGTACGGAGTATAGAAAATTCCAACATCTTGGAACAACAAGGACCAAGCCCAGTCAGCAGGTGTCGTGGGCTGTGAGAGGTCCTCGAGATGTGGCTGAGGTGAAACAGGCAAGGTCGATCCTCGGCTTCCGAGCGGAAGCTAGCCTCGTTGAGCCAAGCGTGATCGACGGCGCATATGCCAAGGATCTGAGATTCGTCCAGCCTCGCGCGCCTGCCACCGCATTTTGCAAGTTTTGGATCCTCGATGCCTGTCGACGCGACTCATCGTTGCCACAGAAGCGCAGGCAAAGACCAATTGTAGACTATGACGATGCTTGCACGTGAAGTCGAATGACCCTGCGCTGTTTTACCAGCCACCTTCAAGGTCTGCTAAATAATCCCTCTTCACTCTTGACTGCTCTCTTCGTTCGACAGACTACTCATCAAGCCCCCCAGCCAACTTCTATCCCTCTGTGACTCCAACATCCAACTCCCTGCAGGCATCCCCCAATTGACGGAGCATGTTCTAAGCCGCAACCTTACCATCTCTCCTCTTCTGTACATTACCGCATAGCATTGAGGGCGTTTATTTTGCTGGGTTCACCATGTTGTTTTCATCAAAGACTCTTCTGCCAGTCCTGGCTCTGGCCTCCTCTGTCTCAGCTCAGACATTCAGCGAGTGCAACCCTCTGACAAATCGTGAGTCGCTCCGAATGTTGCAGACGACATGGCTAACAATCAGTAGCTGGAGCATGCCCTCCGAATCCTGCCCTCGGCAAGAGCGCTACTATCCAACTCAACTCTCCCTCCGACTCCTTCACCGAACACGGCTCTATCAACTATGGCTCCGACGGGGCACAATTCACCGTTGCGAAGTCTGGCGACAATCCCACCCTCGCGTCAAAATGGTACATTATGTTTGGCCACGTTGAATTCGTGATCAAGGCCGCACCTGGTCAAGGTATCGTCAGCTCCGCCGTCCTTATGTCAGATTGTCTCGATGAGATTGATTGGGAATGGCTGGGCGGTGATGACAACCAAGTCCAGAGCAACTACTTCCGCAAAGGTCAGACGGTGACTGGCTACAACCGTGGAGCATTCCACGATTCTCCTGGCACTCACGACAACTTCCACACTTATGCCATCGACTGGACTGCTGACCAGATTGTTTGGTCAATCGATGGCACGACTGTAAGAGTCTTAGAGGCGAACAATGCCGAGAATGGCGACTACCCACAGACTCCCATGCAGATCAAGATTGGCTCATGGGCTGGCGGTGACTCTGGCAATCCTCAAGGTACCATTGATTGGGCTGGTGGCCTGACAGACTACTCTGCTGGGCCATTCAGCATGTATCTGAGATCCATCGCTGTCACCGATTACTCGACTGGCAGCTCATACACCTATTCCGGGACTGAAGGCACTTGGCAGTCGATCCAGTCAGATGGTGGCAATGTCAACCCCCAGGGCAATGGCAGACCTGCTTCAGCAGAGAATCCACCCGCAGTCACTTCGACCGTCCCAAATGACAGCAGCGCTCCTCTCGCTTTCGACCCCCATGACTCTGGCTCAGTCTACGCCACCAGAACGGGCTGGCCGTGGGATGGGACCGCTACGGCTTCAATCGTGCCCAGCGGTTGGTCGGTGGACGGGAACGGCAATGCGCATCCGCCTAGCTCGGGCGCTGTAAGTTCGTACTCCTGTGCTCCAAGCACACATTTCCCTACAATACTGACACTACTACAGGTGCCGTCCCCGTCTATGTACTCACCACCGCTCTCATCAGCGGTCTCCTCTTCCGAGTCTGGCCCTGAAGTGGCAACTTCCGGACCTATCACCAGTGGGCCTCAGGCGAGCCCTGCAGCCACCGGAGCCACTCAGCCAGCAGCCAACTCGTCACCGCCCGTTGAGGGTGGATCGTTTTCGGTCTTGGATGGCTCAGCAAGTGTATCTCCAAGTGCTCTCACAGAGAGTACTATTGCCGTACCAGCTACCGAATCCGAAGATACCACTGCTTCGACAAGTGGCTCCGAAGTTGCCGGTGTATCGTCGGAAGTTATTACTCCTGCTTCAACGGGTGCCTCGACAGCGTCTAGTGCATCATCCGAGGCTCTCACTGCTGCTTCAGGGAGTCTCTCAGCGGTGTCCAGCGTGATATCTGAGGGTCCTACTGCTGTCTCAACAAGTGTCTTAACGGGAGTTAGTGGAACAACTGAGGTCTCTGCTGCTTCATCCGTTACTGGTTCCGGGGCGGAAACTTCAGCATCTGCCGCCATGACTGGATCTGCCAGCACGTTATCGAGTCCAGACTCAAGCAGTTCTCCGGCTACTAGCGTCGCTTCAGCGTCGGCTACTTCATCCAGTGCTGATTCGCGATCCATGACAACTTCCACAACCAGAGAGAGCACGGTGGGATCGGAGTCGGCTACTTCCGCAGCAGCCAACCCAACCGAGACTCCCGAAGCACCTTCTAATGGAGCAGTCAGCACCGGCATCTCACCAGGTCTAATAGCAATGGGTGTTGTAGGATTATTCATGGTCTCATAGAAATGTGCCTGAGACATTCGTCAACAAAGCAATGTACAAATTGGTTACTTGGGATGGGTCCGGCGTTTTGATGGACGAAACCCGCAAGCAGGAAGGGCAGCGGATATGATGGTAATGACAACGATACCCCCAAGGATGAAACAGCAATAGAATTAATGCTCGAACGGCTGATAGAAGCAAATGAAATCATCTGGCCACCACAAGTCATGACTCTTCTTCAGGCAGCGAATACCGCCAAGGCTGATCAGGGGAAAGCCAAACCCTGCACACCCACACCCACGTCATTGGGTCCCACGCCCGCAGAGCCCCTCTAATCTACGACCAAAACGCCACTCGTAATATTTTCATATTGCCCTGCTCCGGGCCCTGATTTGCAATCCAGCGATTGTGTTCAGTCCTCGCTCTCACCCTCCAACTACTCTTCCCCTCCTGTCGCCGTTACCTCGCTCGTCTGAAGTCATGGCGTCCACTGCCGACATCACACAGACTCACCCTTACACCTGTAACTCGTGTGCGGTCGCCTTCCGTAACAGTGATGCACAACGAACCCACATGCGAAGCGACTGGCACCGCTACAACCTGAAGAGAAAAGTTGCCGACTTGCCACCTGTATCCTCAGAAGACTACAATGACAAGGTCAAGGCTGCCCAAGCAACAAACAAAGCCGCCGCCGACCAGGCCGCGTATCACCAGAGCTGCGGCGTGTGCCGAAAAACGTACTTTAGCGAACATGCCTACGAAAATCACATCAACAGCAAGGCTCACAAAGTGAAGGTTGCTGCGGGCAACAAAAGCGACCGAGGCTCCGTCAATGGTTCCGTTGTCTCCAAGTCCGAATCGCAGCTTACAGAACCTCAAGATCCCAAGGCACAAGAGGAATTCGACCAAGTGGTGGCGGGTATTAAGAGCACTTCGCTGAAAGACCGCCTGGATTCCGACGGACGACCAGCTGCACCCGCGCCAGATGCCCTGCCGAAAGAAGACCACCCCATGTCCCCCGAAAAAGATGCGGCAAGCGGTGTCCCACCTCTAAACAAGTGCTTGTTCTGCAACTACGAATCTCCCAACGTCAAATTAAGCGTCGCGCATATGTCAAGAATCCACGGCCTCTTCATTCCCGAGCAGCCATATCTGGTCGATCCCGAGGGCCTCCTCACCTATCTCCAAGCCAAGATTCACGTCAACCATGAATGTTTGGCGTGTCACAAGCTTAAAGGATCAACGGATGGTGTCCAGACGCACATGCGGGATAAAGGGCATTGTAGGATTGCTTTTGAAGCGGAGGAAGAGATGATTGAGGTTGGCCAGTTCTACGACTTCTCCAGCACCTACTCGGATGCGGAAGCGGACGATTCCGACACGGAAATGGACGCCGCTCCGTCGAAGAATGGTGGTGTCAAACTTTCCAACGGTGCTGCGGAAGACGACGGATGGGAGACGGATTCGTCGTTCTCGTCTCTGGATTCCAACGAACTCACCTCGGTGCCTGTCGATGATCGGACCGAGTCGTACAATCGGTTACATTTGCACCGCCATCATTCGTCAACCGACCCGCGGCCCCATAAGAATGCTGATGGATATCACTCACATGCCCACCACCACAACAATGCCGTGTTCTACGATGAGTATGAGATGCATCTACCTTCAGGCCGAGTAGCTGGTCATCGATCACTCAAGAAGTACTATCGACAGAACCTTCACAACTACCCGTCTCAGGATGAGCGTATGGCTCGCGCCCAACGACTACTCGAGGATGAAGAAGATGAAGATATGGAAGACGTGGATCCTGAAATTTCGCCTGCCACTCCGCCAAAGGGCCAATCGGCGCTTATGAAGCGGGGAGAGGCTGGAATGATCGGTGCAACAGCC
The DNA here is from genome assembly GCF_000365145.1 of Cyphellophora europaea CBS 101466. Taxonomy (NCBI): domain Eukaryota; kingdom Fungi; phylum Ascomycota; class Eurotiomycetes; order Chaetothyriales; family Cyphellophoraceae; genus Cyphellophora; species Cyphellophora europaea. The sequence continues at coordinate 2,296,389 of NW_008481811.1, forward strand.
GCGCAGAGGCATGAAGTAAGACAGCAGGAGCTGAGATCGAGACAGAAGGAGCTACGTGCTCAAAATCGGTATCAAGCAAAGCTGGAGAAGCAGCACAACAGCCAGAAGCACTTCAGGGTAAGTCTGATTTCCAACAGAAGTCTCCAACAGCTGCTGACATGTCTTTTAGGATCCTCTCCTGCAGTAGTCGGGAGGTGTGTAAGGATTGGGGAGATGAAGTCAACGATTTATCTGCATCATGCATAACGAAGCATTCTGAGGTGGAAATTGGCATTAGACTATGCATGGCACTGCTATGGTAGATCAAAATGGACCTGTCGTTCTCACTGAGCAAACATGTGCTCACTATTGCTACGACCTCTTCGTTCTGCATCTTCTTCTCCTGCCTATGTTGTTGCTATTGACATCTAAGAATTCTATCGAACAATCGGCAACCTCCACTCCATCTCAGCCCCACTCAAACTATGTGCCAGCACCAGTACCGCCCCCGCCGCCGCGATCCCCAACATCCCCTTCGCTGTCCTGCGCAGCGCCCGCGGCACCAACCAGCCAAACCTCGCCATCACCCTCGCCTTATGCTCCTCGGCGTCATTCATCCTCGGAAACTCCACCTCCGGCACATCCCGTTGTAGAAACGCACACAACGGCTCCCGACCCTCCCCCAACCGATACTCCAGCACCCTCTCCCGCGGCACATTCTCCCTCACCCAGCGATAATGCTCCTCATACCTCGCCCTTGCATTTTCCCTCATCTCTTCCAGCGTCTCCGCGCGGAACCACCCTACGAGGATGCGCTTCATGGCCCCCGCGGCCTGGACGCCCGCCAACCCCTCAAAAACCAACTTGATGAATACCCTGCCCGCGACACTCATGCGCAGGTTCGGCACCACCACTTCCCGCTCCATACTCGCCCACCAGCGCTCGAAGTCGCGCTGTACCACCACCACCCTAGCGTCAGGGTACGCGGCCACGAGCTGCGGGAGGAAGAAGCCCGCGAGGTCCGTCACGGCGTCGTACTCACCGAGGATCTCGTCCCAGTCGGCGCGCCCGAACGCAGGAGGCGTCTGCTGCTGCTGCTGCTGCTGCTGCTGCTGCTGCTTTGAGCTTGAGTTTGAGTAGTCCCCCCTCTCGGCGGCTCCCAAAGGAGGGAAAGAAGGGAACAGAAAGGGAAACGTGGCGTCCGCGGCCCGCTGCAGCGGCTCCCACACGTCCCAGCCGTCTTCGAGGAGGTGGTGCGTGCGTAGGCCGAGGGTGGCGAGGGCGTGCGCCATTGAGAGGGAGCCCATGCGCATCAGGCCGCCGTAGAGGACTTTGATGGGGCCGTGGCCTGCAGGTGGGGGGTTGGGGATGGGTATGGTCTTGAGGGGGCCGGTGGCGGCGGCGTCGTTGGTGGTGATGTTGATGGTGGTACTGTTGGTGGAGACGCCGGAAGAGGGTGAAGCTGGTGAGCCCCAGAGGAGCTTGTGCAGCGCGCTCATGGTGTGGTCTATGAAGTGGCCACCCCGGCAAGGGAGGGGAGGAGAAGAGATGTAGTTATGCTTTCTCTGACCTATCTGGACGCCATGAGGCCAGGATCAGTCCACGGTCGTCGTTACGCTAAGCTTTCTCGAATGATCACCATCACAAGTAGTATGTCTATGCGCTATGCGAGGTACCATAGGTATTCCACCAACCCAACTGGCTGAACTTTGCCCAGGCGCTCTGGAGTAAACGAGGGAATCTCGCAGCAGGAAAGCCGCCGATTGGTTGGGAACAATAGAATAATAGTCTAGCGGGAATGAGACGCCATGATTGGTCGGCGCGATATGCAACTGACGAGCTAAGAAATGGTTCCGAGATGCTCGGTTGCAGATGGGGACGCCTCATTGTCGTTCCGGCCATTACTGGAAGAGAGTGATACGTACTCAGGACTCAGGGATAGCTGGACCTCAGACATCTCCCGGAGGCTGTCTCTGACCGTGGGTCTCATGCGTTTGCTTACCTGCTTTGTATTCCACCGAGAGGTCGCTCTAGTTCTCAGGCTCAACGTCGAGCCAGCCCAGCTCACTAACGTAAGTAGTACTACCACTCTCATGGCATCTCGGGCTAGATATATTCTTCTTCTCTTTAAACATACTCCTCTTGACATACACAGCCCGAAACCCCTCCCTCTTTGCATTCCTCCCACTCGCACTCCCCTCCCGTGCACTCAACATCACCCCCACACACCCCGCCTCCCACGCCTCCTTCAGCCGCTCACGTATCAATGCCCCGTGTATCCCGTAGCCCCGGTACGCAGGCAATGTGCTGTCGATGTATAGTTGCGCGATTGCCCCTCCATCGCTGCTGCCAAAGCCGCCTTCCCCTGCAACGCCGTCATCGCCACCCTGACTGCCATGTAGAATCAACATGCCCGCCGACCCGGCCACTTTCCCATCCACGAGCGCAAAGTACAGCATGGTATCCCGCCGCGCCACCGCAATGCGCGCCAGCGTCTCCAACAACTCCGGCGCCCGTCCATTGCTCCGGAACCCCGCCACGCTGGCCTGCACGAAGCGCGACACCTCATCGGGCCGTACGCACCGGACCTCCACTTCGCCGACCCCAGGGGCAGTGCTCCGCCGCTGCGGCGGCGGCGGCGATGGCGATGGCTTCAGCACTTCCCTCCCCTCTGCTTCCTCCCGTAGTGGGCCCTTCTTGGCTGGTAGGTCAATGTAGAACATCTCGATCCCACCACGGTCCACGTAGCCGCGCTGCCGGAGCAGCGTGAGCGCGGCCTCCGCGTGGGGCGCGAGCGGGCACAGGTCGATCTTGGGCGGCAGGCCCGTGGGCGCAAAGAGCGACTCGACTGAGTCTAGGATGCTGGGAGTTAGGGGCGAGAGCATGGCGAGGCCGCTGGCGCGGTTGAGCTTGTGCGTGTATTGGGGTGCGGAGGTGAGGATGTAGCCTCCTGCGAGGGGCGTGGCGGTGGGGGTAGTAGCGGTGGGGGAGGGTTGTGGTGTTGACGAGGTTGTGTGGGGTGCAAGGGTGTTGAGAGCGTGGATCTGGGCGGCGAGGTGGAGGGCGTCTGCGCGTTCGAGGCGGAGGGCCAGCATATGGAGTGCGGTGGTTGCGGTGGCCATGTTGTAGACGGAGTTCACTGGTTTGGTCATTGCCGTGCTTCTGCAGGCAATGACGACGAGTCTGAGGTATGGAAAATGGGATTACCATTCATGAAGAGTCTCGAAAGCGTAGAAAGAAGATTCCGTACCAATGGTAAACGCGGGCAAGTCTGTCCGTGACAACATGAGTCATGCAGGGCGCGCCTGGCGTTCCAGGCATTTTCATCGGGATCTGCGCATCCACATGCGGGAGGAGGAGAGGTCCAGCGACTTTATCACCGTTATGATGACAAAAGCACGCTATGCACGCGGCAGACGAGTCCAGACGAGGTGGTCGCTGGGTACTAGTATCGGTCAGCATCTGGCGTTGGGATGGGGGCTAGGCAATGAAAGTCTTGGCGTGATACTACTACGCACTCCCTTCGACGACCTTATTCACCGTGCTGTGGCAATGTGCATCGAGCCTCGCTTTAGTGTAAGATTCTGAAACATAAGCCTAGCGGATTCCTAACTTATGAAGAAGTCTCTTGATTAAGGTCTGATATAAACTGACCCCTTGTAAACTAAGGCGCTGTCAGTGCGATTTATGTGGCGGGAAGCGATACGAGCATAAGGCCCCTGTGACTGAGCTGAATTTTGTTCGCCTTCACTCACATTGCGAGATATGGGCGGCTTAAGCGAGGAGCGATAATAATTGTGCCTGTCATCATGTGCACGATGATGTGGGGTATCGCTCTTGTTACCGATCGAGGCAAAAATAGCCCGGACTTCGTTATCCTCGCTTTCTGTAGCAGTTGCCTTTTGCCAGAAGTTTCCTACCGCAAAATCTATCGTCAGATGCGGTCTTCTACCATTATTATCGCGGCAAGACAGTAAGATGTGCCTTCGTGTAGTCGCTGCGCCAGCTTTGACCGTTTCAAAATAAAGGACGTTTTTAATATGAACGCCACGCTTCCATGTCTCAAAAGTATAGGATTCTTCGGTGCCGTAGTGAGACTGTGGATAATCTCGCTCGAGGCCGCGAGACGGGAGATAATATGACGGATTCGACGGAAATAGTGTCGGGGAGCTATGCACAAGGATAGTGTCATCAACGATGGAGTCTGTGATCACTATGCAGAGGCGTCGGAACGCTTGAGATCCTTCTCCATATAGCAGGGGCATTTTTACGTCGAATAGACCCATGAGGCAGTATGCAATGTCTTCCGTCCGGCTAGTGCGTCGATGAGCTGCCCAAGACATGCGGGTTGCAGCTGACGCACGCGATATATCTTTCCGGTTGAGGAGAAAAGCTGGGGCAATTCCAGTGATGTCCTCAATTGTCAGAACTAAGCCTGATCTAGTACCGATGAGTTGCCAATTCTGATCCAGGAAAATGACGGTCTTTGGTGCCAGTAGCTCTTGCAATGTCCAGCCCCGCAGCCACCATTGTGACGTGCGAAAATCACTGCCGTCCGCATCAGGTTCTTGGGCCAAGGATCGAACGTCGGAGAGATAGACCCAGCAGCGTGTCGCCTTTTGGTACCATCTGAACATAGAGTTTATTGCCTCGCTGAGCTCTGCGCTGCTTGCCTTGTCGATACACACAGTGTCTATCCAGACCCAACTCTGTCCCGCGGCGGCAGCGTGCTTGCAGAAGTCCAGGACTTTTTGGTGACCCTGAAGTCCATTTTTCGCTTCGGCGCTGAGGAGGGATGGAGTCAAGAAATTTAATCTCGAAGCTTTATCGAGTAGTAGGTACTGCATCTCCTGGAACGAGACTTCATTCTCTCCCCAACGATGTGAGAGGATCACGTACTCTGGGATATCTTGGTCGAAAAACTCCTTGAAGTGGAGGTCCGTTGTATGTAGAAGCCTCATGTTATCAGATGAGCATTCAAAGAGGTTGAACGAGGTTTGTGGGTGCCGGAAAAAGGAGCAGGTGAACAAGGCTGAGGTACCAGTTCAAGCTGCCGTATTTAAACGAAAGCGTGGTTGCCTATACGATGTTAAACACAGTGAGAAGATTTCCCAATGTCGAGAGTTGACCATCCAGAGAAGCCCGCTGCTTTGAAATCCTCTGAATTGATATTCGGCCAGTGTCCCCCGCTTTGTACGCTGAGGGGTCAAGGACGAGATAGCTGGACTCAGTTTTGGCCAGATTGTATGCTTCACTACTTGCTAGGCAACGACAGAAAGTAATCACCGTCGGGTTTGAAGCAGGAGCGATTGACCACCCAAAGAAACATGGAAGACATAGTCGTGACAGTGAAGAGAGGGGGAAGACCTGAGAAAGAGGGGCACAGCCACCTTGGGCTGTCAACGATTGGTTGCCTCGAGGAACTTTGGTGTTGCTGGACGACCTTCAGATATCTTGTGATAGCGTAACACTTACATCAAAGCATGCTCTTATAACATGCCTGTGAGGCAACTGCTGAATTTTGATGACTACGCTTTGCGTCAACAAGCTCCTCGAGGTCCTGGCGGCGAACTACCTACTGTAGTGTCCCGGACATTCTCAACGAGGGTGAGCTGGGCGACACGAGCAAGCCTGACATGCTGCACTGGACGTTCGGCGCGCAGATGGCAAGGCAGCTTTGGAATGATAATCTTGGCTTCGTAGAGTTGAAGTTGTGCAGAGGAACGACCCGAGATGTCTCTTATCAACGTCACACGCAGCGAGGCAACTACCTCTGTGGTGGAGAGCTCGTGGTCGAATGCTGAGGGTTGTCATCAATACCTCAGGACCACAGCTGAAGGTTACGACACTTTGCTCAACTCCATCCTCAAACTCTCGAAACACGTCTCTCGTTGCCCCAACCCTTGGAGATTACATTGAACCCCATAATCACTATGCAACGTGCAATCACGTGCCGATCCCCGAGACCTAACTTCATGTCTCGAACTTTCATTGCCGGCGACCCTGTCTCCCCTTTTCTCCCCCTTCCCCTTTTGTGGCTTTGGACGTTCTGTAGTATCTGCTTCATCATGCACGGCCACTTCCTGGAACATGGAGTAGGGCGCTGTACGCTCATCCCCGGGTGGAAGTCCAACGGGCTGCCAGCTGGTGGCTTGCGTTTCCGGGTTTATATGTAGACGTCGGGGTTCCTGAAGCAGCAGAGAAACGTGGAAGAAAGCCATCAGAGCCAGTATGAGAATTCAATGTTTTGCGGTTTTCGATATTACACTTACATTTATTATTACATACATTCCACAAACAACTTGTCTCAATGCCTGCCCTGGGGTAACTTGAAAGCAAATACCCCAAATCTTCCAGGATCTCGAAGTCCAACGTAATGGTCTTATCTGCCTATTGGCGCGCCATTTTTCTTTCCCTTATGCTGGACACGAACCTAGGAAGTCTCGAGTCGTTACAAAATCATGTAGACTCGCCCTTAGCATTCATAGCAACACTTCAGTTGTGGTCACCCCATCCACCACCATTGCTGGGAGGAGACGCGGGAGGTGGGCTGGGACCATTTGGCTTGGGCGAGCTAGGCGGTGTCACCGGAGGAACCGGTGGCGCACTAGGCCTTGACGGCTTGGGTGGGCTCGATGACGGTGGCAGAGGAGCAGAAGGTCCTTTAGGTTGATCCTTCCAGCCCCCTTCACCACCTGCTGGCGGCTGAGGCGGTCCAGAGGGAGGCGAAGGTGCAGTAGGCGCAGATGGCTTAGGCGGGCTTGGTCCTTGAGGAGGTCCTTGAGGTCCACTGGGAGTAGACGGCTTAGGTGGGCTTGGGGGTCCTTGAGGAGGTCCGCTGGGTGTAGAAGGCTTGGGCGGGCTAGGGGGACCCGAAGGAGGAGCAGGCCCATTGGGTTGGTCCTTCCAACCGCCCTCACCACCCGCCGGTGGCTTAGACGGCCCGGATGGAGGTGGTGCGCTAGGGGTAGACGGTTTGGGCGGGCTAGGTGGGCCCTGAGGCGGCACGCTGGGCATAGATGGCTTGGGCGGGCTGGGTGGTCCCTGAGGACCACTTGGTGTTGACGGTTTTGGTGGGCTGGAGGGTCCCTGAGGCGGCGCTGGTGGTCCAGATGGAGGAGAAGGTCCCTTGGGATGATCTTTCCACTGTCCCTCACCACCTGTTGGAGGTGCAGGAGGACCAGAAGGAGGCGTGGGTGGCTTCGAAGGACCCGCAGGAGGTGCAGGCGGTTTGGACGGACCAACAGGCGGTGCGGGGGGCTTCGAAGGACCCGAAGGAGGCGACGGAGGGCTGGACGGTGGCTTTGGGGGAGCAGAAGGTCCTTTGGGATGATCTTGCCAGTCTCCATTACCACCTGCTGGTGGCTTAGGAGGACCTGTAGGAGGTGTAGGTGGCTTAGAAGGAGTAGATGGAGGGGAGGGAGGGCTGTTCGGCGGTGCAGGCGGCTTGGAAGGACCAGCAGGAGGGGACGGAGGACCAGCGGGGGGCGCAGGTGGCTTCGGGCCCGAAGGTACATTGGGATGATCTTTCCATCCGCTATTGCCGCCTGCTGGGGGCTTGGGAGGACCAGCGGGAGGTGCAGGCGGTTTAGAAGGGCCAGAAGGAGGCGAAGGTGGACCAGTTGGCCCTGGTGGTTTGGCAGGACCAGCAGGGGGCTTGGGAGGAGCTGAAGGCTCCTTGGGATGGTCTTTCCAGTCCCCATTATCACCCGTCGGTGGGTTGGGTGGTCCAGTAGGAGGAGGGGGTGGACCACTATGTCCAGGCGGTTTAGGAGGACCAGCAGGGGGCTTGGGGGGACCTGAAGGCCCACTGGGATGGTCTTTCCATACTCCTTGCCCGCCTGATGATGGCTTGGGAGGTCCAGGCGGCTTGGGTTGCCCCGCAGGAGGTCCGGCAGGTGGTTTAGGAAGGCCGCCTGATCCTGGAGGGTTGGGAGGGCCAGAAGGTCCGTTGGTATGGTCCTTCCAGCCGCCGTGGTTGCCCGATGGCGGCTTCGGTGGTCCTGCCGGAGGCGTGGGTGGCTTGGGAGCGTGCGCTGGCGGCCCGGGAGGTGTAGAAGGAGGTTTGCCAGGTCCCGGTGGCTTGAGGGGACCACCTGGTCCCGAAGGAGGGCCACTCGGAGAGTCATGCCACTCGTCCTTCTTGCCAGACGATGGAACATCTGGGCGAGAAGGCACATGCGGAGTTTCAGGAGCCTTTGGTAGACTTGGCTTGTCACTAGCAGGAACGTTGGGCACGTTGGGCTTGTCGCTCCATGTTGGGGCTGCAATAGCAGTGCTGGCCAAGGCCAGCACTGCGAGGGATGAGAAACGCATGTTGGCTGAGTAGCCTTGGACGAAGGCAACCCTTCAAACGAGTGACTGAGAGGAAGCAAACGAATGTGTTGAACGAAAGGCGACAGAATATGTCGTAGATGTCGATGAAGAGCAACAAGTGGTGCGGGGGCTCGCAGGGCGATATATACCTTGAGCCATCTCGAGCTGGTCTTGGCCTCGTGTATGACCTGTGACCTTTAGTGGCAAGCCGCTAAGGGACGCTGAATTCGTGGCGCTCGTGGTGGTGGGCCGTGGGCCGGAACATTTGGACAAAGTCGAGTATGGCCTCGTGAATGATGCGGTCGTGCCAACCTTGTCCTCCACTCTGCTGGCATGCGGCGAACCATAGCAGAACCTCAATGGGATCAAGCTTGCAATAATCTCACCATAGCCGACCCACCAAACCCTGTCTTTGAGTTGTATTTCACATTAATTGTGCTGCCGACTCACATAGCACGGACTGATTTGGATGTTTCGTCCATCGTCCGACCGCGGTGAAAGCATTTAGGACGAGCAACACAGCACAATAGTCTTGTTTCAGACTGATTCATAGCTCCGGTGTCGGTTAACACCCGAGTGCTTATTCGTACCGAACCAATCGAAGGCGAGTGGGATACGGTGCACGACCTGAGGTGAGGTCTAGCTCGGTTTGGCGTATCAAGTACGGAGTACTAGACGCTGGCGGGAAGCTCACGCGGAGCCGGACAACCAAATGCGGCTGTGCTGCCTATAGTGTACCGCCAAGTGGAAATTGGCACGATGGGAGCGGCTCAGGGGCAGCAAGCCCATCGAATATCTGTGACTAACAGCACACCCTGGACGAGTATCAGATCGAGGCGTGTGCTACGCCACAAACTCTTCTGTCGAAGTGGTGCAGAGGAGTGGATTGGATCGCAGCTTGGATAGGGGTTCTTGTGATGAAAGTGTAGTCAAACGTGGAGTTGACGACTTGGAGTTGAGCCACCTCCGCATCAAGCTTTTGACTTGACTTCGCTTTTGACGGAGCCGAGCTGTGGGGAATCCCTGGCTCTACAGATTAGTATTCCGAGTCTTCGCCGTGGTTCTTGTGGCCTCTCGCGTCGAACGTAAGACACGCTGTCGCAAAGACGAACATTGGTACGAAAAGACTTCTAGTCCAGCAGATGGTCCGAGGGAAGCGTGATCATGATGTTGAGAGTAAGAAACGCGGCGGCTAGATAGAACACTTCGGATAAAAGGCCCACTATTCTCCTGAATATGTCTCAGTCTACAAAGACCACAAGCGAGCGGCTTCAAGCCAATTCGATTACGTGGGTGTCCTCGTGCGTGGTGATCAGTGCTATGGTCACGGCGTGGGACTGTGGACCTCGCTTGCAGGATGTGAGACCCGAAGTGAGTTGGTCGGTCTTGAGCATATGAATGGACTGAATCTCGGACTCGGCTCGGGCTGCCAGTAGGTCCGAGGCATGTCAAAGCGCGAATGATGAGTGCGCGGAGATGTACCTTTGTTCGGGGCATGCTGCTTGTTGCGGCACGACTGGCCGACAGGACAGTCAAAGCTCTGGTGTACGAGCATATCGAGCCCACCTTATTCGGGTCTGTTGGGCTTCTGGTTTATAACTGAGCAGTCGCATCTTCTTTAAACTCTCCAACGTCGCCAACAACACTGCTGAGAATCTCAGGTACGATCACAGCAGCATCGCCTTCAAAGAACCAATCATCCCGGTCGAGACTGCGGGCGTCCCCTTCGTCCATGTTGATAACAGCTAGTCGTGCGCCCTTGCGCTTTGCGATATGCGAGTAGCCTGCAGCAGGATAGACCTTAGATGAAGTGCCGATAACAAGCATGAGGTCGATGGGTCGCTGGTCAGAGAAGAAAACATCGACATCAGCCATCACATCTTCGGGAAGCGACTCCCCGAACCACACCACGCCTGGGCGAAGGAGATTCTTCTTACATTGCGGGCATTGGGGAAGAGCGTGGGTTGGTATCCTCTCGATGGGTACGTTCTCGTCGGAGATATCGACGCCTTTGATCAGTGCGTGCGTCTTGGCAATGTAGGAAGGTGTCGTTGCCGGGACGTCCTGTCTGGGCTCCTTGGGTGCCGGCGCTGCAGCCTCTTCGGCTGACCCAGTGATGGACGCGCCTTTCTTGGCGATATGTGATTCCAGCAAGGCACTGCCAAAAGGCGCGCCAGGCTTCTTGGTTCCTTTCTGCAGCGCAGCATCGACTGCCGCCTGATTGGCAGGGATTCCTAGCGCTGGAACTATGGGATCGGTGAAATCGTTCTTGCGGATGTAGCTGCAACGATGTTCGTCCCAGCACTTCACATCATACAGGTTACCGTGAAGCAGCTTCAATTGACTGCCCGGATGTCCAGCTCGGGGACTGAGATTGTCGACATTCTGACTGAGAGTGATGAAGTCCGGATTGCGGCGGGCAAGCTCAGCAAGGGCGAGATGGGCTCGGTTCGGCTTCGCATTGAGCGCCATGTGTCGACGGTAGGAATAGAACTGCCACACTAGACCTGGATCGTTGCGGAAGGCATTGGGACTAGCCAGCATTGTTGCATCGTAGGTCCTCCAGTAGCCTCCCGCACCACGGAAGGTAGGTAGACCACTCGAGGCTGACAGACCGGCGCCCAGCAAGGCAACGATGCGCTTAGACTTGTTGAGATGGGCCACAAAGGACCCGACATCGGTCGAAGGCATGTCGGAAGCCTCAGAGTTCTTCTTGGACATCATTGATGACCAATTGATTAGATGCTGATGCAAGGGAAACTGGCTTACCAGGTCCTCTTGCTACTGACCGTGTGCAGTTATGGTGTTATAGGTGCATGCATGAGCCGAGCATTCAGACGGTATGGCAGCCTAGGTAGTCCGCTGTGACTCGAGCGTGGCTGCCTGCTTCACTTGCTTGTCTCATTGAATCAGTCGGGGCCACCATTTGCTGCCTGAGACCAAGTTGGCGGGGTGTACTGTGTAACTGGTAACACTGATGAGGTCGTCCAAGAAATGGGGTGACAGACTCGGCGGGGTGTCGCAACCCCAACGGTGGCGAATCGGAGCCACTTCCGCGTTCACGAGTCAGCGACCGCCACATTTCGACATGTCTTCACATCGACACCAATCTGCGCTTCACCATCTCTCCTCACTTCGCTGCCCCAAGGTATTCCTCTTCACGAAGCGTCTGCTGTCAGAACCATCTACCTGTGCGAGAATTGCTGTCCGGAAAGCCCCAAGTCGTCTCGGATGGTGCACCGAATGAACGCATGAGATACTGCCCGCAGTGGACGTGCACCGATCATCATCGCGATGATAGCGACTACCGAGCCGGAGGGCTCTTTCCTCCCTTACCGAAGGCCGAGCCGTCGTCGAGTCAATGCTCTGGTCTTCCTTACCGAGAAGATTGGGCCAGAAGTATTACCATATCTGATGCACAACCCTGATGTAAATCTACGGGTGGTTGCAGACTGTTCCAAGCAAGAGTTCGAAGGCTACATGGATGGTGACATCTCGCTACAAAATGTACAATGGTACCAAAACTCGCCGCAGGATCCTTATCGGAACCAGAACCAGATGCAAGGTCACCGCCTCGCCAGATGGGCTGATCTGCTGTTCATCGTTATGGACGCGGGCATGACTTCTCTCATGCTGACTGGTTATACCACCGATGTCATATTGCACGTTCTGAGATGCTGGGATACATCCAAACGCATCCTGATGCTGCCAGAGTTGAGCGTGGACGAATGGAAGCACCCACTTCGGAGTAAGCAGATGTCCAAGTTGCAGAGGAAGTGGGATTGGGTACACGTACTGTCGCCTGCTTTGTGGGATTTTGCGAACGAGCCAACAGGTGTCAGCCAGCCTGGTCCTCACCCTATAGGCATCGATGCTTTGCCCGAAATCGACTGGCAATGGGACGGCCCCGAGGGAATTATCGAAGCTATCCATAGCGAAACCCAGAGCATTCTGCGAAAGCATGCCTCCAAGCCCTTTCCACTACCTAGGCTGAGCTCTGGAAACGACGACGAATCGGATAGGCCTCGATTGCCGCCTGAAGTTTGGACCAATGTGGTTGATCATCTGGGAGACTGGGAGCTGGCAACTGCTCTGGGCATCTACCACCACATTCCAATTCCACCTGATTGGAAGAGGTTGGTTCCTCAACCGGGGGCCAAGACGCAAACTCTCGAGTACACAATCTTGACACGACCGCTCTCAAGGATACGAGCTTACTTCACAACTTCAGCCTCCTACAAGCCTCCCACAACGTTGTCGCCTATTGCTACCAGATTGATCTTCAGATTCAGCATGACCAAACTGCTGACGTATTTGGCACTCCAGCAGAAGGACATATTCTGGACCAGCTTTGGCTTGTCACTCCTCCCACACAAGGCAAGTCTGTTTTACAACTCACCTGCCATTCTGCAGTGGTGGAAAGACTGTCCTGCCGTGATCAAGAAGGAGTATGGTCCAGAAGCAATGGATGGTGCTTCCAGAGCTGGCTTCGTGGAAGTATTGGAATGGTGGCTCAATTCTGGGCTACCAATGTCTTACACGGAAAAAGCACTCGAACATGCTTCTGCCAAAGGCCACATCGAAGTACTTGACTGGTGGAAAACCAACAGCGAGAAACTGAACGGTACGTCTCGGGAGTTGCCTCTCAAAGTAGGCAAGTCAATCATACTTGCTGCCCAGTCTGGCCGAGTGGAGTCAATCGAATGGTGGGAGAATTCAGGTATTCCCTATTCGCATGAGGACGGTGTCACAAGACTCGCTTCACAGCATGGCCATGTGGCTGTACTGGAAAAGTGGTTCTCCTTCAAAGGCTCCAAGATGATCTTTGATAACCAGGTTCTCGTCGGGGCAACCAAAAACGGTCATGCTGGAGTCTTGCAATGGTGGAAAGATGTCAGCAAGAAGAGTGGCTTGACCGTGGAGTATAAGACCTGCGACATTGAAGAAGCAATGGAGGATGCTGTAGGTGGTGGCGGTGAAGGTGAGGTTCGGGACTGGTGGTCTCGGAATGGTCTCAACCTTGGAGTCGGAACCGGCGAATGGATGAAGGTCAAGACGCTGTGATGACATGCTTCTGCTTCAGGGTAAGCAAGCAACTTATCTGGTATATAGGTCGGTATTTGAGCGATTTAGCGTTAACGACCTCGAATACTCTGATTTCCCCGAACCACGCTTTGCGACCGTTTTTGATGTTTTGCTAGTGCGATTGCTACGTCTCAGCCAGCTACAACAGGCTGCTTGCTGCTCAAACTTGATTGCGGCAAGGTGCATGGAATCCCGTCTTGGCAGAAGAGGCATCTATTCGTGGTACACCTTTAGTCAAGCACGCTACCCAATGCTCTTCGGATTGCGCCTCTGTAAGGCCTGAACATCATCATCTTACGATTGCTAATCAGCCTGGCTCGAATGGTTTGACTCAACCTGATCTGGTTGAGACTACTCTTTAGAAGCAAGTCGGTGTGTCTTCCCGAGATGACGGCCGCCACATGAGGCACGAGCTTGTACTTCTTCAACAAAGAACAAGTTTTATCGTCGCGAGTCCTCAACTCACCCAGACCGCCATGAGTTCCTTAAGTTGGCTACGTATCTCCCCCAAAAGAGCTCCCTCTCTGTGCTTGCAATGCTGACGCAACGAGCAGGATGGATTCGAGATATCAAGGACTGGAACGACACGCGGACGGCCGCCCAGGGTGAGAGCCAATCACTTTCCAGGACGTGGACTGTTGTGCACTTTCGGTCGCACACTCGCCACTTAGCCAGTGGGAAGAGTTTCGGCGTCGTACAAACCTCGCAGGTGACCGATAAAACGATAGATGAACGACTTACAGCTACCCTGATGCGTGCGTCAGCACCACAGGTTGGCTTGGGAGTACAAGTGCATAGCAAACAATAAGTTCGTTCTCAGATCTCGATGCCCTTTACCTCGGATCCATCCACCTTTCCATTTCTTTGCGGGTGGTTAAGCTTCAGGTAGGATGCCGGGGCTCTACTATTCTATACCATTGGTGCCAGGTGAAGATGCTGACCTAGAATGGGACTTGTCGAATGGCGATGGCAACGCCGGTCCAGTAAGCATCGAGTCGACCATTGCACCGCACTGCTGACATGATGCAGTGGACTATCTATCTCTCGAACGAGACAAGCTCCGCAGGCCATGGCGATTCCATTGGGATATACTCAGGTGAGCGCCCAACGTTTCCATCGAGTCATCTTCCACCGCCTAAGGCATCATCGTCATTCACTGCCACACATATCAATGGACCTGCCTGAAATGGCCGGAAGCCTTGCCTGGATGCTCTGCGCAATACTCGAAGGTGCTGACGGATTCTACGCCAGGCTCGGACGACTCCAAGGCTTACACTTGGACTGTTGATTCAGAACTTAGCTCGGAAGACACGGACTATCGATTCCTCATCTGTGGTTCAAGCTTCTGTTGGATTGATGAGCTTGTCACGATAGCGGATGCTTCATCCTCGACGTCTAGCTCTGTGACAAATGTGTCTAAGACATCTTCGTTATACATGTCCGAGGCCACTTCGACGATATCTGAAAGTCTGTGGAGTGCCTCGGAACCGCCTTCCGAAACTATCAGCTCGACGACGGCGCCGGACGAGCCCAGTCGCACCACAAGTACGAGCCCCTCTATCGAGAGCGCCTCTAGTTCCTTCCTGCCAATCGACGGTGACGAGCTCTTGGCCAGTATACTACCGTCGCCCTCGACAAGCTCCAGAATTAAGAAGTCATCTCTTGCCGGCGTCGTCGTCGGCGCTATTGCGATTGTCGATCTCGCCACCCTCGCCCTCATCTGGCGGTATAAGAAGCGGCACGCCCAACGCATATCTGCTGTCAGTACAACGGCTGGTCCGCATCCCGATGCTATCGATGAGAGCCTTCCCAACGAGACGACAGACGCTACAGCTCAGCTCGAATCGCCAGCATCGTCGGAATCTCGGTGGCTCACATGGAAGCACCGCTTACCTTTTGGACGAGGAGACACGAAGCAGTATTCCTCGCCAAACATGGTCTCCAGTTATCTATCACCATCTGGGGGGCCAGCTTGGGAGAAGGATGGCCAGGAGCTCCACGAACTGCCTGCGAATGAGTGCCGGACATACGCCGAGATAAGTAGGAGGAGGGGTGAGTACAGCACTATGTCAGGTGAATATAGCGACGGAAAGATGGGCATGGCCACGGTGGGCAGGTGCGCGATGTAGAGGAGTTGGGTATCGCGAGGAGGGTCTGGGTTGGCTCCAGGGGGCTTTCGGGTTAGGAAATTGCCGCCGTACCGCCGTACGTGTGAAAGGATAGAAGATTGGGTATGTGTATAGAGAATTCACTCCATCGTGGTCGCATAGATGCACATGTAACCTCCTTTCATGCTTTCCAATGTCGTAATCATTCACGCACTCTCCCATGCGTCCTGTATCTGTAAGGCTCGTCTCAACCTGAATCGACATGTCTGTATGCCTCCATGCACAACCCCGGATAATGCCTCTATCCGCAATGCACAGCGACAGAATAATATGCCTGAATGACTTCACGTGCGCTCCTGATACGCCGGCACCTCTTCTGGATGTCTAGTATCACGATGTCGATCCTGCGGCTCATACACCGGTGGCGGCACCTGCGGAGCACCCATAGTATCAACACCCTCTACCACGCCCGCATCTCTCTCCGGATCTCTCTGCCGCGGTCGCTGCATCTCAATGGGCGCCGCATAGCCCGCTTGCATCCCCGCCACACCGGCACCGGTCGTGCCAGTCTTAGTGAGCCACTTGTCGACCGTGGAGATCTCTCCCTGCGGAACGTGTTTCTTGTGCCACCAGCAGTAGGCCGAGCCGCCCCAGCCAACGACGGCGAAGACGACGGCGATGGTCACGCCGGCGATGACATCGGGAGTCCAGCCCATGGTGTCGGAGGTATGGTTTTGTCCTGTATCACTCGAGCGGGTCGGATCTGTGGATCGGCGGGGGGGTAGCGGGTCTGATTCACTGCCTGATGTACCGCAGGGACGCTGCGCTGGCTACTGATTCACAGGTGAGGAATGTCAGTAGCAAGAAGAACGACATTCTGCGGCCCACGGCTCTCTCCGGATATAATATATTCTCCCTCGCTGCCAGCCGCCGGACGCCAATGGCACCGGACCCTCGCAGCAGAGAAACCTCACCCTCACGCTTCGGGCAGGTAGCATCGTGCCATGCGGCTGCGGGGCGGAGGTGGGCTCTTCAGCCACCCAGAGGCAACGACACCACTCGTAGGGTGCCTGATCTAGGTAAAGCCCGCCCCCTTAGGCAGCTTAGCCAACACCAAGAGTCGCCCGCGTCCAGTAAGCTCCAGGCACCGGACTTGGCGTTGCTTTCAGCCATGCTTGTCCGGGCTTATCTGGACCGGGGGAGACCGATAACTGGTTCTGGACGTGTCCCCCGGTTCGGTTATGGACGAGACAAGGGGGCCTGGCAGAGGAAGTCAAGATCGGCCCGCTGGTGGGTTACATTTGCGGGAGTGTAGCGATCTGAGATAGATCATTTGTGTCTTCGGCGATTGCATTGGCATGGACTGCCTAGGGGATTCTCGTCGGCGGCCACGATAGTATCTGGCGACGAATAATGGGCCTTGGAAGCACAGGTAAGTGTCTGTGAAGACTACTGTGTATATGCCAAAGGATGCTGGTCAAGATCGGTTCTGGAACACGACTCCTTGTCTACCAATAACTTCATGCCTTCTACCACTCCAGCTTCCCCTTCGGCCCATCCCCCGTCGCCTCCTTCAACATCGCCGCCTCATCCAACGTCTGCTCCTCCCCACCACCATCAGCCTTCATCAACCCCTCCCAGACCCCCTTCCCATACCTCTGAAAGCTCTTCGTGACCCCTTCATTCAATGTCAATTGATACTCCATCTCACTCAACACAAACCCCCATTCCCGCCACTCCCCTTCCTCGATCTCAACCCTCACCATCCTCCTCGGCACATCTACCTCTATCGCCCTCCCATCCTGCGCCGCCGCAAAGAACCCCTCATCCTCCATCGTGAACCCCAACAGCCCCAAACTCGGCAAATTCCGCCCCAAAATAAACGCAAAACTGCGACTGATGACACAGACGACACCACACCCCTTCAGCGCACTGACGGCGTTCTCCCGCGAAGAGCCCACCCCAAACGCCCACCCCGCCACCACCACGGCCGTCGAGCCCGCGTACGACCGCACCGTGCCGCGAAACTCCGGGTGCGTGTGCTCGAGGCAGTGCGCTCCGAACTCGGCGTCCGTCTCGCAGTTGACCAGCGTGTGGCCCGGCGCCAGCGCGTCCGTGTCGATCATGTCGCCCAGCGTGATGATCGTCGACCGCATCGTGCCCATCGGCTCCGGCACCGTGCTGGGCTTGCTGAGTTGCGTTCCCGTGCTCGCGGCGCGGGCGGTGGGCGCATGTAAGTCGGGCTCCATGTAGGTGAGTTGCTGCTGCTGCTGCGGGCTCGGCGATGGAGATGGCGGCGGGCTCGCGGCCTGGCGGTATATGTTGTCGAACCAGTCGAAGTCCAGCTCGGCCAGGAAGGGCGCTGGGTCTGCGATAGTGAGCGAGAAGGACGAGGCCGCGCAGACAACGGCGCTGGATAGGTTGCCGAACGCGCCGGGGCCCATGCGGTTTTTGAAATTGCGGTTCTGAGAGCTCAGCCAGGTTTCGCCTTCGGATGCTTTTTCGGCAGAGAGGCCGACGCAGTACGAGCAGCCCGGTGGGCCGCGCGTGAAGCCTGCTTGCTCGTAGACCTGCAGCAGGTTGAGTTGTGAGAGCTTGTCGACGATGGGTAGGGAGCCTGGAACGTAGTGGCGCTTGCCTTTAGCCAGGGGCAGGCCTTTCTTCAATCCGACTTTGAGCACTAGTGCAGCGAGCACGATTTCTTCTTCGGTCGTGGTGCAGGCGCCGATGAAGACGCCGTCGATCTTCATACCGGCCTTCTCGCTGACGGGCACGACGTGATCCGGCTCGGGGTAGACGGCAATGGTGTGTTCGACCTTGCCCAAGTCGATCGTGTACTCGCCAGAATACTCGGCGCCCTCATCCGGCTTCATATACACGCTGTTCTTCCTGTTGGCCTTCCGCCGCCGCTTCGCCACATATCGCTTCGTAACCTCATCTGGCACGAACAGGCCGGTCACAGCCCCAAACTCCGTGCACATGTTGCAGATGGCGAACCTTGCATCCACGCTCAGATACCGGCACCCTTCACCCACAAACTCCACAATCCTCTCGCTTGCCACCGTGTTCCTCTTCAACTGCCTCAAGATATGCAATATGACATCCTTGCCACTGACGCCCCTCCCTGGCCTTCCCACGAACTCAATTCTCACCACCTCCGGGATCTTGAACCACGTCTGCCCCAACGCCAACGCCATCATGACATCCGCCGCCCCCAGCCCGATGCTCAAACACCCCATCGCGCCCCCACTGCACGTGTGGCTATCGCTCCCCACGCACAGCATGCCCGGCTCGGCGCGCTCGCGCACGAACTCCGTGTGCATGATCGTGTAGTTCATGCCCTGGTAGTCGGTCATGCGGAACTGCCGCTTGGCCTTTTCGGCTGTCGACACCATGGCTTCGACGCGTGCATTGCCCCGTGCTAAGGGATGCACCACGTGGTCCCCTGCTAGCCAGAAGCGGTCGTTGCGCCAGATCCCTGGGCTGCCGAGCTCGGTGTGCGTGCGTGCCATGGCGGACCAGCTGAGTTCTGACGCCAGGACCCAGTCGAGGCCCGCGCGTACGACGGCGCCGGTGTGTAGGCCCGAGAGGGGGAGGGGGGAGAGGGAGTGTAAAGCGAAGATCTTTTGCGTGAGGTTCATGGGCTGTGTGGTGGGGAGTGGGTGGGTAATGGTGGCGTTGAATGAGAGCTGTGCGTTGTTCAGGGCCGTAAGGTGTGCGGATAGCAGGAAGAGGACGTCCTCGTAGTGCGTGCTGTCCGGGGTTGTGCTTTGCGTGATGCCTAGGCCGCCATGGGAGGGTGAGTCGATGGTTTTCTCTAATGCAAGTGCCAGAGCGTCTGCCTCCGAGGGGTTCATGGGACGGAGCGTGTCGATGATAGTGGTGAGGGTGAAAGGGATGAATGGTTTGGTGGTTGAGTTCACCGATTGAGCGACTTGCTTCAGCACGTCGTCGTTTAGGCCTCGTGTCACCTGCAGCAGAGCCGTAATGGCGTGCGTGAACTCTTCGGGCGACGAAGCGCCCACCGCCTCGGCTGGTAGCTCTACTATACCAGGCATGACTGTAGAATGTAATCCTGTGTTGTGGGAGCGAGGGAGAGATACGGTAATGCTCCTTTTGAAGTCCTCAAAGCATTCCGTGACGCAAATGACCAGCCGCCGTGCCCGGTTGCGAGTCCGCTCCTATAGTCGGATGATACCAGATGCTGTAAGTGCTCATGGCGCGTGGATACATGAGGGTCTCGGTCCTGTCCCAGGACGAAGAGGAAGTAATTCGTCCGCCACCGGCCAGATAGGAACTCGAAGCCTAATCTAATTCTCATCGGCCTCGGTGAATGGCCCATTGCATGCTTGGGACCCTCTTGTGAGGTATTGCGTACTCGCACCATCTGCAATACTGCTTCCTTTCTGGGTGAGGGGTAATGCGAGAAAGGACAGTCGTGATTGGGTCCTACTCCGATTTCATCCCAAGTCCGAGAAGCGAGGGTCTGGTGGACGCTCGACGTGCATCGGTGATTGCCTGAACGGGTGACACGGCCTTGGAATCATCTGAGCGTAATCATGATAACCTGTTGGAGATATGTGCGGTAGCGGTGCCGGTGTCGCTCTGTCTATGTAAGATGTTCTTCAGTGTAGTCTGAGCCCTTGTCATCTTGCGGGTATATTGCTAAGGATTTACCTGCTCCTAGGGCTATACATTGACAGCCGCAACACAACAGGTATAGAGACTCTCCTCCGCTCCACGTGACGGACCAAAATCTTCGGACTACTAGTACATCTTCACAACAATGGACAATACCAACGGCATCAGCGGCCACAGGCCCCAATCCGGCGCCTCGCGTCTCCGCACCCTTCTCGCCGATGACACCCAGATCCTCGTCTGCCCGGGCGTCTACGACGGCCTGACCGCGCGCCTCGCGATCGCACAAGGCTTCAAATGCATCTATATGACCGGCGCCGGCACGGCGGCATCGCGCCTCGGCATGCCAGATCTGGGCCTCGCGACCATGAGCGACATGCTTGGCAACGCGTCTATGATCGCGGCGCTGGACCGCACGGTGCCGGTGATCGCGGACGCGGATACGGGCTATGGTGGGCCCAACATGGTCGCGAGGACGGTCAAAGCGTATATCACGGCGGGGGTTGCGGGCGTGCATCTGGAGGATCAGGTCTTGGCGAAGCGGTGTGGGCATTTGATGGGGAAGGAGCTAGTGGAGAGGGATGAATATTCTGCGAGGATCAAGGCGGCGGTCATGGCGAGGGATGAGGAGCGGGCCGTGACGGGAGGTGATGTGGTGATCATTGCGAGGACGGATGCGCTGCAGAAGTTTGGATTTGAAGAGGCCATGGAGCGTTTGAGGAAGAGCGTGGAGCTTGGTGCAGATGTGGCGTTTCTTGAGGGCGTGACGAGTATCGAGCAGATGAAGCAAGCGTGTGAGATGCTGAAAGGCACGCCGGTGCTGCTCAATATGGTTCCTGGTGGCGTTACTCCCCAGGTGTCCACAGAAGAGGCGAGGAAGATTGGCTACAGGCTTATGATCTATCCTGGTATGGCGATGAGTGCCGTCATACAGAGTGTGGGGGATGCCTACAAAGAGCTGTATGAAACTGGAGACAAGAAGGTGGACGAGGCTGATGTTAAAGGGGGTGTCAAGAGGCTGTTTGACCTTGTAGGGTTGCAGAGGTGTATTGACTTCGATGCGAAAGCTGGAGGGTCAGCGTACGGAAGTGTTTGAACGTTGCATATAGAATGCAGGCCTGGTTATTTCCCAATTGCAGATTTACTCTCAGCGTATGATCGATTGGAGTCCGACCCTGTAACCAATCCCTCTCCTCCCTGGATTTTGGTAAGCCCCAGGCTTTGACCCGCATCGCAAGGGCGAAGCGAGGGCCAGCAGAAGAGTCCGGAGTACCACTGCTGGAAGTGTCAATGGTCACCCACGTGTCACGATGCTGCCATCAGTTCCTGCACCCTGCATGTCATCGGAGTTTGGGCTGCTATCGGAGTTCCGCAGCCCAATCCACCGGCTTCGGTTACAACGGAACCTTTCTCCACGCAAATACCCCCCAGACGCTCGCTTACCTGAGTGGGGCTGTTGTTCGACAACATCTCGAATCAATGGTCTTGATATCATCCAAACCACAGCACAGTTCTCACTGCGAATGGAGATCGTCGAGACCGGCAAGCCCTAGCGATGATACTTGAGGCAACATCTGGCATTCCTCCAACCGTACTGGATATATAGGCAGAGTGCCAGATGCTTTTCTCCAGAAGGCTGCAAGACCGCCTTGCGACTGAAACACTCCCACTTGCATCCACATACCATGGCTACGATACCAGTGAAGTACTACCGGGGCGGGACGAGCAAAGCTCTGTTCCTGCACGAGAAGGATATCCCTTCCCCCGGACCAGCACGAGATCGTACCTTACAACGCATCATGGGCTCGCCAGACCCGATGCAGATAGATGGAATGGGCGGCACGCACATCGTCACCTCTAAAATCGCCATCATCCGACCTTCGACGCGGCCAGATGTCGATGTCGACTACACATTTGCTCAGATCTCTGTCAAAGACGACCAGATCGGCTACGGTGGCAACTGCGGCAACATCAGCTCTGCCGTCGGCCCTTTTGCCATTACCGAGAAACTCGTCAAGGAGTTTAGGCCTGGTGTTAGTCCTGAGAAAGGCCTGACAGCGCAACTTGTTCGCTTTTACGTGACTGGGACACAGAAGGTGATGGAGGAGCATGTGCCCATCGATGCAGCTGGTAACGTGGTTACAGCGGGAGACTTTAGTATTGAAGGGTGCCCTGGGACAGGAGCACCGATCTTGATTGACTGTAAAGATACGATTGGTGGCGCATGCAATAGAGGCGCGCTACCTACGGGCAATGTCATCGACACCACGACCGTTGCTGGAAAGGGCATCGAGTGTACAATCTGCGATGCGGCCAATATCGTGGTCTTCGCTCGAGCTTCGGACATGGGTATCAACGGCGACGAAGAGCCCGGTGTACTAGACAAGGACACCGGTCTCCTGGACCGCATTAGAGAACTCAGAGGAAGAGCGGCACAGAATGTTGGCCTCTGCTCGAGCTGGGAGACCATCGATCAAGTATCCTTTCTTCCTATGGTCGCATTGGTCTCCAGAGCCACCAGCTCACAATGTCATGTTCAGTCAAGGCTTTTCCTGGACAACAAATGCCATACTGCAATGGCGGGAACGGGCTCAGTCTGCCACGCAGCATGTAGCCGCATCAAGGGCACTATCGTCAATCAGCTGCTGAAGCCTGGCGCCGAAGCCGAGAATGTGCTGAACATCCAGCACCCATGTGGTTTCATGCCAGCAGCTGTAAAGGTTCAACCACAGGCGGACAGCGTGGTGCCAGGTTTCGAGACTCTGTCCTTCATCAGAACTGCCCGACGAATCTTTAAGGGCGAGCTTGATGTGCCAGAAGATATCAAGGGGGTCTACACAGAGGGAATGACGGCGGACAAGCCACAGACGAATGGAATTCATACCAACGGCGGCAGCAGTACTGCCAACACGGCTGGTGAAGGTGCAACGGCAGCTATTGCGACCTTTGCATCATCCTTCACTGCAGACTTACTTACGCCAAATGTGGTTCAGAAGCTCAAGGAACTTCTCCTGGACTACATCGGTGTTGGATGCGCAGCAACAGTATCGGCAGACTCAACGCCTGCCTTCCTCAGCCAGCTCAAGAAGACGGCTACCGGTCAGACCGGGCTCAGCACCATCTACGGCCTGGGATCATCGTTTGCACCTTCAACTGCTGCACTGTACAACGCTGCCTTCGCCCACTCACTAGACTTTGACGACACCTACATGCCAGGTGCTCTTCACCCAGGCGTAACAGTCATCTCCGCTGTTCTGTCTCAGACGCACATTCAAGAGCTGAAGACCGAGGACTTCCTCACTGCGTTGGCCGTTGGCTACGAGACTGTTTGTCGGCTGTCGAAGGCGATCGGGATGGGAGGCTACGCACGGGGCTTTCACAACACCTCAACGACAGGCATCTTTGGTGCTGCTGCGGCGATTGGGAGACTCCGAGGGCTAAATCAATCGACCATTGAGAATGCTTTCGGGCTTGCTCTGTCCAGGGCATCTGGATCCATGCAGTACCTTGAGAATGGAAGCTGGAACAAGCGCCTTCACCCTGGGTTCGCTGCATCAGATGCACTGCTCTGTATTGATCTTGCAGAGGCCGGCGTCGTTGGAGCGGCGAAGCCAATAGAGGGCAAGTACGGCCTACTGAAGTCGTATGCAAAGGGCGCAAAGCCGGCACTGCTAGACCTACAAAGCCTTGGAAAGAAATGGGAGTTCCTGGAGACGGCCATAAAGCCTTTCCCAGCCTGTCGAATGACACATGGCCAGATCGAGATGGCCGCTACGCTTCGACAGAGAGCCCGCGGACGTAAGGTGAAGACCCTGGCGGTCGGGCTGACAAAGCAATGCGTGCCTATCGTGGGAGTTCGCCAGGAGAACAAGATCCACCCTCAGACGGTAGTCGACGCGCAGTTCAGCTCGTACTACCAGACTGCCCTGGCGTATCTCCATGGCGACACGCTCGGTTGGAGTGCCTACGACCACATCGAGGACTCTACCGTCCGCGAATTGTCGGACAAGATTACTGTCGAGGCTGATGATGCCCTGAGCGGCTTGGGGAGCTGGGTTAGAGTCGAATACGAGGATGGTTCTGTGGATCAAGATACGTGTCTCTATCCCAAAGGCGAGAAACAGGCGCCGATCATGTGGGGAGACATCAAGAAGAAGTACATGAGTTTGTCGGAACCTGTCTATGGCGAAGCGAAGGCGACGAAGATCATGAACCTGGTGGATGAGATTGACTCGCTTGATGTGGCGCATTTGATGCACTTACTGAGCAGTAGGAAGTAAGTCGATATTACGTAGTTAAGCTCTTGTGCCCTGGCCTCTCAATTTGATACCCCCAGTCCGCCTCCTTTGTGCCCAACCTCAAGTCGCAGCGAAAGGTCCTGCACGCCGACCTACTGCTGGAGCTGCCATCGGAGTTAAGCATGGGCGATGATGATGGAAACCTTCTGCGCCCCAGGTCGGAACTCTTCATCTCGAAGAGGGAGGACTACGGAAGTAGGTAAAAGTATAGGGCCCGGTCGTTCCCCGCATTCACAGGCAATGCCCGTGATGCCCCGGAAGCTTGGCCCTTATGACCTCTCCGCGATGTCGCTCGCAGCTTAAAACGTTTCGTCTCCTCGCCATCTCCGTGTTCGGCTTTCATCGAAGCGGTGATCGGACTTGGTCAGCACTGTTGCCGCCAGCATGGACGTTGATCCACCTCATCTGAGAAGCTCTAGGGTCAAGGCGTGCACCGAGTGTCGGCAGCAGAAGGTCAGTCCATGATTGAACCTCATTCACTGACCATGTAACTCACTGTGATAGCTGCGATGTGATGCAGGACAGAGCTCGTCGACAGGCTGTTCCCGATGCCGTCGCAGAGGGCTGAAATGCGTCATCACGTCCAACTTCGTGCGCTCCAAACGGAAGACGTATGTCATGTCGCTGATTGCGTCGGCAAGGCTGATACCTACCTAGCAAATCCGAGTTGCAGGCAGAGCTGGCATCGCTGAAGGACCAGCTGCAAAGCCCGACTCATCCTAGTCCTGGTCAACCGCCTAGCCATGTCCGTGTCTCATCCAACTCCGACCAAGCCATCGCTTCTCCTATGGAGCAAAGGGTTCATTCAGCTAGCACCGAAGCCTTCCAGCAACAGCCCACACGAGAGATCTCTAGCGTACCCACCCAAGACAGCACGAGCTGGTCGACCTTACCGCGGGTCTTTGGCGACGTCGAAGTCAGTGCTTTGGCTATCAATGACTGCTTCAGGATCTTCTTCACTCGCTACTGGCCTCAATGTCCAGCCATTGAAGGTGAGATCAGTCCCAATGACTGCTACAGTCAGTCGCAGTATCTCTTCTGGACTATCACGACAATCGGTTCTAGGAGGTACATCCGGGACCCGACCTTACTATCGCAGTTGGCTCCTCAACTCATCAATTCCACCAAGCATGCAGCATTCTCCCGCGAGAAGTCTTTGCATACTATCCAAGCTTTCGTGCTACACTGCGCATGGCCATTGCCTTACAATTCGCTGAGTAAGGATATTACCCATATCCTTTCCGGCATGTTAGTACAGCATGCGCTGAGTGTCGGCCTCCATATCTTTGGCGTCGGCCAAGACTTCTCCCGCATCAAGCTACAGAACGACCGTGCCATGATGTATCTTCGCGCTCGTCTGTGGGTGCTGTGCATCGTAGTCTGTCAGAGGATCAGTTGTACCGACGGCGTGCCTCCAATGTACATTCCAGACAATTACGACCATGAATCTCATCAAGCCCAGTCAATATACGCCCTACCGCCAGCCTTGCGATTCCAGAAAACTCTCAGTCGGATACTCACTGAGTCAATTCTAGAGCTCGAGAGATACGCCTTATCCAAAGCCATGCCACACCGTGCGGCTGTACTCAACCCGATCATAGATGCCGCGTCTCTGTCGTTAGCAGAGTTGGAACCGGAATGTCCTGGTGAGATCGAACGATACTACCTCATCTGTGCAGAATTACAGATCGTGGCGTTTCATTTGTTGGGCCCTAAGGGCTCTTTCCAAGAGTCAAAAATCATCAAGATGCATGAGTTGGCCTGCAGTGCAATTGACATCCTTGACAATCTGGACAGTGTACAGTCCTGGGCAGTTGACGCGCCCTCAAATGCACTCAAATATCTCACGCTAGCAGGCTTCACCCTTCTGAAACTCTCACGATGCCATATGCGAGACCGACTTGACTTGGCCCAAGGAAAGATGGCGTACTTCACCGCCATGGCTATCTTCAAGAAGGCAGCCGTCGAAACAGATGACAGTATCGGCCGATTACCAAAGATCATGACACAACTTTGGACAAGCAAAAACATTTTCAAGAAGGCTGACGGTTCGACTGATGCATTGTCCCTCCGGTGTGGAAGCCGGCTAGCAATGAGCATAGTTTACGATTGCTACTGGTGGTGGCGATCCGAGTTTGCCGGCATGCCGAATCCCTACGAGGAAAGAGGTAGGACTCGCTGTCGTTGGGTTGTTTAGTACTAACGTGTTCAGATCATAACACATTGGAAGAGCAGCTGACGCCAGAAACCTTTCAGAATATGGTCTGGCTACAAGAGTCGTTTCCAGAGTTTGCGTGGCCGACCATGCAGGATCTCGCGTCTCTCGAGTGGACACCTCAATCAGCCGCAGCTCCGAGTACGTTTCCCGCTCCTGGGAGTGCCATGCCGGACCTCAGCACCATTTGGGCCTGATCGGCGAAAGCGCTCAATATCGGACTTCCCCCAGACTGCCAAGGTTTGCCGGTTATGGCTGATATAACATGGGCCGCAAAAATGCAATCGTCCTGCAGCATCGACTTTCAAGACCGCCAGATCCTCAGACGTTCCAAGATGACGCTTCAAGTACAGCACGCTGACCCCGAGAAGAAGCTCACTGATCATGTAGAGCAGCCACAAAAGCCAGAGATAGAGAATGTGGAGGGGGAAGTCATCGACAAGAAGGCTCAACGTCGGCTAGTCCTCAAACTAGACCTGATCATACTTCCATTGCTGGCTCTATCTATCATGATGGGTTATCTGGACCGAGGAAACATCGGCAATGCTCGCCTGCTGGGCATGGCGCACGACCTGAAGCTATCTGAACAGCAGTACCTCAATTGCGTGATGATGTTCTTCCTCGGATACATGCTTATCGAGCTTCCTGCCGGCATGGCCCTGCGGTACATCCAACCACGATATGTCTTCGCAACGGCATTGATTTCCTTTGGCCTTTTCTCCACGCTCATCACCGTGTCCGGCTATGCGGGCATCATGGTGCTGCGTGTGCTTATCGGCTTGGGCGAAGCATTCGTCAACAACGCGTACCTCTACGTGTCACTTTATTACATGCAGAACGAGCTTTCGCTGCGAACAGGCAAGTTCAACGGTCGCCCTCGGAATCCTGCTAACGAACGCAGCTGCCGTCTACTCAATGACGCCTGTTGCTGGCGCCTTCTCCGGCCTGCTTGCTTACGGAGTTGGAACAGGTCTGGAGGGAGCTCACGACATTCCTTCATGGAGATGGCTCTTCATCATCGAAGGCGCAGCCACCATTGGCTTTGGTTTCATTGTGCTAGCCCTTCTACCAGGATTGCCAGAGACTGTCGCCGCCAAAGGGTCATTCCTGTTTCCTCATGAACAAGAACGTGCACTCATCATGCAGCGTCTGAGAATGAGTGAGTCCCGAGACATCCGCATATGCACTTGCTGATGATATAGGCCAAAATACAAGCCATGCCGGCTTCCAGAAACACCAAGTGGTCATGGCCTTCAAAGACCCAAAACTGTACCTGGGAGCCCTCCTCCTTGCTCCAGTCGGCATCGGTATCGGGGCATTCAACGTCTTCCTCCCGACATTTGTGAACCAATTCGGTTTCGATCGCTTGCATTCGCAACTCATCTCTATCATCCCCTACGCCTGCGCCTTGATCAGCATGATCTTCATTTCATGGCTGTCCGACCGTCTGGGCCGCAAAGCTCTTGTGTGTATCTGCAGCTTTGCCGTTGGCATGATTGGATTCATCATCCTCATCACCGCTACAGGCAAGGTGGTGCTCCTGGTCGGAGCTTGTCTGGTTGCGATCGGCACCTACCCCGGGCTCGTCATCGGTATCGCCTGGACGTTGACAGTACATGGTGGCTACACGAAGAAAGCCACGTTCATGTGGGCGTCGCAGGTCATGATCCAGACGTACAGCATCATTGCCACGCAGGTTTACCGGAGCCCTCCTCGTTTCTTCCTCGGTCACGGCATCGCACTGGGGTTGTACGTGCTGGGGATTACGTCGGCAATGACACTGTGGTATCTGGTATCAAGGCAGAATAGGATGAGAGAGGCCAGAAGACTGGAGTTCGAGCAGAAAGGAGAGGTCGATCCGGATATGGAGAAGTCGTTCGAGGAGCTGGGTGACTTCCATCCCGGATGGCGATATACGACATAAACTCAGCTCAGGTATAGCCGAGTCAGTCGAGGAAAAGGCCCATTGGTCGGATCTGGCGGAGTCCGAATCGTGCCTCTAACTGGGATATCTTGAAGTCACAAGATGTCCCCGGGGTCGTTGAAACTAGTTCTTATCTGCAAAGTCCAAGAAAACCTGCGCCTTGAAAAGAGTGACAGCCATATCAACGTCTTTCCCACGACAGTTCCTACGGCATTGCTGTGTGTAGATTACACTGACTGCCCGATGTGCCGACATTTGTATACGTCGTTGGGCAGTAAAAAGGGTCTAGTGCTGGAAAACATTAGGTCTGCCGCCATACATATGCTTGCCAGAAACCTCTACGTGCTGAAAGTGGTGGTGCGGAAGTAGCCATAGGTAGGCGTCATGTTTTGAGTCTATATCTGCGCAGTAGAAAAGAAGTATAACCACGCTAGCTAAATTCTGAGAAGGAAGATGAACTAATATTGAGACTGTATGGACATGACTCAAGTCGCTGTTTAACGCTTTTGGTGCTGGAATATTGGGATCGCATGATTGGGCTGAGTCGCTGGCTAAACGCTAACTTTTTGGAGTGTGGTGCATTAGTCTCGGTCGCTGGAGAAACAGTGGGCGTGCATCGGAACGCCAAGAGTGTGATATTGTAGTCGATCGTCATTGCAGTGACAGACTCTGACTGGTCGAAGCTCGGTTACTGGAATTGACCAGAAGAGATCGATACCCCCAGTTTCGGAGAAGTCAGAGGGTGATTCAACAGGGTAAAGTAGACCATCTATATTGGCTTCGACATGGCGATGTCTAGACGGGACTGTCTGCTGGGCGTGCTACTTTTGGTGTCAGACCTGTCATGCCCCAGGCTAGAATAGATGTTAGCTTCTGAATGGTATTATTCGCACTGGATGCAAGTAAAACTCACAATGGCTGCCCAAATTCATTGCCACATTGGTGAAGACCGCCAGCGAGAGAGGAAAGGCCGCGCACTTGTTGGCGAAGAAGCCAAGGAAGAACTGCAGAAGATGCGGCCGTAGATGTTTGGAAATCGTCACGCTTCCAGCAAACATCACCGTCGGAAACTGACTGACGACCAGTAGCGCAGCAAGTGCCAGCGCGCTAAAGGTTCCTGCCTTGACTTCTAGCACGATGTTGTATATTAGCATACCGGTGTTTGCCACCCGGTAGTAGACCAGAGTCATCCGCAGGAGCTCGACCAGTGCCACGTATCGCGTCCAAAGCGCCATATTTGGTCCGAACAGGTAAAAGTAGTTGTTGAAGTAGGCGTTAGAGCCCCATCGACGGCGTTGACTCAGGTAGTGTTTCAGAGACTCTGGCGGAGCTGTCTCGCTAACCGCGTCCTGGACAAAGATCGTTTTCAGGTGGGTCCCTTGTTTAAGCAGGCAGTAGGTCAGTCGGCGATCGGTGCCGAGATACTGTACCTGATGTCGCAGTACTGGAATGCATTCGACCGGCCTGGCGTAGTGTTCAATCGCTGGTCCACATTCTGGACGAACAGCGATCATGGTAACGCATCCGGGTAAGCAGGTCACTCGGCCCCAGAAACTTTCGGCACGCCGCCGCACGATCTGTCCAAATGCGTACTGATAATGCTGAAATATTTTCCAAAAGGTGTATTGGCGGTTCTTGACCAGCACGATACCACATGAGGCAATCGCGTTGGGAGCGTGTGAAATAGCATCGGCGAGCTTTTTGATAGCCCCTTCGTTGAGGGCGCTGTCCGCGTCTGTGCAGAAGATCATGTCGAATCCTTCGAAATCGGGCTGGTGGGTAAGCTCAGGGAGAACAGAATCGTACAGCCTGTCCTTTATCAACTGTGTGCACTTGGGAAGCGAGGCCCGTGCGTAGTTGAAGAGGTCGAAGCACAGGATCAGAGAGTCCTTTTTGCCCATGTTCTTCCGTTTCTGTACGATGAGAACTGGAGCCTTGCCGTAGAAGCCGGCAACAACATCTAGAGTATTTGGTTTGCCCTTGAAAGAGACATGCGGGCAGTCAAAGGTGGTAATGGTGCGCGTCAAGTACCTCGTCATGTCTCTTGGCTGCCCGTCAAGGATAATGCAGAAAACTTGTTTATGCGGCTCCGTCTTATTGTTGACCATAGACTCGAGGCATGAAAAAATCTCCTCTTCCGTCTCCGAGTATGCGGGAATCAGGTTCAAGATCCATTGAGGAGCCGATTGCCGTTTGGGCCAGATTCGATCGTACGCGGCCCGGCCGCAAACTGCCACAAGCGAGATCATTGCTGATAAACAATCCTTGCTCTTGACGAAGAGGAAAAACGTGAATACCCATCGCGAGTTGGTGGCTAGCAAGGCTGCCAGGAGACAACCAGAGTTGAGCAAAAATACTATCGTCCAGAAGATCCCTCGCTGCGTTCCTATGTTCATTTTGGACAGCTCTCTGTGGATTCTTTCTCTTCGAGTTTCAGTTGCTGAGCCAGTGGACCGACGAGGTGAGAGTTTTGGGCGAGGATTGACGACAGTGCGCTCCGACTCTGTTGGTGAAGTCGGCCCAGACTCCGGCCCCCAGTTAACTGTACGCCATGGTCGTGTATGAGCTGGTGTTGGTGTGGTAATGACATTGTTTTCCTGATAGAGGCCATTATGGGAGTAGCAGCGATCCATGGTGGATTGGTAAAGGAATAGGTACCCAGAGCAGGCATGGATGGTCTAAATGGTCGAACATGGAGACGCAGGAGCCGCCAAGCACAGATCTCAGGTAGTGCTGAACAAAATTCATCCTCAGCATCGTGCATGTCTGCTGGTGGTGCACAGAATGGGCATTCAGTGCGGCTTTGCTGTTCGAGAGCAGTATCCAGACCACCCTGCCCACCACTTCCCAGTTACCATAAGCACGTCATCGAATGGAGCCTCAGTCTAGATACCTGAATCATGTTCTGTTCAGCCAGGTGGAGAGAGCCGACCAGGCCCAACGGCTGGAATTTGCAACCGAAGCCCGGTGTGGTAGACGTTGGGGAAGGCTATAAGCGAAACAAAGTATAAAAATCAGACGACCAATTAAAAAATTTCCCGTAAAATTCTAGACTCTCGGCATTTATAGTCCAGACTGTCGATAGGACGGCGAACATATCCGGAGGTGCTCGGGGATGTCGGTAATGGGGTCCGAGTTGGTGGTCCGTCCCTGCGAATCGCTGATGCGGCTCCAAGTGGGATGGAGATCATATCCTGTGGGCGACTCGCATTCAGGGCTACGGCACTCTTCTCTGCCTGAAGGTGTGGCATCGGTCAGAAGAGCTTCGGGCTCCGAGATTTGAACTAGTATACTGTCACTCATCTGCCACGAAGCCCTAAGAACGTCCGAGGATGGCACTCGAACTGTTGGTAGACCTAGAATGCCAAGACTCGCCCGGTATCCCGGCGGGCATTCTTTACGCTTCCCCTTTGCCAAGACCATGGTGAGGCTGCAGCTTGAACCCGGCTGAGGACATACGCCACAGTGGAACGGCAAAGAAGCCGGCAAAGGAAGTGTCCCATCACTCTCGGCTCGCAGATCCTCGAAACGCTACGACATATATCTGTATGCATTATACGAAGTGTTGAGAGCCTCATCCCTTGGCCAAGCATCGGGTCCGAAAAAGTCTGAGCTAGAACCTAGTGAAAATGTCCGGCAAATTTAATTTGGTACACCCTCAGCCAATGCGATTCTGGGTAAAGACCACACTTTGCGGGTCCAGGCTAACTCCAGGTGCCGGGGAACCCTGGAGGCTAGTGTCTTCAGAAGGACAAGAAAGTCTATAAATCGCTTAGACCCCCAAGATGTTGGCTCGGCGAACCACAGCAGCCAGAGTCTGTTGGCTAGAAGCCGCTAAGAGGTATAGCAGTAGCAGGGCTGGAGGGCTGCAGTCTGAGTGGTGTGTACGTGGGCAAATCTTGGTGAAGCAGGCCAGAGGGATGTGTTATCCCTCTCTTGGATCTGAGAAGCGACTTGTTCCAGACCTCGTCGGCGTCGATTTCATTGCAACCATCAGTTTCTTGTTCTTTCTTCTATGGACATCTTCATCTCATTATAGCTTGTATCGGAACGCCGAAGTCGTAGCTGATATGTCCATGGGCCCTGATGTCTCAGACTAGTTCAGTCCCTTCCAGGCTCTAAGCCTCACCTGAGAACAACAATCATCTTAAGCCTCGACCGAATGACTCCAAATCTAAAAGTTCGGGTGCAATGACATTAAACATCCATGGGAATACCGTGAAGCCGGCGAAGGGCCAAGTTCCGATAACTGGTTGACAGTAAAACACGTCGTACCAGCAAGTGGGTGAGGATGTACGAGCGGACGACCATCCCGGGGGTTAACTCGGCGTTCAGCTCGAACCGAACGTAAGCGATCGGATGCGCTTCACCAAGCAATGGCCGAAGAAGTACCAGGAAAATACGTAATGCCATTGTAACAAGTCCGCGTAATAGGGGGTGTGTAGATCGGTAACCTCGGTGAAGCAGGCCCAACCGCAACATCGTGCTGTCGAGGCTGACATACCAGCTCTAGCTGGTGAACGTTAGTAACTCCACGTTAGTTGGCAGGAGTATGCCCGCGTCTTGCGGCATCGGCGTGCGCCGAAGATTTACGATGGGCCATTCCACGGATAACTCCACCGTGAAAATCTGACTCGTGCTGGACTAGCCAACCTCAAACTGCTTACACGCTATACGCTATCCCGTAGACAGTTAGCAAAGGGCTTCATGCAAAATTGCAACCACTTTGCCCACTTTTGCCAAGGACGACCTGCTCTCGCCACAAGACTTGAATTCGATGCAGTTTGGTCTACACCCTCAAGATATCGTCTTCTCTATATCGCCGTTAAGCTGGGGGTCTCGGTAAGAGAGTTCTCTCATCGAATTCTCCACAAGTATAACAAAGGTGGTGTACCTCAAAGCACTGTATCGGTCGAGACTAGCAGCTGGGCCGGTCTCTATCCTCATTTCCTAGCCTCACCTGAATCCGGACCACCTATACCGGGCACCCATACTCCAGGGACGATCGACTTTCGCGACAGGTCCCGGGACTGTGGCGTCCCCAGCACACAACCTCTATACACCATCCTACCTATGTCGCGATCAAGCTGGAAGTCTTCATTGGGGACGCCTTCCCCCGAACTCCACAGGCGCAATGGAATGTGGTGTCCTTCAGCCCATCATACAGGGCGAGACTACGGGCTAGCCCCGTCTACATTTTCATTCATCAGCTGCACCTGGGACCGGACTATGTATATAAACATGCATCTTTCTGACACGGAAGTGATCAACATCGCTCACTTCTCAGCACAGTGGAACTACTAGAAGCATCCAAGACCGTCAAGCAACTTTTGGTTATATCAGCCGCAACCCCTCTCTCAGTCTCTAGTCAGCAACAAGCTATGACGTCCACTCCTACTAGCACTTCTCCCATCGTGGCCGTCGTTGGCGTCGGCTATGTTGGTGAGCACCTAGTCCAAGGCTTCTCGAAGCACTATCCCGTCATCGCCTTCGATGTGGACCCGGTTCGCCTCGAGCAAGTCGCGAAGAATAAGACTAAATATCAACTCATGACCACACGGCTTGGGTCCGACCTTGCCCTGGCCACACATATCTTGATCTCAGTTCCGACTGGAGTCTACAGCGATGGCACAATCGACACCCGTATCCTACGCTCTGCTGTGGACAACGTGCTTTGCAATGCTCAATATGGTGCTACGATCGTCATTGAAAGCTCGGTGGCCGTTGGCATGACTAGGTCTTTGTTTGGTGACCGCCACCACGAAAAGGATCTGAAAGTTGGCATGTCGCCTGAGGTAAGAATGTTCAAACCTTCGCTTTACACCAAGCTAACCTATGGCAGCGTGTTGACCCAGGGCGAACTAATGTCGAGTACGATTCTATTCCCAAAGTTGTCTCTGGCATCGACGATCGCTCGCTCACTAGCGTCTGTTCGCTATATTCAAGAGTCTTCCAGCGATTGGAGCCTGTCTCAAGCCTGGAGGTGGCTGAGCTCACCAAACTATATGAGAACTGCCAGCGCATGGTGTCCATCGCATACGCCAACGAGATGGCCGATGCCTGCCACAGTTTTGGCATTGACCCCCTAGAGGTCTGCAAAGCTGCTGGCACCAAGCCGTTTGGCTACCAGCCTTATACTCCCGGTATCGGGGTGGGCGGACACTGCATCCCTGTCAACCCATACTACCTACTCTCTAACAGTTCCTGGCCCTTCCTCGAGATGGCCACCGAGAAGATGCGCGCACGACCAGCAAATCTTGGTGACAGAATCATGGCCGAGTTATCAGCAACTAGCCAAGGAACTTCTTCCCGGCCCCGGATTCTCGTCGTCGGTGTCTCTTTCAAGAAGGGTCAATCGGTGCTGAGCAATGCTCCAGGTATCGATCTCATTCGCCACCTGCTCGGCACATATGATGTCTATGTTGAGTTTGTTGATCCACTTGTCAATGCCGAGAGCCTCGAGTATGTTCCAAAGCTCGACCATACTACCGAGTGGACCTCAGCGTACGTCGATTCTCACTTCGACTGCGCCGTCATCTGCATGGCCCAGGAGCACGTAGATCTCAGCATCCTGCAAGAGCTGCAACACACCCGTGTCTTCAACTTTACCAGCGCCCTACCCTGGTCCAGCCTCAGCCCTGTCCAGGCAGCACCATTGTCTGTACCCGAGCTGGAAGAGCCGTCTACCCCAGAAGAGATTGAGATCTTGACACCAGCGCTAGGTCTAGAGGATCACAATCCTCTGGTGACTGTACCGGAACAACCCACTGTTGGCCAAGACTTGATCAACAAGGTCCTCGACAGTCTTACCATCGCCAAAGAACCTGTTGTCGATATTTCGGCAAGGGAGATAGGTCTGCTGCCAGTGTGACCTGGCGGTGCAGTCAGCGTCCACTGGCAGCACGTGTAGCCTGACCACAGCCTTAGTGAAGCAGCATCAACACAGGCCAGCGTGGAATTAGCATGGTATGGAGCTATTGGGATTGCTTGATGGTTGTATGGTTCTGTACGCGAGTTTATCAGGTAGGAATAGCAAAAGTAATGAACGGTCAAATTTTGCCCCGAACATTGTCCTGTTTGAGGTCAGGCAGAATGCCTTCTTCTTCTAAGAGCAGCTCGCGGACCATCCCAGTCACTGTGATGCTTTGGTCAGGTCATTCCGAGCATGTCATCTTCCGCGATATCTTCCTCGGTGGCCCTTTCGCCCGCAGGAGGAGCGCCCTCCATAGCTAGTCATTCAGGAGGCAATGTCTGCTCAGTCAAAACGCAACCCCGCGCAAAGTGTTTTACGAGTATCATCGTACTTACGGAGCTCCCCGAGGCCAAGCGCAAGCGTGAGCCCAGCTCCAATAAAGGCCTACTTGTGCACGACATCGGCTGGTTCCTCACTGCCCCAAAAAGCCTGCAGACTTTGCTTGATTCCTTGGCACAAGGAAAGTATCTTGTAACGTTTTCAATGTCGCCGTTTGCGTGATGCCGGCTGATCATGGGTCCACTTGGCCACGACAAGTGAGGATGAGGACCCTGAGCCTGATAGCTGGTGTCGGTATACCTCAGATGGGGTGGCTCTGTAAGTACCGCCGGCTTTTTGGACAAAGCCTCTCCAAATCCCCGAGGATCGGCAGGACCCCCTTCCCCGCAATCAATTTACGACCTCAACTGCCGCGAGCCACATCCTGATGATCGCCGCCTTGGAGATGCTTCGGCGATGCTTAGTGGCCGGACAATAGTTTGTGGGGGGAATGGCTCAATCCTACTTAGATGGGTCATTCTGTAGCTGGGGACCTCCATTTGACGGCTTCTGCTGAAAGTTGGAGAGACATCAAAAGGAGAGGGCACTGCTCTCAACATCGCCACATTCGATCTTTTTCCCCTGAGCGTCCCAGGTAAAGTCATATCCTGCATCATGGAGCGAACAAAGTCACAAGCAAGATTCACTGAAGGCCTCCCACCATCTAGGCAGGACTCTGACGAGCAGCGCACTGACGAGAAGGGCATCGGCGAACATGTCGAAACGCCCGCGCCCAAGCTCGACAAGCACGGCTTCCCCCTCTTGCCTCAGCCATCCGACAATAAGGACGACCCACTGAACTGGTCACCCATGCTGAAACTCGCTGTGGTGCTCCAAGTCAGCTGGCTCGCCTTCCTAGGCCCTATGGCCGCCGCTGTCGCCAACCCAGCCTTCGTCGTCATCGGCCGCGCCTTCGAGATCACGCCCGTCCAAGCCTCGTATTCACTTACCATGTACATCTGCTTCGCGGGCGTGGGACCCCTCCTCATCATCCCCTTCGCCAACCACTATGGCCGCCGCCCGGTGTACCTGGTTGCCAATTTAGTTGCTGCCGCCACTAACATCGCCGCCAGCTACAGCACCACATGGTCCGGCCTGCTCGCCACCCGTGCCTTCAACGGCATCTTCGGCGGCACTCCGCCTGCCATCGGCGCCGCCACCGTCTGTGACTTGTACTTCATGCACGAGCGAGGTTTCTACACCGGAATCTTTACCTTCTTCCTCACCAATGGTCCGCACGTGGCGCCGCTCATGGGCGGGTTTCTGGCGCAGTACATGGGTTGGGAATGGTGCTACCGTATTCCCGGGTTCATCCAGCTAGGGACGTTCGTCGTGACGCTCTTCTGCCTACCCGAGACGCTCTACAGCCGCAGCACGTCCAGCGTGACGCACAAGCCGCACTCGTACTGGGAGCTCATCACGTTCCGCGCCACGCTGCCGCAGCGAAGGCTGAAGTTGAAGGACTTTTGGCGGAATATCTATATGCTCAAGTATCTGACCGTGACAATACCAGGGGCATACTACATGACGAGTTTTGCATGGTACGTTCTTCTTGGGCAGAAACACGCCCTCGTCCCCAACGCAAGTTAACTCATGTTTTCAGGGGCTCCATCATTTTCGCTGCCACAGGTTCGCAGCTCTTCCGCGAGTTTTACGGTTTCACGACTTCCCAGACGGGGTTGATGTTGAGCATTCCACTCCTCATCGGCTGTCTGATCGGCGAAGCCAACGCAGGCTGGCTCATTGACTGGATGGTGGTCCGGTACGCGAAGAAGCACGATGGTGTGAAACTCCCCGAAGCCAGGCTGGATGCGTTGTGGTTTGGCCTGTTCGTACCGATCGGTCTGATTATCGAAGGCGTGTGTCTCAGCCACCACAAGACGGTACACTGGGTGGGCAGCGCTTTCGGAATGGGCATTGCGAATTTGGGCCTGCAGGCTGCGACAACGGTGACCTATGCATATACCACAGACGTGAGTTTGGGACGAGCGCATGTACCAGGAGACGTTGAATCGCTGACCAGAGACAAAATACAGTGCTACAAGCCGCAGTCCGCGGAGATCAGCAGCCTCCTCAACCTCTTCCGATCGACATTCGGCATGATCGTTTCGTTCTATGCGTTGGTCGCCCCCAGTACGGAGTTGTGTGATGCAAGCTGACGGTGATATAGAATCCCACTGGGCGAGGAGATAGGCTTTCAATACGCCTGGCTCATCTTCGCCCTAATCAACATCGCCCTGTTCGTGCCGTTCATGGCGTTGAAGTGGGTGGGTCCGAAACTGCGCGAGAAGCCGTGGCAGTCGCCGCCAACGTTCAACAGGGACCTGTAGGGCAAGGGTTGGGTCGTTCGCAAGCATGGCTTCGCCCCTTCTCGTGCACAGAGAAAGCTAGAAGGTGATGGTCGCATGGTCGAACCGGTCGCAGGAGCAGGATATAAGCCATCCATCAGGTCTAAATCTTCCGGGGCTTCGTTCGCAGCAGCCTGTGTTTAGGTGAAGCTCGAGTCAACAGTAGCGTCGTCGCCAAAATATCCAGACGCGATCCCGTCCAGGTCCTGCTCCAATAGACCGTACAGCGAGACATGGCCTGAATACCAACCCATCAAACCAGGTGTGACGGCTGGCTGCTTTTGCTGATTGAGGGCATTACCCCCTAATTCGTAGCCCAAATACGTGCTATTCTCGCTGTTCAGGGTCGGGGACCGAGAGCCCAGGAAGCTCAGCGCGGCGAGATGTTGGTCAAACTCCCCAGTCACCGGCTCCGGAATGCACAAGGCAGTGTTGGAGCCTGTGCAGCGCGATATATCGTCCGTAGACTGCTGGCGCGCCTTAGCTCACACGTACGCCCGAGCAACACTGACAAAGATGGAGCACAGCTGATGGAACTTCTCGATGCCCCCCCGAGACGCGCACTGCCCGCTGCAGGAGCGCAACGAAGCGCTCCAGCAATTAAAGGTCTTCCCACGACGATTGTGCAGATTTTCTCCGCGTACGGCTGGACATGACGCTAGAGGCTGCAACGGAAAAGCAGTTCACCAGGAGTGCAAGTTTGGCATCTGAAGCTATTGGTGCGATCAGGATCGTCAACATGCTCACACTACACTTGAACAACCTATCCTACATGAGTACGGCGAAACATTGGATGGCATTGTAGCAATGGTCACTCGGAATCTGGTAAGCCCCTTGCATCTCCACCACTGAATCACCACTAACAAGTCTTTCTATCAGATGGTAACCCTCATCCCTTACAGCTTTTCCCAGTCGTCAGACTTCCTCGTTTTGGCCCTGGGTTTCTGGTATGGCTGCCGTCTAATCGCCAACGGGGAGTATACTGTAACCCAGTTCTTCGTAGTTTTCACAGCACTCGTCTTCGGTGGTCAGGCCGCTGCATAGCTGTTACAATGGACGACCTCGTTTACCAAGGCAAGGTATGGCGCGAAGTAGATGTTATGGTTGCGGACAATCCAGCCCAATATCCGCAAGACTGTCGAAAACCGAGACCAGGGACCGTCAGGAGATGATACCTCAATCGATTTCAGCAAAGTAGAGTTCAGTCACAGCCAATGGCCTGCCTCGAAGGTGCTATTGGGTGTGTCCATGACAGTCCAGCCAGGCTCGTACGTGGCATTCGTTGGACCATCGGGATGCGGCAAGAGCACGATCATCTCTCTAGTGGAACGCTTCTATGATCCAGCGTCCGGTCGCATTACTTTGGACGGAGATGATGTTGCGCGCATGCCTCCAATCTTAAACCGTCGACACATGTCTTTGGTCCAGTAAGGACCACCGTTGTATCTCGGCTCTGTGCGTGATCATATCGCCATCAGCCTCAACTATGAGCCTTCGGAGGCAGAACTGGACGAAGCTTGTCGGCAGGCCAACGTGCAGGAATTCGTATCGTCGTTGCCCGAAGGCCTAGACACGCCTTGTGGAGCCAAGGGGATCCAGTTCTCTGGAGGTCAGCGACAACGTCTCGCGGTAGCCAGGGCACTTATTCGGAAACCCCGACTGCTTCTGCTCGATGAGGCAACCTCTGCGCTGGATACACAGAACGAAAGGATCGTGCAGGAAGCGCTCAACCAAGCCGTCTCGAGCAGGACGACCATCGCCATCGTCCATCGGCTGAGTACCATCCGACATGCAGATGTCATTTTCGTCATCGAAGACGGCAAGATTGCGGAGATGGGTACTCATGAAGACTTGCAGAGGCGTAGGGGAAAGTATCATGCCATGTGTTTAGCACAGGCTCTCGACTGCAAAAGCCCTTCGGACCTTAGGGCCATGCATTTATGGATTCGTTCGTAAAGAGTGAAGGAGTCAGACACATATAGCCGATGTGCATTTGTGTCCACTCCGCAAATCAGCCTTGCCGTTGATAAACTGCTCGTTGAATAGAGAACGGCGTTGGGCGTGGCAAGTCGCGACGGCACTCACACTACAAGTCTTGGCGAAGTCGATCTGAGGGCGACGAACAACAGAATCTCTTTTAAAGTGGCTTCAAATTTACATCACTGAGCTCGCGCTGCAGCTTACTTTTCAGGTACGTCGAAGCGTAGATCTCTTGAAAGTCTACTTGCGGTCTAGATTCGACGTATCTATGGTGACATCATGACGTTTGCCAACCGTGCATGAACTTCTCCCCAGCTGATCCTACACCCAGAGAAACAGTCCTATTCCCAAATACAGGCAGCAGAGGCGAGATCAGTAAGAGACAGTACATAGGCCCAAATGCCACCCAAAAGAGCCAACAAGAAAGCCAGCGCAGGCGACGAGCCCGAGCCCGGCTCCAAGCGCAAGGCTGACGACTCCATCAAGGAGGAAGATCCCGCCGAAGAGGCCGAAGAAGCCGAGCCCGACAGCAAGAAAACCAGAAAGACCATCAACCCCACACTCCAATGGCTCTTGAGCGACGACGCTTTCGCCCTCGCATTCCCCACCCTCCCGGAGGGCCACGGCGAGATTGACTGGGACGACACAGTGCGGCGTAAGGAGCCGCCGCCGGAGGATGCTGGGAAGCACGCTGAAGCTGAGGACAATGACGATGATCACGACGAGCAGAAGCACGAGTTACTCCTCACGTACCCGGACTCGCACTTGACGCCTTTCCAGAACCTGGTGGCGGCGCTGATCCTCAGCAAGCCGCTGTCGCACCGGCTCGGGATGCGGACGATCAACACGCTGCTGAACGCACCGTTTGGGCTGCGGACCGTGCGGGATCTGGATGAGGCCGGGTTTGAGGGGAGGAGGAAGGTCATGTGGGAGGCAAGGACGCAGCATAAGGAGAAGACGGCCGCGCAGTTGGGGGATTTGGTGGAAGGGGTGCAGGAGGTGAATGGTGGGGAGGAGGGAGTAGAGGAGTTGAAGGGGTTGAAGAAGCAGTTGGAGGGGCTGGAGGTGGGGGATGCGCAGAAGAAGGTGGAGGAGGTGCTGTCAAAGGTCAAGGGGATTGGGCCGACGGGGACGGGCATCTTCATGCGGAGAGTGCAGGAGGATTGGGACGATGTCTTCCCCTACGCGGATCAGAGGGCGTTAGACACGGCGGTGCAGTTCGGCTTGATGGATGATGGACAGGGGGTGGAAAAGCTGGCGGAGCAGCTTGATGGTGATAGAGCCAAGCTTGTGAAACTGTTGGATGTTTTGGTGGGAGTTCAGCTGGAGAAGAAGCTCGACGAAGCGCTGGAGAAAGCCGGCGTTGAAAAATAGTAGATATTGGCCGCCGGCTGCTGGTATGGTAACGCGCGGGATAGATCGGTTATAATGCGAGTTGGAGCGCATCGAACTGATTGGTCCATCCGCCAGTGAATTCACTTCTGTCACGGCTGAGCTCGTCGTAAATCCGGTCCGGTGGTTTCGTGCTCTGCTTGCTGGGCGAGCTTTGTCGACCAAGGAGCTCCTCAACCTTCCAAGCGATCCTCTCCGCCCCCTGCCGTGCACCAGCCAAGTTTGCAGCACCAGGGCCCAGCCTCAGGGCGGCTAGTGCGCCGGTGAAGAATAGTGGCAGATCTTCTTCATACATGAGGTCATCGCCGATGACCGGATGCCCGCCAATAGCGGATATCGGGTAGCCACTCCGTAGTTCGTCGAGGAATGCGATGTTCGTGAAGTCAGGCCTGACGCCTGTAGCATAGAAGACGTGATCAATCGGAGGTAAATTTAGATGGGAACTCGTAGTGAGATTCCAGCCACCGCAGTAATAGCTGCCGTTGTCGATTGTCGTATGCGGGCTTATTGACAGTTTCCCAGCTCGCACAAGCTTCTGCAGCTCACGGTCAAAAGCTGGCGTAATGCTTCCTCCATTACGAGCTTGCTTGAACATCTCGGCGCGCTCGCTATCGGTGTCTGCCGACCAGAACTCTGCCATTCGTTGATTACGAACCTTGGATACCCATTCCAGGTCGACATCGAAGTGTTTGAGTTTGTATTTGCCTCGAAGCAGGAGCCAGACGTGGGTGACGTCGCTGGAGATGAGCTCTACCGCAACTTGAGCCGATGTGAGGCCTCCACCGACAATGACGACGTATGTAGCTTGGCGAGACTTGAGCTTATCAGCCAGTGAAGCTGGCAACTCGAGCCCGTTGGGGCTGAAGATGTGAGAGGCTGCCGAGTGAGAAGTAGCCGTTAGCTCAAGACGGTGATCTTCGGGCAGGCAAGGAGCAGATGCTGGGCCTGTGGCGACTATGACGATC
This sequence comes from Cyphellophora europaea CBS 101466, assembly GCF_000365145.1. Lineage (NCBI taxonomy): Eukaryota > Fungi > Ascomycota > Eurotiomycetes > Chaetothyriales > Cyphellophoraceae > Cyphellophora > Cyphellophora europaea. The sequence goes on from NW_008481811.1 coordinate 2,338,928, forward strand.
TTCGCCATGTACATGCCTTTGTCGGTATCGACACAAAACATCCGACTGCTGCTAGGACCTCCAACGTCATCGTAAGAGATGTTGCGCACTGAGGCTTTGTGAACAAGACCATGCAGTCCATATCGCTCCACAATACTATCGCAGTAGTCTTCGAAGAGTGCTGTGCTTGGCGTGTAGTAGTCAATCCGGTCTCGTCCGTCCACCCTCAAATGTCGTTCGACCTTGTGCTGACGGTTTCGTTGCTTCTTCTGGGCATGCTTGCTGTACTCTTTGCCCGCGATGTTTGGAATCTCGACAAGTTCTGATTCTCGACCTTGCTCATGCGCATACGCTAGCAGTCCATCCCTGTCTCGAGGATCTGGGTGGAAGAAGAGTGGGCTCCGCAAGTGCTTGATGTTGAGCCTTTGAAAACGCGACTTCCATGCTCCAAGCCATTCATCCGACGAAGCATCTAGCACAGCCATCGAAGGCCTGTTGGATCGTTTGACGGAGTTCTCGTCGATTTCGTAGCCACTGTCGAAAATGCTCGAATTGCAGTGCTTTCGCTTTCTGGCGGCTTCGCTTTGGAGTGTCGTCATCTTGAACCGTTTCCAGTAGCGCGCATGCTCATCGTCGGTGAAGAGTGCCGAAGGGGTAGATTCCGAAAGTCGAGCTGCAACAGCAAGTCCACAAGGACCTGCTCCGATGATCAAGACATCAGTGAACATCGTGGTCAGCTAACGGGATACCTTGGTGGAGAGCTGTCGAGCATCATATTTGATTGAGAGCTGCAACAGGTATTTGAAGGGTGGCCAGAGCTGAACCGAGTCTGGACAAGGTCCTCGAGCCTTGATCGAGTCGTTTGCAGCATGGACTGAGGACGTTAAGTACCCACATTTTAGAAGTCTCACATGATTGGTTGACGGACGGCTGGTGGCTTCGAGGACCGACTTTTTGGGCTGCTATGGTTCACAGGCCGAGCCACCAGGATGTCTCCTCTACCTCAAAAGAGCCAGCAGATACCATGTCACCTTCTCTGCTTGTCGGCCCGACCAGTACTTCGTATTCACCTTTCTCGCGCATCCACTGCTCCTCCGCTTCGTCCCAGAGACTGGCTGCGTATTTGTCGATGCTGACCTCGATTGTCTTCGTCTCACCTGCCTTGAGAAGAACTTTGGCAAACCCGTGAAGTTCTCTTAGAGGTCGACGAATAGCACTGGTCTTCGCGTGGATATAGACTTGGATCGTTTCCGTGCCATCGATCTTGCCAGAGTTGTGTACTTCCACCATCACAGCATCCTTCAACACTGCTTTTGGCTTGATTGAGAATGTAGTATACGATAGTCCATGCCTGTATGCTGTCAGCAATGCCATCAGAACGTAGCAAGATGCTTACCCAAAGGAGAACAGCGGTGGTCTCTCCATCTCATCGTAGAACTTGTATCCGACGAAGACGTCTTCTCCATACATTACCCTACCTTGTGTGCTGCCCCAATTGAGGTATGCGGGATTGTCCTTGAGGCTAGCTGGCCAGCTCAGAGGCAACTTGGCGCTGGGATTGACGTCTCCAAACAGCACATCCGCAATACCGTTGCCAGCTTCGTTTCCTCCATACCAAGCGTGCACAACGGATTTGGCCTTGCTGATCCACGGCATACCGAACGGAGTTCCAGACTGCGTCACGAGTACAGTCTTCGGTTGTGCTTCCAGGACTTTCGAGATGAGCTCGTCGACGCCCGGAGGAAGCGAGAACGACACTCGATCGGATCCTTCGCACTCCCATTCTTCGGTCAATCCGGTGCACATGACAGCGTAGTCGGCTTCCTTTGCCAGATCGCAGGCTCGTTGGATAGAGACGCTTGTGTTGACTCTCCTCGCTGCGCCCAGTCTGAATCCACCTCCACCGAATGTAGTCACTCCAATCTGCGGGCTAGTCGAAGTGGCGGAGCTACCGAACTCAATGATGATTTTGTACTCTTTGCCACCCTTGAGGTGTCTTGAGCCCTTCTTTTCCGGTGTGCCTTTGCCGAAGAACGCGCCTCCAGCATTTTGTTTCTCTGTTGATTCATCAATTATCAGCTCGCCATCCAGATAGACGTTTGCCGTGCCGTAAACAGACAGACCAAAATCCCAAAGGCCTGACTCGTCCGGTGTAAAGATTGCTTCGGCAGTGATGAAGAAGAGATCAAAGTTCAGTTGAGGGTGCTTGTAATCCATCAACTGGCAATATGCAGTCTGAAAGTGCTCTTCAGCGACCCATTTTCGATCCGGGGTTCCAACGGGTGAATTGTAGAAGCGCATGATACCTCCAATATGAGAGCGGTCGGGTCGCTGGATGAGCTTGCTAAGCAGGGGAAGCATCTTGTACGCTGGCACACCGACTTCATGCGTCACTTCAACACCAGCAGCAGCATAGCGTTCGGTCAACGCTTCTGAGAGAGTCACGGTGTAGTAAGGCTGCAACACAGCACTGCCGCCACCAGATATGACTGGAAGTTTCATATGCGATCCGAGTAGGGCGACCTTTTTAGCGTTCTTGGGGAGCGGAAGGAGACCGTCGTCGTTCTTCAGCAGCACAATACTCTTCCCACAGATCTCACGGTTCAATTTTCGATCTTCCGGTAGATCTCGGGGCCCTTCTTTGATATCAATCTTCGCCCCACGCTTGACGAATTCCAGCACCCGTCTCGCTCTTTGGTCGAGGACAGACTGTTTGATGAGACGTGAGCTTTGAACAAAGTCGCCCAGTCGCCCACGCATCTTTGGAGGTCCGGGCATTTCAAGGTCCATGCCAGCGTTCACAGCTTCAGTCGTTGAGTATGTTCCATGCCAGTCACTCATGATCAGTGGATCCCAGCCCCATTCTTCTCGTACAATACCGGTAAGGATTCGAGGATCGTGTGCAACGTGAAGACCGTTGATCTTGTTGTATGAAGTCATCAGAACGCCAGGCCGCGCATCCCGAGCAAGAATTTGAAACGGTCGGAGGTAAACTTCTCGCAGTGCTCGTTCAGGAATGATTGTGTTGACAGCTCTCCGCTCGTGTTCCTGGTCATTGCAAACAAAATGCTTTGGTGTCGCTTGGACGCCGGTGCTTTCACATCCCTTGACGATGCTCGCCGCGAGGTGACCAGATAGGTGAGGGTCTTCGGAGTAGCTTTCGAAGCCACGGCCTCCCATTGGTGAGCGCTGAATGTTGATGGTGGGTCCCAACCAGCAGTGGGCGCCCTTAGAGATACATTCATCCCCCAGTAGCTTGCCAGCCTTGAAGAGCAGTTCTTTGTCCCATGTTGCGCCTAAAGCTGTGCCGCATGGAATACATGCTGCCGAGACTCCGCCGAAGAAGCGTGTACCGCGGATGCCATTGGGGCCGTCGCTGCATCGGACGCGTGGTACATCGAATCGTTCAAGTGCTGCTGTATGCCAAAAGTCGGATCCTGCTAACGTCAACTTGTGTCTTGGGCGCGAAGGACTTCGGCTGACCAGACAGTAGCATCCACTTCTCGATGTTGGTCGCGTTCTTCACGACGTGCTCGATATCAAACGACATTTTGGCACAGTCTTACCTGGGTTCAAAGCTCTGGAAATCGAGCTCGTGGGAATTTGTGCTTATAAGCCACGCTGACGAAGTCTTCCGGATAAAACCACCTTCGGCTGCACCGTTCTTTCGACCTGTACAGTGGCTCATGAGACGACTCGAGAGTCCCAAGATACTCCATAGTGGAGCTCTTGGAAGTTATAATCAGCGATGAAAGGGTGACAGGCACCCTCGTGCCCCGAAGATGTTCCTGGTACGGTGAGAGGCGGACGAGACGGAGGCTTGCAACTGGATCGCCGGCAGAATTGCGGCTGCTTGTAATTTGCCGCCTTGGCAGAGGCTCATCTTCTGGTTGACTTGCGCCACCGTAGCAAGACGGTTATCGACTTTGCGTATTGGCTTCCTCTCTACTACCCGACCACAACCGAGGGGCCGGGCGCTGAAGATCTCATGATGCCCATCCCGAGACTGCTGAAGCGGCTTGATATGGGTGAGGTCTCTATGAAGGAGCGTGCTTTTCTTCGGCCCTCCGACACTTAATGTAAGTAGGAGGTCAACTCCTCGAATAACCCGTGGAACATGTATCTCACCACAAACCTCCCCACGTCGATGACCGCCCTCGTTGGAAGCAAAGCGAGACATTATACGCAGCAGAAGATGCGAAGGAAGCTTTTGACACGTGGCAGTAATTCGATGGGCTCGCTTTTCCGCACCTCCAAATACATCCATTCACATCTACCGCCTCTTTTCTGGCCACAGCGACGAAATGATTCTCGGAACTACTCAAGTTATCCTGCTTGCGACTCACTCGTCGCATATTGCACCCAAATTCTGGCACAAGCACACATTCTTTGTGGCCGAAGGCGATCGAGACTCTCTTGGGATTCTTCTTTCCCCGCCGCCAAGGTAGGAGCCAAGCACTTCAAGCAGTCGCCAAGATGGCGGAGGTCTGGGGAAGGTGCCAACTGACTTGTTGATCGCTGACTCTTTTCGGATGAACAAGCGAAGACTCTGGGGAATCTCCAACTTGATCCCTGTCTCGTCGGTGTTACTCACGCTGGCAGGGGTGGGAAGAACGGGCAACGGGGCAAACCCATCCTCGGATAGAACTTCGGTGGCGTCCATTCTGGCCGAGGTCGTGGGGCGCAGTTTCTTCAGTGTCTGGAGGATATGAAGGTCCTGTAACGCTTCTCCTTTCCCACCTCTTTCCAAACCAAATCTCTCATCATGACTGAAACCGACAAACCATTCCAAGCCCACATTGAAAAGGCGGAGGTGACCTCGGATGCATCCTCTCATGAGGGTGGAGAGGCCCGCGATTGGACTCCCGAGGAGGAGCGGAAGCTGGTCTGGAAGATTGATTTTCGCGTGTTCCCTATGCTGTGCCTTGTCTTTGGTCTCTCACTCCTTGATCGGACCAACATATCTGCAGCATACATCGCCGGTCTCTCTGAAGATTTGAGGCTCGACATCGGCGCCCGCTACAACATTGCGCTTCTCATCTTCTTCATTGGCTATGCCATCTTTGAGCTTCCGTCCAACTATGTTATCCGCCGAATTGGCGCCCGGTGGTGGCTCAGCTTTCTCATTTGCGCATGGGGAGCTTGCGTCTTGGGCATGGGCTTCGTCCACGATTGGAAGATCATGACGGTTCTTCGCGCATTCTTGGGTGTCTTCGAGGCTGGACTATTTCCCGGCTCCATCTACATTATTGGAAGCTGGTATCGTCAATATGAAACGGCACGACGGGTCTCACTCTTCTACATGGGTTCTCTGCTGGCATCAGGATTTGGACCCATCTTTGCATACGCACTTTCACTCATCCGGGTCGGAGACGGCATGTATGCTCGTGGCTGGCGGTGGATCTTCATCATCGAAGGCATTGTCACCATCGCCGCCGGCGCCGCTGGCCCATTCTTCCTCGTGGAGTTCCCAGAACGGGTCACGTTTCTGAATGCTCGACAGAAGCACATCGCCTTGACTCGTGTCCGCCAAGAGAAAGAGAAGACCGAGGTTGTCCATCCCACTGCCAGACAATCGTTGAAGATGCTCATGGATTGGAAACTCATTGTCTAGTAAGTCTGCCGCAAGCCTGGGTCCATTGTACTGACCATAGTAGCTCCATTCAATACTTCATCTGCGCATCGAGTGTGTACTCGCTCGCCTTTTTCAAACCGATCATTCTGCGACAAGGTATGGGATTCAGCTATGCCAAAGCTCAGCTCCTCTCATCGCCACCATACGTCTTTGCGATCATCGCCAGCTTGGCTATGGCATATGTCTCAGACAAGATCAGGATGCGATGGCCCATTCTTTGCGCTCAAGCATTGACAGCAATCACTGGTCTCCTCATCATTCTCTACGCTGGCCCACCAGGAGTGCGCTACTTTGGACTGTACCTCGCGATCTTCGGTTGCCAGGCCAACATTCCTGGCTCGCTCGCTTACGGACAGTCAAACACTGCGAAGCAAGAGAAGAAGGGGGTGGTTGCCGCTGCCATGATCAGTGTCGGAGCCGCTGGAGGTATCTGCGGAAGCACTATCTTCAGGAGTCAGGATGCTCCATATTACATGCCGGGCATGTGGTCTACGATTGCGATGCAGATGCTCTACATCGTCATTACACTGTGCCACTCGATGTATCTCAAGCGGCAGAATAAGCTCGCTGATGAAGGAAAGCGACCAAGTCTTGAGGATGTCGAGGGGTTCAGGTACGCGCCTTGATTTTGTTGCAATGGCGATTCTGGACGTGGGGGGATATGGTCAGCAGTTCCACCGGGATGCTGAGCCATCTTGCGTGGCACGCCAGGGTTTCCTCGCATCTAGCATGAAAACGCGGCATTGCACAATTCAGAAGACCAGATGATGTGCGAAAAGGACGGGCAGGCATTTTCGAGGTGCGAAGAATAGCTTACCGTCGCAAGACTGGTTAGTAGATGGCAGCTGATCTATTTGAACCTGTCTGATCTTTGTCACAACCTAGCACTTTTTCGTACCCTTGCGAAACCGTCCTTCGCCTTTGCATAGAGTTCCTCCGGAGCAAGAGAACGACGAGTCACTTTGTGGTGGAAGGTAACCCGCATATAGTGAGTTTGTGCTGACCGAGTGCTTATACCGCGAATTGATACCGCAACCATGATGCATGTACAGAGCGCGTAGCGGAACACGACATTTATATTCCCGGGCTTTGGAAACTTGAGGGGGCCGGGACCACAGATCCCAGCTCGGAAGGGAAATATTGTTATCTATACAGTTGTACCTCCTCGAACTACTGATGTGACTTGTGTACAGTAGATGAAGTTGAGGATGGTGAATGGGAGTACCTGCATTGATGTCGACTCAATATTCAAGCGCCAAGGTGCAAGCACCGAGGCTCAAATGGCCGGAATTTGGCGGCATGTTCGCTCCCTTCAGTCCAACTCCTTCCACTCACTTCTGTCCAGCGCTTCGTCGCTTAGTTCTCAGTGGCCATTCGAGTGACTATTCGCAATTGTGACGTCTTGCCGCGCAGCGAATTCCTTGCGGTACAGATCCTCCATCTCGCGCCGAACTGCGACCGCCTGCGTCTTCACGCTCCATTCGACATCTTGCCAACTCAGGCCATGATCCTTCTTGACATCCTTCTTCAGGACGAGCCCATGCGCAAGCCCGATCGGCAAGCCTTCGATTTCGAGAGAAGCCGCCGCGGGCATGAGCTTACCATAGACCATGAATCCACCTTCGCCGTCGAGCTTCTCCCCAGCCTTTAGATCGCGTTTCGCCGTTGCAACGGTGTCCGCTGCAAAAGTCTGACATTGTCCTGTTGGCTCTCCTCTGCACATGATATTGGCAACCGAAATTCCGAGCTCAAGACCGATAAGGTGGTATGGCTTGAATTGTGCCGCGTACCAGCCAGACTTGTCGGTCTTCATACCATACTGGGCAAAACAATCCTTCTGATATTGTCCAGGAGCTACAGGGTCAGCGAAGAGAAGATCTGGAGAGAAGCAAAACAACCCACCTCGAATCACAACGTACACGCCCCACCGCAAATCGTTGAAGACCCATCGGCCGTCCGTTTCCATACATGAGACAACTTCAACGGTACCAGAGTGCTCGAGCTGGCCCCCTTCCGCAGCAGGCTTGAGCACCTGAGGTAGGTCGTGTGTGCCACAAGGTGGAAACTTTAGACCGGTACTGGGCGGTGTCAAGTCGCAACCATTGGCCACAGCCGACATCTCAAGGGCAGACTTGGTACCGTCGAGGAACGAGTTGAACATCTGCTTGTTGAAGTCACCCGTTGCCAATTGCTTTTCGGTGAAGCCATAATGCGACCAGACCGTGTCAGGCGTCGAATAGTGGTACTCAGGTAGGTGCTTTGTCCCTTTGCCAGCACAAACCACGTCAAAGCCTGCTGCTCGAGCCCAGTCGACCATTTCGGCGATCAGAGCAGGCTGGTCTCCATACGCCATCGAATAGATGATACCGGCCTCCTTGGCTTTGCGCGTGAGCAACGGGCCAGCGAGCACATCTGCCTCCACGTTGATCATGACAATGTGCTTCTTATGCTCGCAGCATAGCAGTGCATGCTTCACGCCCGCAGCAGGATTGCCTGTAACCTCAAGAATGACATCTATGCCAGGTTGAGCAATGAGCTTCTCGGAGTCGGTGACAATGGCCGTCTTCCCGACCTTGAGCCCTTCCTCGAGCGAGATCGTGGCCGTAGCGTCGAACTTGTCCTCCGGAAACCCCGTGCGTTTCAGCGATGCCAAAGCGCGCTCTATCGATAGATCTGCAATGCCGGCAAGTCGTACGCCTTTCGTTCGGTGTGCTTGTGAGATGCTGCCTCTGTTCAGGTCTGTTCCATGCTGTTGACGATCTTGCCACTTACTACATCGACCCAAACTTTCCCGCTCCAATGATTCCCACCTGGATCGGTCTCCCTGCAGCCTCAAGCTGGGCGAGTTTCGACGAGAGGTTCGTCATGTTGTCACTTTGTCAAATGTGTCAATCTGTCGAATGCGAGTCTGATGTTCTGCTGCTTTATATCACAGCCGAGGAATTCACTGCTTGTGATGAGGATATACTTTTGGACTCAATGTCGTTGGAGAAGTTCCTCCAGCTATTTCGTCGGACCAAGGACCGTGCTCCCCGGCCTTCGACCCCTCACAAGAGCTGGGCGTGGGGAAAGTTCCACAAGTTATTGTGGTATACGACAATGCAACGCAAAGGCTCACAACATACATGACTTCACTTTCGTGGCCTGTCTACACGCCCGTGTCCTTCTTTGCATCGGCGTCCTCCATCTCCACCACATCTGGCCCTTTACCACTCCTCTCGTCCAAAAGCCCCGCATTGACCTTGACATCCTGCCTCGCATCCTCCTTGACCGTGCATTGGTAAGTTCGGAACTGCTTGACGCCGACCCGGTTCTGGAACATCTCATCCAGCTCCTCCAGCGTGCGGCCTTTCATCTCCGGCATGAACAAGTAGAAGAAGGCCACGCAGAGGAAATTGCTGCCTGCCCAGATGTAGCAGTATTGTGCGCCCCTGTGTGTACACGTCAGCATCGTAGACGTTGCGGTGTGGGGAGGACTTACCAGTTCAATTCTGTTGGGTTGATGAAATATGGCGAGCAGAAACTCGTCAACCAGGCGAGCACATATCCCAGGCTCGTCGCTGTGCCTACCGTCCAGGCACGCAGTCTTGTGCTCACCACCTCAGTCGCAACGGGGTAGCTCGCCGCGCCGACACAACCGTTGTAGAAGAACTTGTGCAAGGTCAAGAACGCGACGAGCGAATTGGTGGCGGTCACCGAACCGGGCCCCGCCGTGCTGTACGCGATTGCCGTGCCCAGCTGAGCAAGACCACACGCCGTTGCGCCAATAATGAGGATCGCGCGGCGGCCCACGAGGTGGCGCATGGCGTACATGCCGAGATTGACGCCGAGGAAGCCCATGCATGTGGTCATGATGGAGTACTCGAAACCTTTGGTCACGCCGCCCTGGATGAAGAAGTAGGTCTGGTACGCGATCAAAAACCAGATGCCCGACGCGGTCTGGCAGGCGATCATGCCATAGCACAGTAGTGTTCGCCGCAGGTCCGTGCCGCGGAACATGTCGATGAAGCCGACGCTCTTGACGTTCTTCTTCTCCTCTTCGACGCCGCGGACCATCTCGGCCCACTCGAGCTCGATGCCATGCTGGTCGGTTGAATTGCCTCGGAGCATCTCGAGAGAGCGGCGTGCTGCTTCGTCTTTGCCCTGATGGATGAGGAAGCGCGGGCTCTCGGGGACGAAGAACAACGCAATGCTCAAGAGCACGGGGACAATGAACAGGCAACCGATGGGGATCTGGTAGGAGCGTTTGTCGAGCCAGACGCGAGTGTAGTTGACAATGACGGCGCCGATGATGGAGCCGATGTTGACCCACCAAGCGAAGAGAGCAACAATGACACCGCGGAGGTGGGCGGGCGCGGCTTCGGATGTATAGATGTTGGAGAAGGTGACAAGGAAGCCGTTGGATATGCCCAAGACGAGGCGACCAAAATAGAGGACGTTGGTGTTGGTCGTGGTGATCATGATGATGCACGATACGACATTGAGGAGGCACGCAAGCCACAGGCCCATTCGACGACCAAACCAGTGTGAGAAGAAGCCGGCAAGCATGGAAGACAGGAACGAGCCCAGAGTGAGTAGTGAGGCGATCAATTGCTGTACGACCGGATCGATACCGTAGCCTGTGGGATTTGACGCGTCTTCATATCCGAAGACGCGTAGGAAGCCAGGCATAGCTTGCAGAGCGCCTATGGCGGCACTGTCGAAGCCGTACTGCATGTTGGCGATGGCAACGACGCAGCATATGACGAGACATTTCCAGTTGGTGAGCAGTGAGCTCTCCTTGGGTTTGATGGCAACCATGATTCTCGGAGATGGAAGAGTCAGGGACAAGGATATGTAAGATCTCGCACAGCGTTCGCTTCACCGCGCTGATCGGCGCTTGAATCTGTACAGATGGACGGATTGCTAGGGGCGGGATAGCATGTAGCAGTCCAGCTTACTAGCCACGATGCGAGACTTGTATTGCATGCCAGGCCGTGGGGCTTGGGATATGTTTGGTGCTTCGATAAAGGCATTGGGGAAGCTCGCTTGCATGAAGCCGAGCCAGGACTCACCGTCAAACCCACTTGAGAGGTGCCGTCTCCGCTAGAACTTCCCTCCGCCCCACCGCCAAGTGGTTTCCCCAATGCGGGGGTGGAAGACCGAGGGATACATCCTGGACGAGCGTGTAGGCGAAGAGGCATAAAGAATGGCCAGGGTAAGCCACAAGATCCGTTTCCACACGAAAGCTGGGCTAGCACTCTTCGTGGTCACTAAGACTGCACTGCAGAGGTCCTTGGCGCGCCGAGCTCTGCGCAAGAATTTTCGGAGAATCACTTAACGGAAATTCGATCCTCAGCTACGCCAAACCCGAGGCTGGAATGCGGTTACGATCGACTATCGAGCGGCCCATCGCTTTGAGGCGCGGTCGACTGTAGATGCTGCAGATTTCTTGGAGGTCATCTCGTCGTGAAATTGTAGTCGGGTAGCGCAACTACGGTCAGGTCTAGATCGCGCTCACCATTACCAGGGTATTCACAAGCATAACTCCAGTTCCTCGAGATCGACTACAATGAGAGAAGAGGTTGAGAGAAGACGATGATGAGGTGGGTAGATGAGCACAAGTAGCCAGGAACGTTTACCGCGTGAAGAGCGACTCCGATTACACGGACTTGGCGCGATCGCGTTTTGATGACACATCACTCGAGCGTGTATGGTGGCATCATGTTGCATCGGTTCTCGCCCATTTGAGCAATGATCTCATTCCCCAGGCTTCAGCATTTGGCAGCACGTGCCGCCATGGCGAATCAAGCAACAGTACCTGCGGGCAGATGCCTGCTCAAGCTGGCATGCTTCGCCTCGAGTCGAACTGACTTTCTGGGGAAACAGAAGTACACGGCACGGCTGTAACGCCATTTCCGGAAAGCTAAGCATGCACCGCCAGGCAACATCCTTTCGCCCCTTTTGATATAGATGTGTCGCTGGTAGTCTGGCGTTCAACTTCCTCTGCAGCCATGGAGCAAATCAACAGCTCAGACACCCTTTTCGGGCCGGCATATCAAGGCCAAGGGAGGTCTTTCGACTTCACGTTGCTGTTCGAAGACACAATCTTGACCATTGTGCCAGCATCAATTTTCCTCGTTGCTGCTGGAGCTAGAGCAGCCTGGTTAGTGAACAGCCCGAACAAAGTCGTCTCATCACTGAGTAGATCAACCAAGCTGGTGCGACAGATCTCGCCTTTCAAGGACCACGGCTGACCTCTCCAGATACTGCTCTCGGCCTTTGCTTCTATTCAACTGACAGTGCTCTTGCTTCGCGCCACTAATCTTGAAGCCGCTACCAAAGCATCCGTCTCTGCAGCGGCCCTCGACTTCGCCGCTGCTTGTGTACTATTCATTCTCTCGTGCTTTGAGCACTCTCGCTCCGTAACACCATCGACCATCATCGGGCTGTATCTTCTGGTATCCTTCGCGTTCGATGCGGTTCGCGTGCGAACGTTCTACCTCATTGGAGGTTACGCGGCACGCGGCATTGCACATCTGCTTTCACTATCCCTGGCTGCCAAGCTAGGCGTACTGGTCACGGAGGCTATCGAAAAGCGCAGTATCCTCCTCGACCCGTACAAGGAACTTCCACCCGAACAAACCAGCGGCATATACAACAAGTCTGTCTTCTGGTGGATCAATCCACTTCTGAAAGTTGGATTTGACACCAATCTTCGGACCGATGACCTCTTCAATCTGGACGAGACCCTCGCTTCTGCAGAAGTCCACTCTCGCTTCAAAACAAGGTGGCACGCCGTTCGCGACTATCGTCCTAACTCGTTACTATTCGTGGTCGGTGATGTTCTGAAATGGCAGTTGATCATATCAGCACTGCCTAGAATCATCCTTTCCGCCGCCAGATTTGCCCAGCCCTTTCTTGTCCAGTCGACAATTCATTTCGTCAGTCACCGCGACGAACAAGATCTGTCCATTGGATGGGGACTGACCGCAGCTTGGTCCCTTGTGTACTTTGCCATAGCCATCCTTGGAGCAGCCTACCAACATCTACTCAATCGATGCTGTGCACAGATCCGTGGCGGACTTGTGTCCTTACTCTACGACAAAACGCTCGATCTCAGCATCGCCGCCAAAGACCCCAACGCCGCCTTGACACTGATGTCTGCTGACATTGAGAGAATGGTACAATCTCTTCCACTTTTTCATGACGTCTGGTGTGGCATTCTCGACCTTGGAATCGCCATGTATCTCCTCTACCTCAACCTAGGCAGTGCCTGCTATGCTCCAGCGATCGTCTATGTGGTTCAGCTGGTCGGCACTTTAATTCTTATGCGAGTCATTGCAGACTTTCAAAAGCGGTGGCTCAACGCTGTTCAGAAGAGGGTATCGTTCACTTCTGCCCTGCTTCATTCGATGCGGAACGTCAAACTGCTGGGTTTGGCGGCTGTGGTCAAAAACCGAACGCAGGCCCTTCGTCTTGACGAAATCAGGCTCTGCAAAGCCTTCCGGGTCATGGATGCCTGGCGAGTTATGCTGCAGAATGCCTCCCAGATCTTTGCACCATTCGCGACCTTCTTTCTCTACTACCTCAGAGCTAAAGGTAACGGCGAGTCCTTGGACATTGCCACAGCTTTCTCTATTCTGACCATCTTGAGAGTTATGGATAATCCTCTCAATATTGTCATCTATGCCAGTGTCCAGCTCGCATCCTCAATGTCATGCTTCCAGCGCATTCAGGAGTATCTGCTATCGACTTCTCGCAACGACGATCGGCTGTCAATCCAAAATGTTTACGAGTCCGAGGAGTATTGGGATTCGGTTCCGGCAACAGACAACATTCCAATGCGTAACATGAGTGTCAGCCGGAGCCCTGCCGATGAAGCAGTGTCGTTGAAGAACTGCTCTTTTGGTTGGGAGCAAGATGCAGAGCCCGTCATCAAAGATGTCGATTTGTCCTTGCAAGCCGGCTCTTTGACAATGGTGATTGGACCTGTTGGATGCGGCAAATCAACTTTGCTGAAAGGGCTACTCAGTGAAACGCCTCTCTCGCATGGTTTCGTTTATGTGAGGAACAACTCCATCGCATTCGCGGACCAGGAGCCCTGGGTACAGAACGGCACCATCAAAGAAGCCATCTATAGCGCTAGTGCCATCCCGCCTGACGCAGGCTGGTATGACGAGGTCATCGATTGTTGCGGCCTCCGAGAAGACATAGGTGCACTTCCGAAAGGCGATAGAACTCGTATCGGAAGCAAGGGCATCTCATTGAGTGGCGGACAAAAGCAGCGCCTGGCGCTGGCACGAGCGATTTTCTCCAGAGCAGAGATGCTACTTCTCGACGATGTCTTCTCCGGCCTCGACAATGACACCGCGGAGCACATTTTTCGAAGACTTTTCTCTCGCAACGGCCTACTCAAAAGGCTCCGGACGACCGTCGTCCTCGTTACCCATGCTGTTCACCGTTTGCCGTATGCTGACGTGATTGTGAGTCTCGATCAGCAAGGCCGAGTCTCAGAAGTGGGTAATTACATCGCACTTTCAAACAGCAACGGCTACGTTCACACTCTTGATCTTGGCCTGAAGCAATGGGACGACGGAGGAATGGATGACTTTCCGAAAGAGAAACCAAAGCCGTCGTTGAAAGTTGAGGAAACGCAAGAGCAAGGTACAGAAGATCTCCTACGCCGAACTGGAGAATGGAAAACGTGGAAACACTGGTTCAAATCATGTGGCTATCTATCGAGCGCCCTTGCTTTCATGGAAGGTTTCATGTGGATGGTCCTCACGCAGACTCCTGGTGTGCTGGTACGATTCTTCTCGCAAGACGATTCACTACAATCCGACAGTTCCGCAACGACTTTCATCATCGTCTTTGGAATCACGAGTGCCATGGCAGCCATTATGGTGCTCGCAGTTGTCTATCAGGTTTTGCTGGATATGCAACCACGAAGCGCCAAAGCCTACCATATCACTCTCCTCGAGACTGTTTTGAACGCCCCACTCATCTTCTTCACTCGAACCGACATAGGCTCGGTGACAAACCGCTTTAGTCAGGACCTCAGCCTTATCGATCTCGATCTTCCCTTCACCTACGTCGACTTTGGTGAGTCGATTCGGCGTCGTAGCATGTACCCAACTGATATCGTCTCTAGTGCTCTCCCTCGTCTCCGTCATTACAGGCATCGCTCTCATGGCGGCCTCTTCAGGCTACTTCGCCATCACCATCCCGGTCATGCTCGGTGTCATGTATGTCATCCAGAAATACTATCTGCGCACAAGTCGTCAACTCCGGTTACTGGATCTCGAAGAAAAGGCCCCGCTCTACACACAGTTCGGAGAGACAGCCGCTGGCCTGGCGACAGTACGAGCCTTTGGCTGGTCTCCTACCTTCGCGGAGAAGCATCTCACGCTCCTCGATCGCAGCCAACGCCCTTTCTACCTGCTTCTGTGCATTCAGCGCTGGCTGGCCCTAGTGCTGGATCTTGTGGTCATGGGCCTCATCGCTGTATTGTTGGTTGTTGTGGTCCTAAACCGCAAGACCATGGACCCTGGCCTCGTCGGTGTTGGGCTTCTCTCCGCTGTGACATTGAGTTCGAGCTTGACCAATCTCGTCAAGAACTGGACAGAAATGGAGACCAGCATTGGCGCCGTCAGCCGCATCCGAGACTTCGTGCGCACAACCGACCACGAGCACAAGGCCATCGAATGCGAGGATGTACGATCAACATGGCCTGAGAATGGTGAGATACGATTCCAACGCTTCAGTGCCAGCTATTCCATGGACTCGCCCATCGTGCTGAACGACATCGATTTGGCAATACGGCTGGAGGAAAAGGTCGGCCTCTGCGGCCGGAGTGGTAGCGGGAAATCGTCAGCATTGGCATCGCTGTTTCACCTGCTCGAATTCCGGGAAGGCAGCCTCGAGGTCGACGGTGTTGATGTCGCGTGCATCCCACGCGAAACGCTCCGGAGCAGGCTGAACGTGATTCCGCAGGAACCGTGGTGGATCACGACAGAGAATGTGCGCTTCAACATGGATCCATGGCATGCTCTTGGTTCCAGCTCCAGCGCCGACATAGATGCGGCGTACGTCTCGGCTTTGTCCCACTGCCAGGTTTGGAATGTCATTGAAGCGAAAGGCGGGCTTGACGCTGTCATGACGCCGGACTTCCTCAGCCATGGACAGCGACAGCTATTCTGTCTTGCGCGAGCTATGGTTCGACAAAGCAGGGTGGTGGTGCTGGATGAGGTCAGCGCCAATGTTGATATCAAGACGGACGAATTGATGCAGCAGATCATCAGGGAGCATTTTGACGGGTGTACGGTAATTGCGGTGGCACATCGGTTGAATACGATCGATGATTCTGATAGAGTCGTCGTTCTGAATCAAGGGCGTGTCGTAGAGGTTGGACAGCCTCGGGTATTGCTGAACATGGAGGGAAGTGCTTTCAAGGACCTACATGGCATCTGAGCGGAGAACGGCGAGGGAGCGGATAGCATGGGAGGTTAAGATGAGCTGCTTACACGATTCTAGACGACTGCTCAACAACGTCTGAAGCGACCTCCCAGATCCAGCATGCCGCTCAGGCAGTGATATGCGAGTCTCTTCTTTTAGGGTCATTCGCAATCACGTCACCATCGACCACCACATCACCTTCGATGTAATTCATCTCCTCTTCCTTGTCGTTCAAATGGTGGAACAGAACCCAAATGGCGATTCCCACGAGGAAGGTACCAATGCACAAGCCAACATACATCCACAAGATCGCCGGATCAAATGCCGCCGGCACGAACGCTTCACCAAGGGCAGAGCCAACCGCATTTGTCAGCAAGAACAGCGATTGCACGAACGACTTCATCCGGGGTGGCGCCTTCGTGTATGCGTACTCATAACCAGTGGCGGATGCAAAAATCTCTGAAATTCCGATCAACATGTACGCAGGTGTCTGAATGGCAATATGCACATTGTTTCCCTGCGCAACTCCGTTGGCATCCACGGACGCATCGCATAGTGGGTGACCGTAGCAGGGGCCGGCGCTGTAGATGAGATGTTGGACAATGGCGGCATACATCATGGCGAGCGAAGCGATGGTGAAGCCGGTGACAATGCGGGAGATAGGCTTGAACGGGATGTGCAACTTGCGGAGTAGGGGGTAGACGAGGCGGTCGAGAACCGGGACAAAAACGATGATGGCGATGGGGTCGAAGTTCTGCATCAAATCGTTCGGGATACCGTGGCCGCGCATCTGGAGGGCTTGTGTGACGAAGTTGTTCGAGAATTGGCCGTAAACTACCGGGATGTCAGTGAGTGAACATATTCCAGTTGGGGGGAGAGGGTCGAGGACGAAGCTCGAGGTGCGGAGCCATGTGACTTACCGACCCAGTAGATGGGGTAGAAGCAGAAGACCTTGCAAGCAATCAACGCTCGTTTGAGCTCGTCAACAAACTGGTCGTCCCATTTGACGGTCTTGTTGCTGCCTTTCTCGCGAAGGAAGGCTTGCCTGGGAGCATCCAAGTTGCGGTACCGAATCATCAGACCGATGGCTCGGAAGGAATCGGTGACGATACTGCCTTGTGGTGGACGGTCGACGTACATCTTGCGGCCGAGGACAAGGACTGTGACACCAACCGCAAACATACAGATGCAGAGGGTGTAGGCGGACCAGAAACCAATGTCGCGCTCCATGTAGGGAGTGGCGAGCAGCGAGAGCGCGCCAATATTGATCGTCCAATAGAATATGAGATAGATGCGCTGAATAGTGACATATGGATCAATAACGACACGCTCGCCCTTCTTGGTTACAGCGATTTCCATGGTACGGCGGGTGTATTGCTCGGCGATCAATGGTGCGACGTTGGCCTTGATACCGCCAGTGCCAAGACCAGTGAGGAGGATGGAAGTAACATAGCCTCCAAGGCCCGCGCCAGCTTGGAGCGAGCTGGGAATCGAAGTGCAGACGAGAATGAGGAGGCCGCACATGTAGACTCCAGCGAAAGTTAGGATCGTCTTGTACTTTCCCAGGTACTGATCGGCAATCAGACCTCCCAAAAGCGGCGTGGTATAACACCAGAATGTGTAGAAAGTGGTGAGACCGGTGGCACCCTGGTGGCCAAGACCGAGACCACCATTCCCAAGGCTACCATCGAGCGGCTTCTGAACATAGTTCTGGAAGATACCCTGACAGCCATAGTAAGTGAAGCGCTCGCAGAGCTCGATCACAGCCACCAAAAAGACGGAGTAAGGAAGACTCTCGCCGACATGACGTAGAGCCGATTTCTCGTATTCATTCGGCTTGCCACCAATGGGGGTTTCGCTTTGGTCCTTCTCAGAGCCTTCAGTTGAGACTCGGTCCTGGACCTGCTTCTCGACAGCCGAAGCTCGTCGCTCCTGCTCAACGGTAGCGTGTAGCCTGAAAAATTAGAAGAGTCCTCGCGGGTGTGGATCAACTCACTGTGCAACGTCGGATTCGTGTTCCGCCATGGTGTTTGTTGAGGTCGACGGTGACGGCTGGAGGAGTTGAAGATATTTAGAACCTGCGCGACAGTCTCAAACATGGCTAAGAAGGTGGAGTAACGAAAAATGCAACGTGGTACCACACCCGTAAACCGAGATAAGTGAGTTACATCTTTGAAGGGCACGAGTCGATGTCGTCCCACCCGCACCAAGCTCCCACAAGCAATTCCTTGGACGATCTTGGAGGGCTTATCGTGGTTTAACTTCTCTTTCGGCTAAAATAAGCCTATTGGGCTGCCCCCGTTCGCAACCCTAGACCCACCAAGACCCCTCGCCGGCGTGGACAACCAATCCGTATCCAAGTCGTTGGGTAATAGGTTGGCGGACGGAGTAGACCGAGGGCCATGCGTTTCCGGGTGCCACTTTCGCAAGAGGCTGAAGTATCAGGGCGGCTCTTGATGACGGAAGTCGGCATCATGCATGATAAGACTCAGGCTCTGGGTGTGCTGACGGACCCCTCGGAACGTTGCCACCGCTAAGCCGGGGTTTCCGGCTTCAGCCCCACCTACAGCTCTAATACTGTAGGTAGGTCGCGTGTCTGCGGGTCGAATGGTTTGTTCTGGAAAAGTCTGCTTCGACTTCCTGGCCCGAAGAGCGGACAGTTCTGATGGGGAGTGGCCTTCGAGCGTCTTCACGCACGCCCTAATGTGTAAATGGGCTTCCCGCAGATTGTCACGGAGTTTCATTCGCCCAACTCGTGTACAGTAGGGCTCGGCCTTGGCGTTGTCCCGAGCGCAAGGCTGGATTAAAATCGCGCGATGGACGATGTTCCTGCGTGTAGTCTATGTCGCCAACGGTGAGATTGGAGGAAGTGGATGAACTGGCGTCATGTATTTCAGAAGCGAATTTGCCAGTTTCGAGGCTCTTGCTCTGGTTTAGCATTACCTTGTCAGAGTCGAAACCAGACGATCTACTGTGTCAGTGTCAGTTGCGCCGGGCAGTCGCAGGGAGACTTTGATCCGCGGGCCAGTCTACGAGAGTTGCTCAGAGATAGTCATGCTTGATGCTTCTCGTGTTCGAGCGCTGAGGCTGACCTGAGCCTGATATTCGATGGTTAAGCCTTAGCCAACACGTGCGAGCCTAGATGAAGCAGAGCGTCTTCAAAAAGCTGCTGACAATGTTATTCTGGACAGCATCTACATCAAACCGTCTTTCGAGGTGCCTTACTTCACTCGAGCATCAGTCACGCCTCACTTCATGACCTAGCGCCAAGACTGCGAAATATTCCTCCAGGTCGCAGCCTGCGATCTTTTGTCTTCTCTGCCACACCGATACTGCAGTCATCCAACTCAAGGTGTTGTTCCACCATGTCTTCAGGCCTGCCATCATCTTACAACATGTTTCATCAGACCATACTCGACCCACAGCGTCGTCGATCGACCGATACGGCCACAGGCCAAGAAGATATCGACATCGACATGGAGGCTGAACAATAGCACCCTCAAAACCAACTCAACGCCCGAAGGGCGCCAAATTGGGCAAAGCCCTACTTAAAACTCGACGCGGAGGCAGCCAAGAAGGAACGCGGCGAAATTGCCGTTGATTCCCGTGACAATGTCCTGATAACCTTCCAAGATGACATGACCAAGACCTGCATACCTGCCAGAAAGTTGACACTTGCCGACTTGGCCCAACTTACACTCAAGGCGCAGCATGCTGCAGAAGCTCCATGGATCTACGTGTTTGGCCTTTGCCGTCCTGCAGACAGCTTCAATACCAAGTCCTGCCCTTTGAAGAGGATTCCGCCGTGACTGAACTCTCTGTGCTTCTTCCGATACTCAACCGACACCTGCAAATCTTGCAACCGCAGGCTATGGCAACTGCCTTTATCCCTGCTCGTCGAAACTATTTGACCTTTGTCCTCTTACAGATAAGAGAGGCTGGTCGTACCATTGCCGCTTGCTCTACTGAGGCAGAAGAAGTGGTGGAAAATGGCCTGAAAGCTTGGTGGCGACTCGCGCGACCATACTTGAACCCCACTTCACCGAGGTATGGGACCGCATCCAAGCTGTATCCCTCGAACCCATCCGTGATTGCAACCCCATCGACGAAACCCTGCAAGCTCCACGCACTTTTGCGTGTTAACACCTTGAAGAGTTGGAGAGCGTATCACACACGTCTCGGTGTCCAACCCGATGCCTTGCATCTGCGCCCATGGGCCCCCAAGATGCCCGCCGACGGTCAGACCAGCGGCGACATCCTTTTGGCCTCGCTCCTCGCGTGGACCACATTTCCCGGCATTGTTTGGAGGGATGGAGCGGCAGCTGTTGCT
The DNA here is from genome assembly GCF_000365145.1 of Cyphellophora europaea CBS 101466. Lineage (NCBI taxonomy): Eukaryota > Fungi > Ascomycota > Eurotiomycetes > Chaetothyriales > Cyphellophoraceae > Cyphellophora > Cyphellophora europaea. The sequence continues at coordinate 2,359,309 of NW_008481811.1, forward strand.
ACCGTAAGGCGACCAACATACATGGCTGGCGTAAACGACATCTCGATACGTCCACACCCCAAGCAATGATCATCGACCCAGCCAGGTGACGCAGACATCTGTCACTCGGCGCTTCGGTTTATTGATGCGCTTCACGCCAAACCCGGTTCGAACGTTGCTCTAGTCTGCATCAGTTATGATCAACATTGCTTGTCGTCCGGCGGTTCGGTCTCTGGATGCGCTTCATAGCAAATCCGGGTCCAGCGTTGCTCTGGTTCGCTCCAGTTCACCAACATTGCTTGTCAGCCGGCGCCTCGGTTTCTTGATGCGCTGTACACCAAACCATATTCCAGCCTTGCTCTGGCCTGGTGACGGTCTGGACTCCAGTGCAGGCAAGATCTTGCTAAAGCCATATTTGGGCGTCTATGCCACGCTGCTCCAGTCGTCAATATTGCTTGTCCACCTTCGAATCTCGGTCAATCCACGTTCTCTGTCCGTCACACGCTTCATTCAGCATCGGCAGACACCGCCGGATGGATTCCAACCTACTTGACCGGAGACAGGCTGCTCACCGCAAGACTGCATCCCTTTGCCACTCAAAAATCTTCACCAGGGCAGCAGCGAAGAAGTAACAACCAGAGCAGAACTGAAACCGGAGACCTGGAGAAGCTCCTCTAGAAGCCGAGCAAGCTCGCGGAGTGCCCGTGATGGCTGCGACGGCCAATGGCGGCAGTGACCTGTTCTACGTATCTCCGAGCCTCGATACCGCTGTTGTTGTCCTGATATCCTTACCGGAATCACTGCCAAGCGAAGGACTCAAGCTGCTCGGAATCGCTACGCAACGCTCGGCTGTCCTTCCGAGGTGTGGCATACATGGAAGGCATGTATCCGAGCTTGTTCGGCCATGATCTGGCAATGTTGGATCTGATTCGGCCTGAACATCTCGATGCGATAACGGCTACTGGCTGCGTTAAAACATCTCTGAATGGATGCTACCTCCTTTCAAGGACCTGTTGCTAGCTGCTCATGCCACGGTGACGCATTCCTTCGGAGTTCTAGCTCGCGGAATCATGAAACGTGGAGTGGCAGGCCTCGTGCCGGAGACTCTGGGAGACCGATCGAAACATGCACGGTGTTGCTGACTTCTCAGATACTACACCTGCGGCAGTTGGCGGGGTGGGGAGCAAACTACGCAGAAGTAGCATGCAACGTCCGGTTGACAAGTGCTTCCGCCTCAAGTTGCGGGCGCTGTAAAAACGGCCGAACAACAACTATAACAGGCATCAAGAAGCCTTGCAGCGCTGCTGTTGCCTGTCAAATATCCTGTCAATGCTGCAAAATGTCATCGCCGTGCTCCCACGTCGTCGGGCTTTCCGGCTCCCAAGAGGAGGTCGGCTGCAATTCGAGCTGGAGTCTCCTATGATGCGGTTTCCGGGTGTAGGGCACTCTATTTTGATCCTCTCATCTGCTCGAATCAGGCGGGCAGCCCAGCGATGCTCGATACCAAGTCATTTACTGCCTAGTGTCCTGAATGTTGACTGACAGCCCCAAGCCGGCATTGGTACTTTCAGAGCATCAGTCGATCTCGGAACGCATCCCTAGACTATATCCTGGCTGTAGTGGAGGACCAGGGCGAATGTCTACTGCCTTCGAAACCGCGGAGCGTTCGCGGGGATGAGCATACGGCGCCCACTGCACCATTTAGACGTCCGGTGGCATGGAGCAAGATCTACACTACTCTCATGATATCACTGCACGAAAATCCATTGAATCCCCGCTAATGAGCTTGCGATATTATCCCAGCTTTCAACACGGTTTATACAGCTAGCCCATTCATTGACCTACCAAATGCCATCCACAAGACTCAAGAAGTTGGGTTCTGCTTGGCTCCAATTCTCCAGCCAACCTTCATGTATGTCTCACAAGGCCCATCAGGATGAGTAGACCATTTCACCAGATCCTCGTCCAGTTCCAAGTCACCTTTCTGATAGAAGACAAGCACCGTACTACCACCATAGTAGAAACCACCCAAACATTGCCCTCGTTGGATCTGTGCTCCTGGTTTCTCGACACCATCAAAATACTTGATGCTTCCGACCAGCATTGCCCCAACTGCTACGATAGCGACTGATGACCCAGCCTCAATTTCAACGACCATGATACTGCGTCTATTCTCACAGTACACGTTAATGGTGCCACTCTCGTTGATTGCTTGGGGATTGACCGTATAGTAAGTTCCCGGTATCTCCTTCACGCTCTTCACTGTTCCGGACACCGGACTGTGCCAACGGTGATAGTCCTGAGGAGCGAGGCGTGCGATGACCATACTTCCCCCATCGAAGGACTTTGCGAGATCTTGATCTTGGAACAGACGCTCCATAGTGAAATTCGCACCTTTCACCCAGAACTTCGTCGCCACCTCAATGGTGGTAAAAGCTGTCAATCTACAGTCTGCAGGACTCGACGTGACAGTTGTTTGGTTGGGCTCATCAATTGGCCGTGCATCGTCCTTCAACCTTCGCGCGAAGAAGTCGTTAAACGTTGCATACTTTGTCGGATCCGGCTCCACGAGCTCCGAAAGGGCGTTCTGTAGCCCAAAACTGTCAATGAATGGTTGAATATGTGCTTTGGAACTAGGATCGTCGTATTGCCTCCCCATCTTGACGCTTTGCTCCCGTAACATCTCAAGGACTCGTTTGGTGCCGAGGAGCATTTCCTGGCAGGTGCCATAGTAAAGCAAATGCATGCCGAGGCGGACATAGACTGACATGACCTCCCATGCTTTTTCATCAGTGTGACGGTCTCGGACCCAGTTGCCGAGGTGATAAGAAGCTTCCATACTCTCGATGTAGCTCCATGAAGGAAGCCAAGAGCTCAGCCACGAGTGGGAGGTGTTATGATCAGCCGGCTTATGCAGGTGATTCTTTGGGTCCTCCCCTTGAGCGCTCTTGCTCGTAACATAATCAAGCGCCTGGAGCGTCTGCTCGAGACCCTCTTCGTGCAGCTGTGCTGTTTCGGACATCTTGGCGAGCGATTGAGTGTTCTGTATAGCATTAGATGAGGCAATATGGGTCATCGAAGGAAAGGTAGAAGTGACGTCACGATATACTTTGAGCGAAATGGACAGAGGGATCGAGACAGAACATTGATATCATAGCTAGCTAAGCAGCTCCAGGAAAACAATCGTCAGGCATGCGTACAGGGCTGAAACACGAGGATGTGGCCGTTGCGCTATCCGGAGATAGATATTCCGAGTGATGGCCGCTTTGACACGCGTGTAGCAACAGCACACTTACATACTCGTCATTCGATCTGGATCCTGGACAGTGTGAACGCACAGCAATGTAGCCCGTGTCTACGTTGCTATGACCTTTGTGCAGACAGAAGTGCTTCGAACATCTGGCGAGGTGTGCCTTTAGGTGCTGCAAGGTCCAGAACCTCCTGACTTGTGGTGGAAGCTGTACACTTTCCCTCCCACGTCGTTTCAAGGGCGTATTGGATCGACATAATAACGTTGGTTGAGTGAACAGAAGCCTCGGCCATTTGCTGGACAAATGACATGTCTTTGTAGTGAACCTGCTCAACTTTGGTGCCAATTCGTTCCTCAACCATATCGACAATTTGCTTGCCACTTATATCTTCCGGTCCACTAATGGTATACTTGCCTCGATTGTAGGGCTTGGTGTCTTTCTCGAGCAGTAGATGTGCCGCTAGACGCCCGATATCATCAGGGTCAATAATGCCAACAGGTTCGTCCTTTGACGCCATCAATCTCAACGGCTCTTGCTTACTCCCTCGCTGATAGCTGCTAATGTAATGTACAGCGCTGAAGAGGTACGTCGGACCAAAGGCATTCGGCTGAAGTGAAGTCCAATGTAGATCCTCGAATTCGCGAGAGCTTAGAAGGGTCTCAACAGCCCAATGTTGTCGGCCATAGTAGGTCCGGCAGTCAGGGCGAACGTTGGTAGCACCTGTGGAAATGCGAACAACGTACTTCACACCGGCATTGAGAGCATTGAGATGGAAGGTCGATTCTTCCGCAAACTGTGTCGGTTCAAGGTGTGGAGCAATGAATGCCCTCACGACATTTCGCTGTTTAAGCCAGTCCGATGTGATTTCGACCCAATTTTGCTCGCAAACTTCCACGGCTGGCAGTTGAGCAAGTGCTCGGGCTGTTGGAGTCTGTGCTGATCGAGTCAAAGCAATGATTCTATGCTTAGAAAATTCTCCATTGTTCGGAATAAACTCGGATAGTGTTTCGACGACACTCCGGCCGGTATTGCCTGTGGCACCGACGATAAGAAAAGTTGGATTCATTTGGGGAGAACAGAGAAAGAGAGTTGTAGCTTTCGCACCGAGTGACTATGTACTTTTTCCACCATCACCAGGAGAGATGGGTTGATGTGTCAGCACTTGTGTCAATTCCTGTTGTACTAAGCATTTATGCACACGCGGGTTTTGAATGAGCCGCCGCCGTGTTGGCATTCGTCGATAAAGTTTAGCGGCACAGAGAACAGTAAAACTTAGCGACCACCACCTTGCTCAAATTCTTCACTTAGTGCGGGTACCACATCCAGCACCTTTTGATTTAGACTTAATGGCTTTGAGGATTTGGTCTCAATGTTCGGGCAGAAGCACGCCATGGTTCAACAAGGAACACGCTGACGCGGTTGAGGCTCGAACAACGCGACCCTTGGTACGACTGAATCACGCATAGCTTCCTAACTACAAATTCAGCTGTACAGAACATACTCACATTGAGAAAAATGGCCACCTCGAAGTGCCTCACTATATTCAGGTTTTCGGATGGGTTATGACAGGTTATCACGAGACTTACATTATGCTCTCGGACTCCAGCTCAGCATGTTGATTTCAGTCAATACTCAGCGATTGGGATGTATGCTGTCTTGACTCGAATGTCTAAGCCGCGCCCTTACTGCGAGTAACCCGAAGGAGAGGGGCCATGCTTAACAGCACGACTACTATGCCAAGGCTTACTTTGGTTAGGCCACCATAAGCTGCTATCTGCTTGCATAAGCAAGACCAACGAACTTCACCCCGCGTATCGCGATAGCGCTATTTGTTCATCCAACATCTGTTACCATCGGCATCAGTGACTTGTGTCTCTTGCTAACTACCGTTCTAAGACCAGCAAGATGGATTGCCATTTATCTGCGAGTGAGATCGGGGATGGGCTCCCTGTATTGATCATACATGGGTGGGAAATGAATGGAAAAGTCGAGGAAGTGGACTTCGAGCCGGTTTTCGCGAAAGTACCAGGGTTTCTCCGGATTTATGTGGACCTTCCAGGCATGGGCACAACACCAGCAAACAACGTGAAAGATCTGAACGACATGTGTCTTCGCCTGATGCAATTCATTGATGCTCGACTTGACAAGTCGAAGTTTTTAGTTGTGGGCTCATCGTGTGGTGGCTATCTCGCACACTCACTCGCTCAAAGTACATTACGCAAGTCGTCGGCCTACTGTTACGAGTTCCGCTTCTCGAACCAAACAATAGCTTACGGGATCTCGATGCCTTTCAGCCGCTACTTCGAAACGACCAACTCATGTCGTCTTTGTCGGCTGAGGACAAAGCACTTCTCGGGAATGTTCTTATTCAAACGCCTGCCTATAACAAATCTCTAAAGACAAAGTACAAGGAGGCGTACCTTCCGGCAATAGAGGGGACCGACAAAGAAGTACTAAGCTCGATTCGAGAAGACCCGCAACGGTATCAACTACCTCTTGCTGCAGATGACGAGCAGACACCATTTCCCGCACCAACACTCATTCTGTGTGGTCGACAGGACGAGGTTGTGGGCTACCGAGACAGCCTGCGCCTACTAGAACTCTACCCACGATCGACGTTTGTTGTTCTCGACCGTGGCACACATGCTCTGCCTGTCGATGAGAATGAACTCTTTGAAGCACTCGTTCATAACTGGTTGACTCGTGTTCACGAGTGGCGCGGATGACAGTGAGAAATTATGGGCTAGACCTGATCCTCAAACCACAGAGCCCCTGTCTACGCTACTGCGTATAAGCTGGCAAGCTTTGGTAGCAGATCAGGGCGCACATATTTCGAGATGTGGACATGGAAGCTCTTCGATCCGGAAAAAACATCTAGTCCCCCCGCCAGTCAGTGTGCTGAAATGATGGGGACTATGGAGATGATTACCCCAACCTAACTACCAACTTTACCGAGGGCTATGGAGTAAGCCATAAATCCACGGAAATTGGATTGCAAGCCTACCGCGCCGATGCGGTGTTACTCACTCTTTTGCTCTCGTACCTTTTAAATACTTTGCATATCATCCTGGAACTCCCCTCGGTACTTTTCAAGAACTGTCATAGTATGAGGCTCGAACAACACAATGCTGAGCCGTTTGCGTGGATCTGCGCTCGTATGGGCAATAACCCTGAGCTGCGCCTCCTGTTACCTCTTGTTCGGATATGACCAGGTACCACTCGCCGGCAGTGAGGGGACATTTCTGTACTAACAACCCTCCAAGGGCGTCCTCGGAGGCCTGGTGACACAACCAAGTTTACTCAACGCTTTGGGCAACCCTTCCGCAGGCTACCTCGGTACGATCGTCGCGCTGTACAACATTGGATGCTTGGCTGGATGCGTTATCTCCGCCATCTGGGGAAATGTTCTTGGTCGCAAGCGAAGCATTCTTATTGGGTGTTCAATCATGGTTGTGGGAGCTACCATTCAGACTTCTTCATTTGGGGCCCCTCAAATGATCGCTGGTCGCTTAATCACTGGTGTTGGTAATGGTAAGCTGAATTCAATTTTGTTGCACGAATCCTGGAGTCAACATTGCTTCTAGGCATGAATACCTCGACGGTCCCGGTGTATGTTGCAGAGACCTCGAAACAGCACAGACGAGGAGCCATGATTGCGCTACAATTATCGGTCGTTATTGTATGTCTAGGTCGTCACCAGCACCGTTAATGAGGATCTGACGTTTTAGATGGGGATTGTCCTGGCCTACTGGCTGGATTATGCAAGTGTTCGCACGCTCTCAGGCGAGGTAAGATGACACTGCTGACAATGAAATACACTGCTAATCGCTGGCATCATCCAGATCGTCTGGCGTTTCCCTGTGGGCTTCCAGATTGTATTCGCACTGGTCACGATGGCAACGCTGCCCTTCCTACCGGATACACCTAGGTAGGCTGTCAGCTCAGTTCGACTCTACGACCATTGACGAGATTAGATGGCTGTACTCCCATGGGAGAAAGGCAGAAGCCATCGATGCCTTGGCGAGACTCATGGATACCACCATTGACGATTCAGCGGTACAGAACATCAAAACCCAGATGGAAGATGCTTTACAGCTAGAGCACGCCCATGATGGAGGCTCGTTGAAGACTCTCTTGTATGATAAATCGCCTGTTCGGAAGACCCGGCGCCTGGTTCTCTGCTTCATGATCTATTTTATGCAAATGTTCACTGGCATAAACGTCATTGCATTTTACGGTTGGCACTCCCTGCTCTTGTATGTGAAGACGCTGACACTCCGTTATAGTCACAATCGTGCTGGAAGTTAATGTCGGTCTGTCAAAAGAAACGAGTAGTCTCGTCGCCGGTTTCGTGCAGATGGCCTTCTGGCTGGGCACACTACCACCCATCTACATGCTTGACAAATATGGTCGTCGCAAAACCATGCTGTGGGGTTCTGTTGCTCTCTCCATATCCATGATTCTATTCACTATTGGTATCGCCTTGAACACACCAGCAACAAACCGACTTGCGCTGGCCATGTTGTTTGTTTATGAGATTTCTTTCGGGATGTCTTGGAACAGCATGCCGTGGTTGTATGCTGCCGAAATTACGCCGCTGGAGATCCGCCATATTGGTGGCGCCGTTGGGCCGTTCTCTGAATGGCTTTGGACCTTTGTAAGTTCTTTACGCCGCCTAACAGGCTTTGCTAGCCCACAGTTGCTAAACTTCCGGCTAGGTGATTGTTATCATGACCCCAGCCGCGGTTGAGAACACTGGTTGGAGGATATACATTTTATTTTGTGTCATGCTTGTCTTGTCAATCCCATTCGTCTACTTCTTCTTGCCTGAGGTAGGATTCATGCTATTGCACAAAATCATTGCACCTATTGACAGAAGCACAGACCGCCAACAAGACATTGGAAGAGATAGACTTGATCTTCCTTACAACGGAGGAGAAGGCCGACCTAGAACTAAGCCTCGCGCATCCTGATCAGGTCGCAATCGCGACACAGTACACCGGAAGTGAGAACACCGCTACAGATACGAAGTACACGGAGGCTACTCAACTCAGGGCTACCAAATCGCCTTAACTACACATACACTCAAAACCATTTCGCTAAATGATCGGAGTTTAGCCATTGGCACCAACTCAGTACACCAAACACATCGATTCTTCGGGAAAGTTGAAGGGAATTTATCGATAAGATACTCTCTATGAGCAACATCGGTGTTACTCGTCGTCAAAAAGTAGGACGTTTGGTTGGCTGTTGTTCAGCACTATTTCAAGATTCCTCGGGTCGGTCGAGTGGTGGTGCTATTCTGTTGTATCACCACAAACTGTCTCTTAGTTGAAGCGAACACACCTGCGCGTACTAATGCGAGAGCGTCATAGATCCATTTAGTCAAGATATGACAATCATTCTGGTCTTAGAAATTGCCAATGGGGTATTGCCGACTGGTCCGCCTGCCCGCTTGCCCGCTGCACCCCGTGATGAAATTCTATGCGGGGTACTCTCGTTCTGGACCCCGCGTTCTTGGTCAGTTGCCGACCGAATCCCTTTCGGATGGGGGTCACTTCGTTTGCCTCCGACCCCAAATTAATCCTTGTTGCATTAACTCCAGTTCCCTTCCACGTTGCGTAAAGGTAAGATTGTCGATTCAGATCCGCCTGCATTCGCCCAGATATCTCTGTAGTTGTACAACTGCACGTGGGTTGGCGAAATCGCGTGCTGCATCAGAAAACAATAAAATATGGTGCGAGAAAAGCACCCTCCAGCTCATCGTGGGAAATACCAAAGAGCTTGTTCAAATTGCAAACGAAGGAAAGAGCGATGTGATGGGATGCTGCCGTGTGCGCGATGCGTCTACCGCAACGTCGTATACGAGTGTCAACCTGTTGTCCCAAAGCGGCGTGCCTCGTCTTGCGCCGGAAATGCCCAGACGGCACATTCTCTAGAAACCAATGTCGACGCTGGTTCAGTGGGTACAACAAATCCCAGACAGGGGGTGCTGAATGAGCTGGATCTGCAAGCTACCAATCAATGGGTTGACCCCTGCCAGGACTGGGCTTTTGGCGACTCGCCTACGGCGTCCATGCATGGTCAGATGTCCCGGATGCTACGCGACCCGCTGGGCAAACACATGTTCATCGGCGACTCAGCAAATTTGTCCTTTCTTCAAAGCATCCGGAAGCTAGTGGAGTGTTCTATAGGACAGTCTAGTTTCACAAAAGACCCTCTTCGATATCAGATGGTTGAAGACACCCCAGTCAGCCGATCCAGCTTACTACAGGCCAACACGAGACAGCTTGCGTCTACTTTCACCCTCGAACAGGCTACCTATCTCATTCGACGCTATTTCCTGGCCACGAGTTGCGTTCTTGACCTATTCGATGAGGCAGATCTGCTCGAAAAATTGCCGGCGTGGCTGGGGAATACGAGTTCTGCAGAAATGGATATGGTCACGCCAATATACTATCTCGTCTTCGCTGTAGGCGCACAAACATGTCCCGAGGACAAGGACGAGCTTGCCGAGACTTGCTTCAGCCATGGTCGCTACTTCAGCTTCCCCGAAGACCCCAGTATCTCTACCGTCCAAGCCTACGCTTTGATCACAATGTATCTGCTCAACGCCTCTCGGAGAAACGCTGCCTTTATGAATTTGGGGACTGCTGTGAGGGCCGCGTATGCCCTTGGTCTCCATCGTAAGGAGATTTCGGCACTCTTTCCCCCGGCCGAATTTAAGACCAGGGAGAGGCTTTGGAGAGCGATCCGGATCCTAGACCTCTTTATGAGTGCGTCCCTCGGACGACCGCCATCAACGTCAGAAACACGCGATACCCTGGCTGCAGAAAACTACTCTGCCTCCACAGACCTGTGCGCGATGTTCGAGACGATTCTGACCGAAGTCTATTCCAAAAGAATGATCTCACTCGCAGCGTTGGAGAAGGTCAGCGAACATCATAGGAAGTGGGCTGCATGTTTTCACAACGGTCTTGCTGAGGATGGCATACAGCCAACGGATACACTTGATGGTGGACTATGGCCCAATATCGGACTTTTGCATGTCAAAGAGGCGTACTACTGGACTATTATGCTGCTTACGCGCCCGTTCCTAGTTGAGTCCGTGTCATCTTGCATTACTTCAGCCAATACGACGCCGATGGAGTCAGCAAGAAGTCCTAAGACGTATGGCAAAACCCAGGTGTTCGTCCATGCCTGTATCGATTCGGCCATTCGAACGCTGGAACTATTACGGATTCTACTTGACTATGACGATATTCCCAAGCGACTTCCCTTTATCGTCAACTCAATTTTCGTTTCAGCACTTGTACTCGGCCTGGCTCACTTTGGAGACGTGGACAAAGTCTTCCCCATACAGGTTCACCTCAAACTGGCACATCGACTTTTGGATATGTTCCCCCATGATGCCATTGCCAGAAGGAACGCGACCATCGTCGACTATCTGATGCATGCTTGCGATGTTATTACCGAGAAGCGCACCGAGCTGGGCCGGAATCGCTCCAGCTCCTTCGTCGAAGGAATGTTTGGCAGAATTGATGAAGACCAGATGCCACGGCGAACAATACACCAAGAGCTCACTGGCCAGTCCGGCAAACACGGTACACAAAAAGGCAGCATGGCGCCCTCTTACCATGCTTCTCATAACCAAGGTCAAACGAAAGGAACCGTTTTTACAGGCACGGAATTGGAGGATCCTGAAGGTCGGAGCGAAGTTGCTGACCCATACATGGAAAAATGCATGATGACTCAGGAGGAGTTTGAGGCGGCGCTGCAGCTCATGTCACCAACGACTCTATGGTTCGACTCGTACGACGAAGCCTTCCCTCTTTTCTCGACAATGGGCACCGGGACCCGAGCCAACCTAGGATGATCCAGAATATTTGGTCTGTTCCGATCAGAGGAAGCAGAGCAAGAAGCGGACCATAAGCGTTGGGGCTCTTGACCACAAGGATTCCTTTATGTCTCTCTGTGTATGTGCGATCGCGGGAAAGATGCGGCGTATCAGGAGTGGTTGGTGTCCGAGCTATTCTTGGTTTGGGCTGTGCTGGCACGTAATAATGACAATGTATTTCTCCCGCCTACGTCGACTGTGAGTCGGAAAAAGCAGCGTTGCTGTAGCAGGTATCAAGATCTTAGGTGTGTTTTAGGGGCTTTGTATTTTCCTTGGGAAAAGTGTTGAGGCCACATCTACTTTAACGACCGAAAGAGCTTTCAATACGAAACACTACAAACGCTCAAAGAAGTCTGCCAATTGTATTGCTGAATCCCTCTGTATGCTTTGTGCTGGGCTGCCACGAGGCAATCGCCTTGAGCCTAAGCTTCTTGCTGCTCTAGATATGCCCGCTACTTTTAGTCGCCTGCGGAATCATGAATCCAGCGAAGAAGCTGTCAAGGTCGTCATAGGCATCCATGGGACCCACGTACGACACATGTTGATCTGGTCGAAGGATCACCGAGCATCCTTCCGGATTCACCTCAAGATTCTGGTAGATCTGTCCGTGGCCCTCGTGATAGGACTCGTCGTCGACAAAGATCTTCCAATAGTCCCACCCATCGACTTCGTCATATGGTCGGAATACTTCGGGGAAGTCAAAGACAGAGACATCTCTTCGAGGCGCCTTGTGAACCACCAGTAGTTCGAAAACGTTGTCATAGCGACCGGAAGGCGGTGTGAATCGATTCAGAAACGACTGAGGCCGGGCGAGTTGCGCTCCCAGAGTCTTCAATTTCGTCGCTTGGGCGGGCTCTGTGACATCGCCAGCGAAGATTATCACCCGCCAACGTCCGTTAGAGCGAAGCAGCTCTTGTAAATGTGAAGGTCGGGCATCAGATTGGTTCAGGACTTTGAAACTTGGTATGCGCTTCCCCACCTCGATCTTGGACGCGAGCGTCTGAACAGAAGTCACCTGGAGGTTTTTGTTTTGCACCGCGACATCGGTACCGTCCCCTTGCTCTTCAGAGCTTCCCTTCTTAGCTACAATGATGCTCGATCCGTAGTCGACAGCTAAGTTCCTGGTCAGTATGTACTATACTTCCTGAGAATGAGTCATGGCCATGAAGCAGCGATGCTGTGCAGTCGACGCAGCTGTAATGGCCATGAAGGACTTACCGATTCCACTGGCAAAAAGGTTGCCTTTCTCGAACGCTTCTTTGAACTCTTGCATACTAATTCCTTCCTCGTCCATAACGTCTTGTGCAGGGCGCCCAGAAAACAAGCGAGAAAATCGATGGTCGAAAGCAATCAAGTCTTGGGCGATTCGCCGTCTTTCTGATTGATATGTTTTCAAAATTGTCCGGTTGGAAAGACCTTTGACGACACTGGCAACCTTCCAGCCTAGATTAAAGGCTGGATGCGAGAGAAGACGCGAGCGTTAGACGATTGGACATTGTTAAAGCGATGGAGGAAGGGCTTACCATCTTGCATACTGACATTCATTCCCTGACCAGCTTTAGGACTATCAATAAATGTTAGCACCGACCTGTTGCATAGGGACCGAGGCAAAGCTGTGGCTAGCAACGCCACAACTAACATGCCTTGCGATATACTCACCTGTGTGTGTGCACGGCGTCCCCAGCTAGGAAGATTCTTTCATCCATCGAGAACTGGGTTCCGACTCTTTGTCCAATTTGGTAGGCGGTCCACCAATCCAATTTACGGTAGTCGAGTTTGTAGGGGGCTATAATGCGTTGCGCGGACTGTAATATTGTCTGTGGCGTGATCTTGGATCGGTCCGCCTTTGCACCGCCTTCGCCGATTTTGGCTGTGGTTGTGAGCTGTATATAGAGCCTGACAAGCTTATTCTCACGGGGAATCACCATCACGCTCCCGGCATCACGAGAATGAATTGCACATCTCATCCTAATATCAGGAAAATCCGTGATTGGGATAATGTCCAGAACTCCCCAGATATAATCCGTCGATTCGCCTTCCAGTTTGAAGCCGAGTTGGTTACGGACCCAGGAATGGGCCCCGTCGGCACCTAGCATATACTTAGCCCGCACCACCTCTTCAGTGTTTGCCTTGTCATTCAATTTGGCCCCGTTTATTAGCTCCGCTGTGTCATCCGGGGCTAAATTGCTCCGAAAGAGACCGTCTTGTATGGAGGTGCCGTTTTGTGAAGTTGCTGTTTGTTTAGGAGTTGCTTCTTCTTCGCTGAGGTGCCGCAACGTCACTGTGATGGGATATGCATCGGCATCTTCAACAAGCGACGTATCGACCTCGAGTTTAGAAGGCAGCACCCCCCTTTCGACCTGAATGTCACTGCAGCTTTGGATGGCATCGAGGAAGAAGCGCTCAATACGGCCTTGGTGAAGGACGACCTGTTGGAAGCGACTAATCCCAGGGATAGTATCTGGTATACGATCACTCCGTCGAATGATCCCTTCCTCATCCGGGTTCCAGAGGCATATCTCCAGCATATGGTTTGATTCCATCCACGCTCGGTGGCCAAATTCGAAAGAGTCAAAGATCTCGAGAGTTCGGCACTGCAAGCCGTCCGCCTGTCCGTTGAAGATCTGGTGGAAAGGTTAGCCGTGATAAAGCCTTTGAAGAGCACGGATGTTGGTGAACCTTAGAACCTCGCTTATCAACGATTCTGGTTTTGATGCCGTATTGTGCCATCCACATAGCCATCATGAGACCGGCTGGTCCAGCACCAACGATCAAAACATCAACTTCGTTCGCATTTGCTGCTTTGTTGGCAGCAGTTTCGGCGGTCATGATGGACAGAGAGCGCACACAGTTCTCGATAGTGGGCGAATGGGTCAAGTGGAAGGAAACGACCAAGTCTGTGGGATAGCACGGGTTAATGTGAAAATGAAAGGGCACTTTGCTTCCACCAACCAACCTTTAAGCAATGGTCAACCTTGTCTGCTGAATGGTCGTCTTCTACGCATCCGATCTCCACCATTGCTGTGCAGCAATAACTCGACTCATTTCAACATGGGTCTAGCTTACGCAGATTTCGGAAGCAGGTCACCCAGATTACTTGTTAGGGGCGGGTAGTTCTGCCGAGAGCTTCCTTGACGCCCGAAGGTGGATATGGAAAGGTGGAACATCTGGATCCGACTGATGTTGGAAGCCGAAATGCGGGGGAAAAATGGGTCGCATCCGGTTGCACCAAATCACAAAATGTACAATTCCCGATATCGCCTTGCCAGCTCGGGTTTAGGCGACCGACCGACAGGCCTTGTGATTGGATTTCGTCGGTTCCTCAAGGCCAGTTTTACTTTGCTTTCGGCATCTCAGCCTGATCCCGAAGCTCGGGTACCATCAAGAGGCAAAATTCCGAAATAGATGGGATTGACTGTTTGAGCGGCATTAGCCCGATTGTGTCATGTGTGTGTTGCGAAACGTTGTCGCCCGAAGAGTCCTTCGAAAACTGGGTTTGCAGCCAACACCTTAACGGCTGGAAAAAGGGCTGCTATGGAATCAATGGCCCCACAAAAGACATGGGTGCCAAGAGCTGTTAGCTGCTCATTATCGTTGACAAGAGCATAAGACCAACCAAGCACATACTGCTCTTTGCGAACTGGTTAGTGAGCTCTTCAACGACTACGAGTCCGCATCTCAGGATTGAAGAGACGGGAAACTATTGTTGCACATGATCTATTAGTATGGCCCAACAATCGAAATATTCGGAAGGCTGGCTCGGTGTATGACACATAGCACCGCTCTTTGAGTTGAAGCAAATTGCTGACTATCAATAGCTGGAGCAAGCACTTGGTATGCGGCCTATCCTGAAGGGAAGTGCTCTTGAAATGCGTAAGCAGTACAACGAGCTCGGGAGAGTGCTGGCATCACAATCCCCTTCCCCGTCCACTGCAGTCCAGGCAGCTGACCGTGACGTCGATGGCCTCAAGTTGAGGATCTACACGCCAACGCATGTGGGATCAGGGGAACTCCTACCTATTGGTGTCTTTGCTCATGCTGGAGGGCTCGTGATGGGAGATATCGACAGCGAGGATACGCTATGTCGAGCCGTTGCTGAGAAGACCCCAAGTATTATCATCAGCGTGAACTACAGATTGGCCCCGGAACACAAAAGTCCCGCTCAGCTTGAAGACATGGCTAATGCTCTGAGATGGGTAAGTAGATCTGCTGGTGTCCTTTTGATTGCCTTCCTGAACTGATATCTTGGGAGTAGGCCTACGGGAATGCCTCTGTCTTTGGAGGGGATAGAAGCAAGTTATTTACCATCGGGACCTCTGCCGGTGGAGGCCTTGCGCTCGCTATTAGTCGAATGACCCTACTGGGACAGTCCAGCCTTCCGAAGGACGCGGTTAAAGGGGTCGTTGCCCTGGCCCCTGTCACCATGTACCCTGCCAAAGTACCAAAGAAGTGGGCACACCGATATCTTTCGTACTTCGAGAATGGTGAAGATGTTCCTATTATCAATAGGTCCGCCATCGATGAGCTCTTTACCGCTGCTGTCGTCAGGGAGGCCGGCGAGAAGTTTTTTGTTGGCCTGGACGAATCAACCCATCGGCTGTTTCCCCCCACATACATCGTGACTTGTGGAGTCGATCCGTTAAGGGACGACGGGGCAATTCTGGCAGAATCTTTCAAATTCAACGGCGTCAAGGTCAAATATGACACCTACGAGGGACTGCCGCATATGTTTTGGATGTTTCCAAGCCTGCCCGAGACCTCAGCGTTCATGAGCAAATTATTGGACGGAGTCAACTATGTACTTCAGAAGCTCTAGTAGAATGATATCTTTACTGGAAACTTTTCGATGTTGACTTCCTCCCACCCAGGAACTTGGTTGCCAGTTATTTTCGTGATCAAATCAAGCAGGCTAAGCATGAAGCTGTGCTGTAGGTGGGGTTCACAGCCCTACTATCATGTATGGTGGTCTCTTACGTTTGTTTTGAGCTAGAAAACTCGATGAGCCATGGGCGTCTCGCTTCGGAGTATGAAATCCCGAAGGATGTCTGCTCTTTCGGAACCTACAAATCATGGACCGTAAATCAAGGCAGAATACATGCCTCCCGAAGCGTAAGAGAGTTTACGACTCGATTCTCCGAGCCGGAAGCGCGGTGGCGTCTACCCTTTCGGAGCTTGTAGAACCCGACGGTCGAGGAGCGATTTATGCTTCCCTGTGACCGAGAAAGACGATGTTCGGGTGGTTGCTCAGCTAGAACAGACGCGGAGGCTCGGAGCATACTCTAATGGCCCTGTAGACCATAAAGAGTGACGCAAAAGGATACGATGAAAAACCGCCGGGTCCGACCTTTCACAGCAGTTCATAAACACACCATCTAGCAGTTTATTTTAATCGGACTATCATCTACATCTACAGCATTATTGATCACTATTACGCCTGTGGTACGATATGTCCAATTCAACACCACCAGTGGCTGATTCTGCGACGCGAGATGTGGAGGAACTTGACGCGCTTGTCGTTGGGGCTGGCTTTGGCGGAGTCTACCAGCTTCATCGATTGCGTAAGGAAGGGTACAAGACCAAGTTAGTCGACTTCGCCTCTGATTATGGCGGTGTTTGGTTTTGGAACCGATACCCAGGGGCACGTGTCGACAGTACCATTCCTCACTATGAGTTTTCAGATCCGGATCTATGGCGTACATGGTCGTGGACACAACGCTTTCCCGGCTCTGCAGAGCTGCGAGAATATTTCCATTTTGTTGCGGATAAATGGGATCTTCGAAAGGACACATATTTTAACACGCGGATCAGCGCAGCCGAGTGGCAGGATGACCTGGGAAGATGGTTGGTCACTGCTTCTAACGGGAAGCAGTTCGTCGCAAAATACTTCCTCTTGAACACCGGATTCGCCGCAAAAAGGCACATCCCAGACTGGAAGGGTATCGACAAGTTCCAAGGGACTTGGATTCATCCGTCATACTGGCCCGAAAAGGAGCCTGATCTGAAAGGCAAAAAAGTCGCGGTCATTGGCACAGGCTCAACAGGTGTTCAACTCGCTCAAGAACTCAGTAAGACAGCTGGTGAATTTGTGCTCTTCCAGAGGACGCCAAATCTTGCCCTGCCGATGAAGCAAGTCGAATATGGCGCTGATGAACAGGCTTTCCCAAGGGAGAAGTACGCTGAATTCTTCCTGGATAGGGTTCAGAGTTTTGGAGGGTTTTCGTTCAATTTCCTCCCTCGAGGTACATTCGATGACACCCCTGAGCAGAGAAAGGCTACTTTTCAACAATTGTGGGACGAAGGTGACTTTCACTTTTGGCTAGCTACATACTATGACATGTTGTTTTCTTGGGAGGCTAACAAGGAGGCCTATGAGTTCTGGCGGGACAAGGTCCGAGCTCGGATTAGGGACCCCAGGGTTAAGGAGATTTTGGCTCCTGAAGTTCAACCCCATGCATTTGGTTGCAAGCGAATCTCATTGGAGAATGGGTTTTTCGAGATATTCAACCAATCCCACGTCTCCTTGGTGGATATGAAAAGTACACCCATCGTTGAGGTGACTGAGAAGGGAATCAAGACCACCGAAAAGCTATGGGAATTTGACTATGTTGTCTGTGCTACTGGATTTGACGCCATCACTGGCGGGTTGAACGATATTGATATTCGCGGACGACATGGTCGAAGGCTTCTCGACAAGTGGAAGCAAGGAGTCCAAACATACCTGGGACTCGCAGTTTCTGGATTCCCCAACATGTTCTTCACCTACGGACCCCAAGCACCAACGGCACTATGCAACGGACCCACTTGTGCTGAGTTACAAGGACAATGGATTGTGGACCTGATGAATCATATGCGCCAAAATGACTTGAAGTCCTCCGATGCTCAAGAAGATGCCGAAGTCAAATGGGCCACGCTTGTCAAGACTATCGCCAACTCTTCATTGCTCCCAACAGCGAAATCCGTAAGTCTATATCAAGGTCTCTCCCATTCTAGCCTCTTCTAACGCAAATTAAGTGGTACATGGGAGACAATATCCCAGGTAAAGTGAGAGAACCTTTGATATACCTAGGGGGCGTTCCCACGTACTATAAGGCGATCAATGAATGTGCAGTGGATGGTTATACGGGCTTTAATCTGTCATAGGAATCTATAGCTTCGGGCTTTGCAAGCTACAGTACCTCACGTGTCTTGAGAATGTTGAATACATCTGGTCGGCATGTGGCAAACGAAATTGGCCATAGCTGGTACCGCCCTCGTTGAACAAGCTATCACAATGGTCGTTAACTTCTGAATTGCGGGGATGTTTGCGGCGTCCCAGCGACGTCTACTTAGGCTGAACACTTAGAACAGGCCCTAGTCACTATGACTCCAGTTTGTCGCCCGAGAACAACATCCAAACCCTGTCGGCAGGCCGTTCTTCCGACTTAGAGCACCGTTTTATGTTGCGAACGGATTTCAGCACGAGAGGTCTGCCAACATTCGATATGTGAGTATCAGCGGACGATAGCGCTTATCAACTTATCTGTATTACTATGGACCTAAGCTTCTGCAAAAATTTTACTCTTAAAAAGAACGATTATTTACGCAACAAGCGATCCTTGCTTACTCAATTTGTCATGTTGCGACGACTGTGGGGGTGTGGATGGTCCTCCACGTTAAGGAGCCCTTTCCATTTCCAACAATGTTCCCGAATGCTTCCTTCTTGTGGAGCACGGTACTATACGCATCACTCTTCGGCCTGTATGGCGATCTGACGTGTCGTCGGCTGAGGCTTCGTCATCTTAGGCACCACGATACTAAGGATGCCATGCTTGAGCGACGCCTTCACGTGCTCCCTGTCCACTTGATTAGGGAAGCTGAATGAGCGCGAGAACGACCCAACGCTGCGTTCCGAGACCCAGTAAGTGTGGCTGGTTTGCGGCTTGCTAAGCTGCTGGTTGTTGGCGCCCGAGGTAGTGGTAAGGTCTGTGCTACTACTCTTGGAGTTGTCGTTGAAAGCCTTGTCTGAGTTGTTGACTTGCTGTTGCTCCTGACCAGAGGTTGGCTCGTTACTCTGCTCGCGTCGATGCTCGGTATGACCTTTGACGGTCAGCGTGTTTTCGTCTACGAACTCGATGGTGATGTCTTTTTGAGCAATGCCTGGGAGCTCGCCTTGTAGTTCGTAGGCTTGAGGCGTCTCTTTGACATCGAAATTCGGCGCGAAGAAGCCGCCACTACCGCCCTTTGAGGAGGGAAGGTTGTCAGAGAGGCGTTGTAGCTCATTAAAGGTGTCGTTAAAAAGAGAAAAGAAGGGTACTAGGTCATCTTGGTGGGTTTTCCTCGAGGGGTGGTGGAACGGTGTCATCCTTGGGAACAGCGACATCCTGGGAGTCGTTGAGTATCTCTTGTTGGTGATTTTATTGCTAACTTGAGGCTTTCGGATTCCTCTTGTGAGTCGTTTGCTGGCTATTTGCATCTTAGTGAAGTGGTCGTTGTTGGATTGTCATCGACCATTATATAGCTTTGAGGCAATGGTGAGGTGGGCAACACGATGGTCACGCGGTCGAACGATCGAAATTTCGACGATATTCGATCCAATATGTCTCGACTGTTGTCGAATCTTCGAGTGGCTTTATTGTATACTACTCGCATGCTAGAATATTCGAGAATGACGTCAGTCTTTTGATCTGTACTGGAAGTGGTCCAAGCTGTTCTACATGCCGTAACGCCGATGGCTTTCGAGAACATTCTGTCATTTGATCATTAATATTAGCGATACACAACAACACCATTCATTACGACATCCCCAATCACATCAAAGATTCTATCGCTTCTAGGCAAGGTTGCTCTAGTCAGGGAGGCCTTGGGTTATATTAGACCCGCAGTTAGTTGGCTATTCATAGAGAAGAGCAGAGCATTTCCTTCTTGGCTTTATAGGAGATAGACCTAAGTGTTACGACTAAGGCCGTTATAGAGGGCCACAGCCGCGGGGGGCGCTGGCACCTACACAGCTAGTTCGCTGTGAATTACTTTGGTAATTGTGGTAGCCAGTGACTTAGTCCACGGACCCACCCGCGACCAGTCGTCAGACTCGCACCTCAAAGAAAGCCAGAGACGGTGCCGCTGTCATTGACGACGCAGATGAGAGTGTCCCGTCGGACGGGTTAGGGTTAGGGTTAGGGTTAGGGTTAGGGTTAGGGTTAGGGTTAGGGTTAGGGTTAGGGTTAGGGTTAGGGTTAGGGTTAGGGTTAGGGTTAGGGTT